>NC_137103.1:2110200-2799061 GCF_949357685.1 Gobio gobio
CTTTACTATCATTACTAACATTCAACAATGCATGTATTGATGGATTTTGTTACCCTTGTTGTAAAGTGTACACTATTTCAACATTACCTGATGTGTTATTAACATTTGTAGACTCTTTATCAACATGACTTGTCATTAACAAAGCATTTATTATTATTTAATGAACCTACAAATGTTAACACATCAGTTAATGTTGAAATAGGGTACACGTGATAATAAGGTTCTCAAAATCCAATAATATACATGCTTTGTTTAAAGGTCCCGTTTTTCGTGTTTTTTTGAAGCTTTGATTGTGTTTACAGTGTGCAATATAACATGTGTTCATGTTTCGCGTGTAAAAAAACACAGTATTTTTCACACAATTTACTGATCTGTATACTGCTGTTTTCACTGTCCTCAAAACGGCTTGAAAGATTTCCCTGTTCTATGAAGTCCCTCCTTCAGAAATACGTAACGAGTTCTGATTGTGCCAGCGGTTCCCGTGTTGTGATTGGACAGCAGCTTAGCGCACGCAGAGCGCACGTTACCGGAAAGGTCGCGCCTCTCAGCATAACGGGGATGCATGCGCTCAATGATCTCTAAGTACAGCGGCCCTGGGAAAGCCAAACAAAGCTGACTTGACTCCGGGATGAAAATAACAGCTTCTCGACGACATGGCGACAAACAAACTATACAAACGCAACACTTCCTCTTATCCACGCGGGAGCAACAAGACCACGCCCCCTTTTTCGCGTACTCTTGTGGGCGGAGTTTAGTCGACAAACTGCTCTACTGACGTCATTAAAGCAGGAAGTACAGGGATGTAGTCCAAACCGGCCGTTCGCTGTAGGCTTTGAAAGGGAACTTCTGTTAAATAAAATATCTCGCTTGGCATTGAACTTTGAGCTTTATAATTTTACAGGTATTATAAATGCTCTAACAGCAACATTACACACTAACTAAAGTTTGAAAAATGGGATCACGAAGAACAGGACCTTTAATAATGTTGATAAGGAATACAACAGCATTTTTACCTTTAGAGTAAGATGGTGAGTTAGAAATATTCATCCGTAGTGTGTGTGAACTGCTGTGTAAACTAATGTAAATATGTACAGTAAGATAACCTTACAAAAACAGTAAAGCTACAGGCATTGTTCATGATTAGTTCATGTTAACTAATGCATTAACTAATGTTAACTAATACAACCTTACAGGGAGTGCAGAATTATTAGGCAAATGAGTATTTTGACCACATCATCCTCGTTATGCATGTTGTCTTACTCCAAGCTGTATAGGCTGGAAAGCCTACTACCAATTAAGCATATTAGGTGATGTGCATCTCTGTAATGAGAAGGGGTGTGGTCTAATGACATCAACACCCTATATCAGGTGTGCATAATTATTAGGCAACTTCCTTTCCTTTGGCAAAATGGGTCAAAAGAAGGACTTGACAGGCTCAGAAAAGTCAAAAATAGTGAGATATATTGCAGAGGGATGCAGCAGTCTTAAAATAGCCAAGCTTCTGAAGCGTGATCATCGAACAATCAAGCGTTTCATTCAAAATAGTGAACAGGGTCGCAAGAAGCGTGTGGAAAAACCAAGGCGCAAAATAACTGCCCGTGAACTGAGAAAAGTCAAGCATGCAGCTGCCAAGATGCCACTTGCCACCAGTTTGGCCATATTTCAGAGCTGCAACATCACTGGAGTGCCCAAAAGCACAAGGTGTGCAATACTCAGAGACATGGCCAAGGTAAGAAAGGCAGAAAGTCGACCACCACTGAACAAGACACACAAGCTGAAACGTCAAGACTGGGCCAAGAAATATCTCAAGACTGATTTTTCTAAGGTTTTATGGACTGATGAAATGAGAGAAGAAAATCTAATGATATGGCCTCCTTGTTCACCTGATCTGAACCCCATTGAGAACCTGTGGTCCATCATCAAATGTGCGATTTACAAGGAGGGAAAACAGTACACCTCTCTGAACAGTGTCTGGGAGGCTGTGGTTGCTGCTGCACGCAATGTTGATGGTGAACAGATCAAAACACTGACAGAATCCATGGATGGCAGGCTTTTGAGTGTCCTTGCAAAGAAAGGTGGCTATATTGGTCACTGATTTGTTTTTGAATGTCAGAAATGTATATTTGTGAATGTTGAGATGTTATATTGGTTTCACTGGTAAAAATAAATAATTGAAATGGGTATAAATTTGTTTTTTGTTAAGTTGCCTAATAATTATGCACAGTAATAGTCACCTGCACACACAGATATCCCCCTAAAATAGCTAAAACTAAAAACTACTTCCAAAAATATTCAGCTTTGATATTAATGAGTTTTTTGTGTTCATTGACAACATGGTTGTTGTTTAATTATTAATGTTGTAAAATTAATCCTCAAAAATACAACTTGCCTAATAATTCTGCACTCCCTGTAATTAAAAAAGCCACCTGGCACAAAAATTGGCAAATTTCACAAAAAAAACCCCACGAATATCTGGACCTTTATAAGGAAACAGCTAAACGACCAAACCAATTTAAAAGTTATAATAGATCAATGATAAATGTTTTTTTTTTTTTTTTTTACATGATTACCAATTATTTATATTCACGATTTTATACAGTATTTGTACACCCTTTACATTTTTATTTAAATGTTGTAATTCAATTTTTAATTCAATTTGAAGCAGATTTGTAACGTGACAGTATTAAAGTTTCTTAAGGGTCAAGATCAAATTCTCTGTATCTCCTGCGCTGCATCAAGCCATCCCATAATATCCGTCATCACTTAAATTAATGCATGGATCAGAGTAACTGTAAAACATGTGTGCAAACCTCCAATAAAATTATAAAGTAATTATTCCATCACAAATAAATCGCTCAATCAAGTGTCTATACACAACATTATAATATTATATACATTCTTATATACATATACAATTTAAAAATTGTATATTATTATTATTTAAAATGATTATTATTGCCCCTGGTTCAGTAATGAACTCTTGTAATAAAGTAGCAGTGGCTGGGACAGATTTTAAGGATCACCTCAAGATGCAATCTAATCCTGTTTACATGAAATAAGCCGCTCGCGAGCAGGTTTAAGCTTACGGACCTGTTACTATGGCAGCAAGTCCAGGATGAGCGTCGAAGAACCAAACAATCCAAGATCACGCCAAATCGTCAACAATCAAATCCAGCTAACTGAGTTAGCGAGGTACGAAGAACGGGCCCCAGGTAGTCAAGACGCTGCTATGCTATTTGTAAACAACACTGTCCCGTCAGCTGATCTGCTTCAGCTGAGCTGCATTAGCTGGTTAACTCCCCTTGCTGCTCAATGGCCAAGCTCAAACAAGGCGCCCTATTTAAAGCACATTCAGTTTGCTCATACATGCTTGCTGCTCGCTACTGCTGATCTATACGCTGGATATCAACACTGGAAGACGGCGCCCTTTCTAGACCTTCCTCGACCCCCGTCTCTCCCCCGTTCAATCGACATCCAACCCGGCTTCAACCACCGCTGCGGTCTCCGTTCCACGCCAGCCTCAAGTTGATGTCGTCACCACGGAATTTGTACCTAAAAGGACCCTAGCAACGTAAGCCGTACCTCTTTACACCGGTTGGCCTTTTTTCCCACCAGCTGCTGCCATCTCTCATCAGCTGAGGGGACAGATATTGGCAGGTAATGACATTAACCTCGTTAAACTCTTGCTGGGCTCCGAGCTGTGTGAACGGCGTATAGTAGACTGTGGTGACGTACAGGTCGAGCTAAAAGATGGGGACCCTAGACTTTCAAAAATTCTAACTTTTCCAGAGTTCTGTACCGCATTTGGAGTTTATAGGGATGTTATTTGTGAGGTCCAACCAGCGCGCAGAGCCGAACTAGATACCTATCTGGCCATTATTTCTGATCTAGCTCTCTCTTACGGTGGGGTTCTGTTCTACGAGTATCACAAGTCTTTTCTGCAAAGGCAGCTATGTTCATTCAACGCTTTAATCAGAGACTAGACTGGTCCGTGGTCGATCTCGCGCTTATAAGTAGACACTTCACAGGTCACCAAATCCTGTCCTGCTCCGTTTGCCGCTCTCTCTCGCATTCTACTAATTTATGCTCTAAATCTAAGCCTATTTCTTCCATGTCTCATCCCGGCCCGAGCCATACATCTGGGCCCCAGGTGAATAACTTTGGTACTCCTATTTGCTTTAATTTCAATGAAAATATTTGTAGGATGCATAATTGTAAATATTTTCATGTTTGTAGCTATTGTGGGAACGCCCACCCAAAGTCTGTGTGCCCGAGGAGAACCCGCTTCATAAAAATGGAGCGAAAGAAATAAAACCATCAACTCCCATTAACGTCCCCAAGCTGGGACAGGCATTGAGAAAGCATCCTGACCGCTGTTTTGTGGATTATTTACTGACTGGTCTTGTTCAGGGTTTTTTTTTTTTTTTGCTGGCCTACTGCATTTTCCTGCTGTATCTTTTCATTGCCATAACCTATTGTCCGTGTCTCAGGAGCCGGAAACTGTGGATAAATTGCTCGAGAAAGGGGTTAAGAAAGGCTTCATGATAGGCCCATTTGATTATTCTCCTTTCCCGATTTTAGGGTAAGTCCTATAGGGGTAGTCACTCGAAATATTCGGGTAAAATACGTTTAATTATCGACCTTTCTGCTCCCCACAATGGTTTGGCTGACAGCATCAATAGCCTTATTCCTTTAGCCCCATTTTCTCTGTTTTACAACACTGTCAATGATGCCATCAATTTCATAAAAAAGGCAGGACATGGAGCTTGGCTTGCAAAGGCAGATATTTCCGATGCTTTTAAAGTTATGCCATTGCATCCCTCACAGTGGCATTTGTTCGGCGTCCAGTGGAGGAAAAATTTTTTATTTTGCGGTTAGACTCACTTTTGGCTGTCGTAGCAGTCCAAAAATATTCGATACCTTGTCTGAGGCTTTGTGCTGGATTCTTCTTAATAACGAGAAATTATCCTTCATCTTTCTCCTGGTAGAATTTCCTTTCAAAAAATCTGACTTCTCTATCTCGACTCTCAAACGCACTTTTTCTGAATTAGGCGTTCCTCTCTCGGAGGAAAAGACCGTGGGTCCAGTCAAAGTCATCGAATTCTTAGGCATTTCTCTCGATTCAAATCGCATGCAAGCTTCACTCCCCCTCGAGAAATTAGCTCGAATAAGACAAGTTATGAAAGTCGCAAAAAATTCAAAATCTTTTTCAAAAAGGGACTTGCTCTCTCTTTTGGGGCACCTTAATTTCGCGATGAGAATAATTCCTCAGGCAGATCATTTATTTCCAGGCTTCTTGACCTTTCTAAATCTGCAAAAGCTCTCAGTGACATAGTTACTTTAGACGCAGGATGTAGATCTGAGCTAAAATTTTGGTCTCTGCTTCTAGATAAATGGAATGGCATTTCCTTTTTTCTAAACGATTTCATGGAATCATCTTTAGCTCTTAATCTGTATACCGATGCTGCACCTTCCGTAGGGCTCGGGGGGGATTTTCAAAAACGAATGGTTTGCGTCCACCTGGCCAGAAGAATTGCGTTCCTTACCAGCCGGTGATTCCTCGACAGCCCTATTAGAATTGTATCCGATCGTCGTTGCATGCATTCTGTGGGGTAAACACTGGGCTAGGAAACAAATTATGTTTTTCTGCGACAACGAAGCTACGGTTAATATAATTAATAAGAGGCGTTCATCCATTCCATTTATCAACAGGTTCATGAGACGTCTTACATGGCTATCAGTTATGGGGAACTATAATTTTCGTGCAGAACATATTCCCGGTTTGAATAACCAAGTGGCCGATTCTTTGTCTCGTTTCAATTTTCAGAAATTTCATCTCCTGTGTCCAGCTGCAGCACAATCAAGCCTGGAATGCCCACCTTTCAGCCAAACCATTCTAGATTGAATAACCCTCTTCAATCCTATATGCAGTCTGCTGCACAGTACATGCGGGGGGGAGGGGGGGAGGGTTGGCTAGTTCTACATTAAAATCGTATGACTCTGCATGGTCTTATTTCATCAGTTTTTGTGCTTCTTTATCTGTAGCTGCTCTGCCTGTCAATATATCATATATTAGTGCGTTTATAGTCCACTGCTTCGAGGATCGGAAACTGCAGCCTTCTTCAATCAAAAGTACGGTCGCTGGCATTCAATTCCATATGCGCTGCCTGAATCCATCTGCCTCCAGTATTTTGGAAAATCCTTCCATTCGCCTTTTGCTGAACGGAATCAAAAGACAATCTCCACAAGGCAATGATAAACTTCTCCCTTTTACTCTACCTTTGGTTAAACAAATCATATCACAATTACGGGATGGGTGTTTTGGGCCGTACACCGATCTGTTGTTAGAAACTGTCATTCTCACAGCCTTTTTTGGTTTTCTAAGGGGTGGTGAAATTTCTTCACGCACGTGTTCATTTGACCCAAATCTCAATCTAACAATTTCTGATGTCTCAATTCATGATCACCATTTCACATTTATTTTTAAAACATTCAAAAACTGATAAAAATTCTAAAGGCATAATCGTGTACATCTCTGAGTCTAACACTGTGTTTTGTCCTCTGAGTTCCATGTTGTCCTATTTGAGGTACCGCCCCAGTGCTGATCCGCAGGAGCCGCTGTTCGTCACGCAGGCAGGGAAAACTATGTCCAGAACCTGGTTTTCTTGTCACCTACGCCACCTTTGCCAATTCTGTGGACTGCCCCCAGACCGCTATACTGCTCATTCTCTGCGCATCGGCGCAGCAACAACAGCGGCAGCATCTGCTCCGGTTTTAACCCTTAAAGCTATGGGGCGGTGGTCTTCTGCTGCTTGCGAACGATACCTCCGTCCCGACGTTCGGGCTATTCTTGACGCCCAGAAAGCCATGAGCTCAAGTCTCTGATTTGTTTCACTAATAAACTCATTTGATCATTATTTTGCTCACGCTCCGCTCAGTATAACTCTCCACTGTAGACCGTCAAGTTCAAAGACAGATAATTCTAGGTAACAGCATGTTTTAGCTATTGCGGTCTTGAATAGTCATTTCAGTAATTAATTAATAATTTTACTATAAAATAAATCGCTAAATTAGGGCGGCTCAGACGACACCGTTCGAGACACTCATTTCTGTTTTGGGGGGGTAGCTCATCTAGTCAAAATAACGTAATGATTATAACTTATTGCAATTATTCTTAGATTACTAAGCATAAATTGTTTAAATAAATCATCCTCTGTATCTCAGAGGATTGCCAGGTGTGGTTTTGTTGGGGGATATTTTAGCTCTCAGTCCTAAACTGTGTGAGCGTTCCCTAATGCTGCTGTCCTCTGACGCTCTGCTATTTCATGGTGCTCATGAAAGGTCAGAGGACTCCCTGAACAGAGCCATACCGCCAAATTTCAATTCAGGAACATAAAGTTGTTTGCAATCTATTCAATAAAAATTCTTAATTATTGTTATTGTCTGTTTGTTCTTGACTTAATGGACCTGACAGAACTTGAATTACATCCAGTTTATTAGCAAAACTGTGCACGAGCGTGAATGGCGTGAATCCCGTGATATCCATCTTTGATCTCGCAGGTGTCAGATCCACTGTGAGTAGAGAGAACTGTCCGGCTTGCCTGCGCTTTTTTCACTCCTCCTCTCACTGCAGCCGCCTACTCTCGCATTCATTTCAGGCGAGGCAAGGCGCATCTCAAACAAGCCTATTGCCTGTGCGCACAATCCTGATCAAATCGACAACTTTGCAGTTGCACATAGGAAAGCCTGGAAAATCCCACTATAATGTGAGAGAGCATCTTTTTATGTATTTGGACCTAGGCCTAACAATGTATATAGTGCGCTGTCCCCATTTTTTTTGTTTTTGGGTGAGCGTAGGCTACTCCTGATTTTGTTAGTCATCTCATCTCTTATATGCTGTGTATGATCATATCCTGCCCTATTCATGGTAGCCTACTCGCGGACATTGCGTCATCAATTGCGTCATCAAGGGGTCCGCCTTGATAATCCTACTTAAGGGTCCGGTGTTGGCTCGTTCGTTACACCACTGAATATAATTGTCTAAACTCCTTATTGAAATTACATATTTACAACAAATCTGACACATATATACAGTATGGGCACACTTTGAGTACTACTAATAAAAGTGGTGGAGATCAGGCAAGACTATAAGAAGACTCAGGCAAAAGATGCTATAACTGTAAAAACGCTTTAAAACCATATATTTCCTATGGTAAACTGCCTGTTTAGGCTGTAAATTGACTTTTTCATCTATGATGGCAGTTGTTAAATGCTTGCAAAATAAAACTTAATGTCTTTAGATGCTTGTGTGCTTAAAGGCCTTAACTGCTTGAACCCTGATAAATGCTGCTTGCAGCTTTAATTATTTGATTTAATATTATTGAATTTTATAATTGTTGACCGTTGATATGTGTTATATTCAGTCAATGTACATGTACAGTCATTCCCAATTAAATATTTTTCTCCTCACACTTCACAGTGATGTAGACCAGCACAAACAAACCTCAAATGCCACTTCTGATGCGATCATTGAAGTGGATAAATATCTTAGAGGCAAAATACAAAGAGCTGAAGACCCACTTGAATACTGGAGAATGCAGAAACATGTCTACCCCCATCTATATACATTGGCATTACTGTTTCTTTGTACCCTGGCCTCCTCTGTACCACGTGAAAGAGTGTTCTCCAAGGCTGGGGAAGTACTGTCAAAGAGGAGAAATGGACTCAGCCCCAACACTGTGAAACAGCTTTTATTTCTTAATAAAAATAATGAAAACCTTTATCACCTTACTGTCATTCCTACTGTTACACAAGCACTATCACTGCCAAGTGTCATAAGCACATTTAATTACAGAGGATCCTATCACACAATGTTCTTAGTGTGTGTGTGTGTGTGTGTGTGTGTGTGTGTGTGTGTGTGTGTGTGTGTGTGTGTGTGTGTGTGTGTGTGTGTGTGTGTGTGTGTGTGTGTGTGTGTGTGTGTGTGTAGAGCGAGATAGAGTAGGCCTACGTTACATCTTATTGAATCATATAAGCTCATATTATATTTTATTGACACACTTTAATGGGTAAATTAATTTATTTACTGGACACATTAAACACAAACATTAACACAAACATTAGATCAACCATAAAGTTTCCCTCTACCAAACGAACTGACTTGCTCGTGGATTACCTGGCTCATATCCTGTAACAAATATGCACTAGCGCCCTCAAGCGGCTCCTAGTGGTATTACACATGACAACTCTATGGGTAATAGAAAATTAAAATACAATAAAAAAAAACAAGTAACGCTTAGCCTGTTACATACCCCTCCCCGTGATCAAATAATTTGACCAATGACACATTTTTAAATTCTGGGTATGATACGTGTCTACCTGAGTAAGATCAGAAAACATGGTCACCTTGTAATTTACAGGTCCCAGCCTTTTCACAATCTTAGCTGGGCCTTTCCATTTAGGTGAAATCTTGGCCATAAAAGCATCATCTGCCCGAGAGAGAGGATGTGTTCGCACCCAAACCAAATCACCCTCACTGAAGTTTTGATCTCTTCTCTTGAGGTTGTTGTACTCTCTTTGTTTACTTTGCGCCTTCTCTACATTCTCTCTTACTGACTCGTACAGAATTTGTTGACGTTCTAGAGTACTGTAGCTGGTTGGTCTGGATCTGGTGGATTATGTAAGGCTCTCTGCAGAAGACCGTTCAACTGTTGTTCTAGTGCTATCTCAGCAGGCGAGTACCCTGTACTCTCATGCCAAACAGTATTAAGTGCAAATCTGAATTCACATATCCACTGATCCCAGGTACGGTGGTTTTGTTCAACGTACATGGCAATCATAGTTTTTAAATTATGATTGACTCGTTCAGTGAGGTTTGACTGAGGATGACATGCAGTGGTGAGTTTTTGTGTTACTTGCCACTGCTTGCATACCTGGTCCAGGAGGTTTGAGGTGAACTGTGTACCTCTGTCAGAAACGATGAAGGCTGGTGTTCCCCATCTTGGGAAAATCTCCTCTATAAGAATTCACACAATGGTTGTAGCCTTAGCTGCTCTCATGGGGAAAACCTCTACCCATTTAGTGAAATAGTCCACTATAACCAGAAGATACTCCTTCTGGCGGGTGCTCCGTGGAAATGGTCCCATGATGTCCATGCCCATTATATATCCAGGTTCGACTATGGGTACACTTTGTAGACCGCATACAGGTTTTAAGTTAGAGGGCTTATGCAGTTGACATTTCTCACACGCTGCCATACGTCGGTACGTGTCGCTGGCCAATAAGCAAATTCTAGCAGTCGCATATGAGTTTTAAATTTACCCAGGTGACCACTCAGGGCCATGTGCATGAATTAAAATTACTTCCTTCAGTTTTGCAGGGACTACATCATTGCCAAATTGCAGGTCATCTTCATGAAACTCCAGTGGCGGAGAGATAAGGGTAAGTCGTCAGAAGTAGGGCTGTAATCTCCCAGTCGATTAGTCGATTATTAGTCAATACGTTCTGGATCGACCAAAATTCTGATTGGTCGATTTTTTGCCACGTTCATTTCATCAGTTTTTCCGCGCCGCGTTCATTTCATCAGGTGAAGAGCACTGATTACTAATGGGGGTGTTTTCAGAGCAGCCCTGTTTCACAGGTAACAGTCAGTCTTCAGAACACCCCCCTTGTTTCCACTTATTTTGGATTAGCCCAACCCACTGGAGAAGAGAGACAGACTGAAGAAGGCTAGTTTGCTGTATATTATTTATTTAATTGTGAGAGCCTTTTTTCTGCTCTTGATCTTGCTTGTTTAATAAATATTCCTTTTTTATTAAAGTGGACGTGCCTTTTGTGTTTAAGAGTAAAAGCTTTAAGTTAATAGTCTATTCGTGTCTGTTTGTCTAAATGTAAATGTCGTGTCTCAGCCGTGAAGCTGAGCTCAGCTCCTGTTCGAGCTGCACAGAGCGGCTGAAATGATAGTGTCTGTCAGTTATTATAATACATATGACAAAATCAATTGTCTAAATTATGTTGCATATTCCTCAAAAGTTCTTGTGATGATATCACTAGTTGACAACATAGTACTATATTTTGGGAAATCATAGGCTATGATGGTGCACGTGATGCTGTCAGAGCTGAAAGACTTGTGTGTCAGACTCACTTCAGAGCAAAATAATCAGCTCAAAAACGATTTAATATACTGCAAATAGCCTACTAGTTTTTTATGTTTATTTATAATTCATTTAGGCAGACAACAAGGCTACCAAGTACTGTGCACAGTGTGCAGCAAATTAATTTAACAATGTTTTCCTAACATCATTTTTAGTCAAACATTTCAGGACTTCAGTCGACCAAGATTTTCTTTGGTTGATTACAGCCCTAGTCAGGAGTAACAATATGCTCAGATCTCTGCTCAGTGAACATATCTCTTCCTTCCTCCTCTGAATCTAAATACAACTCACTAAAAGTATCTATGAGATTTGTTACCAGGTCTCTGCGATGAACGAAAGCTTCATCTGAATAATCAATAATGGGCGACCTCTCTTCCATTGCAGATGCTGGTGTATAATATTAGCCTATGAAGTGTATTCAGAACCATCGACATTTATATTTAATTCAAACTCCTCAAAAATTCAAAGAGGCCCCAGGTTGGGCGCCATTCTGCGAACGGTTGTGCGGTGTAATATTTCTTTATAACGATGAGACTTTTTTCATGAATAATTTGCAACATCTCCTTTTTTTAAAAAGATGTTACACTGAGGGGGTTCAACAGAAATTCGAATGGTACTGAATAATAACACCACCTCATCAAACAAATATTCTTTCTTTTCCTTTTTCTTTTATTCCCACCAGTGCATACATATAGATGTATATATAATTACCCCCAAAAAATAAACAATATATCAATAGAGCAGTCTTTGTCTTTGTGCAAATGAGTCAATAAAATGTAATGAAACTTATAGTCCAAGTCCAGTCTTTAGGTGAGCTGAAAAGATGAATCCACAAGGTTATTTGAGAGCGATGCAATGTTATAATCCAGTGAGTGAAAAGTGAGGTCAATGCATGCTGATGAAAGCCACGCGTCGTAGCCTTGCTACGCTACATATGGTGATACACAACGTCCTCTTTGTTGATTCCTAGCAACATCCCATGCCTCCAAACTATGCTTAATAATGAACACAGTAAAACCAACTTAACGAGCAGTCAATGGTGTTCATCTGAAACATAAGCTGAAGCAAAGAAAGTATTTGGTGATCTTCAAGATCAGTCGGTTAGTAGAGCCAAGGCTAGATCCCCAGTCAAATCACTGGCCTCGAAGTCATCTGGCAGTAGTTTTGCCACTAGTATAGCTATTGCCCAAAAGCAGATGAAGTTTGATCTTTCTTGCCCCTTCTGTAGCTTAAGACACACATTGGACTTGTGTAAAGACTTTTTAAAGATAACACATAGAGACAAGCTCAGTTTTATAAAGACCAAAGGCATATGCTTTGGATGTCTCTCCACAGGCCACATTAGCAGAGACTGCAAAAGGCGTCTCAGCTGTAAAGCATGTAAGCAAGCTCACCCTAGTGTCCTACATATTGAGGCCAAAGATAGTATCATCAAAAAGGCAGAGAGACCCTCTGATGTTGCAAGCAAAGCATCAGCAGGGTTATGTGGTCATATAGGGGCCGGAGACCAAGAGAGTGTGCTGTCCATTGTCCCAGTTCAGGTTAAGGCAGCAAAGGGCAGCCAAGTCTTACATGTGTATGCTCTCCTGGACCCTGGATCCTCCGCCACCTTCTGCTCCGAGGATCTTATGTTTCGACTCAATCTGAAGGGGAAAAAAACACACATTCTTCTACGCACAACTGTTCCGACTCATGTCGTCTCTGAAATGGAAGTTTCCGCACTGGACAGCAATAACTTCTTACCTCTTCCTGATCTCTTCACTCAAAAAGAAATGCCAGTTACCACAAACAGCATTCCCAAGCAGAAAGACTTAGCACAATGGAAGTATCTAAGTCGAGTCAAACTTCCCAGCATTAATTCAAAAGTGGAGCTGTTGATTGGCACAAATGCTCCAAAATGCATAGAACCATGGGAGGTTGTTAATAGTCAAGATGGGGGCCCCTACGCAGTTAGAACCTTATAGGGGTGGGTTGTAAATGGGCCACTGAGAAGTGCTCATGGCAGTGCAGAGAATGTGACTGTGAATAGGATATCAGTTACAAGTCTAGAACAGCTTCTGATCTCACAGTATAATAAGGATTTCAGTGAGGTAGCATCTGAGGAGAAGACCGAAATGTCAGTTGAGGACAGAAGGTTTTTAGAAATAGCCAATGAGGCGGTCTTACAAGATGGACATTACTATCTGAAGTTGCCCTTTAGGAAAACTGATGTCAGCATGCCTAACAATCGCCGAGTTGCAGAACAGCGCCTCCAAACTTTTTTTTTTTTTTTTTTTTTTTTTTTTTTTATGTACTTGCTCAAATTTATTTTAACTTGCATCTTTATTGAAGTTTTATAATAACAACAAAATAAAATAATTACAAAAAAAAAAAAAAAAAACATATATATATATATATATATATCCTACATTGAACCAAATCAACTGAGGCCTAGGAGGAGGTATCTAGTACAATTGAAACAAAAAATAAGTCAAATTATGATCTTTGGAAACACTGAATAATAAACCATACATATTACATATGCAATACTTCTTTCATCTTTTGTGCAAAATTACCAGAACCCAATCCGTAGAATCTCACAGACTCAACACATAATGCAGTTATATAATGAGGAACAGTTATGCAGTCTCTAGGGCAAGAAAATCGGTCCATTTTCTCAATTTTTCCTTAAAAGATGATTCTCTTAACCTTATAGTGTAGGTTAATTTTTCCATTATGAAAATGTTTTGAATTATATTTGTCCATTGCTGTTGATCTGGGATGATCGATTTGAGCCAAAGTCTAGTAAGAGCCTTTCGGGCAGCAGATAACAAAATCTTGGATAAATAAAGATCCTCCTTCCGCACACTTTCTGTGATGTTTCCAAGAAGCAAAACTTTACAATCCTTTGGGATCCTGTATCCCAGT
This sequence comes from Gobio gobio, assembly GCF_949357685.1. NCBI lineage: Eukaryota > Metazoa > Chordata > Actinopteri > Cypriniformes > Gobionidae > Gobio > Gobio gobio. The sequence goes on from NC_137103.1 coordinate 2,124,261, forward strand.
ACCTTCTGTAATGTATTGTTAACAATAGTCCAAAATGGTTGAATTTTAGGACATGTCCAGAAGATGTGAGCATGGTTTGCGTCCCTACTACCACAGTCCCGCCAACAGTCTTGAGGTATCCCAAGTTGTTTCCTCTTCAAATAAGAAGTGATGAAAAACCTTATAAAACACTTCCAATTAAATTCTCTCCACTGTTGGGAGTTGGTGGAGGTCTGGAGTAGACCGCATGTTTGGTACCATTCCTCCTCTGTGAGGACAATCTTTAATTCAGACTCCCATTTTGTTTTTACATAGAGTGTAGTGTTTTTTCAAGTTCTCCATCAAACTCCAATAGAGTTTAGACACAGTCTTATTAGTCTTTTGTTGATAAGCGCAACACATTATTTCAATAAGAGGGTTTACCACGTCAGAAGAAGTCCCCTTAATTTCTTTGCAGTAGTAATCTCTCAATTGCAAGTATCTGAAAAGGTCATGGTTATTTAGATCGAAACTATCCTTTAGCTCCTGAAAACTCTTCATCTTGTTATTATTAGTTGCTATACAGAAAGCTGTCAGTCCCCTATTCATCCAATCCTTAAAAGTCCTGTCATAAATACCCGGCTTAAAACTATTGTCCAGTGCGATCCATTTTAGTATTCTTTGATCATTTTTAAGTTTCAATTGTTTAATCAAAGAGAACCATATTTCAAGAGAAAATTTAACTATATGATTCAGACCCTTCCTTAAAGTGTCATCTAGGCCTTCCTCCCCCAACAGGGTTTGAACATTATAACCTGGTACAAAAGTCTCAATATCTTTCCATCGTGCAATATAAGAGTTATCACACCAAAGGCACAAAGGTCGTAGTTGTGCAGCTTGAAAGTACAGTTTTAAATTTGGCAAAGCCATTCCACCTTTCTCTTTTGGAAGATGTAAAGTAGAGAGACGTATTCTGGGACGTTTCCCCCCCCCCATATGAACCTTGACACCATTTTGTCCCATTGTGCAAATTGTTGAAGTGGTATTTCCACTGGAAGCGACTGGAACAAATACAGGAGCCTTGGCAGAATATTCATTTTTATTACATTTATTCTGCTACTAAAATCTAACGGGTAGGTCGACCATCTCTCCAAATCTTTTTTTATGTTATTATTTATTGGCTTATAGTTTGTTTTGTATAGCAGCTCAGGGTTTTTTGTTATGATTACGCCTAAATATTTCATTGTTTTTGTTTTCCAATTTATATTTAATTTATTTTTAATTTCTTCTCCTGGACAGTAATTAAAGTGAATAATTTGAGTTTTTGTGATATTTAGTTTATAACCAGAGCAAACATGAAACTGTTCAATTATCTCCAGAAGTTTAGGGAGAGAGGTGTCCAACTCCTGCAAATATAGCATAATATCATCAGCAAATAATCCTATTTTGTGCTCCATTTGTCCCATAGTAATACCTTTTATTCCCTCCTCTTGTCTAATAGCCTGTGCCAATGGTTCAATGTACAGAGCAAAGAGGATGGGGCTCAAACAGCAGCCTTGCCTCGTCCCTCTACTCAAATAAAAACGAGTTAGAGACCCATTCACCTTGATTCTGGCGGTAGGCTGCTGATAAATTGCCCTAATAATTTTTATTGAGTCTTGATTGAATCCGAATCTTTCAAGCGTCTGGTACAGGAATTCCCACCCCACCCTGTCAAACGCCTTTTCAGCGTCTAAACTTATAAGAGCTGTACTTGATTTATCTCTGTTGATTTTTCAGAGTATGTGTAAAGTTCTTCTAATATTATCCTGTGTTTGTCTAGCTGGAATAAACCCTCATTGATCCTCATCAATCAATTCTGTAACAAATGATTCCAGTCTTTTAGCAATAATTGAAGTATATAATTTATAGTCCACGTTCAAAATGGAAATGGGTCTGTAATTAACACAATCCTCTCTATCTTTCCCCTCCTTGGGAATCAACGACACAATGGCCTCTTTCCAAGATGGTGGAATGCGGCCTTCCTTTATCGTCCAGTTAAAAGATCTTAATAAAATTGGGTTCAGATTGTCACTAAATTTTCTGTACCACTCCGCAGGAAACCCATCACCACCCGGAGTTTTATTAGTCTTCATTTTTCCCAGCGCTTTATTTAGTTCTTCTAGTGAAATCTCTTTGGTGATTGTTTTGTTCTGTATCATCCCAATGCTAGGTAAATCTAATGAATAAAGGAAATTCCTTATGTACCACTTGTTCACGGTCTCATCGTGTGAATAAAGTTTTTTTTAATATTCTCTAAAAATCTTTTCAATCTCCTCAGGTTTAGTTTCAATTTTCTGGGATATTGGGTTTTTAATTTTGTGAATTGCAGTATCCGCATATTGTTTCCGCAGTCTACGAGCAAGTAACTTTGCTGACTTGGGACCAAGTTCATAATAACTTTGCTTGACGTATCTTGCCTTTTTCTCTACTTCTTGATTAAGTAATTCTTCTATTTATATTTTTACTTCCTTTATCTGTTTTTGTATATTTAATTCTCTTTTATGCTTAAATTTATCTTCTAGCTCTTTCAAAGTAATCATCAATTTTTCGTACTTCTCTTTTCTAGCTCTCTTAAGTTGTGCAGTTTTAGCTATTAGTTTTCCCCGCAGCACAGCCTTCAACGCATCCCAGAGGATTAAAGGGTCAACTTCCCCATTATCATTTTCTCTAAGGAATGTATCAATTTCTTGCTTAATATCCTTTACAATTTTCTCATTGTTGAGAATACCCACATTGAGCCGCCACACAGAGTTTTTGGGTGTGGAGTCTATTTGGATAGTTAAGAAAATTGCATTATGATCAGAAACATCAGCGACTCCAATTCTACAGTCCAACACTCTGTAGCATGTTTCCTTTTGCATTAGAAAATAATCAATCCGTGTATGTACAGAGTGCAGGACAGAGTAATGGGTATAGTCTCTTTGTGTGGGGTGTAATAGCCTCCATACATCTACAAGTCCAGTGTAGTGTTTACAAATTTTCCAATTGCTTTTTTATTTCTGGTTTGGCTAGTTGTGTCCATATTATAATTCAGTATTACATTGAGATCCCCACCACAAATACAAATTCCCTCAGATTCTAGAGTGATCATATCAAATAAGTCTTTAAAAAAGTGTCTCTCACTATTTGGAGGTGCATATATACAAACTAAAGTCAATTTGCTGCTTTCAACTTTGCCTTTCACTATAACATAGCGCCCCTCTTTGTCTTTTATTTCTTTACATGTGTCAAATTTCAACGACTTCGAGATGAGGATGGCTACACCTCTTTTGTGACTATGAACATGAGAACTGTGGCATATTTTCTCGTATCCAAATTTTTTTAATTTCTCGTGCTCTTGTGGTGACAAATGGGTTTACTGCAGAAAGATAACGTGCTTATTTTCTTTCTTTATTTTTGTCATTACCCTTGCTCTTTTGATTGCATTCCCAAGACCGTTTACATTCAGTGACATTATTTCAAGTTTTTGTATCATCAGATAATAAAATAAAATGTAGCTCTTCCTCCTCCCAAGGCCTCCCAAATAAAAAGCAATAAAAAAGAACTAATGAACACACAGAAGTAAATTTAGCATGAACACAATGACTTCCAAAATGAGGTACTAAAAGTACACTCTGGGTTGTAATCCCAACATTAAGTGAGGGGGAAAAGCCACGCACGAAGCGAGGGCCCCCTCCCAGAACTAGTGATAACGCAAAACGAGTTTCACTCATTCCAGCTCAGATTTGTCATCCTCAAAGTAGGGTAACTATATTCTTAACGCCTAAAGTAGCATGAACTTCGTAAGCTACAACCGTAGATCTAATCAGCACATGTTTTATGTGTGGGTTAATGGTCCCAAAATAAACAAGCGAGAAGCACCTGTAGGACATGTCGACATTTAGCTAGTGCGGGGAACGTTGAAACTCCTGTAGTCGATCGCGTACCCGTTTGATAGCTCCCTTGTCTCTGTGGCGAGGGGCGGGTTGCCATGGTGATGCGCTCTCCAGCTGATCCAGCAGGACAGCCGTGTCGAGACCTCCGCAATCCTTGGGTTCTTCCACCTCGATTCCCTGATTTCTCAACTCACGTAAAGCCTCCACCGGGGTGTGGTACAACCGTGGGCCAGTGACCCAATGGATTCGAAGGTTGGTGAAAGGTGATTGAAATCGGATGCCTTTGGCCTTTAGCGCGCTCTTAATGTGTTTATAAGCTCGACGCTGTTGGACCACTGCCGTGGTATAGTCATGGTCAAACGTTACGGGCTTATCTCGTATGAGTATCTTTTTCTGCCACGCGTTTTTCAGTACGGTCTCCTTGATCTTAAATTCAAGAAAGTTCACGATGATGGATCGTGGGGGGGCATCCGCGGGAGGGTTGGGGCCAAGGGACCGATGAGCTCGTTGTATTTGCGGGTCAGTACCCTCGCTGATCAACTTTTCACTTCGAAGTAGGTTTTCAACGAAAGTCGTTGTGGAATTGCCCTCTTCTCCTTCGCGGACCCCATAAATTCTCAAATTATTCCTTCTCCCCCTTGATTCCAGGTCGTTAATCTTGTCCAGCATCTTCTTTTGCTCCTTAAGTAATTGTTTGAGCGCGTCGTTAGCTGCCGTTGACCAAGTCTCAATTCCTCCTATGCGATTCTGAGCTTCTTCGAGTTTTTCACTCTGTTCCTGCACCGCTAGCTTTGTCACTGTTAGTTGTTGGTTGATGTCATGTTTAAGAGTATTCATCTCTTGTTTCATGTCTGCTTTGAAAGCATCCAGATCCGATTTCAGCTCCGTCCGTAGGCCACTTATCTGTTTGCTAATAGTTAGCATTGTTTCGTGTAGGGTCTGCGTTGATGCCTCGCCGTCGTCATCTTCTATTTCGGCGTTCTGCTTCGTCTTGTTCAAAATGTAGCTGTTCTTTATCTCCTTGCATTTTCCTATGCCCTCTCTTGCCTCCCCCTGGCATATTTTCAGACAAAATTTGTCTATTTCAAAAGCAATTAATTTGAATCTCAGGGGAAAGTACAACCCAACTTTGAGGAGCTCAAAGACTAATCCGCCATACTGATCAGCCGACCCTCCAAACTTTTAAAAGGAAAATGAAAAAAGATGAACAATACAAACAGGAAAATGTTGCCTTTATCAATGACATCTTTGAAAATCATTATGCAGAGGAGGTCCCAGAGGAAGAACTCACACAGGCACCTGGAAAGGTATGGTACATACCACACCACGGAGTGTATCACCCCAAAAAGAAGAAACTTAGAGTGGTGTTTGATTGTGCAGCTACTTACAAAGGTGTATCCCTCAACACAGAGCTACTACAGGGTCCTGATCTGACCAATTCTCTTGTCGGAGTCATTTGGAGATTCCGCAAAGTTCCATCAGGTGAGAGTAGAGAAATCAGGTGTGGACTACTTGCGCTTTCTGTGGTGGCCACAGGGTGACACCAGTCAAACCCCAAAGGAATACCTGTGACGTCCGGAAACTAAAGAAAAGGTCGGATTCAATTGCAAGTAAAAGATGTTTATTTTGAGTGTGACACGAAGTCTGGACACAGCGAAGATCCTCCAGGAAGAAGACACTTGGCAGCACAGGGACTCTGTGGACAGCAGCGATCTCCCGTGAGGTGACGTGGAGAAGACGGTGATGGTGACACAACCACAGGAATCGGTGAAACACGAAGATCAGGGAGCACAGAGAACAACGGGGTGAGGAACAGGAGGGCAGGCAGGAAACAAACCGGACGACATCCAACAATGCTCTGACAATGACATGACAAACAGAGAGACAATAAATAGGGTGCGTTGATCAACCGCAGCTGGAACGCTGATTATCGCAGCAGGTGTAATCAATAATCAGCACACCCAACTTACGCACGCACATACTCATTCAATCATACCCACACACACACATTCACTCATGCGCCCACGTAAAACGTACGAGAGTGAGATAGTGAATTCATGAACCGTGACAGTACCCCTCCCCCTAGGAGCGCCTCCTGGCGCTCCCAGAAGGACTTACCTGTTGCTTGTAATCGTCAATAAGGGAGTGATCCAGAATGTCCCTAGCAGGAACCCAACTTCTCTCCTCCGGACCGTAACCCTCCCAGTCCACCAGGTACTGGAATCCGCGTCCCCTCCGTCTCGAGTCCAGAATACGGTTAACCGAATACGTAGGTTCCCCATCTACGAGACGCGGCGGTGGGGGAACCGGGACCGGCGGATTAAGGTGAGAATGAAAAACAGGCTTTAATTTGGATACGTGAAAGGCGGGGTGAATTCTCCTGTACGCTGGAGGAAGTTTGAGGCGGACTGTCACCGGACTAATGATCTTGGTGACAGTAAAAGGGCCAATACATTTTGGAGCAAGTTTATTAGATACGGAGCGGAGCGGAATATTTCTGGTAGAAAGCCACACTTTTTGACCCACGACGTATACGGGAGGCTTAGACCGGTGGCGATCGGCTTTAGCCTTGGTGCGCGCCCCCACTTGGAGCAGAGTCTCACGGGCTCTGGTCCATGTGCGGTGACACCTCTGGACAAAGGCGTGGGCGGAGGGGACCGCGACTTCGGAATCCAGACTCGGAAAAATAGGTGGCTGGTACCCTATACTACACTGGAACGGAGAGAGGCCCGTAGATGACACTGGTAGTGAATTATGAGCGTACTCAACCATAGACAGCTGTTGGCTCCAGGAAGAAGGATTCTTGGATACCAAACATCGTAACACTCTCTCCAAATCTTGATTGGCACGTTCGGTCTGACCATTACTCTGGGGGTGATAACCCCAAGACAAACTAACCGTAGCTCCTAGTAATTTACAGAATTCTCGCCAAAATTTGGACACGAATTGGGAACCCCTGTCAGAAACCACGTCCATCGGGAGGCCATGTAACCGAAAAACGTGGTCAATGACAGACACCGCTGTCTCCTTGGCTGAGGGCAATTTTGGCAAGGGAATGAAATGTGCTGCCTTCGAGAATCGGTCCACTATGGTTAAAACAACCGTCATGCCATTAGAGGGCGGGAGGGCGGTGACAAAATCTAGCGCGATGTGGGACCAAGGTCTCGAAGGCACCGGCAGCGGATGGAGTAACCCATCAGGAGATCGGTTAGACGTCTTACCAATCGCACAAACCGAACATGCCAATACAAAACTGCGGACGTCACGAGCCATTAATGGCCACCAGAATCGTTGCTTTATCAAACCGCTAGTCCGGTTTACTCCTGGATGACAAGCAATGTTGGAGCAGTGACCCCATTGAATAACTTCGGACCGTAACTCCTCCGGCACAAACAATCGGCTCGGTGGACCGCCGGGCGAAGGCGTTACCCCTTCTAAGGCCGATTTGACCTCCCATGTGAGTGTGGAGACCACTAGTCTCTCCGGCAAAATACACTCGGGAGTAATCGGGCTTTCGGATGGATCAAAAATGCGAGATAAAGAATCGGGTTTGATGTTTTTGGACCCGGGGCGGTACGAGAGTAAAAAGTCAAAACGACCGAAAAAAAGAGCCCACCGAGCCTGCCTGGAATTGAGTCTTTTCGCAGTTCTAATATACTCCAAGTTCTTGTGATCAGTCCAAACGATAAAAGGTACCCCCGATCCTTCTAACCAATGACGCCACTCCTCCAACGCTAACTTGACGGCCAGCAACTCCCTATTACCAATGTCATAATTACATTCGGCAGAAGATAAACGGTGGGACAAAAACGCGCAAGGGTGCATCTTGTCATCTGAGAGAGAGCGTTGCGATAGAACTGCACCTACCCCCACCTCTGATGCGTCGACCTCTACCACGAACTGACGTGATGGATCAGGGGCGATAAGGATGGGGGCCGAAACAAAGCGGCCTTTCAGTTTGGTAAATGCAGCTTCTGCTGTATCGGACCACCTGAACGTAGTTCTGGGAGAGGTCAAGGCGGTCAGAGGCGCGGCTAGTTGGCTGTAGTTGCGAATGAAACGCCGATAGAAGTTGGCGAACCCCAGAAACCTCTGCAGGGCCTTACGGGAATCTGGACTTGGCCACTCTACCACAGCCTTAACCTTGTCAGGGTCCATACGCATTCCCTCAGACGAGACGATGTATCCTAGGAAAGGAACAGACTGTGCATGAAAAACGCATTTCTCCGCCTTGACAAAAAGCCCATTCTCTAGCAACCTCTGAAGCACTCGTCTGACGTGCTGAACGTGTTCCTGGAGAGATGAAGAAAAAATCAATATGTCGTCCAGGTAGACATATATGAACTGGTCGACCATATCTCTCAGCACGTCATTGACGAGTGCCTGGAAGACCGCTGGGGAGTTGGATAGCCCGAACGGCATCACCAAATATTCAAAGTGCCCCCTGGGGGTATTAAAAGCGGTCTTCCACTCATCCCCCTTCCTGATGCGAACCAAATGATAAGCGTTACGTAAGTCCAGTTTTGTGAAAACAGATGCTCCCTGCAACCTCTCAAAGGCTGAAGACATCAGCGGCAAAGGATAAGTATTCTTTACCGTGATGTTATTCAGCCCTCGGTAATCAATGCAAGGTCGCAGTGAACCATCCTTCTTTCCCACAAAATAGAACCCCGCCCCCGCTGGAGAAGAGGAAGGTCGGATGAATCTGGAGGCTAGAGAATCAGAAATGTATTTCTCCATGACCTCCCTCTCAGGAATAGAAAGAGAGTAAAGTTTGCCCTTAGGCGGAGACTTACCTGGGAGTAAATCTATAGCACAGTCATAGGGACAATGCGGAGGAAGAGAAGCAGCGCGGGACTTACTGAACACCTCCTTCAGGTCCTGGTACTGGGGGGGCACGTTAGACAAATTAACCACCTCACTCTGAAAAACAGGACGAGACACAGACGAACAGGCAGACACCAGACAACACTCGTAACACTTATTACTCCAGGTAGAAACTGAATTATGTCCCCAGTCGATCCTAGGGCTGTGCTGGACCAGCCAAGGATGACCGAGGACAACGGGAGCCAGGGGTGAGTCCAAGAGTAGGAATGAAATGAGTTCCGTGTGGTTGCCAGATGTGATGAGTGTCAATGGTTGTGTGGTGAATGTGATACTGGGAAGTTCTTGTCCATTAAGTGCGTTGACCTTGATACTGTCCTGAAGTGTAGTGATGGATATACCCAGAGTGCGTGCCAGTGAAAAATCCATAAAATTACCCTCTGCTCCGGAATCCAAGAGTGCCTGACAGACGTGTGACTGGGCTGCCCACAGCAGTCTTACCGGAAGGCGAGTAGAGGATGAGGTCTTCTCCACGGAGATCCCGCCCGACAGTAGCCTCTGGTTTACCGCCGGGCATGGTCTTTTACCGGGCATCTCTCCAGGTAATGTCCTGTACCACCGCAGTAGAGGCAAAGACCATGGGATCTCCGTCTCTCTCTCTCCTCCCAGGAAAGCCGAGCCCGACCCACCTGCATGGGCTCCAGATCTGAACTGGAACTGACCGCACCCCATCTGTTGGCTTGAGGGCACTCGACATTAGAGGCTTGAGCCCTTCCTCTCGACGACTGCTCCAGGCGACTGAGGCGACTATCCACCCTCAATGCCAGCTCGATAAGACCGTCGAGTCTCTCAGGAAGGTCCAGGGTGTAGATCTCCCTTTGGATGCGGTCAGCCAGCCCATGCAGGAACATGTCCCGCTGTGCCTCCTCGTTCCAATGGCACTCAGCGGCGAGGGTGCGGAACTCAATGGAATAGTCTGAGACCGAGCGGTTGTCCTGACGAAGATCGGCCAGCTGACGTGCTGCCTCTCTCCCCGCCACCGCTCGGTCAAACACTCGCTTCATCTCTTCTGAGAGTGCCAGGAACGAGGAACAGCAGGGTTGACGATTCTCCCACACCGCCGCTCCCCACAGCGCCGCCCGTCCGGAAAGCAGAGTTAACACGAAAGCCACCTTAGCCTCCTCGGTGTGAAAAGTCTGTGGTTGGAGCGAAAAAACCATTGAACATTTGGTCAAAAAAGGTCTACAGTAATTCGGCTCACCATTGTAGCACTCAGGACTGGGTAGGCGTGGCTCGGGATGCCGGATCGGCTCTACAGGTGTGGGGGGAAACGGCGGTGGGTTGGGCACAGCAGGACTGGCGAGTTGTTTGATCCTTTGGGTCAGCTCGGACACCTGTGCCACCAAGGTCTTAACCGCGTGTCCCGTGATGTTCAGTTATAGCATCCATTCCAAAAGAAAAATGGGCAAAAGAAATCAAAACACTGGATCTCGACAAAGACAGCCTACCAATGGAAATAGCCCTGGGATTGCAGTGGTGTGTGGATTCTGACCATTTCCAGTTTAATATCAATTTAAGCCAGAAGCCACATAAACGCAGAGGCATACTTTCTGTTGTAAGTTCCATTTTTGATCCCCTCTGGTTTCTTGCTCCTCTCATTCTCCCAGCCAAGCAGTTGCTACAGGAGCTCTGCCAGAGAGGCTTTGGATGGGACAAACCTTTGCCCCAAGATGTAGTAGACAGGTGGGTAGGATGGACAAACAGTTTAGAAAGAATAAAATACTTTAGTGTTGCACGTTGTTTGAAACCAAAAGGCTATGGAACAACAAAGTGTGCAGAACTGCACCACTTTGCTGATGCCAGTGAGAATGGCTATGGCTCAGTGAGCTACATAAGACAAACTAATGAACAGGACATTGTACATGTCACTTTTCTCATGGGAAGGTCCAGAGTCCTTCCTTTACAGAACATCACAGGATCACGTCTGGAGCTGGCTGCTGCAGCATTGTTGGTAAAGGTGGACAAAATGCTAAGGAGAGAACTACATCTACCATTAAAGCCCTCCGTTTTCTGGACGGACAGCCAAACCGTACTTAAGTACATTAGAAGTGACCCTGCAAGATTTAAAACGTATGTAGCCAACAGGGTCTCGCTGATTCGGGATAACCCTGAGCTGTCTCAATGGAGATACGCAAGAAGTAAAGACAATCCAGCTGATGATTCCTTGAGAGGATTGAGTGCAGGTAAATTCATGGAACAAAGGAGGTGGATGCATGGCTCAGAGTTCCTATGGAAACCTGAGGAAAGTTGGTTAGAGGTGGAGGCATTGAGCTCAGTGTTACAGGATGATCCAGAGGTCAGGAGAAACACTACTGTGTTTACAACAGTGGTAAACACTGAAACACCCACAGACCAACTTATTTCATACTTTTCAAATTGGATTAGGCTACTTAAAGCAGTGGCATGGTACATCAAACTAAAAAAGGCCTTGAAACTGAGAATCAAAAAACAAAAGGGCTTCCCAACGTATCAAATCACTACCCACTCCCACAGCAAAACCTTGAGGGATTCAGGGCCAAACCCGGTGGACAGCGCCTCACAGTGGAAGATCTCTTACAGGCAGAAAGGTCAGTTATCTCTTATGTTCAGAGGCAAGCATTCCCAGCTGAAATTTTCAACACTGCAAATGACCCCACCTAAAGTGAAAAGAAGCAGCAGGATCTGCAGGCTTGATCCTGTGCTAGATGAAGGCATCCTAAGAGTAGCAATAATCGGGCAGTTCTAGCATCTATTCCAAAAGAAAAATGGGCAAAAGAAATCAAAACACTGGATCTCGACAAAGACAGCCTACCAATGGAAAGAGCTCTGGGATTGCAGTGGTGTGTGGACTCTGACCATTTCCAGTTTAACATCAATTTAAGCCAGAAGCCACATAAACGCAGAGGCATACTTTCTGTTTTAAGTTCCATTTTTGATCCCCTCGGGTTTCTTGCTCCTCTCATTCTTCCAGCCAAGCAGTTGCTACAGGAGCTCTGCCATTGAGGCTTTGGATGGGACAAACCTTTGCCCCAAGATGTAGTAGACAGGTGGGTAGGATGGACAAACAGTTTAGAAAGAATAAAATACTTAAAACACTGCAAATGACCCTACCTAAAGTGAAAAGGAGCAGCAGGATCTGCAGGCTTGATCCTGTGCTAGATGAAGGTATCCTAAGAGTAGGTGGCCGGATGCATAAATCTGCCATGCCTGATGAAACTAAACACCCCTGTATCTTGCCCAAAGATTCACACATTTCAATTCTTCTTTTAAGACACATTCATGAACGTTGTGGTCACAGTGGCAGGAACCACATGCTCTCAGAGCTCCGTAAGAAATATTGGATTATTAAGGCCAACTCCTTAGCAAGAAAGGTGCTCTCAAGATGTGTTGTATGTCGACGTGTGAAGGGCAATGCCGGTGAGAAAAAATGGCAGATTTGCCACTAGAAAGAATCCTACCTGACCTCCCTCCCTTTACCAATGTCGGATTGGACTACTTTGGCCCGATTGAAGTAAGGCGAGGAAGAAGCACCATCAAAAGGTATGGAGTTCTGTTTACATGTATGTCGAGCAGAGCTGTTCATTTGGAAGTAGCTTTCTCATTAGACACTGACTCATGCATTCACGCTTTGAGGAGATTTGTTTGCAGAAGGGGGCAGATTAAGCCCATCAGATCTGACAACGGAACAAACTTGGTGGGTGCTCAGGTGGAACTCAAGAAAGCTCTGATGACACTGGACAAGTTGAAGATCCAGGATGCCCTGTTTCCTGATGGAATCGAGTGGAGTTTCAACCCACCAGCTGCATCGCACCATGGCGGAGTCTGGGAAAGGCTTATAAGATCTGTTCGTTATGTGCTGTACTCCACACTCCATCAACAGTCCATCGATGATGGTCTTCAAACTCTATTCTATGAGGTAGAGGCTATTCTAAACCACTGTCCTCTCTCCACAGTTTCCTCAGGCCCATCCGTCCTCGAACCACTGACCCCAAACCACCTCCTCCTGCTGAAAACCCAGCCCATTATGCCTCCTGGAATCTTCCTAAAATCAGACCTTTAAGCTAGACGCTGCTGGAAACAGGTCCAGTACATAGCAGATCTATTCTGGCATAGATGGACTAAAGAATACCTCCTTCTACTCCAGGAAAGGCAAACATGGACTGTAGTGATGAAGAACCTGAATGTTGGAGATCTTGTTCTGGTGATTGACCCCACTGCTCCTAGAGGGTCATGATCATTAGGAAAAGTTCTAGAGACCGAGCCTGATCGAAAGGGGCTGGTCCGATCCGTGAAGCTCCAGACACAGACTTCAATCCTTGATAGGCCGATTACCAAGCTGTGCCGAATTCTGGAAAATGAAGAGTGTCCGGAGCCTCTTAAAGATCACCAATAAGGGATGTAATGTATACATATATACATATTTTTCTAAAAATATTAAAAGATTTGATTTCTGGCTCCTTTTTTGTATTTATTTTAAATAATTGATTAGGGGCCGGTGTATAGGAGCCGCATTTGAGTTTATTTTTGGTTTCATAATTTACTTATTATTGTCTTTTCTATTGCATTTGAGTGGTACACCTTCTACAGCCAGAGAGGGCACTATCCTATAAGTTGGAGCATGAAGCGCAGAAGGAGAGAACAGAAGGAGAAGGCGTGCCAGCAGATACAGGCCGTTTCTCAATACCAAGTACGCAAACTTCTGACTTGCGTCCTTGGTAGTTCAGACTTGCAAGTTCGACTCGGGAGAACGAACTCCAGAGGACGGGGGGGGGGTCGCCATCAGTCATCAATTGTGAAAAGTCATCAGTTGCTGCCAAGTACTGTTCCAATTCAAAGTTCACATCTAGCCAAGTACAGTTCAAATCCCCGGATGTGTCCTTGATCCGCCCCTTTTATCGAGGATGCATCGAGAGGAGACTTGTGGACTTCAGACAGACTGGTATCCCAGAATGCATCTCGCACCAACCAGCAAACGAGGGGATGAGAAACCCCTCGTAATTTAAAAATACTGTTAATGTTTCACAAAAGGTAGCATTAAGACTCTTTCAGGCGAGAATGTACTTGTTTAAAGCTCAAATCTGTGGTTTATTTATCAAGAGAGTGCCTTATAGAAAATGTGATCTGGCGTTTTCGTAGTTGTGAGATCCAGTGGATCAGCGGCGCTCAGCGGGAACTCTCCCCGCCCAGAGCAGACTTAACACGGCTAGTCCTGACGCCGGCCGCTGGCGCTGATGTCTTCAGATATAATTCGTCTTCTAACGGGCGATCTTTGGTCTCATGAATCTATAATTTGTTCCCTGGCAAATCATTTTGACTGAGGGCAAAGTGAAGTTTCATAACTTTATATTTTTAGGCTATTAAACACATAAACTGACATTTAACAAAAATAGTCTGGCTTGTGTTTTATGTCATAATTAATTTTATTACAGTGATAATCACACTTGTCTGAACCACATATTAATGTTTTTTTTTTATTTAAACGAAAAGAGGCAGGGTTTTTAATATTTTGTTTTGTTATAAATATACATGCAATAACATTGGCTGCTTTATATTTGTGTGGCTATAATATGTTTAATATATTTTTAATGAAAATGAAAAGAGGCAGAGTGGTGTTTTATCATATATTTCATTTTATTGTAGCCTAAAATATACATATATACCGGACTATTGTCCTCCCGTCCTCGGGAGTTAGTTCTCCGGAGTTGAACTTGGCGAGCCTGAATTAACTCCACGGACGCAAGTCAGAAGTTCGCGAAGGCCTACTTGGAATAGAGAAACGTATATTTTAGGCTACAATAAAACGAAATATGTCATAAAACACCTCTGCCTCTTTTCATTATTTTTACAAAAAAATCTTAGCCACACAAATGTCGTTCAGGCAGCTACATTGATTATCTTATATATTTATAACAAAACGAAGTATAAAACACAACCCTGCCTCTTTTCGTTTAGATTTTAAAAAACAATAGGCCTATATTAAACATTAGCCTAATATGTGGTTTAGGGTGAGCAGATTTCCTCTTTGAGTGGTCAAAATATCACTAAAATCTCATTTGTTATTATCTTTAAATGTTTTTGTTTGTTTATTTGTTGTTGTGGGCTCTCTATTTTATTATTAACATTAATAATTATTCTGATTTAGTTTTATTATTAGGATTTTTATGTGCTTTTATTACAATTCAACGCACCCGCAAAAAAAAAAAAAAAATTTAAACAGTTAATAGTTGCAATGTAAATAATAGTTCAAAACAATATTATAACATGACTTAACAAAAACACATTACAAAAATAAAACGTAAATATGATAAATAAAACTATTTAACAAATATTTTAACATTTTATAATTGTATTTAATATTTTAATTTTCACAAGTTTATACTACTATATAAGTAATACATTAAAAAAAATGTTTTACTTCAAATGTTTTATTAGGCTTGTGCTTAAAAATAAATCTTACTATCCTAAATTGGTCTTGATTTGCATTTTAGGCTTATTTTAAGCAGAAATTATGTGTATTCTGGATGTGTTGCAGGTGACAGAACAATGCCGCCGCCACCCCGTGATGATAATGTTGCTCTGCTCTCGGTTAGGTTAGTAGTAGAGGCTCGCGCACAACCAACTTCAGCTGATCATGTAGGTGTTGGGGGGCATGGCATTACTGATCGTTGCGTCCGTTGGTCTGAGATGCATTCTGGGATACCGTCTGTCTGAAGTCTCCTCTCGATGCATCCTCAATAAAAGGGACGGATCAAGGACACATCCGGGGATTTGAACTGTACTTGTCTATGGCTAGATGTGAACTTTGAATTGGAACAGGACTTGGGCAGCGACTGATGACGTTTCACAAGTCCACGAGAACACAAGTACAGACAAGAACGCAGATTGAGAAACGGCCAGGGTCTTTGACCTCGGCCTGGATCTGCATTACTGGAGCTTGGCCTGTATGAGAAAGCTGAACTCCAAGCGCTACAAAGGAATGTTTAAGGCCATTTTTGTTTTGCACTTTATATTTATTTGCAATAAAATTCGTCAAACATTCAACAACAACACTCTTGGATTGTCTGGGATTTGGGCTGTGAGTCTGACCCTGTACTCACATTCTCCAGGTGGTTGGAAACAATAACAGGGGGTTACAGGAAAAACCCAACATTGTTTTGTCACTACATATATGATAAAACACCACTCTGCCTCTTTTCATTTTCATTAAAAAAATATTAAACATATTATAGCCACACAAATGTAGTGCAGGCAATGTATTATCTATATATTATTTATAGATATTATCTGTATTATCCAGTCTATTTTTGTTAAATGTCAGTTTATGTGTTTAATAGCCTAAAAATATAAAGTTATGAAACTTCACTTTGCCCTCAGTCAAAACGATTTGCCAGGAAACAAATGATAGATTCATGAGACCAAAGATCGCCCGTTAGAAGACGAATTATATCTGAAGACATCAGAGCCAGCGGCCGGCGTCAGGACTAGCTGTGTTAAGTCTGCTCTGGGCGGGGAGAGTTCCCGCTGAGCGCCGCTGATCCACTGGAGCTCACAACTCCCAAAACGCCAGATCACATTTTCTATAAGGCACTCTCTT
Source organism: Gobio gobio (assembly GCF_949357685.1). Lineage (NCBI taxonomy): Eukaryota > Metazoa > Chordata > Actinopteri > Cypriniformes > Gobionidae > Gobio > Gobio gobio. Next base: position 2,140,593 of record NC_137103.1, read on the forward strand.
TATAAATAAACCACAGATTTGAGCTTTAAACAAGTACATTCTCGCCTGAAAGAGTCTTAATACTACCTTTTGTGAAACATTAACAGTATTTTTAAATTACGCCGGGGTTTCTCATCCGCTATTGACGTTTGCTGGTTGGTGCGAGATGCATTCTGGGATACCGGTCTGTCTGAAGTCCACAAGTCTCCTCTCAATGCATCCTCGATAAAAGGGGCGGATCAAGGACACATTCTTGAAAACAGCTCCTGCTCAATTGAAGGCATAAGTGAATGTTGCAAGTCTGGCATTTCCATGGTGCCAATTTCCTTTTACCACACACTGCTTTGCAATGCAAACAGATCCTGCGACCAACCGTGGAGTCATTGCTGCCATCATGGTCATGAATTTTCTGTTTTGGTGTGGTTTTGTGAGACTGTAAACTGGCCCGCTGGCTAAAAGGCAAATAAGAATGGACTTACAATAACAGCTGAAGAAAGAGAAGAAGATCAACCATTGCTTGTGGCAATCCCAAAATTTTGCTGAAAAGACACTCGCCACCGGGAGATGACGGAGGACAGGTCTCCACTTTGTAAGCCGGCCCGCTGGCTCAAAGGAGGAATCCAGCAGCTGGTTGAAGGAATTCTGCGTGTAAGCCTCTTCAGCATTTCTGTTAAATTCACTTCATTTATTGATATATAATTTTAAATCTGACGAATAATTTGATCTGACTCCAATATTATGTGACTCCAAACAGTGTTACGTTTAGAGTTTATCAGCTGATCTTAAGATTAGTTGCGATTTAATTTAGATATCTCTTATTTTTCATATTCGTTCATCAAGAGACCAGATATCGCACAGAAACAGACGCGTCCAGACAGCGTGTTCACGAACACAAAACTGTTACTTCTGATATTAGTTAGAGGATGCAGATTGGATATTGCAAAGTAATATGAAAATAATTTCAAAGAGTCATCATGTCTGACACAGTACGGTTACGGTTTCCCAAATGGCAGCTCTGTTACCCTTCCTTATATACTATCGGCCAGAACAAATGGATGGGTGATGTCCCATAGCTTCTGTGAGATCTTCTCTTCAGATTAGTGACTTTTATTGTTCTATTGCTAGGGGTTAGATCTCAGCTTTTGTCTTATCAGCGAAACCGATCCTTACAATACACCACAGAGCTCTGTGATAAGCTGCTCCATGAACTCTTTATGGGACATGTTACCATGTAGCTCTTTGTGAAAAAGGAAAGAGTTGGTGGAAGAAATGTCCAAGAAGTGTAGTGTAACCACTTCATGGTTTTGTGCTGTGTTGTGTAATACTGCAACAGCTGATCAGACAGGTCAACGCCCCATGTGTTGTTTGTATGCAGTCACAGGTGCAGAACATGGAAATGTCTTTGTCCTCACCTCTCCTCTGTCTCCTGCAACAGTCCGTGCATAACAAAGACTACAGATTTTGTGATGTAATACATTTACATATACTTTTGTATTATGATGATGTGAACAACATTTGTAAAATATTACATCTATGCACCCAGTATGGTTCTCGATCGCACTGAGGACTGAAAGACTCCTGCTTGCCGCTGTGCGAGGTGCTGGTGATGGCGATGCGGTCACATTCCTATGAAAACAAAAACAAAAAACATGTTAGCATACATTGTCCAAACCAATGGGTAATTAATGAGTATAGACGCAATGTATATCTGTTCAAAATGGGCCATAGGGCTGACAAATATCTATTTATGGCTGTAGACCGAAAGTATCTGTTGATGGGCCATATATAGAATGTGCATATTAAGTGCATTTCAAATATTTACACCTGTATTCACAAACATCTATGGAAGCCCGTTTCAACCACTAAATAAAAAAAATAAAAAGAGTAATTGCTTTTTTTTTTTCACAATTGCGAGTTTTTATCTCAGATTTCTGACTTTATATCACGCATAACATCTGTATAGGCATAATGCAGTATTTTAGAGTATTTTAGGCATGTCATAGGCTGACCAAAACCAAACATTTACAAACCCGGTTCCAAAAAAGTTGGGACACTGTACAAATTGTGACTAAAAAAGGAATGCAATGATTTACAAATGTCATAAACTTATATTTTATTCACAATATAATATAGATAACATATCAAATGTTGAAAGTGAGACATTTTGAAATGTCATGCCAAATATTGACTCATTTTGGATTTCATGAGAGCTACACATGTATACAAAAATATAATGTCTAGTGTTTAGACAATATCACCTTATAAATTTTATCGTAGGCTAAGTATTGTAATGTCATTTCAAATGCTGGAAGATATTAGTTAAAGTGTTGATGTTGACATTGTTAATTTAGTAAGAAGGGGTTCTAACTGTTAGTGCTTGTTCACTTTAAGGGGTGGGGTTAAAGAGCGGGGAGAGCGTGGCGTGAGATCTGATGCTGTGTACGGCGTGGGTTGCGGCCAGCACAGTAACCCAGCAGTTTATTGATAAAGTATTCAAACAATATCGAATAAGCCTGGTTATTATAGTAGCGAAACGCTACATTTGGTGTCAGAAGTGACGGACTTCAGCGCAAGATCTGTGAATTTGCCGAGATGGACTACGGGGCACGGCCGAAAGTGAAACAGGAGACGGCGGAGGACATTGAAAGGGGAGAAGGCGAGTGCTTGTGGACACACGGCCTGACGGCAGACCCACGCTGGATTTCGAGCGATGCAGCCAGGATGAGAGAGGCTATGATGCTAAAGGCTGCTGAAGCTGGCTTCGCGCTTCCTTTCGCCCCGCGCGGTGGGTTTGTACATCAGCAAAGTGGCGCCGACATCACAGCGCATGAGCGGCCCGGCGTACGTGAAGAAGCGGGATGTAAAAAAACATGGCGGCGCCCAGGTGCGCGGCAAATACAGCAGCGACTCAGACACGCTCGCAATCAAAACGCCACGGTTCTCCGGTAAGACCGATTGGGATGCATTCAAAAGCCCAGTTTGAGCTGTTAGCAGATGCTGCAGGCTGGTCTGAAAATCATAAAGCTTTGCAGTTAGCGCTGTGCCTCACTGATGATGCGGCTGCCTGTCTGTTGTTGTTGAGTCCTGCAGAAAGAAATTATTATAATGCGTTGGTCGGGGCTCTTCATAGACGGTTTGGACAATGTAGCCAGCCTGTCCTTTTGAGGATAGAATTTCATAACAGACGCAGACGACAAGTTGAGCCCCTCTGTATTTTGGCCAATGACATTGAATGCTTATGCAAACGCGCCTATGCTGAAATGCCACCATCAGTCCAGAATGAGCTTGCTAGAGACAGATTTATCCAGGCGCTCAGCCCTAGAGAGCTCCGTGTACAAACGCAGCTGGCTCACCCAACCACCACACAAACCACACCCCCGATTGTAATGCTGCATCCCCTCCTTCCTTCTTTTCGCCAACACAGGATGACTATTGTTTGGACAGTGGATTGAGCAATGATGAGAGAGAGACTCGGATCTCGGCTGTGAGAGACATTTGGTCCAAAAACTGTGATGGCTTAAGTGAGAAACAAAAAGTGTGCTTGTGGGAAGTCATGGAGGACTTCAAGGACATTTTTGCCCTTAATGAGAATGAAGTGGGCCTAACCCATTTAGTGCAGCATGTTATTGACACAGGAGATGCCTGCCCAATAAGAGTAAGGCCACGTCTTCTCCCCCTTGCCCGACAGGAAGCTGCGGATAAGGAGCTGGAGGAAATGCTGCAGGCGGGTATACACAAGATAACTCGCCAAATCGTGGGCGGTGCCATTACTCTACACAAATGCATTTCATTTCCGCCGGAAGTGGTTTGCGCAGCGTCTGCCGGTGTAAACACAGCGATCACGATGCTAGCTTGGGAACACAGTTCTACTACTTTGACTGGAGATGGCGTTACTCTCCCCCACCCGAATTCAGTGCAGAACTGGGAGGATAACATGACGACGTGGCCCAGCATAACGTACAGCAAGATTTGCTCCTACTTCGTGCAATCCATGGCAATAGATGGAAAAGCAATGGACAATCTGAAAGCCTCCGAGGCATATCAATATCTTAGCACTTTAAAACTAAAATAAACTACCGGTACATTACATTATCTCTTTATGCTGTGCAATATATCAGTCTGCCTGTACTGTTTGAAAGAAAATTAAAGTTTGATGTTATTTCATTTCATTTCGTTTAATTATTATTTAATTATTGCACTGAACTACGATCATGAATGATAGGCCTTATGTTCCTTAGAGTGCTACAATTTCTTTTAACACAGTTATAGGAACAAACAAAAACGTTGCGGGGTGGTTTCTTTAAATTCAATGCCTTCAGCCAGGTCCTTGATTCCGAGTCAGTATCAGGCTTGCGGAAAAATGTAAACAATGGAGCGCATGGACATTGCCTCTTCGTGGCTGGTTTGTGGTCGTAGCACTCTCTGTCTAACCACTCGTTCAGGTGCTTTCTCGAGTTTTTGCAACCAACTACCGCACACGTCGTTCCCGAGCCACTTTTCTTCATGTTGTAATTGTTTAACGTTATATCCTCTTTGTAACTGCGATATCAGTGCTTTGTCGGCACAACGGAGCTAGCTAGCGAAACAAACCCAGCCCGCCAGAACGGAAGTGGATTGCATCGATGGGAGGAGTTTACGATGTAGAGCGGAAACGGCTCAAAAACTTGTGTATAGTGGAGCCCTCAGAGAGCCTGTGGGCTTCAGCAGTTGTCATGGTGCCGCGGAAAAATAGTCCCAGATGGTGGTTCTGCATAGACTATAGGCAGCTCAACAAAGTTACGAAAAAGGATTCATATCCTCTGCCTAGAGTGGATGAGTCCCTCGACTTGGGGGCTGGTTCTTCCTGGTTCTCCACCCTTGACTTGAGAAGCAGCTACTGGCAAATGCCATTGTCTCCTGAATCTGCTCCCAAAACTGCATTCCGCACAAATAGGGGTCTCTGGCAGTTCAAGGTCCTCCCATTCAGGCTCTGCAACGCTCCTGCCACATTTGAACGGCTCATGGACAAAGTGCTGGCAGGAGTTCTTCGCCGTGAATGTCTTGTATATCTAGATGATCTACTTGTCCATGGTGAGTCGTTTGATGAGACTCTTGATTCCCTCCGTCGAGTGCTAGGAAGAGTGGCAGCGGCAGGCCTGAAACTGCATCCAGATAAATGCCACTTCATGAGGCGGGAGGTTGAGTTCCTTGGACACAAGTTGGGGAGGGAGGGCATAGGCACCCTGGAGGGCAACATTTACACCATTAGAGACTGGCCAACCCCTACAGACCTAAGACAACTGAAAAGTTTCCTGGGGTTAGCCTCTTACTACAGGAGGTTTGTAAGGGGGTTCTCGTGCATAGGGGCACCCCTCTTCCACCTACAACGGAAAGACCATGCCTTTGTCTGGACGGATGAGTGCCAGAAGGCATTTGATACCCTTCGGCAAGCTTTGATTGAAGCTCCAGTTCTTGTTCCACCTGACACAACACTGTGCGCCGCCTGCTTTTCCTGTGGCCATTCAATGTGTAATTTGGCCACAGCGCGGGTCAAAACCTCCACTAGCTCCTCCTGAGCGGGTGCGTGAAGCGATGGCTGAGCTTCCACATCAACCGCCTTGATGCTCCGCCCATCTGACTCCTCGGAGCCGGACAGCTGAAGCATCGGGTTCTCCGCCTCGCAGGAAGAAGCCGCATCACGGGCTTCCGCACGTGGCGGGAGAACATCGGAATCCTCGGACGAGGATAGGGAAAGTGCCTCAGCAGTCCCATATCCTGTCGCGAGGTCCCGTTGCGATCCCCACGATCTGCGGCGCCGCCGCTGGTCCAGATCCCTGGGGCTTGCGGGCTTGGGCGGTTTCATCGAACACGGCTAGCCATGAGTGCAAAACCCTGAGCAGCAGCTTATCGCACTCGCTACAGGGGGCTCCCTCGAGAGCCGCCCTAACGTGCTGCACGGCCAGGCATTGCACACACATTAGATGTGTGTCCGTGCCCGAAAGGAAACGCGGACACCGATGCACACATCTCTTTAACTGAGCCATCTCTATATTCAATCGTTGGTAGACAAACAACACCAAATAGACATATACAAAGACACAGAGCGCTTAAGCTGAAGAGCGAAAAGCTGCCGTGTGCTTGCATCGGCATCCCTTTGTCTCTTCCGGGTATGCTGTCATCTACTACGTCATGACGCACCACCAATCAGATTGGCTTGATTTCATTCATACTTTAGATGCGTAATGCTGAGGGCATTCCCAAAGTGTCATCACACGATGACGCAGTGCGAGTTCCCTCGAAGGGGAACAGACGTCCAGACAGCGTGTTCACAAACACAAAACTGTTACTTCTGATATTAGTTAGAGGATGCAGATTGGATATTGCAAAGTAATATGAAAATAATTTCAAAGAGTCATCATGTCTGACACAGTACGGTTACGGTTTCCCAAATGGCAGCTCTGTTACCCTTCCTTATATACTATCGGCCAGAACAAATGGATGGGTGATGTCCCATAGCTTCTGTGAGATCTTCTCTTCAGATTAGTGACTTTTATTGTTCTATTGCTAGGGGTTAGATCTCAGCTTTTGTCTTATCAGCGAAACCGATCCTTACAATACACCACAGAGCTCTGTGATAAGCTGCTCCATGAACTCTTTATGGGACATGTTACCATGTAGCTCTTTGTGAAAAAGGAAAAAGTTGGTGGAAGCAATGTCCAAGAAGTGTAGTGTAACCACTTCATGGTTTTGTGCTGTGTTGTGTAATACTGCAACAGCTGATCAGACAGGTCAACGCCCCATGTGTTGTTTGTATACAGTCACAGGTGCAGAACATGGAAATGTCTTTGTCCTCACCTCTCCTCTGTCTCCTGCAACAGTCCGTGCATAACAAAGACTACAGATTTTGTGATGTAATACATTTACATATACTTTTGTATTATGATGATGTGAACAACATCTGTAAAATATTACATCTGTGCACCCAGTATGGTTCTCGATCGCACTGAGGACTGAAAGACACCTGCGTGCCGCTGTGCGAGGTGCTGGTGATGGAGATGTCACATTCCTATGAAAACAAAAACAAAAAACATGTTAGCATACATTGTCCAAACCAATGGTCAATTGATGAGTATGGACGTATATCTCTTCATGATGGGCCATTATGAATCATTATGAATCAGCGAATCGTTTTTGGATCGCCAAAGTCACGTGATTTCAGCAGTTTGACACGCGATCCGTATCATGATTTGACTCGCTGATTCATAACGCTCCGAACCACTGAATCGACTCACTGATTCATAACACTTCAAAGCGTCATGATGCTGTGTTTTGAAATCGGTCATCACTATATAAGTTGTTATTTAGGTTGCACACAAAAACTCTTCTCGTCGCTTCATAAAGTTATTGTAGAGCCGCTGTAGTGAGATGGACTTTGTAACGATGTCTTTAGTGCTTTTATGGGTCTTGAGAGTGTGCAGTGCATTGTGCACCACAACACCACAACAAGTTTTGGATGTTACAGGTGTGGACATTGGAGTCAATGATTTGAACTTGGCTTCAAGCTGCTCATCCCTTCTCTTTAGACAATCTACCATTGATGGACCAAGTTCCTGCACAGACCTTTCCACCACTTTCTTGAATCTCTCACATTCACGCTCCATACGATACACCAACCGATCTTCCATCCCTTTACACTTGTTCTGGATCTCTTCTTGTGATACACATCCACTCATCGTCTTGACACATTCAGCAACCCGTCCTTCCAGCGCACTGACTTTATCAGTAAGTTGTTCTATGAGGTTGGTAACAGACTCAGGAAGTGTCAAGTCAAGTCAAGTCAAGTCAAGTTTATTTATATAGCGCTTTTAACAATGTAGATTGTTTCAAAGCAGCTTTACAATGTTAAACAGGAAAATAATGCAGCATAATTTTATTAAGCTGTATAGCCATTTGATGTCATCAGTTCATTTCAATTTCCATACGGTGACAGTGTGGGCTTTAGATCAATAATTAGATCAGTAATTTAGTTTATATGGTTAATTTAGTTTATTAATTAGATTTATTTCGATGTTTAGTTGAAAAATATAGTGTCCCCAACTGAGCACGCCAAGCCAGAGGCAACAGTGGCAAGGAAACCAAAACCCCATCAGGAGCAGAATGGAGGAAAATAAACCTTGGAGAAACCAGGCACAGTCGGAGTGCCAGTTTTCCTCTGGCCAATTAACAAATAGTGTATTATTATTATTATTATTCTGGCCACTTTACAGGTCAGAGGTCCTAATAGATCGGAATATTTGAATGACCGGAGGCAACACGCTGGAGACGGGTTTATTGAGGATGATGTTGATTAAATAATTATTAAAGTGCAATATTCGAATGATCGGAGGCAACACGCTGGAGACGGGTTTATTGCGGATGACATATTGATTTAAGTATTATTTAATTGTAATATTGGAACAATCGGAGTCATCACGCTGGAGACGGGTTTATTAAGATGCCGCGTCGATGAGGCAGTTGCACGGGGAGTCTAATTGACACTTGCGGACACTTCGGACCTGTGTTGGTCTTCTCTGGGCGCAGGTCCATCATCTGATCTGGATACGGCCCTGATCTGGCTGACTGCAGTAAACCTCAGGATAAACAGAGAGACTATCATTAGCGTAGATGCCTTTCTTCTGATGATGTCACGAGTACACCAGGTGTTATGGGAAGTGTTCCCGGTTCCGGCTGACCTAGTTAATGCAGCCTAACAATCATTTCATTGAAAAAGTGTTTTATGTGTATGCCACAGTAAAGAGATGTGTTTTTAGTCTAGATTTAAACTGACAGAGTGTGTCCGCTTCCCGAACAATGCTAGGAAGATTGTTCCAGAGTTTAGGAGCTAAATAGGAGAAGGATCGACCGCCTGCAGTTGATTTGGATATTCTCGGTATGATCAACTGGCCAGAGTTTAGAGAGCGCAGTAGATGTGATGGAGTATAATATGTTAAGAGCTCGCTCAAGTATTGGGGAGCTAAACCATTTAGTGTTTTGTAAGTAATAAGCAAGATTTTAAAATGTGTGTGATGTTTAATAGGTAGCCAGTGCAATGTTGATAGAACTGGGCTAATATGGTCACACTTCCTGGTTCTAGTTAGAACTGGAGCTGCTGCGTTTTGGACCAGCTGGAGTTTATTTATTAAGTGAGCAGGGCAACCACCCAGCAGAGCATTACAATAATCTAGCCTTGAGGTCATGAACGCATGAACTAACTGTTCAGCATTTTGCATTAAGAGCATGTGCCGTAATTTAGATATATTTTTAAGATGGTAGAAAGCAGTTTTACAGATGCTAGAAACGTGGCTTTCAAACGAAAGATTGGTATCAAAGAGCACACCCAGGTTCCTCACTGACAACGAGGACTTGACAGAACAGCCATCAAGTGTTAGACAGTATTCTAGGTTACTACTTGTGGAGCTTTTTTGTCCAATAATTAAAAATTCAGTTTTTTCTGAATTGAGTTGCAGAAAATTACCGGTCATCCAATGTTTTATGTCAGCTATGCATTCCGTTAATCTTGTGAATTGGTAAATTTCTTCAGGGCGTGAAGAAATATAGAGCTGAGTATCGTTAGCATAACAATGAAAACTAACGCCATGCTTCCTAATGATATCTCCCAGTGGTAGCATGTACAGGGTGAAGAGTAGCGGTCCTAGCACTGAGCCTTGTGGTACACCATACTGAACTTGCGATCGGTGTGACATCTCTTCATTTACTGCTACAAACTGATAACGGTCACATAGGTATGATTTAAACCATGACAAAGCAATTCCACTAATACCTACATAATTTTCGAGTCTATTCAAAAGAATGTTGTGGTCGATGGTATCAAATGCAGCGCTAAGATCGAGTAACACTAATAGAGAGATACAGCCACGATCGGATGATAAGAGTAGATCATGTGTAACTCTGATGAGAGCAGTCTCAGTGCTATGATACGCTCTAAATCCTGACTGGAAATCCTCACAGATACCATTTCTTTCTAAAAAGGAGCATAATTGTGAAGACACTGCCTTTTCTAGTGTTTCTGACAGAAAAGGTAGATTTGAGATTGGTCTATAATTGACTAATTCTGTAGGATCAAGTTGCGGTTTTTTAATAAGTGGTTTAATAATGGCCAACTTAAAAGTTTTCGGTACATATCCTAATGACAAAGATGAATTAATGATATTAAGAAGAGGATCTATGACCTCTGGTAGCATCTATTTTAATAGCCTAGTCGGTACAGGGTCGAGCATACATGTTGTTGATTTTGATGATTTAACGAGTTTAGCCAATTCTTCTTCTCCTATAGCTGTGAATGAGTGTGTGTGTGTGTGTGTGTGTGTGTGTGTGTGTGTGTGTGTGTGTGTGTGTGTGTGTGTGTGTGTGTGTGTGTGTTCTCCTATAGCAGTGAATGTGTGTGTGTGTGTGTGTGTGTGTGTGTGTGTCTTCTCCTATAGCAGTGAATGAGTGTGTGTGTGTGTGTGTGTGTGTGTGTGTGTGTGTGTGTGTGTGTGTGTGTGTGTGTGTGTCTTCTCCTATAGCAGTGAATGTGTGTGTGTGTGTGTGTGTGTGTGTGTGTGTGTGTGTCTTCTCCTATAGCAGTGAATGATTGTAATTTTTCCTCAGTGACACTACAATGGTCTGTCTGATGTGATACTATAGTAGACGGCTGCATGGTTAAAATTTTCTTCCTAATATTATCAATCTTACATGTGAAGAAGTTCATAAAGTCATTACTGCTGTGCTGTTTACAATCATCAGAAGTTGAAGCTTTATTTTTGGTTAATTTAGCCACTGTATCGAATAAATACCTTGGGTTGTGTTTGTTTTCTTCCAGGAGAGTTGAGAAATAAGCAGATCTAGCAGTTCTTACAGCCTTTCTGTATGTGATCATGTGCTCTTTCCACGAATTACGAAAGACCTCTAGTTTTGTTTTCTTCCAGCTGCGCTCCATTTTTCTGGCTGCTGTTTTAAGGGCCCGGGTGTGCTCGTTGTACCACGGCGTTGGACTATTTTCTTTAATCTTCTTTAAGCGCAGAGGAGCAACTGTGTCTAAAGTACTGGAAAAGAGAGAGTCAATCGTTTCTGTTGCAACATCAAGTTCTTCTATGCTATCTGGGATGCTGAGGAGATGATACTGATGAGGAAGATTCAATAAAAAGCAATCTTTAGTAGCGGCAGTGATTGTCCTACTATTTTCTCTCTTTCTTTTTTACTTTTCCTTTTTCCTACCATTTTCCTACCATTGTCTCACTTTCTACTGCAGGTGGTGGGGGTGGTGGTAAGTTTAAGTCAGGGTCATCATCTATGCTGGCTTCACTTTCATATATATGTATAGATCACTAAAGGTAGTTATTAAATCTTTGAGGGGTTCTCTGGGATTGGTAAATGAACCAGTGGAGAAATCCACCTCTGGCACGCACTCATCCCTATCCAGAGTTATATGACTTTCCATCTTGAGTGAACAATTCTACTTTCCCAACAAATATTCAGGACCCTATTCGGGCAACACTGTGTAACGATTTCCTTGATTTTACAAAGGAATTAGTTATAAATCTGTTTTTATAGGGTGGGAATCACTAACTATATTCTGTTTACGGTACTCTCTAAGTATTTAATACTGACCTGTGATGTACAGGTTGTCTGTGCAACAAGGTGTTGACCACCACGGAGATGGTGGTCTAGTGGGTTAAACCACTGAACTGATATGCAGAAGGTTGCTGGTTCAATCCCAGCAGACGCCACCAGTGTGTCCTTGAGCAAGGCACTTTACTCCATGTTGCTCCAGGGGGATTGTCCCTGTAATAAGGGCACTGTAAGTCACTTTGGATAAAAGCGTCTGCCAAATGCATAAATGTAAATGTAAATGTAAATGTACAGAAAACAATACACAAATACTTCTCGCTAATTTGCATCTTTTTTTTACTTTTAAACCCTTTCATAGGCACACACAAATATCTTACACTTTTTGCTCCTCAAGAATCAACAGCATAGCAATGAAAGTCTTATCTGTTTTTGGGTGATGATGACGATGAAGATGATGATGATGATAACAAGGACAATAACGTTGAAAGTTCATTCACCACACCCTAGGAATCAATGGCCATGAAAGCCCATGTCCAAAAATGCATCCCAAAGTTTCCCCAGTGCAAACTCAGTGTTGATATCAATATCACAGCAAACCCGAAAGTCTTCAAAATGACATATGTGGCATAATCCAGTTTCAGGATCCACATCAGTGATAATGTAATCCAGTTTCAGGATCCACAGCAATATGCCACATGGCCTCTAAACTCACTTCACAGACATCTTTCAGACAGACATGTGAAAAGATACATCCCCCAGAATGTGAAGTCATATCTATATATATACATAACAGTAAACATTTAATCAATACAAAAAAAAGAAACAATGCTTACTTCAGATTGGACATCAAACTCAAAGTTTCCCAATCAGGACAAATGATTGTTTGGATCCATAAGCCATGCTCACTCCTCCATTACCAATCTACCACTTCTTCTCAGTACACCTGTTTTATACACGAGGATATTACTACTTTTTGCCCCCTCATGGTGAGAAGTATAATTACTACAATAAAAACATATTCAAAAATTTGGAGTCATCACACCGGAGACGGGTTTATTGAGTATGTTGTGTTGATGAGGCGATTATTAGATAGGAATATTCAAAAGATCAGAGTCATCACGCCAGAGACGGGTTTATTGAGGATGCCGTGTCGATGAGGCAATTATTAGATAGGAATATTCGAAAGATCGGAGTCATCACGCCGAAGACGGGTTTATAGGGATATTCGTTTCATTCGGGTCTGTGATTCAACATATCTTGTTCAGTGCTCAGTCTCTACACTACATTCCCATAATGTTTGCTGGACCAACCTATAATGTTATTTTTTGGTCCTATTTAGGTCCTTCAATCACATTTGTGTGTGTGAATCAATGTACACATCACATTTCCATATAAAATATGGTTCCCTAAAGGTTCTGAGATCATCCTGCATCTCGGAGTGTTTTGGGAACGTAAAATTTCTAATATGGCAGCGCCTTCCTGAAATGCACTGCGGAGTGAAAACCTCATGATGTAACTCCTCATTCTATGATGGTGTGATGCTGTCAGCAGGGCCGAAGCCTCTCCCAAACAGGTATTGATAATTTCCCATGCAAACCACATTCTTCTTGCTCTGATTTTGCTGATTTGTGTAATTAGCTTAGCAAATATTTTACATAATGAATTTGTAATTTTGCTGCTTTTTGATGAAGCTGATTTAAATACACAAATGAAATTGGGTGTGTTTGAGCCCTTAGTCACGGCTATATTTCAGAACATCTTCAGAATCTTCCATTTTTAGCAGCGGATGAGAGGAGCTCATCGTGATCTACACAGCGATGGAACGAAGACTGATTCAGCTCTTTCTGTTTTCAGGTCAGTTTTTATTACCCTTTATTTGATCATTTTTTTCTTTATTATTTTTTATAAATATTTTTAATAGCCTACATTTTTCAAATTATTGTTAATTTTATTACTTAATCATCTGTTTTTATGGTTATTTTTGAATTGCAAAGCACTTTGAATTACCATTGTGCACGAATGTGCTGTATAAATAAACTTGTCTTTTATGAATGAGTGTTTTATAAATATTTAAAGAAAAAGAAACTTTATGTTTGTCTTTATGTGTCTTTTGTCTATTATATGCATAACATCGGATTCATATGTTAATAAATTAATTTAGCTCAGAAAGGGAATTATGTATTCAAATGTATTTATTCATAGTTAATCGTAACGTGTTATGATTGAATTATAAATATTTAAAATCACCCAAAAGGGAAATACCTAACCCAGGTATTTGTACAATATATAAATAATTAATAACAATGGATTCTACATTATCTATGAATATATATATATATATATATATATATATATATATATATATATATATATATATATATATATATATATATATATATATATATATATATGTGTGTGTGTGAACGGCAGCTCTTCACATGCTATCATATAGGCTGCGTTAAACTTTGTTTTTAGCTCCGTCCATTCTTTTTCGTCACACAGTTCGCATGCACGAGAAACTGCACGTGCTAATGGTGTAGTCTGTGGAGCACACTTCGCAATAACATGATCACAAGCATTTTTATGCTTGTTACTATCGGCGTGTTTTCTCACAGTCTCTTTTTTTAAATTGTTGGTTCCTGTAATGAAGTCCGTTTTCCCTGCTATTTCTTTACCCTCTCTTGAACAAAAGTCACAAAACATTTTCTGTGACTCGCGATTGTCACGGAGTGACTAAGAGCCGGAACTTTTCTTTTGTTGTGCCCCCTTCCCCCCGGACGTCTTTCCGGAAACCCCGAGTCCGGTTCCGGTGGCTAGTGCGCATGAGCTCGAGACAGCTCATGTTGATGACGAGAGATTGGCCGCACCTGTGTGAGTGAACAAAGGCGCGGGTGATATGCGAGAGAAGCATATAAAAGCAGCGTTCTACAGAAGTGTGGCATGTAAGCTGTGGCGTGGATAATTTGTGGCGTGATCTTTTCGTGGGAAGAATCGACAAGTGCAGTGTTGAGAGGACGTGCTCAGTTGATCTGGCCAGCTTCTTCCAGTGAATCCGTGCATGTGGTGATGAATTATCACGGAGTTAAAGAGGAAAGGATTACACATCGGAGCTACCACTAGAAAGATAAGTGGTCCACTTGGTGTTGTGAGAAACAAGGCGACAGTAGAGGAGCATCTGTGACTGTTATCAGGAATAAAGCTGTGTTGTTTCACTAGATGTCCGCCATCGACCGGCATGGAAATATCTCGCTGGATTTGAGCAGTGTTCTAGTTTTGGGGGAATTGGAGTGATACTGTGGTGTCCGCTGAACTTTGCACGATTAAAGAGAGTGAGATTGCGGTGATTGCACGTGTGGGGTAGAGTACAGTGCTTGCAGTGAGGAAAAGAAGTGCAACAACAACGTGTCGACGGGCGGAGGATCCAAGCGCCTAAGTTGAACGCAACCACAGCCGAACACCTATCGTGAGTACTCTCTCTTGAAGTTACACTGAACGTTCTGAATGTCCCTTCTCTTCGTGCTGTTGCATTGATATCTATATGCTGAGCCACTACAGTCTAAAGTGTTGTCTTCTATACTGAGCCACTACAGTCTAAAGTACTGTCTTCTATGCTGAGCCACCACAGCCGAACACCTATTGTGAGTACTCTCTCTTGAAGTTATACTGAACGTTCTGAATGTCCCTTCTCTTCGTGCTGTTGCATTGATATCTATATGCTGAGCCACTACAGTCTAAAGTGTTGTCTTCTATACTGAGCCACCACCATCTAAAGCGCTGTCTTCTATGCTGAGCCACCACAGCCTAAAGTACTGTCTTCTATGCTGAGCCACCACGGCCGAACGCCCATTGTGAGTACTCTTCTTTGAAGTTACGCTGAACATTCTGAATGTCTCCTCTCTTCATGCTGTTGCATTGATACCTATATGCTGAGCCACTACAGTCTAAAGCGCTGTCTTCGATGCTGAGCCACTACAGCCGAACGCCCATTGTGAGGTACTCTTCTTTGAAGTCACACTGAACATTCTGAATGTCCCTTCTCTTCGTGCTGTTGCATTGATATCTATATGCTGAGCCACTACAGTCTAAAGTGTTGTCTTCTATACTGAGCCACCACCATCTAAAGCGCTGTCTTCTATGCTGAGCCACCACAGCCTAAAGTACTGTCTTCTATGCTGAGCCACCACGGCCGAACGCCCATTGTGAGTACTCTTCTTTGAAGTCACACTGAACATTCTGAATGTCCCTTCTCTTCATGCTGTTGCATTGATATCTATATGCTGAGCCACTACAGTCTAAAGCGTTGTCTTATATGCTGAGTCACCACCGTCTAAAGCGCTGTCTTCTAAGCTGAGCCACCACAGCTGAACGCCCATTGTGAGTGCTCTTCTTGGAAGTTACATTGAACGTTCTGAATGTCTCCTCTCTTCATGCTGTTGCATTCATCCTGAAACATAAAAGCCGAAGAATAGAGGATATAGCTACTTACCCACATTGGGCTGTCCGGAGCTTCTTGTAGTGCCGTTTCTGCCCGAGTCGACGATCCTTCCCGGCCGTGGTCCGGGCTGATCCTGTGTAACAGACGCCCAACGTCAGTGTATTCACTTTCATCCAACTGCTGCTGTGGAATTAGTGCTGCCACTTTCCTGTCCTTCCCTTGCTGGTTCCGGCCCGTCCTCGGAAGAATTGCTGCCTCCTGTAGTGGTGCCTAGCTTGGCTGGCAGAATCCCGATCCTGTGAGATAGAAAACAACGGTAAATAGCACCCCCATCGAGCCCCCAGTGCCATACTCACCCACCAACGGACCTGACCTGGGCGTCCAGATACTTACCATCCGTCCACATTCGGAGCAGCTTCCAACTATAGAATCTTTTAAATAATAAAGCCTTTTAAATTGTTACTCTATCGTCTGTCGTCTCTGGGCTGTAGGGTAGCTCATCGGAAGGGCACTGCCAAGGGGTTAACGGGGAGGTCGGTTGGCGTGGGGCCACCGTACCCCCGACCTGTGACACGATCATACCTTAGCCATGAAAATTCTTGAATCCAAGAAGTTTTGAAATGTCTTTCGACACCAACATGACATGGAAAGATCCTCCGTCTCTGTCCTCTCTCGCGGGTGTGCTGGCCCAGCTGCTGGAGCCTGCTTTTTTAGAAGCAAGTGTGCCATCACCGTTGGTGCTCGATGAGGATTGTATGAAAAAGTCTGATATTTTTTGTTTTGACATTTTTTTTTTATAGCGTGAGTCTCGCTTTACCCGTTTACAATCACATTTGGCGCTCTATCAAAGTGAAACTTTTACGTCTCATTTTACTATGGCAACACAACAAATGATGTGATAGGCTACTCTTCACAGAACATGCACATAACATGCAAATTTTATAATCATGATATGTACATTTGTATGGTCCCCAGTGGCGATCTCTGCAAAAATATCACTCTCAAATTAATATTTTTTGTCGCAAATGCGACCGTTTTAGGCGCAGTCTGGAGCCCTGCAGGTTATTTGCCTC
This sequence comes from Gobio gobio, assembly GCF_949357685.1. Taxonomy (NCBI): domain Eukaryota; kingdom Metazoa; phylum Chordata; class Actinopteri; order Cypriniformes; family Gobionidae; genus Gobio; species Gobio gobio. The sequence goes on from NC_137103.1 coordinate 2,157,669, forward strand.
ATCGGAACCAAACCACTGCAGAAATGTTCTCTGGAGAGGGAATATCAATAATTATCAAAAAAAACAAAAACATTTTGATTCATGGTTGATAAGGGAAGCCAAAATGTTCGATGTGACCGGGACCTCTTTTAATAAAATGGCTATAACTTGTGAACGGAATGAGATATTTTCACCAAATTCAGGTCACATGTATGTGAGCTCAGTCTGAGATCACATTAAAAAAATCGCAACAATTGACCTACATGAAAACACATGAAAATGCCAATATATGCACCCAAACATTACTCAGATGAAAATGGGCATTCATTGTCTTCATCCAGGTTGCCATGATAGTCTATGAAGACACTGGCATACCTCAAACAACTCTGTATACGTCATTGGCACAATGCCTTGAAGGAGCCTGAGAAATTTCAAGCCAGCGTTTTTCACAGCATTCACCTCCTTAGACACCTGAATCCTTGCCGAGTCCAATGATATCAAACATGCCAGGTTTCACCTTATGGTTTGTGAAAAGGTGTACTTTAGCACCTAAAAAACCTTTGCAAATGTCTTCAATACAGTTAGTCCGATCAAAACAAAACCACAACAGGAAATTCAGAAACATAGGTCAATAGCTAAACAATAATGACCAAAAGCCAACATTTTGGAAGGAAGTGGCAAAAAAAAAAAAATCCAATCAATGCAGCCCATTCTCTCATAAATATAAGTGGCTATAACTTTATAATAAAATGAGATATTTAAACAAATTTGACACATATATTTATGGGCACACTTTGTGGACACCTAAAAAAGTGCAGAGATGTGTTATAACTGTCAAAAAAAACATATTTTTTGTTAGTTAAATTGCCTGTATTGCTGTGAATGCTCTTTCCCATCTATGATCTAAGTTTATTTGTTTAATTGGATCCCCATTATCCAGTACCTAGGCAGTGACTACTCTTCATTATGCCCCAAAAAGTAAAAAATACAAAACTACATTAAAGCTGCAAGAGCAATGAAAGGGATCTCGCACCTGTGCCACCACCACCTTGTGGCTTTAGGAACACAGAGCACAGTGGGCAATATGCATTTAAGTATATAAAAATAGGAGGACTACATCAATCATTTGTATTTGCCACACTTCCTGCTGCCGGGCTGTATTCAGATCAGATGGTGGACCTGCGCCTGGACATGACCAATGCATCCCTGAAATGTCTGCAGAGAGCGTGTCAACTAAACTCTGCCCTGTAAATGCCGCATCGAAAAGATATCCTTAATAAACCCGTCTCCAGCACGACAACTCCAATCTATCAAATAATCTTACGAATATCTATTTATCTAATATGACTTCTGAACTGTAATGTTGCCAGAATTATAATCATACACTGTTTGTTCGTCGGCCAGAGGACAACTGGCACCCAAACTGAGCCTGGTTTCTCCCAAGGTTTTTTTTCTCCATTCTGGCCCTGAAGGAGTTTTGGTTCCTTGCCACCGTTGCCTTTGGCTTTTGGCTTGCTCAGTTGAAATTAGCTGGATAGTTAGATATTTAGATAGTTGAATAGTTAACACTGTGAAGCTGCTTTGAAACAATTGGACTTGTTAAAAGCGCTTGTTAAATAAAGGTGACTTGACTTGACCAGCCGGTGGCACTTTGACTAACAACCACCAAAGACTGTGGGCCCAGCTCGCTCTGCCCCTCCTCCTGTGAGATTTATTCGGTCACAATCGCCAGGGCACACACCCTCCTCCATCTGCACCAAAAACAACTGATACCAGCTCTCAGTGATATGCCCTGGGTCCTTGCAACGTCAACAGCAACCTTATCAAATGTTTACAAAACAAGCGGGAACCCATTGTGCCTGTCTCTTTCTCTATTTCTGTTCTGTTACGTGATAGAAAGTCTAATGCCTTCTCAGGCCGTATGGCAAACCCATCTAATCTGCGGCCCGTTACTTGTCAACCTAAGATTACTGTGGGGGAAAAAATTTAAATGAATACTGTTAAATTAGCACTTTTAAACATCCGTTCACTTAAAAACTAATCATTTCTAGTCAACGACTTGATAACCACAAACAACCTAGATTTTTTACTTCTAAATGAAACGTGGCTAGAAGACAGCTGCAGTGCAACAGTCCTCAATGAAACAGCCCCTCCTAACTTTACTTTTATGAGTGTCAGGGCAGTCAGGAGGGGGGGGGGGTCGCTGCTCTATTTAAAGATGTCTATAAATGTAAGCAAGTATCATTTGGTGACTATTTGTCTCTAGAATATCTGGGCATTGTGCTAAAAGGTGCTCCACGCATCCTGCTTATCATTATTTACAGGCCTCCAAAATATTGCCCAGCTTTTATTGATGACTTTACAGAGCTGTTATCAGCAATCTCATCTGAGTGTGACTGTTTTGCTATTGCTGGGGATTTTAACATTCACATTGAAAATCCCGAATCCAGGACAACAAAAGATCTCATGACTGTTCTTAACACTTTTGATTTGACACAACATGTACACGGACCCACACATGATCGTGGATACACTCTAGATTTACTTATCAGTAAGGGTCTAAACATTTCATCGATAGTTAGGATGTGGCACTGTCTGATCATTTCTGTATTTTCTTTGATATATCAATATCTCCTGCCATTGAAGCTTGATCTGTCTCTGTCAAAAAGAGATGCTGAAATGAGAACACTAGTGTGCTGTTTATGAAGGCTATATCTCTAACACCAAGCATATCTGCAGACTCTGTTGATTTTCTCCTTGACTCTTTTAACTCAAAAGTTAAGAGTGTAATTGATGATATTGCTCCTGTGAAAGTCAGAAAAAAGAGTGGCAAACAAAAAGCACCTTGGAGAAACTCAACAGCAGTGCAATTAATGAAAAGACAATGCAGGAAAGATGAGCGCATGTGGCGAAAGACAAAACTTGTAGTCCATTACAACATTTATAAAAACAGTCTTCGTGCTTTCAATGTGGAACTAGGCAAAGCTAGACAGACCTTCTTTTCAAATATTATAAACATAAACAACACACGCACTCTTTTTGCTACTGTAGAGAGACTAACAAACCCTCCGAGTCACATTCCCAATGAAATGCTCTCAGACAGCAAATGTAGTGAGTTTGCTTTCTTCTTCTCCGAGAAAATCAATAATATCAGAAATGCGATCAGCACATCCTTGAGTTGCTCTGGGGTGAGTCAGATCAGACCACAACCTCAGAAAGTTACTATGACTGATTTCGAAGCAATTGATGGTAAAATTTTTGAAGAAACAGTACAGCACCTTAAAACATCAACCTGCGCCCTTGACACACTCCCCACTTCTTTTTTCAAAAGTGTGTTTAACTGTTTAGAAGCAGATCTCCTAGAAGTGGTAAACTCCTCACTTCTTTCTGGGACTTTTCCAAACTCCCTTAAAACCGCAGTAGTTAAGCCTCTCCTGAAAAAGAGAAATCTGGATAACTCCATACTGAGCAACTACAGACCAATCTCAAATCTCCCCTTCATAGGCAAGATCATTGAAAAAGTTGTTTTTAGTCAGCTGAACAAATTCTTGAACTCAAACGGATACTTTGACAATTTTCAATCTGGTTTCCGACCGCATCACAGCACAGAGACAGCGCTCATAAAGATAATAAATGATATTCGCCTCAATACTGATACAGGCAAAACATCAATTCTGGTACTACTGGACCTCAGTGCTGCATTCGACACTGTTGACCACAAAATACTTCTTGACAGGCTAGAAAATTGGGTTGGGCTTTCCGGAATTGTCCTCAAATGGTTCAGGTCATACTTAGAAGGGAGAGGTTATTATGTGAGTATAGGTGACCATAAGTCTGAGTGGACATCCATGACATGCGGAGTCCCACAAGGGTCAATTTTAACGGTTGGATGTGCCAAAACTTTCTTCAGTTAAACAAAGACAAAACTGAAATCACTACATTTGAAAACAAAGATGAAATTCTCAAGGCGAACGCATATCTTGAGGCTAAAGGTCTAAAATCAAAAAATCAAGTCAGGAATCTGGGTGTGATTCTGGAGTCAGACCTGAGTTTCAGTCGTCATGTCAAAGCAATAACTAAATCAGCTTACTATCATCTCAAAAATATTGCAAGAATTAGATGCTTTGTTTCCAGGCAAGACTTAGAGAAACTCGTTCATGCTCTTATCACCAGTAGGGTGGACTATTGTAATGGTCTTCTCACCGGCCTTCCCAAAAAGACCATTAGACAGCTGCAGCTCATACAGAACCCTCATTCAGAATCACATTTACTGAATGAGCTGTGCCACTGTACATCCGACTGATTGCACCTTATCTTATGCTTTTACTGAATGAGCTCTGTGCTCTGTCCGAACTGCTTGCACTTTAATTATGTTTCAATTTAACCCGGTTTTTATATATATTTTTTATTTGTATTTTATTCACTTATGAATATTTTAACTTCATTTCTGTGTAAAGCACTTTGAATTGCCACTGTGTATGAAATGTGCTATACAAATAAACTTGCCTTGCCTTGCCTAACTAAAATTTTGCTGAAACATCAGACTTTGTCAGGATGCCACAGACACGCCGTTCAACAAAACTCAAGATCTTTGAAATTTAACATCACTAAGGCTTCAGATTAGACTGACCAAATATGATTCTGGTTCAATCTTAATGAGGAGTTAATCACAGTTTACTGTTGCCCACAGGTGGCACTATAACTGACTAAATATTGGCATGTAGCCATCGGTGCTCGGGCCCTAATTACATCAACAACAATAAAATCAAACATACAAATCCCATTAAATGATCCTTCCTTTTAAAACTGATTTTACTTCTTAAAATATATGTAATATCTGATAGTAAATCATTCCATATTTTCATTCCTCCAGATATTATAGTCCATTGTTCTGCAGTGGTTTTCAAAACAAAATACATGGCATTCTGTGCAGAGTTTAAAACAGGAGGAAGATCATTGGTAAAATAATGATGATAATAATAGTCTTAAACAACTTCCTTGAGAAACACCACATTGCTCTTTAAAATCTGAATAACTTCCATAATAACATAAACATTGTCACATATTAAACAGATAACTTTTAAACTAATGTACACAGTAAGAAGTATATTTCTGACATTTCAATTTATCCAGAAATAATTGATGATCCATTCCATAAAATGCTGAGCTAAAATCTAACGATACAGCTTCTACTAAGTTATTTTCATCCATTTGTGCTCATATTACTCCCTAATATTGATCTGTAATTCATATTTAGACATTATAAAATCACTATTATAACATTTACAATCACATTTGGTAAAATGCATCACTTCCTTTCTATTGAAGTATTGGTATTGACAATTGTGCCACATGATGAGTAATGTGAAACCTGAAAAAGACTTGCAGTAAACATTTTGTTTTCACCATATATTTCACAGATCTGTATCTACAACAAAATGTGTGTGTGAGAATGTTTAATCTGTATAAAATATTATTGTTTAAGCCTATTGTTTAAGTATTATTGTTTAAGTATTCCTTTTCTGCCATATTTTGTAGTCTCAGTAATACATTTTAGGTTGACATATGGTTGACAAAACTCAGTATGGGTCATCACCACAATGCCCTGAGGTAGCCTGAGTAGTTTTGAAACAGCGCCACCTAGTGGATAATTTTCCCCCCAAACGCTTATAACTTTGGGTGTGGTTGACTTGTTGTCATAGGAGTAACTTTTTTTTTTGTCTCCTGAATCCTTGCCAGGTCCAACGATACCAGACTTGCCAGGTTTCGCGCATGGTTTGCGCAGCGTTGTAACTTAGCGCTAAAAAAATGTTAGCAAATGTTAGAAACCGCTAGTCCGATCGAGACGAAACCAGCGTCAAAAGTTCGGAAACATAGGTCGATAGCCACATGCTAATGCCCAAATGTCAAAATATTGATAGTAAGGGAGTGTAAAATCCAATCAAAGTCAGGTGTCAGTCATTTTTCATGTGTTTTTTACATATAAATGTCTATAACTCCAAAACGAAATTAGATATTTTCACCAAAATTGACACAGACATGTATGGCCTCACTCCGAGGACACATACAAAAAATGGTAGGATTGTGCCTCTTGGTGGCGTTATAATAGAACAAAACATGAAATTTCCATTGACTACAATGCAGTATTATGATATAAAATGCTATACTTTACAAATGAATTGTTGTATCATTACGAAACTTGGTATGTGCCATCAGCACCATGCCTTTAAGGTACTTAAAAGGTTTCAAAACAGCACCGCCATGAGGTCCATACTTATAATGAAAAGGCCTCTTGAGGCTAGATCTCTGCAATGACATATTGACACTATATTGACACCCTGCTTTGATATATTGACACCAATCTTTGCAAGTGTCATTGTTCCCTTATTCTGACCACACCACATCAGTTTCGAAACTGTGTCATCTATTGGTTGAAAGTGATAAATCATTAAATCATTATTATTGACTGTATTTATCGTATAGTTGCCTAAAATCAGCTTAATAGGTCTTTAATTGCTCATTGCTGCGGTTGATCTGACATTGCCAGCCATTGTGGCATGTCTCGTCTTCTTCTTTGCGCTTGGCCCCGATAATGGCTGCTTGCAGCTATATTTGTATTTGCTTTTAGAAAATGATAACTTTTTGTTCTCTGTTTGTTCATCAGGGTTTCTCTCAGTGATTCTGTGTGGCTCGTATAAATATATTCTGATCCGAGAGATTAAAACATGGGGCAAGGCTCAGGAATACTGTCGACAGAACCATGTGGACCTGGCCACTGTACAGACTGATGAAGAGTGGATTGAATTAAACAAGTCAAGAGCTGGACTACAACTGAACACTTGGATCGGACTTTATGACGACGTGAACAGCTGGCGCTGGTCTTTTCAAAATGAAAGCATGACGTTAGTGAACTGGTTTGTGAGTTGGCCACAGCCAGATAATTTAATGGGAAACCAAGATTGTACATTTATTTATTCAAATGGATATTGGTATGACTATAGATGTGATGCGAGACTTCCCTTTATTTGTCAAAGCGGTAAGAAAATACTATTTCAGTCTTTCTACTTCAACATTTGACTTTTAATTCAACGTGTTGCTGTTTCTTTGCAATTATTTACTGGCAATTTCTAAATGAGAATAGTTTTAAGGTAAATCCTACACCAGTGTTTCTTCTCAGTGTAATGGTACAAATAGTGTATTTCATACAAATAATAACAAATACAATCGAATCGTGTTAGTGCAAACAGTGAATTGAAGCTTTTTTTCCATTTATGAGTAAAATAATCTCTGTGCACATAATGTGACAATACTTGTTTCAACAATAGAAACTGCAGACACCCTCACCCTAAATATTCATATCTAATAGTCAAGTCAAGTCAAGTCAGCTTTATTTATATAGCGCTTTTAACAATGTAGATTGTCTCAGAGCAGCTTTACAGTGTTAAACAGGAAAATAATGCAGCATAATTTTATTAAGCTGTATAGCCATTTGATGTCATCAGTTCATTTCAATTTCCATACGGTGACAGTGTGGGCTTTAGATCAATAATTAGATCAGTAATTTAGTTTATATGGTTAATTTAGTTTATTAATTAGATTTATTTGATGTTTAGTTGAAAAATGTAGTGTCCCCAACTGAGCACAACAAGCCAGAGGCAACAGTGGCAAGGAAACCAAAACCCCATCAGGAGCAGAATGGAGGAAAATAAACCTTGGAGAAACCAGGCTCAGTCGGGGGGGCAGTTCTCCTCTGGCCAATTAACAAACAGCGTATTATTAGGGCCCGAGCACCGATGGTGTGAGGACCCTATTGGATTTCGAAAGTTTTTTATTATTAGGGCCCAAGCCCTGAAAGGGCGCAGAGCCCTATTGTTCTTCCTCAGATTATTCTTTGTTTTTTTTTTTTTTTTTTTTTTTTTTTTTTTTTTCGACTTCTCGGGTACTTTTGGGGCACTTAACATGCTCGAAAACTCTTGAAACTTCGCACAGGCGTCGGAATGCGCGGCCATCAGAGCCGGGCTGAAGCTGGTACCCGGGCGTGGCAGGGGGGCTCGACAGCGCCCCCTAAAGTGGGGTCTGAAAACTTGGTCCATATATCAAACACACTTGCACGTACATGTATGAAACTCGGTACACATATAGACCTCATCGGGCCGAACAACTTTCGTGCTCATAGTTATGCGTCAGCCCAACAGGAAGTGAGCTATAATCGGTTGTTCGGAAAACCCATGCTCTGGAATTTAATATACTCCTCCGAGGCCATTGTTTCGATCATCGCCAAACTCGGTCAGCATGAAGAGAACATATCCAGGATGCTAAATTGCGAGCGGATTTTTGATATCTCAAATGGTGTGGCCGTGGCGAAGCAACGAATTTATGGCGAGAAAAGGGAAACAGGAAGTGTGTTATAACTTGTGCAAACATTGACTGATTTGGATGAAACTTCAGCTGTGTGTTTGTTGTAAGAGGCCGATCACATGGATATGACATTTGTGAGTCAAAGTTATAGCGCCACCAACTGGCAGCAGGAAGTGTGTCACTTTCAAAAATGCTTTGAATCACCATCTTATTTTCACCCCATTTACTTCAAACTTCATCAGTATAATGTGAAAACATGAGAGATAGAGACGTATGAAATGGATTCCTGAAATTTCAAATACTGTTGCCATGGCAACGTGTCAAAGTTTAATAATCTTTTGGCTGTTCTGAGGCTCTTAGCATGCTTGAAATTGCTTGAAACTGCTTGAAACTCAACACACACATCAGAGATGTCAGTCAGTACACATGGACAAAGCCTCAGAAACGGGCGGGGATGAGGGGCTCTCTAGCGCCACCTTTTGACAAAAGTGAAGGGCTTCGTTTCATCTACAATCACCAAACTCAGTATATATATTGACCTCATCGAGCCGGACAACTTTCTAATTTACAGTCATTAGCTCCGACCAACAGGAAGTCAGATATTTTGGTTTGAAGGTAAATTTTTGGTTAAATCGGGGTCTGAGTTTTTACGTTCTCCTCGTAGGCGTTTTATTCAATCTCCACCAAACTCGGTCAACATGAAACAAAGATACTGAAGATGCTAAAATGTGAACGGATATTGGATATCTCAAACGGTGTTTCCATGGCGAGGGATTAAATAAGGACAAAAAAGGGGAACAGAAATTCTCTGTCTGCTGCTCTCCCCTCAATGAACACAAGATGGCAGCATTGTATTAGTTTTGAAGCAGGATAAAAAAAAAACTTGTTTCTCTCTCTCTCTCTCTCTCTCTCTCTCTTGTTTGTGATTTATGAGGACACAAATTTGTATAATGACATGGGTATTACACTGGTATTACAACGTGTATGTGTGTGTGTTTAAAAACATACTAAAACAATGTTTTATTAAAATGTAACCAAATAGCTTTAAAATAATCATACTATTTTTCAGATCAATATATTTATTTTATTTAATATATTTCTTCTGAATATTTATTCTCTGTCTGCCCTCCCCTCACTAAAGGGTGGCAGTGTTGTGTTATTTTTTAAACTCTCTTTCTGTGTGTGTGTGTGTGTGTGTGTGTGTGTGTGTGTGTGTGTGTGTGTGTGTGTGTGTGTGTGTGTGTGTGTGTGTGTGTGTGTGTGTGTGTGTGTGCAGGCCCGTCGCGACAAGGCAGGCAAACCAAGCAATTGCTTGGGGCCTCGAGCTGGCCTGGGGCCCCAAGACAGCGACAGGTTAAGAATAAAATGAAACGACAAACTGTGTGAGCGCCCCATTGATAGTCAATGCAGTAAAGTGCAATGACACTGTTATCGGGATCCCCCTTAAGGGGCCCCTCTCAGAAGTCGCTGACAGCAGCCAGCCAACCACGCGATCTCTGCAGCCGGAAAAATACAAAATCTTCGGATTTGAAGCGGAATTTTATGCTTCAGGAAGCCAGAAAAGAAAAAAGAGAAAGGAAGAGGAGGATAAGAAAAAACAAGATAGTGGTATGTGATAAATTACACTGGATAAAATAGCTCTACTTGTCTTGTACAAAAAAAGTGTAAGTTTGCAGCAGGTAGGCTAGCAAAAATATGTTTATGTTAGCTATCGTTACCTGCCTGACGGCAAATGCTGCTTGTAACGAACAGTTAGTGCAACTTTTTTTTCGAAAAGACGGAATGACATGAGATTGCTATAGCTTTGTAATAGGTTTTGATGAAAGTGGCATAGCATGCTCTACTAACTATTATTTATGCTATGCATAAATAACCTGGAATAGTTAATATAGCATGCTATATTAACAATTATTATAAACATTATTTAACCAGAAAGAGGCAGAGGAACATGATTTTTTTCATAGCTTATCTTAATGTGCTAGTGTCGGGATATATACGGTAGTAGACAGTTTATGCAAATATGACATTATTTTTATGAGTTACCAATAGATCTTGAACAATTACTTTATTCTGTGGCAATTTTTACACTGTTACATTTTGAAGTACAGTATCAGGACAACCCACATGTTTGACTGGTACTGTTTACATGTTTTACTGGTACTGCCCACGTTTTACTGGTACTGTTTATTAACTATTTAACAAGGTATTATAGTCATCGGTTGCAACTTTATAATAACCATCCAGATAATGTTTATAGACAGTTTACAAAACAACTAGTAACCCTTAAGTATTCCCAAAGTGTTAGGAATATCTGGTCCGTCTATCTATGTAAAAGTAATGTTTATAGATGTTTAAAAAATGGTTACTTAAAGGTTTAAAAAAAAATTAATGATACAGTGGTGTTTTTTGCAAATGTTTTCAAATTTTATGCACAGTATATGCAACAACAGTATTTGCACTGTAAACCTTTTTATTAATATAAAGTGTAGGTGAACTTAAACTGTATGGCTATGCTGGTATGCTGTGTGTGTGTGTGTGTGTGTGTGTGTGTGTGTGTGTGTGTGTGTGTGTGTGTGTGTGTGTGTGTGTGTGTGTCAGTGTCCTATCTGTGTGGATGCGTCTCATGTCAGCTAATCAAGGGACACTGACACACACACACACACACACACACACACACACACACACACTCGACGCATAGATAGACTCGCGTCAGTTTCCTGCTCACATCGAGTTCTGTTTTGCTCTTGAACAAACAATAACACAGAGGATTGTGAGTATTCTCATATTCGAGTCTTAAATTAGTTAAATAACGTCTTAAATGAACTTAAAGAGTTGTGAGGAAATGAGATGCGCGGGACAGCGCGTGAGATCCACGGCTGTTCTTAAAGTGACAGGAGCACTGATGATGCCTGTCATTAATGTTCATCACAGAACAACGGGAACAGAGAAAATTGTAGCTTTAATGATGATTCATCTATATTTCATTTATTATTTATGCAGTTAAGGAAGGTTTGATAACTATTACATTTCTGTATAACAGGGAAGGCCATGGGTAAATATAACATTTATTATTTTGGTGATTTAGGTAAAATGGTTTAAAAAAAACACAGCAGAACCACAGCGCATCTGATATGACTGGCATAACGCTGGCGAAGTTAGGGACCGTCTGCAAAGTTACATACAACATTGAAACGTGTATAACGTTACCAAACTTCACTAGCATTTAAAGAGAATGACAGTCATAAAACTGACTGTAAAGTGTTCATCTAGGTGTCAGGTATGATGCACACATTTTGATATTTAATAAAATAAACTGTCAAATCATATGGAAATATGGATATGCATTATTTCACTTGGATACTGTTTGGGCTCTAACACAAAATATGCTTGATTTAAATGCATCGTAGCTGAACACTGATGAGAATATTTATTGAGAATATATTTACAGAGATAATATTAGAGATTATATTTACGACAAATTATTATTATTTATGCGTTATGCGTTGCTATTGACGACGGCCATTAAGTAAAGAAATCCCACAGAATCTAGCTTAAAAAAGTGCTTAGAGCTGCTTTAGTTATTTGTTGTTTGTTTAATTTCAAATATAAAACTTGTTGAAATGTTTTAAGTGTGTGCATCTGTTCTTTTTGAACACTTTCATCTTGTTTGAACAAAACCGTGATAATATTGATAACCATGATAATTTGGGTCACTATAATCGTGATGTTAAATTTCCATACCGTTTCATCCCTACTTTAGTGTGAATAAGTAAAAAAGAACTACAAACACCTTGAATTAAATACTTGCCTTCTGGACTTACAAAATTTTGAGCAGGAAAATATAACTTTTATTTATTTTATCCTATGATATTAAAATTAATCTAGATTTAAATTACATCATGGGTGTGGCTTGTGGTGATAGTGGCACCAGTTGCTGCGGTAAATGTGGCATATTCGAGCGATTCTAAAATATTCTCCTGTTTAAATGCATATTGCCTGCCGTGCACAGTTAAGCTGATGCCACCGGCGTGGCGGTGCCACCGGCTTGGGCCCGTCATCGCTGCTCGCAGCTTTAATTCTTCTTCTTCTTCTTCTTCTTCTTCTCCCAAATGAATCGCTTTTTTGGGGGCCTAAACATGCTCGAAAACTCACAAAACTTTCAAAACTCGTCCAAATTGGCGAAAATTTACGTCTGTTATGGTATTCAGAATTAGGCGTGGCAAAATGGCTCGACAGCGCCACCTAACGTAGTGCCCCTCCCGCTACGTTTCACGTAGAGCTATGAAATTCGGTATACACATGTAACAGCCCAATACCTACAAAAAAGTCTCTACGTGCAAAATCTGAAAACCAACAGGAAGTCAGATATTTTTAATTTTTTGTTGCAAAATGTGCCATTTCCAGACGTTGTACTTTAACAAACTCCTCCTAGAGATTTAATCAGATCAACATCATATTTGGTCAGTCTAATCTAAAGGCCTTTGCGACGTTAAATTGCGAAGATCTTGAGTTTTCCCTGAAAGGCGTGTCCGTGGCGGCCTCGCAAAATCTGATGTTTCGCCATGAAAAAGGAAGTTGTTGTAACTCGGACATACAATGTCTGATCTGCCCCAAACTTCACTTCACGAGTTCACACTTACATATAATTCATAGAGTAAATTTAATGCGTATTTGGCGTGCTGTCCGGGGGGAGGGCTTCGAGCTCGGTCTTTGGCCCGAACCCAGAGTACCCCCCGTATGTAAGTGGTTAGAACTAAAAGAGCAGAAACGTGGAGAAGGGGTGGTGGAGGGATGCTGATGAACTGTCAACAAAATGGAGGTGAGACGGCTGCGTATATATACACCTCTTTGTTGATTAGCTGAGTACTCTCCACCTGTGTCAATTATCTGAACATGCTCCTCCACCTGTGTCAATTATCTGAACGTGCTCCTCCCGAACTTTGTTTAATAAAACATCATTTCACGAGTTCACACTTACATATAATTCATAGAGTAAATTTAATGCGTATTTGGCGTGCTGTCCGGGGGGAGGGCTTCGAGCTCGGTCTTTGGCCCGAACCCAGAGTACCCCCCAAAAATTTAAGAGCATTGGACAGCCGCCTGCTAAATACCCCCCAAGAAGTGCCAAGCTTGGCGGGCTGGCATCTGAGATGGAGATGGAGTCTGGTTGATAAGCTGGGAGGGCAGGCCCTGTTAGTTTACGAACTGGAGCTGCCTGTCGGGAGGGTTTGCACTTTTTTTTTTTTTTTTTTTTTTTTTTTTGAGGCAGTGTGCGACCTTGTTCATAGGAGACCACCTGAAAGAGAAAAGCGTGAAAGAGAAATGTTAAACATTGATTGAGAGATTTTGTGGGGCTTACCCCTTCTTTGCTGCGTGGGAACCTCCTTGTCATGATGAACCTAAAGAACTGTGGAAAATTACCATCCACTATCTTACTGCGTGGTTTAACTATCCCCGATTCACTGTGTGGAAACTTTCCATTAACAAACTGCGAGGAAACTTTCCGGTGACTTACTGTGAGGAAACTTTCCGTGGGGAAACTTTCCGCTGATTTGCTGTGTGGAAAATTATAGTTGACTTACTGCATGGAAATTTCTGCTGTTTTATGGTGGGGAAACTTTCCACTGGCTCACTGCGGGGAAAACTTTATACTGGCTCACTGCGGGGAAACTTTCCACTGGCTCACTGCGGGGAAACTTTCCACTGGCTCACTGCGGGGAAACTTTCCACTGGCTCACTGCGGGGAAACTTTCCACTGGCCCACTGCGGGGAAACTTTCCACTGGCCCACTGCGGGGAAACTTTCCACTGGCCCACTGCGGGGAAACTTTCCGCCGGCCCACTGCGGGGAAACTTTCCGCCGGCCCACTGCGGGGAAACTTTCCGCTGGCCCACTGCGGGGAAACTATCCGCTGGCCCACTGCGGGGAAACTTTCCACTGGCCCACTGCGGGGAAACTTTCCGCTGGCCCACTGCGGGGAAACTTTCCGCTGGCCCACTGCGGGGAAACTATCCGCTGGCCCACTGCGGGGAAACTTTCCACTGGCCCACTGCGGGGAAACTTTCCGCTGGCCCACTGCGGGGAAACTTTCCACTGGCTCACTGCGGGGAAACTTTCCGCTTCTCCTGGAGAGGATAAAAATAGAAAGCGTGAGTGTCAAAACTTTTTTTTTTTTTTTTTTTTTTTTTTTTTCAGTCAATGAGGGTTTGGTGGGCTTTTTTGATATGGAATCGGTTGGTCCTGATGTAGCTCTGAAAAGCATCTGAGGACCATCTCCCAAGAGTTTGGATCTGCTGATGGGAGAGGCCTTTTTGAGCTGCTGAGGTTGCGGCCCCGATGCGGAAGGAGTGGCTTGAGAAGTTCTCAGCTGAAACGCCTGACTGTTGGAGAACAGATTTGAGATGTTTCTGGAACCAAAAGCGTGTCACTGGTTTGTTGGATTCGTCCATGAACAGGGGTTCCAGGGGAGATTTGGTTTGAGAACTTCTCCATTGGAGATATGCCCGAACTGATTGGTATGGTTGAATAGGTGATAAGAGTTTAAAAATGTAGATGAAGTGACCTTTTTTGATTTTGTCAGTCTTGCTTTGTTTAATCAGATAAGAAACTGTTTCATCGTCTATTACTGCCAGGTCTGAGATGGTGGGGTGGATTTTTGGATTAAATTTTGATGTGATGGCGAGTTCGGAGCATCTAAGAAAACCAAAAAAGGCTAGAATGAACATGGCGTCGAGGGTTCGGGCGGTGTTGGGAGGCTGGTACTTTGTACGGAGGGTATGAATGCATTTTGTGAGGATGTCTAACGTTATTGGTTGTCTAGTGTCGGGACGGGTGGGCTGGGATCTTTGAATCCCTTTGATCAGGAGAGAAGTTTGTGAATTGTTTATCTCAGGGGAGGGAGTGCCGTACATCAGTTTGTGAAAAAACTGGATGCCACTCAAGTACCCTTTGATGGACCCAACTTGGAGGCCCTTAACGATATTGAGGTAGGAAACAAATGAGGTTATCGAAAGGAGAGAAAAATCGGGAAATGGCATGTTGTAAGAGATGTGGAACGCTCTAAAGTTTCTCCAGGCAGTTATGTAGGATTGTAGGGTCCTGGGAGAAACTGCTTGGAGGATGGTGTCGAGCGATGCGTCAAGGAGGGGTTTCAATGGGTGGTTTACGGGAATATCAGTTCCGAATAGCGAGGTACTGGCGTTGGGAATTGATCCGCCTCTGGAGACAGCGTCCTGAATTTCTGAAACAAAAAACGAGACAGGGAGTCAGCGATTTGGTTTCCCGATCCAGGGACGTGTTTAGCTCTCATGATAAATTGGTCACAAGCTGAAATCCAAGTTAGGCGCCTTAGAAGTGGCATCATAGCCGGTGCATGGGAACGACCTTTATTAATGCAATGTACTGTTGCTTCGTTGTCGCAGTGCACTAAAATGCTGCTAGTGGCCCATTCTTTCCCCCATAAAAATGCCGCTACTACGACGGGGTAAAGCTCGAATAGCGCTGAGGACTGAGTTGTGTCCTGGAGCTGCAGTGGCCATGGAGAAGCGAACCAACGACCCTGGTAAAATCCCCCAAAACCAATTGAGGGAGCCGCGTCTGTGAACAGTTGGATATCGATAGGGGACGAAACAAGATTGCTATAGAAAAAGGATAGCCCGTTCCATTGGTTTAAGAACGTTAGCCATAATCCAAGTTCGTCGCGACATGCTTGAGTTATCGAAATTAGGTCCTCTAGCGAGTGGACGGAGGACGCGAGCGAAAGGAGATGCGATATGAAGGGGCGGCCCTGCGGAATGATGCGCATTGCGAAGTTTAAATGGCCGAGCAGGGATAGAAGTTCACGTTTTGAGCAATTGGATTTCTCAAGGAGAGTAGATGAGACTACAATTATCCGGTCGATCTTCTCTTTGGGCAGGGATGCCTGGAATTTGTCTGAATCCAAATTAATGCCTAGGAACTCTAGGGATGTGGCAGGCCCCATGGATTTCTCCTGAGCGATTGGGATTCCGAGTTCAGCGAAAACTTTTTGAACTGTGAGAAAATGTGCGGCTGGGATGGCGTCCGGCGGCGAAATTATTAAAAAATCGTCTAGCAAGTGAATGAGGTGAGGGATGGCATAATTGTTCGACAAAATCCAGCAAACAGCTTCTGATAGCATGTCGAATATTTTGGGGCTGCTTTTGCACCCGAAGGTTAATCGCACTGCAAAGTAATATTTTCCACGCCAACGAACTCCGAAAAGGTGCCATGAATCCGTATGGATAGGCATTATTTTGAAAGCAGATGTGATGTCGATTTTGGCGAGCCATGCGCCCCGACCTGCAATTTTGATCATGTCGATTGCCTGATCTATGTCATGGTATTTAAGCGAAAATTCATCGAGAGGGATCAAGCTGTTTATGCTTGGGAGTGGGGAATTATGCGGGGCTGACAGATCGATTATTAGCCGTTTTTTGCCGGAGAATTTTCTTGTAGCTACTCCAATGGGGCTTATACGGAACACGTTAAACGGGGATTCGTCAAACGGGCCGATCATGAAGCCTGACTCAACTTCTTTTTTGATCAGGTTATCTACGACTTCGGGTTCTATGAGGGCAGACTGGAGATTGTTACAGATGGTGTTTTGTGAGAGTGGGCATTCTACGCCGGGTTTAAAACCGTTTTTGAGGCCGGATAGTAGATAATTAGTAAATCTGGTGTCCGGATGGCGCTTTAGTTCAAAGTCTAGGCGTGAAATATTTACAGGAGTCGATAAATAATTTTTTGATTATTTATTAACAGCTTTGTACACGGGACACACAATACGGGCATGAGCGCCATCACAAAATGTACATATATGCATGAACCGGCAGTGCTGTCTGATACATTTACCGGAATTAAAATGTCTGCAAGGCTGCTTGCTATCTTCAAAAGAGGAGACTCTCCTTTCGACTTCCGGGTTTGCGCTAACTGATGCTGCGCGTGGCACGTAGCTGGTGGATCGAGCCGTGCTTGTTTCTGGGTAGGAAATGGAAGACGGATTAACCTGCGGGCATGACTGAGTTGAGTGTGCCACTGACCTGCAGACCGCGCAGGAAATGTACAGCCTAAAAACACCCTGCTGTGGAGATCAGTGTCGATTGCGCCCCAGTATGTGCATTGGTTCCACTGCGCGACTCGCACGGCACATTTGGCAGAGAAAAGCTTGTGGTAAGTGTAGAAATGCCCTCCCCCATAGGACAGCGCGAGCTCGGCTATGATTGCCAGATAATCATTTAATTCGCGCCGCCTGTGGGGGAAAGCAGAACAGATAACTTCTGTAAAACGTGAAAAAGCAATAGAAAACTCGGAAAATGAATGGGTGTTTGTGTTTTTAAGAGTGACGGAGAAATTCCCACAGTCTACTCGGCGGTCCGGTTCGGCTTCGGGGAGCAGAGAAAGGAGAGAAGAGAGGTCTACATCCGCACCTGACAGGATCTGGGCGCGGATGTTTTGGGCTACTGGTGGTGGATCCATGGCGACGGCGTTGGATGGCACGGGCATCTGTGCTGCAGAAAATAGAGAGTGTTGGGATTTAGTTAGCGTGAAAGAACTGGGGAGATTACAAGCCTGGGCTGCGGATGTCGGCGGCGGCCTCGCGCTTGGAGCGCCCTCTGGTGCTTGAAAAAGAAAGTTAGTTGGGGGATAGGAAGGGAATGGAGGGTGATGGTATGAGGTGTGCGCTTGAACTGCAAGCGGAGGCGTGCCCACACTTGTTTGCCCCACTGGAGCTGTGGGCCACTGAACCTGGGCGGGGTTACCTGTGGGATAGAACTGTTGGGATATTTGAGCCTGTGCGGCTAGCGGATGCATCACCGCGCTAGCGTTCGCAACAGGAGCTGGAGGCCACTGGAAAGAAGAGGGGTTATTGAGAACAGGAGCATGGAACTGAAATCCTGTGGGGTGGCCGCTGGGCCCGGCTGCATACGGCGCTGTGGCGGCAGCAGAAGCCGCGGTGAAAGGTTGAGCCGTGTCGGGAGGTTGGAGAGGGCCTGCCTCGGCTGCATCCGGGTCGCGGCCCAGGCTCGCTGATGGCCTGTTGCGGCGGCTCGAATGGCGAGGCCCGCCGGATCTTGTACGGGAAGACGACGGTGGTGCCTGGATTGGCGAGCTTAGGGCTCTGCTCTGCCTGTGAGCCGCCTTCGGGGCTGGTGAGAGCTTAGGAGAGAGGTTAGTCGTTTGAATAGACACATACAGATTATACAGCTCTGCTTTGTTCATTTTTCTAGATGCCTGTATGTCTGCGTTACCCAACGCTTGCCTCAAACCCGCTACGGTCCACTTCCCGATAGGTGGGACCGTCGGGGCGGCAGAGCGGTAAGAGGAGGCCGGGGAGATAGATGGAAGTCTTGCGGGTGGTGGTGAAGACTGGCCCCGGCGTCTTGGCGAGCGCGAGCCCGGGCCCGTTCTAGCGGGCGTGCGGCCGCGTGAGGAAGCCTGGGTCTCTGCTGTGATGTCGGGCATCAGATGGGTGGCACTGAGATCGGCAGATCGCGATGGCGGATCCTTAGGGATGTCTGCTTCATCGCTAGATGAGGAGCTTAGTCGTTGAGACATGACGAGCCAAATGCTGATGAACTGTCAACAAAATGGAGGTGAGACGGCTGCGTATATATACACCTCTTTGTTGATTAGCTGAGTACTCTCCACCTGTGTCAATTATCTGAACATGCTCCTCCACCTGTGTCAATTATCTGAACGTGCTCCTCCCGAACTTTGTTAAATAAAACATCATATGTTTTATTAGAGTCCTTGCCTGAAGACATCAACATGCCAATATTCAGTGACAGTCATAGCGCCACCGGTGGGCAACAGGAAATGGCATGTTTTACGCTGTGATTAACTCCTCTTTGAGATGTAACCAGATCGACATCATATTTGGTCAGTCTAATCTAAAGGCCTTGGTGATGTTATATTGTGAAGATCTTGAGTTTTCCCTGAAGGGCGTGTCCGTGGTGGCCTGACAAAGTCTGATGTTTCGCCATGACACAGGAAGCTGTT
The DNA here is from genome assembly GCF_949357685.1 of Gobio gobio. Lineage (NCBI taxonomy): Eukaryota > Metazoa > Chordata > Actinopteri > Cypriniformes > Gobionidae > Gobio > Gobio gobio. The sequence goes on from NC_137103.1 coordinate 2,177,025, forward strand.
GTAAGTCAGGCATACAATGTCCGAACTGCTCCAAACTTCACATGTTTGATAAGAGTCCTGGCCTGAAGACATCTACATATGAGTTTCAGAATTAGGCGTGGCAAAATGGCTCCATAGCGCCACCTACAACATTTCAACTAAGTGCCCCTCCCGCTACGTTTCACGTACAGGTATGAAATTCGGTAGACACATGTAACAGCCCAATACCTACAAAAAAGTCTCTTGGTACGAAATCTGAAAACCAACAGGAAGTGAGATATTTTGATTTTTCTTTACTAAATTGTTGCAAATTTTCCCATTTCCAGTTGTACTTTAATCAACTCTGCATAGAGATTTAATCAGATCAACATCATATTTGGTCAGTCTAATTTAAAGGCCTTTGCAACGTTAAATTGCGAAGATCTTGAGTTTTCACTGAAGGGCGTGTCCGTGGCGGCCTCGCAAAATCTGATGTTTTGCCATGAAACAGGAAGTTGTTGTAAGTCAGGCATACAAAGTCCAACCGGCCACAAACTTCATATGTTTGATAAGAGTCCTGGCCTGAAGACATCTACATATAAGTTTCAGAATTAGGCGTGGCAAAATGGCTCCATAGCGCCACCTACAACATTTCAACTAAGTTCCCCTCCCACTATGTTTCACGCACAGGTATGAAATTCGGTAGACACATGTAACAGCCCAATACCTACAAAAAAGTCTCTTGGTACGAAATCTGAAAACCAACAGGAAGTGAGATATTTTGATTTTTCTTTACTAAATTGTTGCAAATTTTCCCATTTCCAGATGTTGTACTTTAATCAACTCCGCATAGAGATTTGATCAGATCAACATCATATTTGGTCAGTCTAATCTTAAGGCCTTTGCAACGTTAAATTGCGAAGATCTTGAGTTTTCACTGAAGGGCGTGTCAGTGGCGGCCTCGCAAAATCTGATGTTTTGCCATGAAACAGGAAGTTGTTGTAAGTCAGGCATACAATGTCCGATCTGCCCCAAACTTCACATGTTTGATAAGAGTCCTGGCCTGAAGACATCTACATATAAGTTTCAGAATTAGGCATGGCAAAATGGCTCCATAGCGCCACCTACAACATTTCAACTAAGTGCCCATCCCGCTACGTTTCACGTACAGGTATGAAATTTGGTACACACATGTAACAGCCCAATACCTACAAAAAAGTCTCCTGGTACAAAATCTGAAAACCAACAGGAAGTGAGATATTTTGATTTTTCTTTACTAAATTGTTGCAAATTTTCCCATTTCCAGATGTTGTACTTTAATCAACTCCGCATAGAGATTTAATCAGATCAACATCATATTTGGTCAGTCTAATTTAAAGGCCTTTGCAACGTTAAATTGCGAAGCTCTTGAGTTTTCACTGAAGGGCGTGTCCGTGGCGGCCTCACAAAATCTGATGTTTTGCCATGAAACAGGAAGTTGTTGTAAGTCAGGCATACAATGTCCAACCTGCCACAAACTTCATATGTTTGATAAGAGTCCTAGCTTGAAGACATCTACATATAAGTTTCAGAATTAGGCGTGGCAAAATGGCTCCATAGCGCCACCTACAACATTTCAACTAAGTGCCCCTCCCGCTACGTTTCACGTACAGGTATGAAATTCGGTACACACATGTAACAGCCCAATACCTACAAAAAAGTCTCCTGGTACGAAATCTGAAAACCAACAGGAAGTGAGATATTTTGATTTTTCTTTACTAAATTGTTGCAAATTTTCCCATTTCCAGATGTTGTACTTTAATCAACTCCGCATAGAGATTTTATCAGATCAACATCATATTTGGTCAGTCTAATCTAAAGCCCTTTGCAACGTTAAATTGCGAAGATCTTGAGTTTTCACTGAAGGGCGTGTCCGTGGCGGCCTCAGAAATTTAGTTGTTTCGCCATGAAACAGGACATTGTTGTAACTCGGACATACAATGTCTGATCTGCCCCAAACTTCACATGTTTTATTAGAGTCCTTGCCTGAAGATATCAACATGCCAATATTCAGTGACAGTCATAGCGCCACCTGTGGGCAACAGGAAATGGCATGTTTTACGCTGTGATTAACTCCTCATTGAGATGTAATTAGATCAACATCCTATTTGGTCAGTCTAATCTATAGGCCTTGGTGATGTTATATTGTGAAGATCTTGAGTTTTCCCTGAAGGGCGTGTCCGTGGCGGCCTGACAAAGTCTGATGTTTCGCCATGACACAGGAAGCTGTTGTAAGTCAGGCATACAATGTCCGAACTGCCCCAAACTTCACATGTTTGATAAGAGTCCTGACCTAAACCCATCTACATGACAATATTCAGTTAGTCATAGCGCCACATGCTGGCAACAGGAAATGGCATGCTTTATACTATAATTCACTCCCAGAAACACTTTTAAATATGCCATGAAATCCCAAAAATGCTAGAAACACAATAAATCTTGCAACACATGGAAACGTGCTACTGTATGTGATTTACGCCATTAAACAGGAAGTTGTTGTAACTCAGGTATATAATGTCCGATCTGCCTCAAACTTCACATGTTTGATAATAGTCCTGACCTGAAGACTCTACATGGCAATATTCAGTTATAGTCGAAGCGCGACCTGCAGGCAGAAGGAAGTGTGGCACATTGAAGTGAGTTTGCCATATTTCTCCTATATTGACCCGCTTAAATGCATGTCGCCCACTATTCACTGTATTCCTGAGGCCACCGGGTGGCGGTGCATGTGCGAGGGCCCTTTCATCGCTGCTAGCAGCTTTAATTATTAGGGCCCGAGCACCGATGGTGTGAGGACCCTATTGGATTTCGAAAGTTTATTAGGGCCCAAGCCCAAAGGGCGCAGAGCCCTATTGTTCTTCCTCAGATTATTCTTTGTTTTTTTTTTTTTTTTTTTTTTCGACTTCTCGGGTACTTTTGGGGCACTTAACATGCTCGAAAACTCTTGAAACTTCGCACAGGCGTCGGAATGCGCGGCCATCAGAGCCGGGCTGAAGCTGGTACCCGGGCGTGGCAGGGGGGCTCGACAGCGCCCCCTTAAGTGGGGTCTGAAAACTTGGTCCATATATCAAACACACTTGCACGTACATGTATGAAACTCGGTACACATATAGACCTCATCGGGCCAAACAACTTTCGTGCTCATAGTTATGCGTCAGCCCAACAGGAAGTGAGCTATTTTGGGTTGTTCGGAAAACGCATGCTCTGGAATTTAATATACTCCTCCGAGGCCATTGTTTCGATCATCGCCAAACTCGGTCAGCATGAAGAGAACATATCCAGGATGCTAAATTGCGAGCGGATTTTTGATATCTCAAATGGTTTGGCCGTGGCGAAGCAACAAATTTATGGCGAGAAAAGGGAAACAGGAAGTGTGTTATAACGTCAGCAAACATTGACTGATTTGGATGAAACTTCAGCTGTGTGTTCGTTGTAAGAGGCCGATCACATGGATATGACTTTTGTGAGTCAAAGTTATAGCGCCACCAACTGGCAGCAGGAAGTGTGTCACTTTCAAAAATGCTTTGAATCACCATCTTATTTTCACCCCATTTACTTCAAACTTCATCAGTATAATGTGAAAACATGACAGATAGAGACGTATGAAATGGATTCCTGAAATTTCAAATACTGTTGCCATGGCAACGTGTCAAAGTTTAATAATCTTTTGGCTGTTTTGAGGCTCTTAGCATGCTTGAAATTGCTTGAAACTGCTTGAAACTCAACACACACATCAGAGATGTCAGTCAGTACACATTGGCAAAGCATCAGAAATGGGCGGGGATGAGGGGCTCTCTAGCGCCACCTTTTGACAAAAGTGGGGGGGTTAGTTTTATCTTCAGTCACCAAACTCGGTACATATATTGTTCTCTTCGAGCCGGACAACTTTCTAATTTACAGTCATTAGCTCCGACCAACAGGAAGTCAGATATTTTGGTTTTAAGGTGAATTTTTGGTTAAATCGGGGTCTGAGTTTTTACGTTCTCCTCGTAGGCGATTTATTCAATCTCCACCAAACTCGGTCAACATGAAACAAAGATACGGAAGATGCTAAAATGTGAACGGATTTTGGATATCTCAAACGGTGTTGCCATGGCGAGGGATTAAATAAGGACAAAAAAGGGGAACAGAAATTGTCTCATATCTTGTAAAATCATATTTTGATTTCAATTAAATTAAGATTGTATGTTTGGCAATTGAACTTAGATTAATTTTAAATGACTATACTATTTTTCAGATGAATATATATATATATTTTATAAATATTTATTTGTATAATGTATTGCGCCTGTGTGTGCCCTCCCCTCAATGAACACAAGATGGCAGCATTGTGTTAGTTTTGAAACAGGATAAAAAAAAAAACATTTCATCTCTTCAGGGATTTGTGTGTGTGTGTGTGTGTGTGTGTGTGTGTGTGTGTGTGTGTGTGTGTGTGTGTGTGTGTGTGTGTGTGTGTGTGTGTGTGTGTGTGTGTGTGTGTGTGTGTGTGTGTGTGTGTGTGTGTGTGTGTGTGTGTGTGTGTGTGTGTGTGTGTGTGGGGACTGGTAATCCCTGATGTTGGGTGCTGCCCCTTTAAGGACGTTGTTCCGGTGAGCCCAAGTGATGTGATCGTGCAGGAAGAAGTGCAGGGAAAAACAAACTGAACTTAGAGAACTGAGTGAGAAAGCCATGTTGATCTCAAATGAAGATTTGAACATTTAATAATTCAAGCTAAAACTATTATCTTACATTATATTCCCAGCGTGGTGAGTAGTGTTATGTTGTTTAAGTGTTGTGATGGTTTGTGTATCACTATTAAGATCGCTATTTGCGATTAGCGCCTAAACGCCTATATGTTATATATTTGTTTTGTTTTAGACATTTACAGTTTGTATTGCCTGTAAAATATGTTGCATTTAGTTAAACAAAGTTTAATGCTTAGTACACAAAGCTGATGTTACAATGTTTTAGAAACGTATTTGGTGATGTGAACATTACTAGATAATAATTGTGAATTGTTTTGTGTTTGCAGTTTGACCACACACGCACACACATAAATGTGCACAAATACTCAACTAAAGTACCACCAAACTCGGTCAACATGAAACGGAATGACTATACTATACTTTTTTAAGACCTTCTCAAAATATTTAAAGACCTCATCGGCGATGAGAACTACTGTTGAGCAATAAAATAAAAATATATAATCATAAGCTATAACAAAAATATATATTAAATTAGGTGAGTGGATAGTTAAAAAAATTTGCAATTACAAAAAGTAATTCTTGAAAAAACATCTCTGGACTAATTTTATAAAATCTAAAAATGTTAATGAAAAGGTACAAATTACTTTGTGTTCTTATTAAATACATTTATAAAAAAAAACAATTTATATTTAATTTATATATGAATGTAAATAATTATATGGGCCTACACAAATAATATAACATTTCAAGATTTATAGTTTATTGTAAACGTAATGTGCAGCTCTGTAAAGGGGCAACAAATATATGATAGATACGTGAGAACAAGATTTTTTTAATCATCTTTAAGTGCACAAAACTATGAAAATATATGAAAGCGTGGCACAATGCGCTTATGCGCATCCCGGGTGCAGAATGATGCGCTTAAAGCAACATGGAGTCAGAGGGCGCACATTAAAAAGTTCACGGCATAAAGAAACGATGAGCGTTGAGCGCACAAATCCTAGTCTACTATGTATATCGGTCGGTTTCTTCACAGTTTTAAATTCCGGTTATTGTGCGTGTGATGCCTTGTGTTGTCACCCGGGTAGGGAGCACAACATCGTTCAGAAACCGCTAGATAAACTCCAGGAAGATAAATTATTTTATCTGCATATCAAGTATTATAACGGGAATATATCATCTTGGAGTGAGCTTTACCGAGCAGCTGACTGACTGTAACCAAACACGACGCGCAGTTTGAATGCTGAACGGAGAATGATTGACAGCTACAGCGGAGGAAAGACATTCAGCTATGGAATGGCTTTAGATGACTTTGTACTAGCAAATCATAAAATACTAATAAAGATTGCTGAAAGATCATGTGACAATATATATTTCTGATGATTATTTAATTACCACGACATGCCTAATCTGAGCAAGTGACTGCCTGTCTTGAGTTTTGTCGACAGACGGAGGTGGCACGAAATGTGACGGAGGCGGCCGCTATGCAGGAAAAACCATAGAAAAACCCTGCGGTCATTGTTTAAACTCATCCTACTCCAACCAGGAGTCCGCAAATTTACATTTCCCCATTTCGGAGTCTGTTTCGCAACGTGTGGAGGGCGACACATCACCTAACTGCGCATTTCGCAAAATACGTGACATCACCCATAGACGGTGTGCGCGCCCGAGCTGATCTCACTGACATATCACTATTCAGACAGGACTAGTTTTCTAAATTATATTTGAGTTACAATTCTCATCACCCAACATCTGTGATTTCAAATATATTCAAAATAATGTTTTCAGAGATTGAAGTAAAAAAAACTTTCTCCCACCATTTAGATTTTAGATTTTATTTCTTTTTGTTGTTAAAATCTTGTGAATCTTGTTCAATGTGCAGATTGCCTCTCTCTCAGTCCTTCCCCTCCCCCCTCACTCTCAGCTCACTCTTGATGATGATAATTTACCCCTTTCATATCATAGACTATCACAAATAACTATCACTTGTGAATAAGTAAAAAAAGAACTATACAAATACCTTGAATTAAGTACTGGCCTTCTGGACTTATAACATTTTGAGCAGGAAAAGATAACTTTTCACATATTTGAAAGAGATCTATTTCATCCCATGACATTAAAAATCATCTACATTTAAATGACATCATGGGTGTGGCTTGTGGTGATAGTGGCACCAGCTGCTGCGGTTAATGTGACATATTCGAGCGATTTAAAAAAATTATCCTGTTTAAATGCATATTGCCTGCCGTGCACAGTTATGCTGATGCCACCGGCGTGGCGGTGCCACCGGCTTGGGCCCGTCATCGCTGCTCGCAGCTTTAATTCTTTGTTTTTTTTTTTATTTTTTCGACTTCTCGGGTACTTTTGGGGCACTTAACATGCTCGAAAACTCTTGAAACTTTGCACACACGTCGGAATCCGCGGCCATCAGAGCCGGGCTGAAGCTGGTACCCGGGCGTGGCAGGGGGGCTCGACAGCGCCACCTAAAGTGGGGTCTGAAAACTTGGTCTATATATCAAACACACTTGCACGTACATGTATGAAACTCGGTACACATATAGATCTCATCGGGCCGAACAACTTTCGTGCTCATAGTTATGCGTCAGCCCAACAGGAAGTGAGCTATTATGGGTTGTTCGGAAAACGCATGCTCTGGAATTTAATATACTCCTCCGAGGCCATTGTTTCAATCATTGCCAAACTCGGTCAGCATGAAGAGATCATATCCAGGATGCTAAATTGCGAACGGATTTTTGATATCTCAAATGGTTTGGCCGTGGCGAAGCAACGAATTTATGGCGAGAAAAGGGAAACAGGAAGTGTGTTATAACGTCAGCAAACATTGACTGATTTGGATGAAACTTCAGCTGTGTGTTCGTTGTAAGAAGCCGATCGCATGGATATGACTTTTGTGAGTCAAAGTTATAGCGCCACCAACTGGCAGCAGGAAGTGTGTCACTTTCAAAAATGCTTTGAATCACCATCTTATTTTCACACAATTGACTTCAAACTTCATCAGTATAATGTGAAAACATGACAGATAGAGACATATGAATGAATTCCTGATATTTCAAATAATGTTGCCATGGCCACATGTCAAAGTTTAATAATGTTTTTGGCTGTGTGTGTGCCCTCCCCTCTATCACCAAAAGGGGGCAGTGTTGTATTATTTTTGAAACTCCCTTTCTCTGTATGTGTGCTTGTTAATGTGATTCATGAGGACACAAATGTGTATGATGACATGGGTATTACACTGGTATTACAACGTAGTGGTTAATGTGGACATGAACTATGACACTATATCACTACTCATACAGGACTAATTTTCTAAATGACATTTGAGTTACAATTCTTTTCACCTGACAGCCGTGATTTCATATACACATTCAGACAGAACTCTTTTTTTAAAACAGAGGAGAGAGAGTGTGTTTTCTATACATGTGCTTTACAGAAGGTCATGTGCTGTGTTTGCAAAGATCACTTTTGACACATTTGTCTTTAAATTCATTATTTACTGACATAGTTCAAATTTATATAAAAAAAAAATTCACATTATTTTCTACAAGTGTCTGTTTATAAGTGTCTTTTTTCACAGAAAGTTTGTTTGAACGTGAATATTTGTATAATTCAGGGTCTGAGTTTTTACGTTCTCCTCGTAGGCGATTTATTCAATCTCCACCAAACTCGGTCAACGTGAAACGGAAGCTTAACGCATTAAAAATATTTAACGCAAATAACGCAGCGTCCGTTTTTATATCCATTTTTGCTTAGCGTTACATGATCACGCTCCTATTCATGTAAATGCTTCCAAGCGCGACAAGACACAATAGAACACGCTGTATGCCAATGTCCTATGTGTGTGTGTGTGTGTGTGTGTGTGTGTGTGTGTGTGTGTGTGTGTGTGTGTGTCAGTGTCCTGTCTGTGTGTGTGTGTGTGTGTGTGTGTGCGGGCCCGTCGCGACAAGGCAGGCAAACCAAGCAATTGCTTGGGGCATCAAGCTGGCCTGGGGCCCCAAGACAGCGACAGGTTAAGAATAAAATGAAACGACAAACTGTGTGAGCGCCCCATTGATAGTCAATGCAGTAAAGTGCAATGACACTGTTATCGGGATCCCCCTTAAGGGGCCCCTCTCAGAAGTCGCTGACAGCAGCCAGCCAACCACGCGATCTCTGCTGTCGGCAAAATACAAAATCTTCGGATTTGAAGCGGAATTTTATGCTTCAGGAAGCCAGAAAAGAAAAAAGAGAAAGGAAGAGGAGGATAAGAAAAAACAAGATAGTGGTATGTGATAAATTACACTGGATAAAATAGCTCTACTTGTCTTGTACGAAAAAAGTGTAAGTTTGCAGCAGGTAGGCTAGCAAAAATATGTTTATGTTAGCTATCGTTACCTGCCTGACGGCAAATGCTGCTTGTAACGAACAGTTAGTGCAACTTTTTTTCCGAACAGACGGAATGACATGAGATTGCTATAGCTTTGTAATATGTTTTGATGAAAGTGGCATAGCATGCTATACTAACTATTATTTATGCTATGCATAAATAACCTGGAATAGTTAATATAGCATGCTATATTAACAATTATTATAAACATTATTTAACCAGAAAGAGGCAGAGGAACATGATTTTTTTCATAGCTTATCTTAATGTGCTAGTGTCGGGATCATATATACGGTAGTGACAGTTTATGCAAATATGACATTATTTTTATGAGTTACCAATAGATCTTGAACAATTACTTTATTCTGTGGCAATTTTTACACTATTACATTTTGAAGTACAGTATCAGGACAACCCAAGTGTCTGTTTATAAGTGTCTTTTTTCACAGAAAGTTTTTGTTTGAACGTGAATATTTGTATAATTCAGGGTCTGAGTTTTTACGTTCTCCTCGTAGGTGATTTATTCAATCTCCACCAAACTCGGTCAACGTGAAACGGAAGCTTAACGCATTAAAAATATTTAACGCAAATAACACAGCGTCCGTTTTTATATCCATTTTTGCTTAGCGTTACATGATCACGCTCCTATTCATGTAAATGCTTCCAAGCGCGACAAGACACAAGAGAGCGCGCTGTATGCCAGTGTCCTGTCTGTCTGTGTGTGTGTGTGTGTGTGTGTGTGTGTGTGTGTGTGTGTGTGTGTCAGTGTCCTGTCTGTGTGTGTGTGTGTGTGTGTGTGTGTGTGTCCTGTCTGTGTGTGTGTGTATGTGTGTGTGTCAGTGTCCTGTCTGTGTGGATGCGTCTCATGTCAGCTAATCAAGGGACACTGACAGACACACACACACACACACACACACACACACACACACACACACACTCGATGCATAGATAGACTCGCGTCAGTTTCCTGCTCACATCGAGTTCTCTTTTGCTCTTGAACAAACAATAACACAGAGGATTTTGAGTATTCTCATATTAGAGTCTTAAATTAGTTAAATAACGTCTTAAATGAACTTTAAAGAGTTGTGAGGAAATTAGATGCGCGGGACCGCGCGTGAGATCCGCGGTTGTTCTTAAAGTGACAGGAGCACTGATGATGCCTGTCATTAATGTTTCATCAAAGAACAACGGGAACAGAGAAAATTGTAGCTTTAATGATGATTCATCTATATTTCATTTATTATTTATGCAGTTAAGGAAGGTTTGATAACTATTACATTTCTGTATAACAAGGAAGGCCATGGGTAAATATAACATTTATTATTTTGGGTTTATGTAAAGATTTTTTTAAGTTCACTTAAATTAAAAGTTGTTTTTTAAAGCCTAATAAATGTTGAAATTGGGAGCTTTCAGTTATACTGTAATGTAACGTCATTAATGTTTCATAGAGTAAATACTAACGTTAATAAAGAGTAAATTTCATAGAGTAAAAATAAATACTATCGAGCAAAGATACTAATAAAATAAACTATGCTTTTCAGGTTTTTCAGGTACGTCTAACATTAGTTTTCAGGTACAGAAATTGATCAAATGTAAAATAACATTGCATATATGACTGTATAAATTAAAGATTAATCCTATTAAACTTACAAAAGTTATTCAATCAAGAGCAGTGAGTGATGCCCTTGTCTTTTGTTTGACATTAAACAGACAGCAGTAAAGGCTACTGCCCCTTTAAGACCTCGGATATGCGTCGTCTTTTCTGGACTGTATAAAGCTTACTTAAGCCATATACAGACTATGTCTGCTAGAATACTCATCAATATGTTGACATACTTTTTGCGTGAGTTTGTCCGTTCAAGAGCAAGACTTGAAAGAGAACTCAATATTTGCGCGCTGAGAGACGTGTGCGCACTCTCGGATGAGTGCACGGAAAATGTTCTCACAGTGCGCGCGACTTCTCATTCACGTCTTCTGGCACTAAACCAGATAGTTGATAGAGCTAAAATACGTGAGAAACCCGGAAAAAACGGGAGGGTTGACAGCTATGGTGTGTGTGTGTGTGTGTGTGCGATATGTAGGCTTAGGGGTAGTGTAGGGGGATAGAATGTACAGTTTGTACAGTATACAAGCCATTAAGTCTATGGAATGCCATCTACCTGTCTTTCCCCTTCCCCCTCTCTATCTGTGTGTGTGTGTGTGTGGGGGGGGGGGGGTCTCTCTCTCACCCTGTGAGTTTGTGTGTGTGCCTTTCTCTCAGTCCTTCCCCTCCCCCTCCCCCTCACTCTCACTCTATCATTGTGTGTGTGTGTGTGTGTGTGTGTGTGTGTGTGTGTGTGTGTGTGTGTGTGTGTGTGTGTGTGTGTGTGTGTGTGTGTGTGTGTGTGTGTGTGTGTGACTTTCTCTCTTGATGATCATAATTTAACGATTTCATATAGGCTATCACAAATAACTATCACTTGAAATAAAAACGTCATGTGATGTGTTTGCCAAGATCACGGATGATGCACATGTCTTTAAATTAATTATTTACTGATATAATATAAATGTATTAAAACATAAATTTCACATGATTTTATAAAAGTGGCTATTTATAATAAACTTCCATAAAATGTAGACACTCATCTTACTCTTACCTGACACTGATATTAAAATCATCTTTGCAGTTTCTGTGATTTGGCTCCATTTATACATTTTTTATTAAAAAAATGTTATTGGACCACCCATATTGAAATGAAAGCATGTTTTATGGTGCATAAGATTGGTGCACAAACGGTAGCTAAGGTAGCTCAAAAACACATGAAGAGAAGTGTTAGAATAAAACAACATCAGCATTCGAATGGTATTCTGAACTCATTCCAATTTGACCTTTGACATAATCTGACATGAAATTCATATAAATTTAATTGATCTCATAGATGTGGCTGTTGTGGTTTGTGGTCATAGCAGCACCAACTGCTGCAGTTAATGTGGTGAATTCAGATGACTTTGACATAATCCTTTTATGTTTTCCCATTTTAAATGCCTATTGCCTGCCGTGCACAGTTAAACTGATGCCACCGGGGTGGCGGTGCCACCGGCTTGGGCCCGTCATCGCTGCTAGCAGCTTTAATTAGGGCCCAAGCCCTGAAAGGGCGCAGAGCCCTATTGTTCTTCCTCAGATTATTCTTTGTTTTTTTTTTCTTTTTTTTTTTTTCTTTTTTTCGACTTCTCGGGTACTTTTGGGGCACTTAACATGCTCGAAAACTCTTGAAACTTCGCACAGGCGTCGGAATGCGCGGCCATCAGAGCCGGGCTGAAGCTGGTACCCGGGCGTGGCAGGGGGGCTCGACAGCGCCCCCTTAAGTGGGGTCTGAAAACTTGGTCCATATATCAAACACACTTGCACGTACATGTATGAAACTCGGTACACATATAGACCTCATCGGGCCAAACAACTTTCGTGCTCATAGTTATGCGTCAGCCCAACAGGAAGTGAGCTATAATCGGTTGTTCGGAAAACCCATGCTCTGGAATTTAATATACTCCTCCGAGGCCATTGTTTCGATCATCGCCAAACTCGGTCAGCATGAAGAGAACATATCCAGGATGCTAAATTGCGAGCGGATTTTTGATATCTCAAATGGTTTGGCCGTGGCGAAGCAACGAATTTATGGCGAGAAAAGGGAAACAGGAAGTGTGTTATAACGTCAGCAAACATTGACTGATTTGGATGAAACTTCAACTGTGTGTTCGTTGTAAGAGGCCGATCACATGGATATGACTTTTGTGAGTCAAAGTTATAGCGCCACCAACTGGCAGCAGGAAGTGTGTCACTTTCAAAAATGCTTTGAATCACCATCTTATTTTCACCTGATTTACTTCAAACTTCATCAGTATAATGTGAAAACATGACAGATAGAGACGTATGAAATGGATTCCTGAAATTTCAAATACTGTTGCCATGGCAACGTGTCAAAGTTTAATAATCTTTTGGCTGTTTTGAGGCTCTTAGCATGCTTGAAATTGCTTGAAACTGCTTGAAACTCAACACACACATCAGAGATGTCAGTCAGTACACATTGGTAAAGCATCAGAAATGGGCGGGGATGAGGGGCTCTCTAGCGCCACCTTTTGACAAAAGTGGGGGGGTTAGTTTTATCTTCAGTCACCAAACTCGGTACATATATTGTTCTCTTCGAGCCGGACAACTTTCTAATTTACAGTCATTAGCTCCGACCAACAGGAAGTCAGATATTTTGGTTTTAAGGTGAATTTTTGGTTAAATCGGGGTCTGAGTTTTTACGTTCTCCTCGTAGGCGATTTATTCAATCTCCACCAAACTCGGTCAACATGAAACAAAGATACGGAAGATGCTAAAATGTGAACGGATTTTGGATATCTCAAACGGTGTTGCCATGGCGAGGGATTAAATAAGGACAAAAAAGGGGAACAGAAATTGTCTCATATCTTGTAAAATCATATTTTGATTTCAATTAAATTAAGATTGTATGTTTGGCAATTGAACTTAGATTAATTTTAAATGACTATACTATTTTTCAGATGAATATATATATTTTTTATAAATATTTATTTGAATAGTCTAATGTGCCTGCATGTGTGTGCTGCCCTTCCCTCAATGAACACAAGATGGCAGCATTGTGTTAGTTTTGAAGCAGGATAAAAAAACCTTCTCTCTCTCTCTCTCTCTCTCTCTCTCTCTCTCTCTCTCTCTCTCTCTCTCTCTCTCTCTCTCTCTCTCTCTCTCTCTCTCTGTGTGTGTGTGTGTTTCTGAGGACATACATTTGTAGACATTTCATGTGTCCCCATACATATATTGTTCTCTTCGAGCCGGACAACTTTCTAATTTACAGTCATTAGCTCCGACCAACAGGAAGTCAGATATTTTGGTTTGAAGGTGAATATTTATGTAATTCAGGGTCTGAGTTTTTACGTTCTCCTCGTAGGCGATTTATTCAATCTCCACCAAACTCGGTCAACATGAAACAAAGATACGGAAGATGCTAAAATGCGAACGAATATTGGATATTTCAAATAATGTTGCCATGGCAACATGTCAAAGTTTAATAATGTTTTTGGCTGTGTGTGTGCCCTCCCCTCTATCACCAAAAGGGGGCAGTGTTGTATTATTTTTGAAACTCCCTTTCTCTCTCTCTCTCTCTCTGTGCTTGCTTATGTGATTTATGAGGACACAAATGTGTATGATGACATGGGTATTACACTGGTATTACAACGTAGTGGTTAATGTGGACATGAACTATGACACTATATCACTAATAATACAGGACTAATTTTCTAAATGACATTTGAGTTATAATTCTTTTCACCTGACAGCCGTGATTTCATGTACTCATTCAGACAGAACTCTTTTTTAAAACAGAGGAGTGTGAGTGTGTTTTCTATACATGTGCTTTACAGAAGGTCATGTGCTGTGTTTGCAAAGATCACTTTTGACACATTTGTCTTTAAATTCATTATTTACTGACATAGTTCAAATTTATTTTAAAACAAAATTCACATTATTTTCTACAAGTGTCTGTTTATAAGTGTCTTTTTTCAAAGAAAGTTTTTGTTTGAACGTGAATATTTGTATAATTCAGGGTCTGAGTTTTTACGTTCTCCTCGTAGGTGATTTATTCAATCTCCACCAAACTCGGTCAACGTGAAACGGAAGCTTAACGCATTAAAAATATTTAACGCAAATAACGCAGCGTCCGTTATTATATCCATTTTTGCTTAGCGTTACATGATCACCACGCTCCTATTCATGTAAATGCTTCCAAGCGCGACAAGACACAAGAGAGCGCGCTGTATGCCAGTGTCCTGTCTGTGTGTGTGTGTGTGTGTGTGTGTGTGTCAGTGTCCTGTGTGTGTGTGTGTGTGTGTGTGTGTGTGTGTGTGTGTGTGTGTGTGTGTGTGTGTGTGTGTGTGTGTGTGTGTGTATGTGTGTGTGTCAGTGTCCTGTCTGTGTGGATGCGTCTCATGTCAGCTAATCAAGGGACACTGACACACACACACACACACACACACACACACACACACACACACACACACACACACACACACACACACTCGACGCATAGATAGACTCGCGTCAGTTTCCTGCTCACATCGAGTTCTCTTTTGCTCTTGAACAAACAATAACACAGAGGATTTTGAGTATTCTCATATTAGAGTCTTAAATTAGTTAAATAACGTCTTAAATGAACTTTAAAGAGTTGTGAGGAAATGAGATGCGCGGGACCGCGCGTGAGATCCGCGGTTGTTCTTAAAGTGACAGGAGCACTGAAGATGCCTGTCATTAATGTTCATCAAAGAACAACGGGAACAGAGAAAATTGTAGCTTTAATGATGATTCATCTATATTTCATTTATTATTTATGCAGTTAAGGAAGGTTTGATAACTATTACATTTCTGTATAACAGGGAAGGCCATGGGTAAATATAACATTTATTATTCTGGGATATAATCATGGTATATATAACATAATATATATATAACATATATAGGTGGAGGGGTGTTTATTACAACATAATCATGGTTTATGAAGACATTTCATGTGTCCCCGTAAATCAAAATAGCTTTAACAGCATATTAAACAATTTTTTAATAAAAATGTAAAAAGTACAGCCGTACAGACCAAAAGCACAATTTGTACCAGGCTGTAAACATGTTTTATTCTGCTCTAAAGTTGGCCATTTTAACATGGGGCTCAATGAGATTCTGCTCCCTTCTGGATCCTGTCCCTAGCGGCCAGTCGATGAATTGCAGTTTGAGGCACTTCCGTATTGGCTTCAAGAGAAACTGCGGGAGGTTGCCTCATAAAATCGTGATTAAGACTTTTTAATACCTTTTAAGGGCCTTAATTTTCCAAAAATGGATTTATCAACTTTTAATACTTTTCAAGACCCCGCGGACACCCTGATATGCATATGAAGAGAAGTCTTAGAATAATACAACATCAGCATTTGAATGGTATTGTGAACTCATTCCAATTTGACCTTTGACATCATCTGACATGAAATTAATTTAAATTTAATTGATCTCATAGATGTGGCTGTTGTGGTCATAGCAGCACCAACTGCTGCAGTTAATGTGGTGAATTCAGATGACTTTGACATAGTCCTTTTATGTTTTCCCATTTTAAATGCCTATTGCCTGCCGTGCACAGTTAAACTGATGCCACCGGCGTGGCGGTGCCACCGGCTTGAGCCCGTCATCGCTGCTCGCAGCTTTAATTATTATTATTATTATTAGGGCCCGAGCACCGATGGTGTGAGGACCCTATTGTATTTCGAAAGTTTATTATTATTATTATTATTAGGGCCCGAGCACCGATGGTGTGAGGACCCTATTGGATTTCGAAAGTTTTTTATTCTTCTTCTTCTTCTTCTTCTTCTTCTTCTTCTTCTCCCAAATGAATCACTTTTTTGGGAGCCTAAACACGCTCGAAAACTCACAAAACTTTCCACACTCGTCCAAATTGGCGAAAATTTACGTTTGTTATGATATTCAGAATTAGGCGTGGCAAAATGGCTCGACAGCGCCACCTAACGTAGTGCCCCTCCCGCTACGTTTCACGTAGAGCTATGAAATTCGGTATACACATGTAACAGCCCAATACCTACAAAAAAGTCTCTACGTGCAAAATTTGAAAACCAACAGGAAGTCAGATAATTTTAATTTTTTGATGCAAAATGTGCCATTTCCAGACGTTGTACTTTAACGAACTCCTCCTAGAGATTTAATCAGATCAACATCATATTTGGTCAGTCTAATCTAAAGGCCTTTGCGACGTTAAATTGCGAAGATCTTGAGTTTTCCCTGAAGGCTGTGTCCGTGGCGGTCTTGCAAAATCTGATGTTTCGCCATGAAAAAGGAAGTTGTTGTAACTCGGACATACAATGTCTGATCTGCCCCAAACTTCACATGTTTTATTAGAGTCCTTGCCTGAAGACATCAACATGCCAATATTCAGTGACAGTCATAGCGCCACCTGTGGGCAACAGGAAATGGCATGTTTTACGCTGTGATTAACTCCTCATTGAGATGTAACCAGATCAACATCATATTTGGTCAGTCTAATCTAAAGGCCTTGGTGATGTTATATTGTGAAGATCTTGAGTTTTCCCTGAAGGGCGTGTCCGTGGCGGCCTGACAAAGTCTGATGTTTCGCCATGACACAAGAAGCTGTTGTAAGTCAGGCATACAATGTCCGATCTGCTCCAAACTTCACATGTTTGATAAGAGTCCTGGCCTGAAGACATCTACATATGAGTTTCAGAATTAGGCGTGGCAAAATGGCTCCATAGCGCCACCTACAACATTTCAACTAAGTGCCCCTCCCGCTACGTTTCACGTACAGGTATGAAAGTCGGTAGACATATGTAACAGCCCAATACCTACAAAAAAGTCTCTTGGTACGAAATCTGAAAACCAACAGGAAGTGAGATATTTTGATTTTTCTTTACTAAATTGTTGCAAATTTTCCCATTTCCAGATGTTGTACTTTAATCAACTCTGCATAGAGATTTAATCAGATCAACATCATATTTGGTCAGTCTAATTTAAAGGCCTTTGCAACGTTAAATTGCGAAGCTCTTGAGTTTTCACTGAAGGGCGTGTCCGTGGCGGCCTCGCAAAATCTGATGTTTTGCCATGAAACAGGAAGTTGTTGTAAGTCAGGCATACAAAGTCCAACCTGCCACAAACTTCATATGTTTGATAAGAGTCCTGGCCTGAAGACATCTACATATAAGTTTCAGAATTAGGCGTGGCAAAATGGCTCCATAGCGCCACCTACAACATTTCAACTAAGTGCCCCTCCCGCTACGTTTCACGTACAGGTATGAAATTCGGTAGACACATGTAACAGCCCAATACCTACAAAAAAGTCTCTTGGTACGAAATCTGAAAACCAACAGGAAGTGAGATATTTTGATTTTTCTTTACTAAATTGTTGCAAATTTTCCCTTTTCCAGATGTTGTACTTTAATCAACTACGCCTAGAGATTTAATCAGATCAACATCATATTTGGTCAGTCTAATCTAAAGGCCTTTGCAACGTTAAATTGCGAAGATCTTGAGTTTTCCCTGAAGGGCGTGTCCGTGGCGGCCTCGCAAAATCTGATGTTTTGCCATGAAACAGGAAGTTGTTGTAAGTCAGGCATACAATGTCCAACCTGCCACAAACTTCATATGTTTGATAAGAGTCCTGGCCTGAAGACATCTACATATAAGTTTCAGAATTAGGCGTGGCAAAATGGCTCCATAGCGCCACCAACAACATTTCAACTAAATGCCCCTCCCGCTACGTTTCACGTACAGGTATGAAATTCGGTACACACATGTAACAGCCCAAGACCTACAAAAAAGTCTCTTGGTACGAAATCTGAAAACCAACAGGAAGTGAGATATTTTGATTTTTCTTTACTAAATTGTTGCAAATTTTCCCTTTTCCAGATGTTGTACTTTAATCAACTACGCCTAGAGATTTAATCAGATCAACATCATATTTGGTCAGTCTAATCTAAAGGCCTTTGCAACGTTAAATTGCGAAGATCTTGAGTTTTCCCTGAAGGGCGTGTCCGTGGCGGCCTCGCAAAATCTGATGTTTTGCCATGAAACAGGAAGTTGTTGTAAGTCAGGCATACAATGTCCAACCTGCCACAAACTTCATATGTTTGATAAGAGTCCTGGCCTGAAGACATCTACATATAAGTTTCAGAATTAGGCGTGGCAAAATGGCTCCATAGCGCCACCAACAACATTTCAACTAAATGCCCCTCCCGCTACGTTTCACGTACAGGTATGAAATTCGGTACACACATGTAACAGCCCAAGACCTACAAAAAAGTCTCCTGGTACGAAATCTGAAAACCAACAGGAAGTGAGATATTTTGATTTTTCTTTACTAAATTATTGCAAATTTTCCCATTTCCAGATGCTGTACTTTAATCAACTCCGCATAGAGATTTTATCAGATCAACATCATATTTGGTCAGTCTAATCTAAAGCCCTTTGCAACGTTAAATTGCGAAGATCTTGAGTTTTCACTGAAGGGCGTGTCCGTGGCGGCCTCAGAAATTTTGTTGTTTCGCCATGAAACAGGACATTGTTGTAACTCGGACATACAATGTCTGATCTGCCCCAAACTTCACATGTTTTATTAGAGTCCTTGCCTGAAGACATCAACATGCCAATATTCAGTGACAGTCATAGCGCCACCTGTGGGCAACAGGAAATGGCATGTTTTACGCTGTGATTAACTCCTCATTGAGATGTAATTAGATCAACATCCTATTTGGTCAGTCTAATCTATAGGCCTTGGTGATGTTATATTGTGAAGATCTTGAGTTTTCCCTGAAGGGCGTGTCCGTGGTGGCCTGACAAAGTCTGATGTTTCACCATGACACAGGAAGCTGTTGTAAGTCAGGCATACAATGTCCGAACTGCCCTAAACTTCACATGTTTGATAAGAGTCCTGACCTAAACCCATCTACATGACAATATTCAGTTAGTCATAGCGCCACCTGCTGGCAACAGGAAATGGCATGCTTTATACTATAATTCACTCCCAGAAACACTTTTAAACATGCCATGAAATCCCAAAAATGCTAGAAACACAATAAATCTTGCAACACGTGGATACGTGCTACTGTATGTGATTTACGCCATTAAACAGGAAGTTGTTGTAACTCAGGTATACAATGTCCGATCTGCCTCAAACTTCACGTTTGATAATCGTCCTGACCTGAAGACTACATGGCAATATTCAGTTATAGTCGAAGCGCGACCTGCAGGCAGAAGGAAGTGTGGCACATTGAAGTGAGTTTGCCATATTTCTCCTATATTGACCCGCTTAAATGCATGTCGCCCACTATTCACTGTATTCCTTAGGCCACCGGGTGGCGGTGCATGTGCGAGGGCCCTTTCATCGCTGCTAGCAGCTTTAATTATTATTATTATTATTATTATTATTATTATTCTGGTCGCTTTACAGGTCAGAGGTCATAATAGATCAGAATATTCGAAGGACCGGAGGCAACACGCTGGAGACGGGTTTATTGAGGATGATGTTAATTAAATAATTATTAAAGTGCAATATTCGAATGATCGGAGGCAATAACTTATATGAAACATGTTTAAAAATGAAATAGCTTCAGAATTCAGATTTCCGATGTGGGTGAGTGTGTAATTCACATCATACAGCAAAACGTTCACACATCCACAGACTTTATTTACATCTACAGGTCCAAGGAAAAGTATGTGAACCATTTGCAGAAAATGTGAATAATTTGAACAAAATAAGAGAGATCATACAAAATGCATGTAATTTTTATTTCAGTCAGGACTTTGAGAATGAAATGTATTGACAATCTGTGGATTTGGCGAAAGGCTTAGGCTCCAAGGTGCTCGAGCTGCCATACTAGATCGCTTGAGACACAAATCCCCAGCCTTCAAAGTTTCTTAGCATATATTACAGAAGGAGATACAATGATACATAGACTTTCTACACAGAATCCAACACTCAGTAATGAAGATGCTATGAGGTGAAGGGGTGGAGGTGTGTGTAAATGTGTTTGAATGAGTTTAAATACTATAGTTGAGTAGAGTAGGTGGAGTAACACATCAGCCGAGCGTCAGAGGATATCGTTTCACGAGTTCACACTAACAAATAATAAGATAGTAAATCAGTATACTGGATGAACCCTTCACTCTAAATTCTCTGTGTGTGTGTGTGTGTGTGTGTGTGTGTGTGTGTGTGTGTGTGTGTGTGTGTGTGTGTGTGTGTGTGTGTGTGTGTGTGTGTGTCCTTGTTTATATTACATTGTGGTGTATGTCCCCAGAATGTAATATAAACCTGAGATCAGCTACACCATCCAGCGGTCGGTCCCCACAATGTAAATAGATTCATAAACATAATAAATTATGTTTTTTTGAAAATGTAAAAATGCAGAATGTCTCCTGTGATGGGTAGGTTTAGGGGCAGTGTGTGTGTGTGAGATGGGTAGGTTTAGGGGCAGGGCCAGTGTGTGTGTGTGTGTGTGTGTGTGTGTGTGTGTGTGTGTGTGTGTGTGTGTGTGTGTGTGTGTGTGTGTGTGTGTGTGTGTGTGTGTGTGTGTGTGTGTGTGTGTGTGTGTGTGTGTGTGTGTGTGTGGGCATGTTTTTGTGAAATATCAGGACACAAATGTGTATAATGACATGGGTATGACACAGGTATTACAAAAAGAGGGTGAAATATGAGGACGTTCCCCATGTCCTCACTTTTCAAAATGCTTATAAATCACACAGAACAAGAAAGTGAACTGCACAGTCTCCTGTGAGGGTTAGGTTTAGGGGCAGTGTAAGGGGATAGAAAATACGGTTTGAACGGTATAAAAACCATTACGCCTATGGAATGTCCTCACATTTCACAAAAACAAACATGTGTGTGTGTGTGTGTGTGTGTGTGTGTGTGTGTGTGTGTGTGTGTGTGTGTGTGTGTGTGTGTGCGCGTGCAGTGACTGTGATTCTGAGATCTGAGTGCGATTGAGCGACTCAAACACAACTATTAGAAAAGCTTCACACACATTCACTGGCGCTCCAGAAGGAAACCCGATGCCTTCAGAGCCGGGTGGACTTTATGAAACATCTTTATTCAGGACAGCACTAAAGAACAGGCATTTTCTATGATCTCTCTTATTTTGTTCTTATTCTTATTGTAACCAGTGGTTAAATGAAACAAAGCAGGATACAAAAATTACTTTTGGGGCTTTATTCTGGCTGCTGCCTCAATAAAGGACAGCAAATATTTATAAACAAAAATAATTCAATTTAAATGTTATAGTCTTTGATTTCTTGGTTTACTAATTTGGTATGAAAGACAACAAAATTGAAAAAAACAAAAACATTATAAAACCCACAGGATTTGTGATGCCATCATTAGTTAATAAATCAGTTATTGTGATGTTTTACAGAAGGACAGCCGGTGCTAGTCACTCAACCAGAGATGAGCTGGAACGAAGCTCAGAGTTACTGCAGAGCAAACTACACAGACCTGTTCACCGTGAGGAACACTGTTGAGAATCAACAGCTAACCATGATGATCCCACGTAACAAGTATATCTGGATCGGTCTGTTCAGAGACTCGTGGAAGTGGTCGGATCAGACCAGCTCGAGCCCTTCTTCCCTGCCATGGGCTCCAGGACAACCAGATAACAAGTTTCCCTGGGAAATCTGTGCTGCTGTAAATAGTGGTGGTCAGCTTGCTGATGAGAGCTGCTCCAAGCAGTTTTTCTTCTTTTGCAACGGTAGTTTTAAGTGTCTTTATTTTAGAGCATTTTAAGGTTCCGGGTTCTAATTTTATACTTTTTTAGCCATAAAATCAAAGCAGCTGTCTGAAAGTGGTTGGAGCTGCCATGAAGTTAATCTATTAGAGCTGTTTCTTATTGCTCATACTAACAGGATTGGAATAACACAGGCATTAAAGTTTGGGATGTGCAAGGCATGAGCGATTCCTGTGGGTTTTGCATGGACACACACCCCTCACATTTTCTTCTGAAAACATAACCTTTCATAAGGCAAGACACCGCAGGTGATTAGGGTAATATAGATATCTCCAGCTGATTAATCACAGTGTGCACCAAGACATTTGCTTTATATTACACATTTTATAAAATGTTTAAATACGAAAGTGATGCACTATTTACTTAAATATACACCCGTTTGCATACATTTCCAGAACATGAATCTGAACACTGGATAATTTTATTTTGTTGACATATTACAGTTAATGGTTTTTAGTTAGGGGATTTGGGATTTCTTTTTTTATCTCTCCATAAATCAGAAAATACTGTGAACGGACAGAAAAAAAAAATGTAGGAAGGAAATGTTCTATAAATCAGGTTGGGTGATATATGAACAAACCCTTCAGTAGAAACCTTCAGAATATAGATATGAATAAAACTGTACGTTTTGGCCTCCCCGTATGGGGTCCGGCCGGGCTCAGCCCGAAGGAGTGACATGGGGCCGCCTTCCTGTGGGCTCACCACTTGCAGGAGGGAGCGCAAGGGGCCGATAGTGGATCGGGCGACAGTCGAAGCCCCCGACGACCCGATCTCTGGACACGGAATCTGGCTTTAGGGGCGTGGAATGTCACCTCAGTGGCAGGGAAGGAGCCTGAGCTTGTGCGGGAGGTCGAGAGGTACCGACTAGAGATAGTCGGGCTCACCTCCACGCACGGCTTGGGCTCTGGAACCACACTTCTTGAGAGAGGCTGGACTCTCTACCACTCTGGAGTTGCCCATGGTGAGAGATGGAGGGCTGGAGTGGGTTTGCTTATAGTCCCCCAGCTCAGCCACCATGTGTTGGAGTTCACCCCGGTGAACGAGAGGGTCGCTTCCCTTCGCCTTCGAGTCGGGGTTAGGTCTCTCACTGTCGTATGTGCCTACGGGACGAACGGCAGTGCGGAGTACCCGGCCCTATTGGAGTCTCCGGGAGGGGTGCTGGAAAGTGCTGGAGACTCCATCGTTCTTCTGGGGGACTTCAACGCCCACGTGGGCAGTGACAGTGACACCTGGAGGGGCGTGATTGGGAGGATTGGCCCCCCTGATCTGAACCCGAACGGTGTTCTGTTATTGGATTTCTGTGCTAGCCACGGTTTGTCCATAACGAACACCATGATCAAGCATAAGGGTGTCTATCAGTGCACGTGGCACCAGGACACCCTAGGCCGGAGGTCGATGATCGACTTTGTGGTCGTGTCATCAGACCTTCAGCCATATGTCTTGGGCACTCGGGTGAAGAGAGGGGTGGAGCTGTCAACTGATCACCACCTGGTGGTGAGTTGGATCCGATGGCGGGGGAGGAAGCTGGACAGACTCGGCAGACCCAAACGTACTGTGAGGGTCTGTTGGGAACGTTTGGCCGAGCCCCGTCAGAGAGATCTTCAACTCCCACCTCCGGCAGAGCTTTGACCGGACGGGAGTCTGGAGATATTGAGTCCGAGTGGACCATGTTCTCCACCTCCATTGTCGCTGCGGCCGCTCAGAGCTGTGGCCGCTCAGAGCTGTGGCCGCAAGGTCTCCGGTGCCTGTCGAGGTGGCAATCCCCGAAGCTGGTGGTGGACACCGGAAGTAAGGAATGCCGTTAAGCTGAAGAAGGAGTCCTATCGGGCCTGGATGGCTTGTGGGACTCGGGAGGCAGCTGACAGGTACCGGCAGGCCAAGCAGACTGCAGTCGGGTAGTCGTGGAGGCAAAAAATCAGGCCTGGGAGGAGTTCGGTGAGGCCATGGAGAAAGACTATCGGCTGGCCTCGAGGAAATTCTGGCAAACCATTCGACGCCTCAGGAGGGGGAAGCAGTGCCCTACCAACACTGTTTACAGTGGAGATGGGCACCTGTTGACCTCAAATGGGGATATTGTCTGGCGGTGGAAGGAATACTTCAAGGATCTCCTCAATCCTGCCGTCACGTTTTCCATTGAGGAAGCAGAGGCTGGGGGCTCAGAGGAGGACTCATCCATCACCCAGGCTGAAGTCATCGAGGTAGTTAAAAAGCTCCTCGGTGGCAAGGCACCAGGGGTGGATGAGATCCGCCCTGAGTATCTCAAGTCTCTGGATGTGGTGGGGCTGTCTTGGCTGACACGCCTCTGCAACATCGCATCAAGAAGGGGAACCGGAGAGTGTATTCCAACTAAAGTCTATGCCAGGGTACTGGAGAGGAGAATTCGGCCGATAGAGGAACCTCGGATTCAGGAATAACAGTGTGGTTTTCGTCCCGGTCGTGGAACACTGGACCAGCTCTATACCCTTTCCAGGGTGCTGGAGGGTTCATGGGAGTTTGCCCAACCAGTCCACATGTGTTTTGTGGATTTGGAGAACACATTCGACTGCGTTCCTCGTGGCATCCTGTGGAGGGGGCTCTGGGAGTATGGGGCTGCTTAGGGCTGTCCGGTCCCTGTATGACCGAAGCAGGAGTTTGGTCCGCATTGCCGGCAGTAAGTCAGACCTGTTCCCGGTGCATGTTGGACTCTGGCAGGGCTGCCCTTTGTCACCGGTTCTGTTCATAATTTATATGGACAGGATTTCTAGGCGAAGCCAAGGGCGGAGAGTGTCCGGTTTGGGGACCATACGATTTTGTCGCTGCTTTTTGCGGATGATGTTGTTGTACTCCTCAGACCAGGACCTTCAGCGTGCACTGGGACGGTTTGCAGCCGAGTGTGAAGCGGCTGGGATGAGAAACAGCACCTCCAAGTCCGAGGCCATGGTTCTCAGTCGGAAAATGGTGGATTGCCCACTTCAGGTTGGTGGAGAGTTCCTGCCTCAAGTGAAGGATTTCAGGTATCTTGGGGTCTTGTTTACGAGTGAGGGAAGGATGGAACGGGAGATTGACAGACGGATCGGTGCAGCTTCTGCAGTTATGCGGTCAATGTACCGGTCTGTCTTGGTAAAGAAGGAGCTGAGCTGCAAGGCAAAGCTCTCGATCATAGACCATAGGTGAGAGCCCAATCGACTGGGCGTGGCCTAATTAGTATATATTCCAAGTTTCAGCCCCCTAGGACAGAAGGGGGCAAAATGCACTAGGGGGTGCAAAACTGTATATCGGCGCCTGGTGGCACTAGAGGTACGGGATCAAGTCGATAGGGTGTGACCTAATTAGTATGTATACCAAGTTTCAGCCCCCTAGGACCAAAGGGGGCTGAGATATGGGGGGGTGCACTTGGGGGGGTGCACTATTCGTTTTTATCCCTATAACCCAACCCTAACCCTAACCCCACCCTACCCTAACCCTAACTGACCCTATATCCCAGGGTTCCCCAAACTACGGCCCGCCCCCACATTTGGACCGGCCCTCTGAACCAGAGTCCTGCACGGGCGGGTACCCGACGGGTGATCCGCGAATATTGCTGAAACGGGTGAAAAAAACATCCTAACTGTGTCGGATACGGGTGCGGGTCGGACAAGGGACAAACACGGGTCTAAACACGGGTTTAGACGAATATATATATATAGTTTTATTTGTGGCCGTGCTGCGCGCGCGTGTGCCCTCCTAGGAGATTCACAACCGCGCGCGATCTGCCTGCACTGCAGTCGTCGAGATGGATCCGTAAATGTGGAACTTCATCACTGAGGAAGCACGCAGATAACTGTGGTAACAAAACAAGCACACGCAGTTCTAGCGAACAGTATTTTTCAAAAGGGGACAGAACTGAAGGTGCCTCGTAGAGATGATAAGGACACATAACCATGTTTGACAGCTCTGAAGTTGTCCTTGTGTTAATGGTCGTGTAATAACTTCTGTATGCTGGCAATAAACATTATGTTATGTTATGCTAAACATTAGATTTTTAGTTTGATGAATAGATTTAAAATCTCCACAATAATACTGGTAGTCACTCCGGCCCATGTAATTTGACCGACCCGGCCCTCCATTAAAGAAAGGAAAAATCATGTGACCCTTACAGAAAAAAGTTTGGGGACCCCTGCTATATCCTAACCCTAACCCTTAACCCTAACCCAAACCCTAACCTAACCTAACCTAACCCTAACCCTACCCTAACCCCTAACACTAACCCTAACCCCTAACCCTAACTGCGAAAGAATAGCCCTACCCTAACCCTAGAAACATGCAAACTCAACCCCAAGTCCCACCCACCTAAGTCCCACCCAGGTAAAACAAGTCCCACCCACCTAAGTCACACCCAAGAAAAACACAAGTTCCACCCACCTAAGTCTCACCCAAGTCAAACACAAGTCCCACCCACCTAAGTCCCACCCAAGTCAAACACAAGTCTCACCCACCTAAGTCTCAACTACTCTCACCTATGGTCATGAGCTGTGGGTCATGACCGAAAGGACAAGATCCTGGAAACAGGTGGCCGAAATGAGCTTTCTCCGTAGGGTGGCTGGACGCTCCCTTAGAGATAGGATGAGAAGCTCGGCCACTCGGGAGGAGCTCAGAGTAGAGCCGTTGCTCCTCCATATCGAGAGGAGCCAGCTGAGGTGGCTCGGGCATCTATTTTGGATGCCTCCTGGACGCCTTCCCAGGGAGGTGTTCCAGGTATGTCCCACCAGGAGGAGGCCCCGGGGAAGACCTAGGACATGCTGGAGGGATTATGTCTCCCGGCTGGCCTGGGAACGCCTCGGGGTTCCCCCCGAAGAGCTGGAGGACATGGCTAGGGAGAGGGAAGTCTGGGCGTCTCTACTTAGACTGTTGCCCCCGCGACCCAGCCCCGGATAAGCGGAAAATGATGGATGGATGGATGTTATGAAAAATGCACAAAAATACTATTTTGAATTTTATATTAAATATATATTTTCAAAAACATTTAACTCTAAACTTGCAATAAAATCAAAGTCATTAATCGAATCAAGTTGTTTTCCAAATTTAAGCTTGATATCTCAAAAATTAGCTTTTTGTTTGTTTTCAGTCATGTTCGTGTGTGTGTGTGTGTGTGTGTGTGTGTGTGTGTGTGTGTGTGTGTGTGTGTGTGTGTGTGTGTGTGTTCACACAACAAGTGCCAAAACCTTTAGCAAGTTTCATACCAATCAGATGAAGTAAAAACTATAAAAAAAATCAACGTAAAATGTTTCGGCCAAAGATGACCGAAGAACATTGGGTTAAAAATATGCATTGTAATATACAGACACAAACAGATAAAGTGCAATAAAACAAACACTTAAATGTGTTTTCTGAATGTTTTCTTTCCTCTAGTTTAATGTTAAGCAAAATAACCCTAAAATCTCCAAACTGACCAGTGCATGAAAGAATGATGGTTCTGCACGTTGTGCTTTGCCTTTACTGTACATTTAAAATATCCCAGCAATCACAGCGTGACTGATCTGTCTGATAGAGATGTCTGTGTTGTTGTGTTTCATTGCTTGTCTCAGAACCGCTGAAGCAACAGATATTAAGACTGGCGGTGAAAGCAGGTGATGATGTCAACAATCAAGCGATTGCGGCCGCTATGCTGAAGGAAGTGAGCCATATGCTGATCACCACACCTATTCTCTGGAGTCTCAGAGATTCAAATGAACCTGTAATGATTTATTCTTTTTCTTATACCCCTGTTGTGTTGCATTGGTTCTGTCCTCAGGTCCAGCAGAAGCTGAGACAGCAGGGAATGCCAGCGGATGTTAAGGTGGTGTGGCGGGAGCAGCCAGATGGAAAGGTGTTCCAAAAGATCAAAGAATCAAAAAAAAAAATCTTACAAAAATGTACTGTAAAATAATTTTTTGGCTCTTTTTATTCACTTATCAATTACATTACATCTGAAAAAATATATATATTTCATCACATATTTGCATATTTACATTCGACTACAAGTTCCAAATGTATAAACTTTCTATCTGCAAAATATAGTTAAACTAGAGAGTCTGCCGCCTCTGAGGACTTTTAAATGTAATTTGCAAAGTGCTTTAAATGAGTCTTGTAAGTGCTTTTCTTGATTGTATCATTATCAATTGTTTTGTAGGATTATTGTTTTTGTGGTTATGTATGAAACTTTATCAATGGGATCTCCTGGGTAAATAAAGGACAAATAAATAAATAAAGTGTCGATTTTTTTCAACCTAATCTCACCAGAAATCGTCTCTGGTTGCGTATGTGTCTCGTTCTCTGTTCTCACATACTTTACGAAGGGAGTTACACTGCGTCCTCCCTGTCGAAGGGAACTCACACTGCATCCCAGAATGCTTTGGGGAACGATATACCCACTCCGCCATGCTGAAGGGAGTGCATGCCCATGGCAGTGATGACTGTCAGAACAAGCAACTTCAAATGAAATGCCCGAACCACTTTCCCTCTGGTCACACTGGGCTGTCAGTGACAGCATTACCTACGGTCATAGCTCAAGCTAAAAGCCTCAAGAGGAAGCTTCACACTTTACATGAAGTCCTATCCAGGCCGTTCAAATGCCTGATACCAACCACTTCAACCGAAGGGGAGTCCCTTTAAGGCTGGGGTTATCAAACTCTTTGGGACCAGGGATCCCTTACAGTGGAGAAATTTTTACAAGGACCCCCTCATAACAATAACATTGATTAATATGCTTAATTAATATGCTTATTTGTACTCTTAAATGCCATCGGAATTAATTGCATTGTAATCTGTTTTACCCTAATTAAGAGATGTTTTATAGAACAGAGAAACATTACAGTTTAAATCATTAAATAATTAATACCACTTATACAGTGGGGAGAACAAGTATTTGATGCACTGCCGATTTTGCAGGTTTGCCCACTTACAAAGCATGTAGAGGTCTGTAATTTTTATCATAGGTACTCTTCAACTGCGCGAGACGGAATCTAAAGAAAATCCAGAAAATCACATTATATGATTTTTAAGTAATTAATTTGCATTTTATTGCATGACATAAGTATTTGATACATCAGAAAAGCAGAACTTAATATTTGGCACAAAACCTTTGTTTGCAATTACAGAGATCATGCGTTTCCTGTAGTTCTTGAGCAGGTTTGCACACACTACAGGAGGGATTTTGGCTTATTCCTCTATACAGACCTTCTCCAGATCCTTCAGGTTTCGGGGCTGTCGCTGGGCAATACAGACTTCAGCTCCTCCAAAGATGTTCTATTGGGTTCAGGTCTGGAGACTGGCTAGGCCACTCCAGAACCTTGAGATGCTTCTTACGGAGCCACTCCTTAGTTCCCCTGGCTGTGTGTCTCGGGTCATTGTCATGATGGAAGACCCAGCCACGACCCATTTTCAATGCTCTTACTGAGGGAAGGAGGTTGTTGGTCAAGATCTGGCGATACATGGCCCCATCCATCCTCCCCTCAATACGGTGCAGTCGTCCTGTCCCCTTTGCAGAAAAGCATCCCCAAAGAATGATGTTTCCACCTCCATGCTTCACGGTTGGGATGATGTTCTTGGGGTTGTACTCGTCCTTCTTCTTCCTCCAAACACGGCGAGTGGAATTTAGACCAAAAATCTCTATTTTTGTCTCATCAGACCACATGACCTTTTCTCATTCCTCCTCTGGATCATCCAGATGGTCATTGGCAGACTTCAGATGGGCCTGGACATGCGATGGCTTGAGCAGGGGGACCTCGCGTGTGCTGCAGGATTTGAATCCATGAGGACGTAGTGTGTTACTAATGGTTTTCTTTGAGACTGTGGTCCCAGCTCTCTTCAGGTCATTGACCAGGTCCTGCCGTGTAGTTCTGGGCTGATCCCTCACCTTCCTCATGATCATTGATGCCCCACGAGGTGAGATCTTGCAGGGTGCCCCAGACCGAGGGAGATTGACGTCATCTTGAACTTCTTCCATTTTCTAATAATTGCGCCAACAGTTGTTGCCTTCTCACCAAGCTGCTTGCCTATTGTCCTGTAGCCCATCCCAGCCTTGAGCAGGTCTACAATTTTATCCCTGATGTCCTTACACAGCTCTCTGGTCTTGGCCATTGTGGAGAGGTTGGAGTCCGTTTGATTGAGTGTGTGGACAGGTGTCTTTTATACAGGTAACGAGTTCAAACAGGTGCAGTTAATACAGATAATGAGTGGAGAACAGGAGGGCTTCTTAAAGAAAAACTAACAGGTCTGTGAGAGCCGGAACTCTTACTGGTTGGTAGGTGATCAAATACTTATGTCATGCAATAAAATGCAAATTTATCATTTAAAAATCATACAATGTGATTTTCTGGATTTTTGAAAATTAATTTTGAAAATTACAGACTTCCACATGCTTTGTAAGTAGGACAACCTGCAAAATCGGCAGTGTATCAAATAATTGTTCTCCCCACTCTATACTTGCAAACAGTGGGGCTTTTATTCAAATTGCATTTGGACTCAATATAATTTACACTAAGTAATTTATCTTAAAAGCTTTGAAGAATGTGTGTAAACAAACAGTTGATGGACCCCATTGACTTCCATGATATGTTTTTTTAAAAAGAACATCAGAAACTGAAAGAGATTCATACATGTTTGGAACAACTTGAGGGTGAGCAAATGATAACAGATTTTCATTTTTTTGGCTGAACTATAACATTAAATTATTTGATGTTTCTTTATGTGCATCGACTTTAAAATAATGAACTCATTGCACCTTATATCAATGGAAGAACAATCAACAAATCATAACAGAATGAACACTGTTGCAGAACACATCCTAATCAGGCCGCATCTTATAGTCTCAAGTTTTACAGTAACTCGTTTGATGAGCTAACATTAACTAATGAGATGGGTGTGCTTCTCTCTCAGAGCAAATTTGATTTATTCTTGGAGTGGCAGGCAGACTCGGTCATTCTCCACATTCAAACGAGCCCT
This sequence comes from Gobio gobio, assembly GCF_949357685.1. Lineage (NCBI taxonomy): Eukaryota > Metazoa > Chordata > Actinopteri > Cypriniformes > Gobionidae > Gobio > Gobio gobio. Next base: position 2,208,357 of record NC_137103.1, read on the forward strand.
GTACATAGTTGAGAATGATGATTCACATATGTAAGTGGTAGGAAAGGAGAGCAATATTCTCATAGTCTTGGCAGTGAGTTAATTTGAATAAGAAACAATATCGAGTCAACGCGTCAAAACACCACGAAACACAACAAGCATATCGGTGAGGACACTTGTGTAGGGCCTACATTAAACCTTTAAATAAAAGGTTTATTGAGCAGTTTACACTTTCATACATAATAAAAGAGCCTGCACAGCAACAGGAAATAATATGAATGCCTACCTTACCAAAGCATGTGAGCGGAGAATGGCTCACCGGTAAAAACCAAGTGTGCTCAAATCCTGCTCCGACATGAAATGTCTCTGCTACTCTATTTAGTTTCATGTTTAAATAATGTTATTTTTTATTTAATCTACATTGATCATGAAAAGAGCGAAATGTTATTTTATTATTATTTTGATCACTTCATTAAGTTATGTTGAAAGCCTTTCTTTAAAGTGAATTTCGTTGCGTATAAGTTGCATCGTAATGTCCATAAATGTTTTATCAACCTGTTTTATGCCTGGATTTAATAAATAATAAGCAGACAATGACATGGAGGCGCCAGAGCCGTGTGAACAACGGCTTAAAAAAGCTTCAGTTGGGGGCAGCCCTACTTATGTCAGATAGGCCTATATTCAAACCAGAATGTCACAAAGGGCATTCTGGGTTGAGTGCGGTGCTGAGCTAGCCTGGTTAAAACCAGACCATTCTCAGTAGCAACTGAGTTATGGTCTGGCAAAGCTTCATAGACAAATAATTTCCAAAGGGGCGTCACCAACGGGCGTCGCTCAAATACCTCTCGGCGCAATTGGATAGACCTAAAACCAATCAGAGCGATGAGGGAGATGACGTATGCAGAGCGACGGCGAAACATCGTATGCTGCGTTCCACTCCAGTTTTAGACACGCACTTGCAAACTTCCCTAAGCACTTCCCCTCGGGGGAATCCCCGCCGCCATTTAGTTAATAGTCCGCCTACTCTACTAATGGACAAGCAGCATTCTTGACAGTATCACTCAGTATATATTTGTATATTTTAGGCTACAATAAAACGAAATATATGATAAAACACCACTCTACCTCTTTTAATTTTCATTTAAAAAATATTAAACATATTATAGCCACACAAATGTGGTGCAGGCAATGCATATTATCTTAAATGCATGTTTATAACAAAACAAAATATAAAAACCCCGGCCTCTTTTCGTTTACATTAAAAAAAACACACAAACATTAATGTGTGCATTGTCACAGAGTCACCAGTAACACCTGCCACACCATCAGAGTCCAATCACCCGACTCCGCCCATCCGCTCGTTATCACCAGATTACTGAAGTCACCACACCTGCACCCGCTCATCACCACCACTTCATAAGCCTACACTTCCTTTCACTCTCTGTCTGGTCTCGTCAGAGATACACTGACTCTATTCTCTGCACCATACTTTGACTCGTCTGTATATCCGAACGTTTGATTCATCCCTACCACCATCAGTCATCTGTGTCCAGTCAGTTCCTCCTGTGTCCACCTTTCATCTGTACAGCAAGTATCCTCAAGTCTTCCTCATTACATCCCACTCAGTGCTACTATTCCTCTGCAAGCTTGTGTGATACAATCTCCTGTCTCCATATTTCAAATAAACATCTATTTATCTGCATTCCCTGTTGTCTCTCTCTTCTGTCCGTGGCATGCATAATATAGGCTATGATTATGTGACGGAGCGGTACAATTGAGAAACCAACCATTTACCAGTAAAGAAATCCGACTACGCCACCCTAGAATTTAACTCTAGGGAACAATGCTCAAAACCCAAAAATGGAGTACATTAAGCACACAGGTTCGGTTCCCTCATAGAAGTAAGCAGGAGACGTGGGTGGAGTATAAAAAATACAAAATGTTTATTAATGCAAAAATGTTTTTTAAAAATAGACACTAAAAAAGGTCAGAGAAACAGCATGAGACCCCACTTTAAATAGAGGAAAGCAACATTACAAAAAGAATAAATGTGGGCAATGACAAAATCAATTTTAAATATGAAAACCAAATAAAGTAAATATCAGCAGGGCTGAGGCTCCCATCGGCAGGAACAAAATGAGGTCTGGTTGTACAAGAGCACACTTTCACGCACATACACCAAAGTGCACTCAGATCACACACTACCACACACTCGAAGTGGTACACAGCACGCAATAAAGACCCAACACCAGAAGGAAGATCCGTTCACCCGTGGGACCCCCAGCTCCTGCAGACAAACAAAAATAATAAATAAACTATAACAAATTCACAAGTAAACACAATTAGCTCCACATACAATATAAACAAATGATAATAACTGATGAAGCAAAAACAAAAAAAGGTATTATCACATAAAACAAAGAAAAACACTAAAAGGAATCAAATAAACTCAAGAGAAATTACAAAGCAACTTGAAGTCAGATGTAAATAGAAAGCAAATCAAGTTGCGTTAATAAAGGAAAAATAACAAAAAATAGACAACACAATATTTCTGTTGTCTGCAAAAGAAAAATCACCCACAAAAATTTAAAGAAAACAGAAACTAATCAAAAGAAAAGAAATAAAAGGGAACAATTATTTTCCCTCAATAAGAGGAGATCGTCGTATTCTCCAGGCTGATCTCAAACCAAAAGCAGCCACTACACACAGTCGGAACCAGACGAACAGTCCCCCTTGTGGCGTCTGCACGACAGTAGGCTATACACAGCAGGACTGCAGGAATGTGAGCCAAACGTCCGCAGCGCAAAGCGGAAGACAGCAGCAACACAGCAAATCCGATATAATATGAGATACAATTACGGGAGGAACAGAGAGTGAACGAGAGGGAGAACCCTATAACGAACACAAAGAGAGACGTTACTAGTAATGAAACTTGCCCTTCACGACTTACATTTTTCTAATTACATTTAAACACTTACCGTCAAGGTGTCACCACAATAGAAAATATACAGGCACAGATCTATTAATCAGCCCCGCGATCACAATGGGGTACAGGAAACTATACCTAAACAGCATGCGGCAGTGTCAACAGCACAACAACGATAGTACAATATGCGTTCATACAAATGCACACACACATACCTGAGGCAATCGGTCACTAGACCCACTAAAGCAGCGCCGGAAACACACTGACACCCGGACAAACGACACTGTAACATTACGAAAAAAAATGCTTTAACAGACCAACCAGTTTTAAAATTACCCCCGTTACAGCACTGCACGCTTACCTGTAACCACCGTAAACACGGGCACAAAAGGGGAAAGTCGGACGTGACGCACCACGGCCAACAACAAATCAGCCCTTATATCACGGATACTGATTGCTGATAGGCAAATCCGGCTGTCAATCACCTAAGGATACTGAATGCTGATAGGCAAATCCGGCTGTCAATCACCTAATCTCATTACAATTATCACTGTAATAAATGAAATATGACATAAAACACAACCCTTTTTGTTAAATGTCAGTTTGTGTGATCAATAGCAATTATAAAAATATAAGTAAAAGGTATAAGAAGCTGTACAATAAATAAAGCAATTCAGTCAAAGTCAGCACTAGGAGACTACAACGGTAGAGTTTTAATAGCTTACAAATTTAAAGTTATGAAACTTCACTTTGCCCTCAGACAAAACGATCTGTCAGGGAACAAATTATAGATTAATGAGAGCAAAGATCAGCCGTTAGATCTACACAAGACGAGACGAATCATATCTTATGTTTAACCACTACAGAGCCATCAGAGCCGCTAATCCACTGGAGCTCACAACTCCGAAAACGGCAGATCAAATCTTTTTAAAAAGGTGCTCTCTTTATAAATAAAACAAAGATTTGAGCTTTAAACAACTACATTCTCGCCTGAAAAGGACTTAAAACTATATTTTGTAAAACATTAACACTACCAGAGGGCTCTCGCTAAGACCCATTTGTTTAGCCACCAAAGGGCCAAGCTGGTATCAGACTTTTGCCGAGTCCAGTCGGTAAGACAGCGAAAACATCTTTTTTAGATATGAAGGCTTCGAGTGTTGTTCTTTGCTCGGGTTTTAACGAAAAGGAAAAGTTTAAATCACTTAAAACAGACGCGATAGCTGATTCGAATGAGGGATGCTCCACGGCGGCAAATCTGCTTCACCGTCGCTGCGCTGTCGTCATCGTGTAAAGCCCGCCCAACGTTTCTGATTGGTGCCTCGATTTCTAGGCATTAGAAATGGGCTTGAATGGGCTCTTTGCCAGACTACTTGCAGAGCAAATCTAAATTTGCCAGAAGTTGTCTGGGTTTTCCCAGGCTAGTGCTGAGCGGGTGAGCTTCAGAAATGAACAGAATCTTCAGCACTCTCTCCTGGAGCAAATATTACCGCTCTTTCTATGCACAATATGATGAGAACCTCACGCGAGAGCGTCACACGAGAGCAGTCAAGAACGTCGGGAATGGATTGACACTCCTAACTGGCCATGTTTCCGCGGCCTTTGAGTAAGGCTGAAACTATATTTCTTGAATATATGTCTTATTTACAGTAGGCCTATTATAGATGGTTATGATATTTGTGCACTGGGGTCCGTCATAACTAGGTTAAAGTTACGCCACTGAGGCTAATCATGAGGTCCATGGCACCTGTTACCCATGGCTGTCTGTTATGAACTTTAGGCTACATTAATAAATTACAACACATTCGTGCTATGGGCACTGCCACTGAAACAGGCGGTGGATGAACCTATTTTACTCTGAGCTTGCTTCTGCTTTTCAAAGAATGGAAGTGTGACGAAGGCACATGGGCTATATGAATTCTCTAATGTGGATACGGGCATATTTTGAACACATCACTGTAAAACACATGTCCTTATTAGGAGAAAATATGTCGTTTTATCAAGAAAAATATGTTGTTTTAACAACATAAGTTCTCGTTATTACGACATAATTGAGTGAAAAAAATTATATGTATGTGACAGCAATGCGTCACCGTAGCTTGGTAGCTAAAAGTAGGTCTAGCAAGTCTTAATTCACACAGATCAAACACAAATATGCTGACTGAATAGATTGCTAGTTTATTTTGAGTAGCCAGCTAGCAGTTCTCTGGGCAGTTTGCTGATAATCCGGTGTCTGAAGTAAAATGCTCAAAACATCTCCTGAGAGAAATCACATGGTAAACCTAGTCTTGGTTATCCCATTTGGTAACACTTTATTTTGATAGTCCACTTTAGACATTCTACTAACTATAAGTAACTTTGCAACTACATGTCAACTAACTGTCATTAGAGTATTTGTAGACTGTCTGATTAATATTTACTAAAACTTTATTTTGTTGGTCCCCCAAAAGACATTCTACTGACTATAAGTAACTTGGCAACTACAATTCAACTTATTCTACTAACCCGAACCCTAACACCTAACCATAACCTACCAGTCTACTGACAGTCAACTAATACTCTAATGACAGTTAGTTGACATGTAGTTGTAAAGTTACTTATAGTTAGTAGAATATTTAAAGTGGACTATCGAAATAAAGTGTAACCTTTCATTTTGATTTAGTCTTAATTTCCTTACCTTGTCATTCAAGGCCAGGGCACTTTATGTACATTTCTGTAACTTTTTATAAACAAGAGCCGCGTCTGAAAGGTAAAGGGGGAGGGGTTGCTGTAATTTATAATAATATCTTCAGTATTACTCAGAAGTCTAGTTTCAAATATAATTCCTTCGAAGTTTTGGTGCTTTATGTAACATGTAATGTATGTAGTGTACATGACAAAACCCGTTCAACATTGGTGTTAGCTACTGTATTGTGTTAGCTACTGTATACATGCCACCAGGGCATAATACAGACTTTATCAAAGAATTTGCTGACTTTCTATCAGAATTAGTACTGGCCGTAGATAAAGTACTAATTGTTGGTGATTTTAATATCCATGTAGACAACGAAAAAGACGTATTGGGATTAGCATTTAAAGACACACTAAACTCTCACGTGTCAGGACCCACTCATCGCCACAATCATACTTTAGACCTAATATTGTCACATGGAATAAATGTTGATACCGTTGAAATTCTGCAGCAGAGCGATGACATCTCAGATCATTACTTAGTATCTTGTATACTTAATTTAGCTAAGGTTAGCTAATTTAGCTCGCTTCAAAAATGGCAGGACAATCACTGCCGCTACTAAAGATTGCTTTTTAAATAATCTCCCTCATCAGTATCATCTGCTCAGCATCCCAGATAGTATAGAAGAACTCGATGTTGCAACAGAAACTATTGACTCTCTCTTTTCCAGTACTTTAGACACAATTGCTCCCCTGAGCTTAAAGAAGATTAAAGAAAATAGTCCAACGCCGTGGTACAACGAGCACACCCGGGCCCTTAAAACAGCAGGCAGAAAAATCGAGCGCAGCTGGAAGAAAACAAAACTAGAGGTCTTTCGTAATTCGTGGAAAGAGCACATGATCACATACAGAAAGGCCGTAAGAACTGCTAGATCTGCTTATTTCTCAACTCTCCTGGAAGAAAACAAACACAACCCACGGTATTTATTCCATACAGTGGCTAAATTAACCAAAAATAAAGCTTCAACTTCTGATGATTGTAAACAGCACAGCAGTAATGACTTTATGAACTTCTTCACATGTAAGATTGATAATATTAGGAAGAAAATTTTAACCATGCAGCGTCTACTACAGTATCTATTATTCTATTATTACAGTAATTATTATTATTTATTATTATACTACAGTATCACATCCGACAGAGCATTGTAGTGTCACTGAGGAAAAATTACAATCATTCACTGCTATAGGAGAAGAACACACACACACACACACACACACACACACTCACACACTGCTATAGGAGAAGAAGAATCGGCTAAACTCATTAAATCATCAAAATCAACAACATGTATGCTTGACCCTGTACCGATCAGGCTATTAAAAGAGATGCTACCAGAGGTCATAGATCCTTTTCTTAATATCATTAATTCATCTTTGTCATTAGGATATGTACCGAAAACTTTTAAGTTGGCTATTATTAAACCACTTATTAAAAAAACGCAACTTGATCCTACAGAATTAGTCAATTATAGACCAATCTCAAATCTACCCTTTCTGTCAGAAACACTAGAAAAGGCAGTGTCTTCGCAATTATGCTCCTTTTTAGAAAGAAATGGTATCTGTGAGGATTTCCAGTCAGGATTTAGACCGTATCATAGTACTGAGACTGCTCTCATCAGAGTTACAAATGATTTACTCTTATCATCCGATCGTGGCTGTATCTCTCTATTAGTGTTACTCAATCTTAGCGCTGCATTTGATACCATCGACCACAACATTCTTTTGAATAGACTCGAAAATGATGTAGGCATTAGTGGAATTGCATTGGCATGGTTGCATTGGCATGGGTTAATACCTATGTGACGTTATCAGTTTGAAGCAGTAAATGAAGAGATGTCACACCGATCGCAAGTTCAGTATGGAATACCTCAAGGCTCAGTGCTAGGACCGCTGCTCTTCACCCTGTACATGCTACCACTGGGAGATATTATTAGGAAGCATGGCGTTAGTTTTCATTGTTATGCTGACGATACTCAGCTCTATATTTCTTCACGCCCTGAAGAAACTTACCAATTCACAAGATTAACGGAATGCATAGGTGATATAAAACATTGGATGGCCGGTAATTTCCTGCAACTCAATTCAGAAAAAAAAGAATTTTTAATTATTGGACAAAAAAGCTCCACAAGTAGTAACCTAGAATACTGTCTAACACTTGATGGCTGTTCTGTCAAGTGCTCGTCGTCAGTGAGGAACCTGGGTGTGCTCTTTGATACCAATCTTTCGTTTGAAAGCCACGTTTCTAGCATCTGTAAAACTGCATTCTACCATCTTAAAAATATCTAAATTACGGCACATGCTCTCAATGCAAAATGCTGAACAGTTAGTTCATGCGTTCATGACCTCAAGGTTAGATTATTGTAATGCTCTACTGGGTGGTTGCCCTGCTCGCTTAATAAATAAACTCCAGCTGGTCCAAAACGCAGCAGCTCCAGTTCTTACTAGAACCAGGAAGTATGACCATATTAGCCCAGTTCTGTCAACATTGCACTGGCTACCTATTAAACATCGCATACATTTTAAAATCTTGCTTATTACTTACAAAGCACTAAATGGTTTATCTCCGGTACTTGAGCGAGCTCTTAACACATTATACTCCATCACATCTACTGCGCTCTCTAAACTCTGGCCAGTTGATCATACCGAGAATATCCAAATCAACTGCAGGCGGTCGATCCTTTTCCTATTTAGCTCCTAAACTCTGGAACAGTCTTCCTAGCATTGTTCGGGAAGCAGACACACTCTGTCAGTTAGAATCTAGTTAAATCTAGACTAAAAGCACATCTCTTTACTGTGGCATTCACATAAAACACTTTTTCAATTAAATGATTGTCAGGCTGCATTAACTAGGTCAGCCGGAACCGGGAACACTTCCCATAACACCTGATGTACTCGTTACATCATCAGAAGAATGGCATCTACGCTAATGATAGTCTCTCTGTTTTATCCCGAGGTTTACTGCAGTCAGCCGGATCCGGGCCATATCCAGATCAGATGGTGGACCTGCGCCCAGAGAAGACCAACACAGGACCCCGAAGTGTCCGCAGAGACCGTGTCAATTAGCCTCCCCTTGCAACTGCCTCATCGACACGGCATCTCAATAAACCCGTCTCCAGCGTGATGACTCCGATTGTTCGAATATTACAATTAAATAATACTTAAATCGATATGTCATCCGCAATAAACCCGTCTCCAGCGTGTTGCCTCCGGTCCTTCGAATATTCCGATCTATTATGACCTCTGACCTGTAAAATGGCCAGAATAATAATAATAATCATACGCTGTTTGTTAATTGGCCAGAGGAGAACTGCCCCCCCGACTGAGCCTGGTTTCTCCCAAGGTTTATTTTCCTCCATTCTGCTCCTGATGGGGTTTTGGTTTCCTTGCCACTGTTGCCTCTGGCTTGGCGTGCTCAGTTGGGGACACTATATTTTTCAAATAAACATAGAAATAAATCTAATTAATAAACTAAATTAACCATATAAACTAAATTACTGATCTAATTATTGATCTAAAGCCCACACCGTCACCGTATGGAAATTGAAATGAACTGATGACATCAAATGGCTATAAAGCTTAATAAAATTATGCTGCATTATTTTCCTGTTTAACACTTTAAAGCTGCTTTGAAACAATCTACATTGTTAAAAGCGCTATATAAATAAAGTTGACTTAACTTGACTTGGGTCCTAATACCCCAGTGCAGTGATGGGGTCACTTTACTTTAACAAGCACTGTCCTTCAGATGAGACTTTAAACTGAGGTCCTGACTCTCTGTGGTCATTAAGTATGTCCTTAATAAAAGAGTAGGGGTGTAACCCCAGTGACCTGGCCAAGTTCCCTCAATTGGCCCTTACCAATCATGTCCTCCTAATAATCCCCATCCATTGAATTGGCTCTATCACCCTCTCTCCTCTCCTCCTATAGCTGGTGTGTGGTGAGTGCACCATCACATCATTCAAGTGGACGCTGCTCACTTGGGGTGGATGAGGAGAGACCCCTGACATGGGCGTAAAGCGTTTTGGGTGTACAGTAGTACATATGAAAGAGCTATATAAACGCCTCATTCATTCATTATTTTGTTGTATGAATATCTGACCGCGCAATACATCAAGAAAGAACAGAGCCTCTGCTTTAAAACACAAAGTTTTATTCTTGCATTTTTATTAACATTTGAATAAAGTTAAGATTCATAAGATAACGAACAAAGCATTTCCCCAAAGACTACATCGCCCATCAGCAATGCTTCCATCTCTTGTTTCTTCTTCTTCTGTGTTGTGATCAGGAGATTCAGTCGTTCAGAAGATGGGTCATAGCGCCCCCTACCGTATAACAGTGAATGTACTCCACGTGTTTGTGCTACTCCTGACATCTGGTCACTTTATCACGTCCAGTCTCAAGCTCAGGGGTTATTCCGGTTACAAACAATTGCCACAAGAATAAAAAGAGACAAACAGTGGAACAAAAACTGCTTCCTAATGCTGCGTTCACACCGAACGTCAACTGAGCGTCAAACTCACATCTATCTCGTCTCGTTGGCCGCTTGAACATTTTGAATCCCTTCATGCATCCACAGCGAATTGGACGCATGTATAAATCAAGCGTTTGAAGCATAATAGATGCGCGTTCAGGCAAAAGGGGCTATTTTGTGTTTGTACAGGGACCTCCAACTACCTTTCAGGGAAGATCCTTGCTCAGTTACACCAATCCATTTTGACTGTTTCAATTTGTTCAGAGTTCTTTGATTGAGCACTTCAACACGGATCACGTACAGATCTTTCTTGAAAAAAAAATTCAAAGTTTCCAGATCCAGGTGTTTTAAAAGTTAATAAAATACCTTCAGTCTCTTCCCAATCCCCCACTTCTGCATTCACATGTAATTGAGGGAAAAGTCCATCAAAAATCTCCATATGTTGTAGCTGAAGAAACAAAAGATTCTTTATATCCTCCAGCAATCTTTGAAGAACTCGAAGAGACTGAATATCTGTCTTAAGATGCAGTTCTTCCGCTGTAATCCACTTGTTGTCAGTCTTTAAATGTCCAGCTTTTATTAGATTGTTACTTATAGTGTAGCTCAACAGACAAAAGTCCATTAAAAAAACAAAGGTTCTTCCAAAGTCCAGACATGAACTCTTTTCACAGAAAAAAATCTGCCACACTTGTAAAGTTGAAACTCAAAAGGATGTAAGCCCGTTAAGGTTCATATTCTTCAAGTTCATTAAAAACAGATGAAACAGACCCTAATGATCAACCTTTTCTCCTCAAGAGGGCACATGCCAGTTCCATTCAGTTCTGATCCTGATGATAGAGAAACCTTTGGACAGTCTCAGGGACGGATTGACAATCTGTGCGTTCTGGAAAAGTCCAGAACGGCCAACCAACCAAGGGCCGTCGCCCGGCCGTCGGCAAAAAAAAAAAAAGTCTAATAACTGTGAACAGCCAACAGCAGGGGGCACTAATACGATCGCTGCTGCTATGTGCAAAAAAATAAAAAAACTGAGGAAGAAGAGTCGGCCTAGCCAGTTTGTGACGGTTTGTGATTGGTCCCCAGATTTCGCCGGCAGAATGGCTAGCAAAAATGTAAGGAGAAAGGTGGATGGGAAAAAGTGAAAGAAAAGAGGGCCAAGTCTCTTGAGACTGAAGCATCGAAGTGTAAAAAGCTCACAGAGCTTTTTGGTTGCAGTGCTGCCAGCAGTACTACACCACTTAGCCAGACTGAGACTGTAGAGGACCAGCAAGTGGAAGCTGAGCCTGAGCTTCCACAGCCTGGTCATGATGAGGAGGGACAGACAGACAGAGTTAACTTCACACCAGCAAGAGGTCCTGGTAAGTGCCAGTAGTAGGCTAAATAATCGACTAAATTTGTTTACCCAAAAAATCCTAGCTTGCACTTTCTGTCTGTCTTCCATCAGAGTGCAGTTTTTCCTTGTCTTTCATATTTGTGTTTATTATTGTGGAACTGGCAAAGACCTGGTGGTTGTTTGCAGAGGTGGACAGTAACTAAGTACATTTACTTGAGTACTGTACTTAAGTACACTTTTTGAGTTTCTGTACTTTCCTTGAGTAGTATTTTTTCTGGAAACTTATGACTTTTACTTACACTACATTTGAAAGACAAATATCTTACTTTTTACTCCACTACATTTTTATGGCCCTCGAATTAGAAAGTCGTAGCCACTTTGAAAGTCAGTGGATGATTCGTGTTTTTTTTAAGTAATCAGTAATCACTCTTGTAGGATCACATGAAGTTCAATGATTTCCAAGTATTTTTTGAACACCAGTCAATTGATGGCAAAATAGAAGGCAGCAGTTCCCAGACGCAGTGGGAACTGCCGCAAACATGGTCATACTTAAAAGTTAAAATTAAGAAGAGCAGACGTGGATAAGTCTGAAAAATTGCGATGACACGAAAGTGCACATAGAAAGCTGCCTCTCAGATGCCAGACCACAAGTACTGAATTTTATTTCTACTAATTCTACTAAAATCTTATTATAGACTAAAACTAAAACAATTCAGATGCCTAAAATGTTATAGTCAAAAGACTATGACTAAAACTAAATAAAAATTTGCTGTCAAAATTAACATTGGTATGAAATATGGTTGGTCAAATGATTTTTATAGATTTACCTGCCAAGTTTCTACATAGCCTTGTGGATACATCGCTAACGCATAACGTTTGACAATGATGTTAGTTAGCATGCAAAAACGTAGTTGGGCTAATAATGTTAAAGTTATGGTCTACGATTTCAAAGATTGTTCATTATTAATAACCTCGTTTAGATGCTGGTTATGGTTCTACAGTACAATCCTAATAATATGAAGAGAAAAAAGAATGAAAAAAATCCATTCACTCTATTGGGTGTAGACCCGCAGAGAAATCCGGCCGGACAGCTTACATTGGTTAACTGCTCTCATCAAATCCCCTGCTCCACTCGCGTCTCCACCCACCGCACCCCACCCCGCCCCCTCCAGCGACATGAAATTGCGTGGGCAAGTAGGCAGCATCAACTCAGCAATGGAGAAAAACCAACAAACAGACAGCAGCAAGCGGCCCCTGCTTGCCCCAACAGTCAAGGATGGAAGAAAGAGAAAGTTAATTGAGGAAAGAGCAGAGATTAAAAAAAAATGTGAAGAACGCCGGACTCAAAGCTGAATCAATATAGGGTCCACCATTGCCCGTTGGAGGAAGCTTCAGAGAAACCTTGGACTTAAAACCGACGCTGACATGGCTGACTTTTTGTTGAGCAGGTAAGCATTTATTTATACTTTTATGGTGTGGTGTATTACATAAATAGCTTTTTATCAGCCTGACAACATGATCATGCTGCCGGTCGGCATTGGAATGTTAGCCGTTTAGCATCGCCTATCACGGGTCAAAGTAATTATATTTCTTGAAGTGCTTGACTATTTCAATAGGCCTAACGTTAGCGGTTTTCTGTTCGAGCCGATAGAACATTGCATGTGTTGCTAATCTTGCGTGGGCGTGAACTCAAACGTGTGCCTCTGAGCTATTTTGTTACGACAATGGTGACATTGAATTGACTGAGTGACGTTGTTCAGGTCGTTGCCCGGTGGGAGGGATCAGGTAGCACAGAGGGGAGGGGTGTGCGTGTGGAGGGGCGGGATGAGTTTTTTAAAAGCCTGAATTTTCTCGAATGATTTTCAACATCGTAGACTACAGCTTTAACTGAAGTCCTTTCAGAAATGTTTTTTACATAATCCTATCAAATAAACACAATGTAGAAACCTTTCTTTTGTAGTTTGATTTTGACTATGATGAGAGCTTTGTAACTTTTAAACAAGTATTTAAATGAGTTCAAGGTATGCTAGCATGTCAGATGGAGCATGACTGGCTTAAAACACTATGATATAACAGCATGCATTCATACAACGATGCAACAATAATAAAATATTGCGTTTACTTTTACTTTTGTTACTTAAGTACTTTTAAAAGCAAGTACTTCTGTACTTTTACTTAAGTAAAAATCTATCTTTCCAACTTTCACTTGTAATGGAGTAATATTTAACCAATAGTACTTTTACTTTTACTCAAGCAATGGAGTTGTGTACTTTGTCCACCTCTGGTTGTTTGTGAAAGCTTCACAAACAAAATTAATAAGCTCTAGCCATTTTCATCATTTCACAGCCTTAATATAAATCAAAGTGTAATATGACATTGACAAAATATTAAATAGGTTATTCAATGCTAATTATTTAACACAAAGTAACACATAGCATCAATAAAAGCTAATAAACTACCTTTAAAATCATTTATTCAGGTTGAAGATAGTTGCTGTACAAAAGATGACAGGGAGAGTGCAGGGAAGTGCGAGGACGTCCCAGGATGCTCTACATCACAATATTTCAAACGGCCCAAGTCAGATAGTCACAGCCTGAAACAATTTTTTGCAAACCACCCTCAGCAAAAGCCTAAAAACCTGTCTCTACAGAGAGTGTTCAGTTGTAAAGATGGTACCAACCGCAAATGGCTCACATACTGTGAGGAGAATCACACGTTATATTGTACAGTTTGTTTAGCATTTGCCAAGCCAGGTGAAACAAATCCCTTCATTAGTGGAATGCAGGACTGGAAGCATGTCAGTCAACGAGTAGAGGAGCATGAAAGAAGCAACATGCACAGGCTGTGCTGAAGCTTATATTTTATGGGCATCAAAAGCTGATATAGCCAGTCTGCTTCGTGGTCCCCAAGTAGTGGCCCACAGAGATCAAGTGCGGAAGAGACGGCAGGTGTTGGAACGTATTGTAGACATAGTTAAGGTCATTGGCAAGAGAGGACTTAGCTACAGAGGGACACAGTCTGAAGCAGCTTACACTCTGGATGACATGAGCATTGATCATGGGAATTTTTTAGAGCTTATCATTCTTCTTGGGAAATATGATGTATGCATGAAGGAACATCTCACAGAGTGCTGTTGTGACATTTATGTCAAAAACAACTGTAATGAAAGTCATATCTACAGTGCAGCAGTTAATTCAAGAGACTATTGCAAAAGAGGTTACTGAAGCTGGGATGTTTTCAGTGCAGATTGACACAACACAAGACATCACATCCCAAGATCAGTGCTCAATAGTTCTGAGGTATGTCAAAGACACAGTACAGGAAAGGCTTTTTTCAGTGGTGAAATGTGAAGCATCTACTGGACAAAACAAAATGGACACTGGACAAAAATGCAGATGTGATTGAAAAATGTAACTTGGAAATCAGCAACTGCGTCAGTAATGCCACTGATGTTGCATCAAATATGCAAGGAAAATACAGAGGTTTTTCCACACTGTTGTCCTCTAAAGTGCCAAACCAAGTGCATGTATGGTGTTATGCACATGTGCTTAACTTGGTTCTGGCTGACACAACTGAAGTGTCCCTCTCCAGTGGATCTTTGTTCTCACTATTGAATGATATCGCTGTCTTTTTTCGTGAGTCACACCAAAGGATGAATATTTGGGAGCAAGGAAGCCAGGACAGTCGACACAAGCGCCTTTCCATTATCGGAGAAACAAGGTGGTGGGCCAAGGATGTTGCTTTGAAGAGGATTTTTGGGTCCTTTGGAAAGCCAGACCAGTGTGTCTACATTGACGTCCTCAGGACACTGGACAGGTGTCAGGGCCAGGAAAACCTGAAAACAACAGCGCGTGTCAAAGCAAAAGGGTACTTGGAGGGTTTAAGGAGATATGAAACAGTTTTAACTGCTCAGCTTTTCCTTAGGATTTTTGAAGTCACAACACCACTCTCAAAATACCTGCAGACACATGGGGTAGACATTCTTGTCTGCTCACGGAATGGTTCTGACCATTGAAGATGCTCTGAAGAAAATGTCAAGAGATTTTGAGTCAGTGAAGAAAGCTGCTGATGTTTTTGTTCTGTGGGCAAATATTAAGATAATGGCTGGTGAGAAGGCAAGTGATGAGAGCTTCACAAATGCCAACAGTGGCTATGAAGCACAAGTTCATCATCAGGTGATGGACACAGTCACAGAGAGCATCCATAGGCGCTTTTTAACCCATGGTTCCCTATATGCGGACTTGGCTCTCCTTGATCCAAGAAACTTTACAGAAGTGTCTTCAACAGGGTTGCCTGATACTGCATTTCAGGAGATGAGCAAATGCTTGCTCAGGTTTGATAGCAGGGCAACTCCTGCTAATTTGCAAAGTGAGCTCAAGTGTCTGGCAGCCCAATGGCCACGTCTTAAACAATCTGTTCTTGGGGAGTACCAAGTCAGGGTAGCAGAGGATGACCCAGATGTTTGGGAAGAGGGAGAAATAAAAAACTGCACCTGCAAATCTTGCAAAGAATGCCCAGTGTGTTGCTACCAACTTCTTACACTGTACAACCTCCTGACAGATGCCTATCACATCCTTGGCTTAGGCTACACATTTCTTCTCACTCTGCCTGTGACACAGGTAGCTTGTGAGAGAAGTTTCTCTGTATTGAAGTACATTAAGAATCGCTTAAGGAGCAGAACTTCTCAGGAACACCTGGAAACATTCATGTTAATGGCCACAGAGAAGGACATCCTCATGTCCCTTGACAATGACCTCATAATAGACAGAGTTGCTGAGAATAGTGCCCTTCTCAAGACATTTTTACTTCCCCAACATTAAAGGTGCTGTAGGTAGGATTGTGAAGATCCAGGACTTAGCCAAAAAACGTGAACATCGGCAACTTCTCAGTCCCTCCCCCCTATCCGCTAAAGCCCAAACCGGTCTCCTAAGCCCCTCCCCCCACAGGGGAGAATGAATGTGTGTGCATGAGCAGTGATTGGACCCCCCCCCCCCACACACACACACACACACACACACACACACACAACCCTGATGGGTGCATCTGACTGAAGAGGGAGATGTGGATCTACTACAGGCTGTAGTTCGTACCAGAGGAGCCAGATTTTTTTTTAACTACCTGCTTCATGTAGCTCTACTTTAACACAGGGTCAGTTTCAGCAAATATGACAAAGTTAGTTTTATAAGGCTTTCCTACTGCACTTTTAAATTTGCTTTCATTATATTTGAATATTTATAAGTTATAGTATATAGTAACTATATGTTTTATAATTACAAGTGGGGTTTTTGTAGCCAGTGACATGTCATTTTTTTTTTTTTTTTCAATGCAGATGTAATGGCATCGTACATTTTTTTTTTTTTTTTTTTGAAGGCTGAGGCTCCATTAATAAACACAACTTTATTATCATCGTTGGTTTTGAGATGTTACTTGTTGTGAATACCTTGTCTGATAGTCTGACAGTATTGTGGCTTAGTACATCCTGGCTAGTGTCTGTTGCGCAAGGCTAGGGGCGAATGGCCGGATGATGGGCATATTTGGGAGAAAGTCCAGGGCTGTTTTTTAGCCCCAGTCCGTCCCTGGACAGTCTCAGACGAAAAGCTGCATACCTGGATTTCAATTCAATTAGGCTTTGTCCTCCTTCATGAACAGGTAAATACAAAACTGCGTCTAGTGCATTCCGGACCAAAAAAAATGAACAAGAACTCTCTGGATATCCACAAAAAATCCATTATTGTATCCAAGACGTTTAGCCTGTGCCACAGGGTGGATGCTACTAATTGTTTCATCACCAGCACTCTTCTCCTTTAGGATAGCTGACGCAGGAACCAGGTCCATCTAGACAACTTATCACATACTTTATCCTTTACATTCTTCCAATTCTTTTTCTTTTTAATTCCTCACTTCCTAAATAAATCCCTAAAAAATGAAATCCTATTTTTCCCCATTTTACATTTCCAGGAATAAATGGCAAGACCTCTGTTGAATGTTCATTACAGAGTCAGAGTCAGCTTTATTGTCGATTCTTCACATGTTTCAGACATACAAAGCAATCGAAATTACGTTTCCCTCCATCCCACGGTGAAGACAAGACATATAGTTTAAACTAGACTAGAGTTAAAAAACTAAAACTAGAGTGCAATATCAATATATAGACATTTAAATTAAAATTAAGCCTGCAAGTGGCATGTAGTGCAAAGACAGTTTGGTCATAGTAAACATCAGAAGTGTGCAAATGTCATGGTAGTGCAAAAGACAGTTTGTCAAGCAGCATCTGAAGTATGCAAATGTCATGGTAGTGCAAATATAGTTCAGTCATAGCAGCATAAAAGGTGTGCGAGTGACATGATAGTGCAGGAACAGTCAAAAAATTTGCAAATGGGACAGTCATGGGGGGGGGGGGTCATCTTCTTGACGGCCTGGTGACTTAGGGGAGAGAGTTCAGCATCCTAACAGCCTGGTGGGTGAAGCTGTTGCTGAGTCTGGTGGTGCGAGAGTGGAGGCTCCTGTACCTCTTCCCAGATGAAAAAAATGTTAAGCTCATAATGTAATAACGATTTTTCACATAACCTATAGTTATTGTATGAGAAATTGTAGCAACTATAGCAACTTATAATGTAATCACAGTTCATAAGGTAATGCCAGAACATAATGTTAAAGTTAAGCAATTACACATTGGCATGCAATTACAATTATGGCATTGCATAGGTGGTAATTTCACATTAATTGTGCAAAAGTTTTTTTTTTACATCACAAAATCAAGCTGTTTTAACAGGGGTGTGTAGACGTTGTGTAACCACTGTACATGTTTGTACGTTTAGGTTTTGATGCAACTTATATTAAAGTGAAGAAATGTTTGCGCTCCATGCTGCCGTTGGCTGAAGCAGATAACGCAATCTACACATTTCTATATTGATACTGTGAGGTTTTTTTTGTTTTTGTTTACAGCATTTGTACACAGTTGGTATTTAAAAGTATGTATCATATATAAGTAGTAGTATCAGAAATCTACACTGTAAAAAAATATCCCTTGGTTTTACTCAAAAAAATCAAGGCAACTATTTGCATCAGACTTCTAAGTATTTTGAACTAATCTAATTTGTGTTTGACCAAATAGACTTTACATGTTTTCAACTTGCACCCTTAAAGGGTTAGTTCACCCAAAAATGAAAATGTCATTTATTACACCCGTATGACGTCCGTTCATCTTTAGAACACAAATTAAAATATTTGTGTTGAAATCCGATGGCTCAGTGAGGCCTGCATAGCCAGCAATGACATTTCCTCTCAAGATCCATTAATGTACTAAAAGCGTATTTAAATCAGTTTGTGCGTACAGTGGTTCAATATTAATATTATAAAGCGACAAGAATATATTTGGTGCGCCAAAAAGCTAAATACCGACTTATCCAGTAAACGATGAGGAATTCCAACTTCCGTTTAGATGCTCTCATGTTCGGGTCTCCATTGGAACACAATGTCAAAATGGGGTTAAAAGAGCGTCTGAATTAAATAAACAGAAACTTTTTGAACATTACTAAAAATAAAAATGTGCATGGTTCAGCTGTGCTGTTGTTGACTGCTACATAACAATAAACTGAAAAAATTCTTGGAAAGTACGTGTTTTGAGCACCAGCGAATCTGAAGAGAATGTCCATATATGGCACCGTATGCCTTGCATTTTATGCTAGACTGGCAAGAGAAAATGAGCATGGCTTGCAGCACTTAAGGTAAAATACTCCTAAAATAAGGTATATATATTTATGTGCTCTAATCATTTTGAGGACTAAATCCCACGAACTTCATCCCGATCAGGAGCTGCTTGTAGGATATGAGCGCTCGTGTTTTCAGTGCAGGCAGAGACCTATACTTGGCTAACTTCGGAGAGCTTTGTCTCTTCTACACACTCATTAAACTTTGACGGGTGAGGCACTAACAAAAGACAGTCATTGCTACACTGTAAAGTGGTGGCACTATGGAGCCATGCGCTTTTTAAACCATTTTCATTGGTATAACATTACATTATCAGCTCTGGAAATACGCTAATTTGACTAGAAACACAGAAGAACGGAAATGTAAAGCATTATTCCAATATTAGTCGGGCGAGATTTCGAAACACTGCTTCAAGAAGCTTTGGAGCATATTGAATCAGCGGTTCGAAGCGCCAAAGTCACGTGATTTCAGCAGTTTGCCGGTTTGACACGTGATCCGAATCATGATTCGACTCGCTGATTCGATACGCTCAGCAGTGTTTTGAAATCGGCCATCACTATACAAGTTGTTATTTTGTTTTTTTGGCACGCCAAAAATATTCTCGTCGCTTATTAATATTGAACCACTGTACACACATTAACTGATTTAAATATGTATTTAGTACATTAATGGATCTTGAGAGAGGAAATGTCATTGCTGGCTATGCAGGCATCACTGAGCCATCGGATTTCAACAAAAATATCTTCCTTTGTGTTCCAAAGATGAACGAAGGTCACCAGGTGTGAAATGGCATGAGGGTGCGGAATAAATTACATTATTTAAGTTTTGGGGTGAACTAACCCTTTTAAGTAATTTCAACTCAATTTTCCTCGTAAATACAACTCAAATACTTAGTGTAGCAGAAACATAATTCAACAAAGGGCCAATAAAATTAGATGTAAAACTAACTCAAGTGAATACACTTATACGACATGCATTAGTTCTATTTCACTATATGTAATAAGCAGTATGCAGTAGAGACGAACCACAATACTGCTATAAACAGTTTCTGATTGAGCAAAGCAATTCATGTGATGCACATGCCTAACTTCAGGCTCCACTCGACACCACCACCACAGTAACCCACATAAACCCAACATGACAATTACGTTTCCAAATCCCAACTTAATAGAACATTACACAATATATAATACTTTAGATGAGTAAAGTTTGTAAACAAACTTTGAAGTTGGCTTGAAAAAGCATAGACCAGGATACCCCGCTCTAGTTTGATTTACCCCAGTTTACCCCGCTCTAGTATGAGTTACCCCAGTTTACCCCGCTCTAGTATGATTTACCCCAGTTTACCCCGCTCTAGCATGATTTACCCCAGTTTACCCCGCTCTAGTATGATTTGCCCCAGTTTACCCCGCTCTAGTATGATTTACCCCAGTTTACCCCGCTCTAGTATGATTTGCCCCAGTTTACCCCGCTCTAGTATGATTTACCCCAGTTTACCCCGCTCTAGTATGGTTACCCCAGTTTACCCCGCTCTAGTATGATTTGCCCCAGTTTACCCCGCTCTAGTATGAATTGCCACAGTTTACCCCGTGCTAGTATGATTTACCCCAGTTTATCCCGCTCTAGTATGATTTGCCCCAGTTTACCCCGCTCTAGTATGATTTGCCCCAGTTTACCCCGCTCTAGTATGATTTACCCCAGTTTACCCCGTTCTAGTATGATTTGCCCCAGTTTACCCCGCTCTAGTATGATTTGCCCCAGTTTACCCCGCTCTAGTATGATTTGCCCCAGTTTACCACGCTCTAGTATGATTTGCCCCAGTTTACCCCGCTCTAGTATGATTTACCACACATCGTGTTTGGGCGTTCAGCACGCTGAGGCATCGTTCGTGAATGACTCATGTTCCCACTGCGGGAACATGACCATCGCAGTGTTACGGTCCAGGCTCCAATACCTCGAAAGAGGTGGGGCGCCATTGCGCATCCCCCGATCTAGCGGCCCTCCCGCTGCAAAGCAGAGGGCAGCTACTTTGGCTGATGACTTTGGTGGTGATCTAAGGGTGACGGTGAGGGCTTCCCTGACGGGTCAAATGGCTCCTCGGACCCCTCCCCCACCCGCTGCGCCGGTGGAGTTTCCAAGAGAGCGTGCTGGCCCCTCCCAGGGGGTCCCAGGCGTCACTTTTGGGGCTCCGGCTGAGGATATGTTGTCGCTTGCAGCATCGGGGGACGAGCTTATGGGCTCTGAGGATGAAGACTCGGCTGCGTTGCCCCCTTCGGGTGTGACAGCGTTGCCCGAGTCTGACCCAGAGCTTACGGCTATGCTTTCCCGGGCCGCCGCGAGTGTCGGGCTCGAGTGGAACCCTCCACCGTGTCCCGAACCCTCGCGGTTGGACGATTGGTATCTCGGGACGGCCCGTGCTGGTTCTCAGCGCCCCGCCCCAGTGCCTTTCTTCCCGGAAGTGCATCTGGAGATCACAAAGTCGTGGACAGCGCCTTACAACGCTCGAAACCGATCGAATGACTCCTCTGTCCTCACTACCCTCGACGGTGGTGCGGCTAAGGAATACGTGGGAATCCCCCCAGTCGAGTGGTCTGTGGCGATGCAACTGTGTCCCAAGACCGCTGCGGACTGGCGGGGTGCCCCGCGTCTCCCCTCCCGGGCATGTAAGTTCTCGTCCGGTCTAACGGGCAAGGCTTACACTGCTTGCGGCAAGGCCGCATCATCTCTGCATGCCATGGCGCTCCTGCAGGTCCACCAGGCCAAAGCGCTCAAGGAATTGCACGAGGGTAGTTCCGACCAGGGTGTTATGCAGGAACTGCGTGCGGCGACGGACCTCGCTCTCCGGGCGACGAAAGTCACTGCACGTTCCCTGGGTCGGGCGATGTCCACCTTAGTGGTCCAGGAACGCCACCTGTGGCTGAACCTGGCAGACATGCGTGACTCGGATAAGGTTCGGTTTCTCAACGCCCCTGTCTGTCAGGCCGGCCTCTTCGGCGACGCCATCGAGAGCTTCGCCCAGCAGTTCTCGGTGGCCCAGAAGCCGACGGAGGCCATAAAGAACATTCTACCTCGACGACCCGCTGCTGCCTCCACCCAGTCGTCGCAGGTAGCACCTCCGCCTGCTCATCGCCGAGGTCGTCCCCCTGCGTCCGCCTCCGCCCCTGCGAAACCCAAGCAGCAGCCTCCATCGGGGAAGCAGGGTGCCGGACGTAAGGGTGGCGCCCAACCCACTCAGGGAGCCGCTAAACCTGGTGGCAAGCGCAAGGGTAAGCGGCGCTGAGACGGGCAGCCCAGGGAGGATCGGAGCTGCTCTGGGGGAGATGATGTCCGCATCCTTTCCCCACCCCCCGGAGGAGGACCGGGGGGTTTCAACTGGTTTAAAACATCTGCCGCTGGCTCTCCGGAGTCCAGCGGTACCCACCTTCTCAATAAAAGAACAGTTTCTACACTTTCTGGGCCCCAAGAGGGCCAGGTTGGCAGTGTGCGACGCCTCCGGGCCTCCTCACTCCTTTCCTCCCCTCCCCCCGCCACGGGACAGCAGTCTGGGCACCGAGAACGCCCCCGGGCCTTCTCACCCGTACTCTGTCCCACCCTGGAATTCTCAGACAACACTCCGGGCCGCCTCCGGGCCTCCCGAGTCGGGTCTGTCTATTCCACCTCGGCGCCTCACCCCGGGTACGTCTGTGGTGCCGTTGATCCATACAGGGGCATCCTCTTCACCTCCGTGCGAAGCAGCGATGCTCAGGTCTTGCGGTCAGAGATCGATGTCCTGCTGGCGAAGGACGCGGTCGAGCCGGTTCCTCCAGCCGATATGAAGGCGGGGTTCTACAACCCTTACTTCATTGTACCCAAGAAAGGGGGTGGGTTACGGCCAATCTTGGACCTGCGTATCCTGAATCGGGCCCTGCACAAGCTCCCGTTCCGGATGTTGACGCAGAAACGCATTTTCGAATGCATCCGTCCCCAAGATTGGTTTGTGGCGATCGACCTGAAGGATGCGTACTTTCATGTCTCTATTCTTCCTCGACACAGACCGTTCCTACGCTTTGCGTTCGAGGGGAAGGCATATTAGTACAAAGTCTTGCCCTTCGGGCTGTCCCTGTCGCCTCGCGTCTTCACGAAAGTCGCAGGGGCAGCCATTGTTCCGCTCAGTTGAGGATGCGAACGCTGCGTTCTCTATCTCGACGACTGGCTCATTCTCGCCCAGTCTCGGGAGCAGTTGTGCGAACACAGGGACATGGTGCTCAGTCACCTCAGCCTGTTGGGTCTTCGGGTCAACCGAGAGAAGAGCAAACTCTGTCCCACACAGAGGATCTCTTATCTCGGGATGGAGCTGGATTCGGTCAGCCAGACTGCGCGCCTTACGGAAGAGCGGGTCCAGTCGGTATTGAACTGCTTGAATTCATTCAAGAGCAGGACAGTGGTCCCACTGAAATCTTTTCAGAGGCTCCTGGGGCATATGGCATCTGCAGCCGCGGTAACGCCGCTCGGATTGCTTCATATGAGACCACTTCAACACTGGCTCCATGGCTGAGTCCCGAGGTGAGCGGCCAGTACCGGGTCCCAGTGACTCCTTACTACCGCCAAACCTTCAGCCCGTGGACCGACGCTTCGTTTCTCCGGGCCGGTGTGCCCTTAGAACAAGTGTCCAGGCATGCTGTGCTCTTCACGGATGCCTCCTCCACGGGCTGGGGGGCCACGTACAATGGGCATGCAGTTTCAGGTCTTTGGACGGGACCTCAATTGCATTGGCATATCAATTGCCTCGAGTTGTTAGTGGTACACTTGGCACTGCGCCGCCTCAAGGGGCCACTACGTGGCAAGCATGTACTGGTCCGCACGGACAGCACTGCAGCGGTTGCGTACATCAACCGTCAGGGTGGTCTACGCTCCCGTTGCATGTTCCAACTCGCCCGCCACCTCCTCCTTTGGAGTCAGAAGCATCTGAGGTCGCTTCGGGCCATTCATGTCCCAGGTGCGCTCAACCGGACAGCCGACGAGCTCTCACGGCAGCCTGCACCTTCGGCAGAGTGGCGACTCCATCCCCAGGCGGTCCAGCTGATATGGGACCTCTTCGGAGCCGCACAGGTAGACCTGTTTGCCTCTCCGGACTCGACCCATTGCCAGTGGTACTATTCCCTGACCGGGGGCACCCTTGGCACGGATGCACTGGCGCACAGCTGGCCCCGGGACCTACGCAAATATGTGTTTCCCCCAGTGAGCCTTCTTGCACAGACTCTGTGCAAGGTCAGGGAGGACGAGGAGCAGGTCTTGTTAGTTGCGCCCTATTGGCCCAACCGGACCTGGTTCACAGAACTAACTCTCCTCGCGACAGCCCCTCCTTGGCCGATTCCCCTGAGGAGGGACCTTCTTTCTCAGGGACGGGGCACTCTATGGCACCCGCGTCCAGACCTCTGGAAACTCCATGTCTGGTCCCTGGACGGGACGCGGAGGTTCTAGGTGGTCTACCACAGTCAGTGGTGGACACCATCTCTTCTGCTAGAGCCCCCTCTACGAGGCGCCTCTATGCTTTGAAGTGGAACCTGTTCGTTGAATGGTGCTCTTCCCACCGGGAAGACCCCCGAAGGTGTTCGGTTGGTGTCGTGCTTTCTTTCCTACAAGATGGGTTGGAGCGAAGGCTGTCTCCCTCCACCCTCAAAGTGTACGTCGCGGCAATAGCGGCGTATCACGATACGGTTGAAGGTAAGTCCTTGGGAAAGCACGACCTAATCGTCAGGTTCCTCAGAGGTGCGAGGAGGCTAAATCCTCCTCGTCCAAACTCGTTACCCTCTTGGGACTTGGCTCTAGTGCTCAGGGCACTTCAGAGCCCTCCCTTTGAGCCTTTGCAGTCTGTGGAGCTTAAAATCCTGTCAATGAAGACAGTGCTTCTGACTGCATTGGCTTCTATCAAGAGGGTAGGGGACCTGCATGCACTTTCGGTCAACGAATCGTGCCTAGAATTCGGGCCGGACAACTCTCACGTTGTCCTGAGACCCCGGCCTGGATATGTGCCCAAGGTTCCTACCACTCCCTTCCGGGACCAGGTAGTGTTAGAATAATGATGAAATTGATTCTTTTATTCCCAATGTATATACAGGGATAAGGCCTAATGTAAGGAGGTCTTACTCCCAATGTGTAACCAAGGATGATGCCAAATGTAAAGAGGCCTATGTTAACCACACAGATATGTTATGCATGGTTTTATGATGTTGGAAATATATAGAAAATGTAGTGGATGTACCCTTTAAGGGTAATAAAAATAATACTGCACCAAAATCAAGTTACGTTCCAGCAGGAGACTGGGAAAAATTAACACCAGCACAGAAAGATCAAGTGATACAAAAACGCAAAAGCACTGATTCCAGTGTGAAAAGATTTGGCAGGAACAAAGTGACTCATAGTACAGAAGTACAAAAAGCCACTGAAGAAGGACAAGATGTCCGAAATGGAGACAACACAGGAAGTAATAAACAATTAAACAAAATTGGCCTGTTGAAGGAGCATATCTGTGATAAGAGAGTTTTGGAGAGAGATGAAGATTTGTTTGTAAATGTAAAAGGTGTAGAATTCCTGTTGGATACAGGAGCTCAGATATCCTCCACAACAGAGCCAATAAATTACACAGGAAAGGTGCAAGTTCAGACATACAATGGAAATATAGAGGAAGAGCAGATGGGAGAAAAGTTTGGTGTAAAAATGATAAAAGGTAATGAAAATTTACTTGCAGGAAGAGATCTTAAAAAGGTGCTGAGATTGAAGGAAGTAGATACAGAACAGGAGTTAACTCGCATCAAAAATAAGATGATTGGTAGTGAAGAATCAAAGGAAGAATTGATACAAGCATTGAGACAGACTCCATGTGGAAAATATAAAAACGATACTGGATTGGTTGACCAGAAATACGCACATGAGATTTTAGGCGGAACACATAAACCACAAAGACAATATCCAATAAACAAATTGGGAAAAGATGAACTGGATCAAACAATAAAGGAATTGTTAGAACAGGAAGTTATTAAGGAAGTACCATCAGCGATCACAAATAGCCCTATACAATTAGTGCCTAAACCTGGAAATCAAGGATTTAGATTAGTAACAAATTTTAGGGCCCTGAATAAATTAACCCGCCCAGACCGTCGCTACCTGATCAATGCTAGAGATACAATTGAGAAATTAAGAGATGGCAAATTTCTAACGAAGTTGGATTTAATTAATGGATTTTGGGCAGTTCCAATAACGGAAAATAGTCAAGAGAAAACTGCCTTTACAGTAGGAAACAAACATTATTTATACCAACGTCTGCCACAAGGGTATGTCAACTCGTCGGTAGTGTTTCAGGCAGTAATGATGGAAATATTAAAAGATTTACCTGTGGAGGTATACATTGATGACATTTTAATTATAAACGAAGAAGAGCAAGAACATGTAAACACTGTAAAAGAAGTGTTGAAAAGGATAGCAGACTCAGGATTAAAAATTAACATAAAGAAAAGCGAGGTCATGACGGACCTAGTTGAATTCCTAGGATTCTGGGTGTCTGCAGGTAATCGAGGTGTCACACAGACTATGAAGGAAAGGATAGCTGAAATAAAGACACCAGAAAACGTCAAAAATGTACAACAGATGATGGGGCTAATGAATTATGTTCGAGACATTATTCCAAAATTTAGCCAAGTGGCAAAGCCGATTTATGCCACAATAAAAGGGAACAAATTGAAATGGACTGAGGATGCGGAAAATGCACTTAGTGCTTTAAAGGAAGCAATTTTGTGCTCAGGACAGCTGGAAGGCAGAGAGGATGACAAAGATTTAGAAGTTGATCTAGATATAGACGAGGCTGGTTATCAACTAATAATGCAGAACGAAAAAAGCTGTATACCAATACGCATTATGACAGGAAACTGGGAGAGTCCAGAGAAAAAATGTATACCAGTTGAGAAGAAATTGGCTGCAATCAGTAAAAGATATGCAGAGCTAAAAGGTCTGGCTAGAGAAAGGCAAATACTGATTAACACCGATGAGATGGTAATGGCTCATCTGAATAAAAATAAGATCAAAGATGCTAAGGCCCAAAATACCAGATGGCAGAGATGGCAGAACGTTATACTAGATCCTAGCATAACTATAATCAACAAGGAGCGCAAGAAATGTCAGAAGAAAAGTTTACCATTGTTTAAAGGAATAATGGTATACACTGATGGGTCTAAAACTTTGGCAGACAGCGAAGCCCATTGGGCGTATATAATCAAAAAGAAAAAAGGTAACGAAGTAACAGACAAGGGATCTTGTCCTGGTACAGCCCAAACAGCGGAGGTAATGGCAGTGCTTAAGGCACTAGAAAAATTGAAAGAAATAAATGCCAAACAAGTTATTAGTCACCGACAGTAAATATGTAGAGACAAGTCTAAATGAAAACTTGGAAGTTTGGGAACAGAATGGTTAATCTGTAAATACAATAAAAAGCCCATTGAACATGAGCAGCTGTGGAAGGTCATAAATACTTTAGTGAAAGATTTAGACTTAGTCGTAATTCACCAGAAGGGTCACTCGAAGGAGAAGACAGAATTATCACAAGGGAATGAAGCAGTTGACAAATTAGCCAGGCTAAGGAGAGTGGTTATAATCGAAGATAAAGGAACAGGTGCGATTCAAATGCTGCATGACTGTTTAAAACACCCCGGTGTAAACTTAATGGGGAAAATACTGTCAGACAATAACATGAATATTCCTAATTGGAGGAAGAAATATAGAGATATCAAGCTGAAATGCGAAAGCTGCATGAGAAAGGGATATCACAGAACAATCAGGAAAGATTATGGCAGAATACTCCCAGACAAAGCAAATGTGGAGTGGGACTTAGACATAGCTGGTCCACTCAATCCACGCACTAAAAAGGGTAATAAATTCTTTTTAATTGTAGTGGAGGCATATCTGAATAAGATTTGGGCTAAGCCATTAAAAGACCCTAGTGCTAAAAATATAATCAAAACACTTGATGAATTGATGTCCGCATGGAATAGACCAGAATTCATCAGAGTAGATAACGGATCGTACTTCGTGGGAAATCAACTTGAAAACTGGCTAGCGGAGAAACATATCAAATTGATTAAATCCGTACGTTATCATCCAGAAAGCATTGGATTGAGTGAAAGATCAATCGGCAGCTTGAAAAGCTTTTTTCGGGCAAACTATAACAATACGGAATGGGATGAACATATGGAAGAGGCTTTGTACTTCGTTAATATGAATACGGGGATTAGAGAAGCCAAAACAGAAATCGAACAACCTGAGGATAGATGTCAAGTGGGAGATTCTGTGTGGATAAAATTAACAAATAAACCTCCAACTAAACCATTCAAAGATTTGATTACTAAGAAAGACAGAGTAATGAAAATCATAGATAAGCACACGGTCCAGCTGGAGCAGAATGGCGTGTGGAGCAAAAATAACCTCATTTTAATTAAATGATAGTGAATAAAAAGACAGTTCTTTAGACTATAAGGGAGTGTGAAGTCAAGGCCGGAGAGCGACGAATCACATGTGACTGAAAATAAATCTGGAAATGGTTCAAAGTAATAAATCACATCAAAGAGGTTTAGAGAGAGTAACCATGAGATTTCAGTGTGTGAGCTGTAAATTTTCTGGATGGAAGGTGAAGGTTATTAGAATCAAAGAACAAAAGGGTATAGCTAAAAGACAGCTATGTAACCAAAGTGAAAAATGAAAGCTATGAAAGAGACTGTGGCTGGCAGAAAAGCCAAAATAGAGAAATATAATTACTGGAATTAGTAATATACTGAAGAGTCGGCAGTAAAATACGGCTCGGTCATCAAGCAATGTAAGTATGGAAATATTTTTATTAACCCTGCAATTGCAGTGAAGGGGAATGGATATTGAAGGATTTTTAAGAAGGGGAAATAAGCCCAATTGAAGTATTAAAAATCTCTTCAATACTTATTACACAAGACTCGTAAGGAAGACTAGAGTTGGTGAATTGGTGAAGCACTTGAGAATTAAAACACCAAGGGAAGCTTGATGTATTACAGGAATGGAGGCAGAGAACCGGCGTGGGCCTTCAAGGTCAAGAGATCCCAGGAGAAAATGAAGGTGGAATCAGACGTGTGCGCAGAGACCCGCTGTGGCGGGAGCGGTAATTACCATTGCGATAGTCTTAATTATATTATGGACTAGAACTAAACTAAATGATACAGGAATAGAGGAAGAAATAGACACAGTACACATTGATCCAGATTATGAGGTGGACACGACCTTTCTGATAAACGAAGGGCAGAGTGAGAAAGGGAGAGAGCTAGAGCAGGTGAAGTCGCCTGAGACAAACGGAAAAAAGATGAAAAGAGTAGAGGACAGAAACATCATAATCGAATGTAAAGAAGAATTCACAGACGAAAAGTACACGATGTATGAAACAAGAGAGAAATTAAGCAATCCAATTCCTGGGTTGAAGTGGTATAGCGAAAGTACAAGAATAGCTGAAATAGCTTTGGAACGAAATAAATTCGGAGAAAACGAGGAGAAGCTTTATCAGATAAGCATTAAAACAAACAAATCCTGGGAAGAGTGTAGTGATAGTGACTTAAAGAAATGCGCCGAAACAAGCTATAATTGGAAGTTGCACAATATATGGAGAGAAAAAGTGATAGAAAAATTGATTGAACAATTTAATGGTAAAGATTGTAAGGAACATGAGATGAGTTGGATCGGATGTGCATGCATGCAGAAATGGAAATGTGAGGCAGACGAAGACGGAGCAGAAAATAAATACGATGACAGGGAACATTGGTTATTATTTAGTAATGCAAATGGAATTATAAGTCAAGGTGTGAAATTAATGACTATGTTGGAGCACTCTCAAAAATGGATTGATATAATCACGGAAGATAGTACAATGACAGATCAGATGATACTTCAGTTTAGATTATTTGACATATTGGAAGATGTAGCCACAAGAGAAAATGAAAAAGTAATTCCGATCAAAATAACAGATATGGAGAAAGGAGAAGGGGTAGTTATCAGTTATGACAATAACCTATTAAGAAAATATTATCCAATTCCAATTGTAAGAGTGAGAGCGAAAAGAGATAAAGAAGTTTTGTTGTGGAAAATTCCCAAAGAAATAAAAGAGTACCATGGAAAAGAGAATATCCCTGAGCCCGCATTTATGATGACATGGGGTGATAGGGGAAAACTGTCAAAAGAGGAAAAAATGGTTGACTTTAAAAGATTTTGGACAGTAGTGTGGAGTGCAGATATCTACCGGTGGATGTACGCGGGATGGACATGTAGCAATGAGAAGGTAGATGGGAATTGGAGGAGAAATGAGATAAATCAAGGAATATGCAGAATGATTTCAGAACCAGTAGTAACTGAAAAAACAATTTATGCTGACACCCTAGCGACCTTCAGTTCACAAGAAAATGGTAGGTGTATGCCACCATTTCCTTTTTATTTTATGTTAGCCAGAAAACAA
Source organism: Gobio gobio (assembly GCF_949357685.1). Taxonomy (NCBI): domain Eukaryota; kingdom Metazoa; phylum Chordata; class Actinopteri; order Cypriniformes; family Gobionidae; genus Gobio; species Gobio gobio. The sequence goes on from NC_137103.1 coordinate 2,238,991, forward strand.
TTTTTTAACAGACAACTACATGACATAAAGCCCAGAAGAGCAACATTGAAAGAAGGAATTCAAACTATAAATGAGAAGGTGAAAAAGAAATTTCTAAAAATGGCTGGGATTGGAGAGAATACCTTTGCCTCAATAAAATGGCTAATGAATAACTTTAAGATAATATTGACTATGACAACAGTAATTTTTGTGTTGATCCTAATCGGGTGCACGGAGGAAGGAGTTCTTCTGCGAATGGGAAGCCTATGCAATGTGTGTTTTGCAAAGACCAATACAGTGATATGGTACAATGAAAAGAATGAAATGGAGTATTGTTTGGATGTGTTTAAACTAGTAGAACAGATGGGTGTAGAAATGATGGATAAATTGAAATATATGTTTATGGAACTCCACCCAGTGGTAAAAAGTATATATAGCGATCTGACAGCTCATGTAGATTGGAGAAGGGCAGACCAATTGTTTGTACATGTGTTGCATGCAGAAGGTAAAGGGAGTGATTTGAGAGTGATTAAACATGATGGGATATTTTATCTTATAGCTCAAAGAGATGAGGGATCTCCGATTGAGGGAGACCCGGAATGCTACATCCCAATTGACAGCCCAGGATTCCAGGACAGGGATTGCGGCTCGGAGCAAGGTAGTAATACCGGAGACTCTGATCCCGAAATTCAGCTGGTGTCAAGCCTGTATGAGTAATGGGAGGGGCCGCACCTTTATCTGGGAAGCTCCTGATGGGCAGTTAATTGGGGCATGTCCGCATGAGATAACTAATGGTAAATGGATGCGAAAGAGATTTGGCGCATACCTGACGATTATTAAGCAGAGTACAAAAAATTGGCCTTCCACAACCCGAATTAATGGAAAAATAATAGGTGGTGAATTGATCAGACCAATGAACAAGAGACCCTGGGTAGCGAGATTTATGAACATATCTCAAAGAAATGTTTATACTGAAACTGGACAGGTTTATGCTCAATTAACCAAGTATGACAAGAAAAGGAAGTGTTATGTGAATTACCTTGATTTGGAAATAAAAGACTAAAATTTGCATGAGGGGCATGTTAGAATAATGATGAAATTGATTCTTTTATTCCCAATGTATATACAGGGATAAGGCCTAATGTAAGGAGGTCTTACTCCCAATGTGTAACCAAGGATGATGCCAAATGTAAAGAGGCCTATGTTAACCACACAGATATGTTATGCATGGTTTTATGATGTTGGAAATATATAGAAAATGTAGTGGAGGTTTTATAGAGAACCTTTATGTTAGACTTTATAAGAGTCTTATAGAAAAATGTAGTGGAGGTTTTATAGAGAACCTTTATGTTAGACTTTATAAGAGCCACATGTAGAACAGAAACAGCAGAGTGAAATAAAGAGTTGTTTATATGGCCGAGAAACTTTTATAAGAAGTTTTTATTTTTACAACTTTTATGTATAAGCTGTTTATAAGGCCGAAAAGCCTAAAGGAGGTTTTTCTTATACAACTTTCATAAATGACTTTGTAAGCATGGAAAAACATGACAACATGATATTGTAAAAATGTTGTACTTTGGTTCATAGCAAGAATACAGACACATGGTTTGGTAAAAATGTTTTAATTGGTTTTATAGTAAAGACACGGAAGCAAAGACTTTATTAAAAATGTTTTAATTGGTTTTATAGTAAAGACACGGAAGCAAAGACTTTTGTAAAAAAAAAATATTTTGTTTTTATAGTAAGGACACAGAGACAAAGACTTTGTAAAAGTATTTTATTGAATAATAGAAATGAACACGCTGAGACATGTTTTAGGCAATCTGCTTTATTAAAAAGATGAAGAAGAACACTAAGTCATATGAATGAATGTCATTTATTAATGTAACAAAGTATTGAATGAAGAAACAGGTTTTACCCAGGATGATGTCTTGCAGACGAGACGAAGGAGGAGATTAAGGAACCAAGCCAGAAGAAGAAGAATGAAAGAGTACAGAGCATTATACTAAAATGTTGAAGGAATTGAGGGAGTTGACAATCGTTCAAAATCTAGGATTGGATGAACTGTGCCTATGTAATTGAATATGTGATGAAGAGGTGTGATAATGAAATGGTATATAAGGTATTGATCTCTGTATGAACATCAGAAGCTGAGAGCGTTATGCTGCTTCTCCATTGCTTGATGATCCGAGCCTGACATCTGCTGGTGACTCTTGTGAACCGACTTTTTGTTACTTTGAGTTTTTCTTTCATGTAAACCTTTTGATTGTATGTAAAATCTTTTTGATACTGGAAAAATAAATCCTTTTATAATCAATCTAAAAAGAAAATCGTTTGCCACGTCTCTGCTTTCTAAACGAGTTGATCTGAACCAGACACGGAGGGGGTCTGTTCTTCTAGAGAGTGAGTAAAAATTTATGATCTAGTTAAGGATTTGACCTGCTTTACCTAGCCTGAGGTTGTAAACTAAAAATAGGTAGAAGGTGTGTGGGATCTAGGTAGATTGTACACCGAATAACAACACTCACAAGACCCATAAAAGGCACTAAAAACGTCGTTACACAGTCCATCTCACCACAGTGGCTCTACAATAATTTTACGATGCGACGACAATAGTTTTTGTGCGCAAAAAAAAATCAAAATAACACCTTTATCCAACTTGTTATTGTCTTCCGTGTGTGCCTCCACGACGCATCTGTGTTCTTCATTTGTGTTCCGAATATGAACGGAGGTCTTACAGGTGTCGAACGACATGAGGGTGAGTAATTAATGACAGAATTTTCATTTTTGGGTGAACTAACCCTTTAATGCTTCACCAAAACATTTTGGACAATTTCATGCTCCTGTCCCAGCATGCACCAGTGCACAAAGCGTCGCTCCATAAAGACATGGATGAGCGAGTTTGGTGTGGAGGAACTGGAGTCCTGACCTCAACCCGATAGAACAGCTTTGGGATGAAATAGAGAGCGGAGACTGAGAGCCAGGCCTTCTCGTCCAACATCACAAATGAAGAATCCCCATAAACACACTCCTAAACCTTGAGGAAAGCCTTCCCAGAAGAGCTGAAGCTGTTAGAGCTGCAAAGGGTGGGTCGACTCCATATTAAACCCTACGGATTAACAATGGAATGTAATTAACCCTCTCGAGTCGGCTGTCGCGCCGGCGCAATCGACTCGTTTTTTTCTTATCAGTGCCAAAGAGACTCAAATAACTGTCGATTTTTATCATTCAGGCAAGTGTAATACATCATTATAATCTGTCAAGCTTCTACTTTTATTTGTGTAATATATTTTATCAAATATCTGTTTAGGTATAAATATGATGTGACAGTGCAAATATACTTAGCCTACGGTAACATTTATAAGGTGATATTGTCTAAACACTAGACATATTTTTATATATAAATGTTCATATGCCTATACAGATGTTTTGCGTGCATATGCGTGATATAAAGTCAGAAATATGAGATATAAACTCGCAACTTTTGAGATAAAAAGTCGCAATTAGTCTTTTTATTTTTTTATTTAGTGCCGGAAACGGGCTTCCATAGATGTTTGTGAATACAGGTGTAAATGTTTGAAATGCACTACAGGGTGCTGGTCATATAATTAGAATATCATCAAAAAGTTGATTTATTTCTCTAATTCCATTCAAAAAGTGAAACTTGTATATTATATTCATTCATTACACACAGACTGATATATTTCAAATAGTTATAATCATCAAAATTAAAAGAAATAAACGACAACTAAGGAAAATCCCAAATTCAGTATCTCAGAAAATTAGAATATAGTGAAAAGGTTGAATATTGAAGACACCTGGTGCCACACTCTAATCAGCTGATGAACTCAAAACACCTGCAAAGGCCTTTAAATGGTCTCTCAGTCTAGTTCTGAAGGCTACACAATCATGGGGAAGAAGCTGACCTGACAGCTGTCCAAAAGACGACCTTTAACACCTTGCACAAGGAGGGCAAGACACAAAAGGTCATTGCATTCATTGTGTCCAAGCACATTAATAGAGAGGCGAAGGGAAGGAAAAGATGTGGTAGAAAAAAGTGTACAAGCAATAGGGATAACCGCACCCTGGAGAGGATTGTGAAACAAAACCCATTCAAAAATTTGGGGGAGATTCACAAAGAGTGGACTGGAGCTGGAGTCAGTGCTTCAAGAACCACTACACACGGCTGTATGCAAGACATGGGTTTCAGCTGTTGCACTCTTGAACAACAGACAGCGTCAGAAGCGTCTCGCCTGGGCTAAAGACAAAAAGGACTGGACTGCTGCTGAGTGGTCCAAAGTTATGTTCTCTGATGAAAGTAAATTTTGCATTTCCTTTGGAAATCAGGGTCCCAGAGTCTGGGGGAAGAGAGGAGAGGCACACAATCCACGTTGCTTGAGGTCCAGTGTAAAGTTTCCACAGTCAGTGATGGTTTGGGGTGCCATGTCATCTGCTGGTGTTGGTCCACTGTGTTTTCTGAGGTCAGCGCAGCCGTATACCAGGAAGTTTTAGAGCACTTCCTGCTTCCTGCTGCTGACCAACTTTATGGAGATGCAGATTTCATTTTCCAACAGGACTTGGCACCTGCACACAGTGCCAAAGCAACCAGTACCTGGTTTAAGGACCATGGTATCCCTGTTCTTAATTTTGCAATACAATACACAATTACAGGGGTTTGTGTATGTATGTATGTAGGGTGCGTGTGTGTATGGTCTGAAACAAAGAGAATAGTTAAAATTAGTAATTAGTAAAATAGTCAAAATCGCTTCTCATTTGCATAAAGTTGAAATTTCTGAACTTTTGTCGCGTCTCGCGCCCACATTCTGTCGCCAACGGCCACTGTTGCTCGTGTCGCCGGAAGTCGCCAGAGCTCCATTGAAATGAATGGGATCGAGTCGCTTTGTCGCTGCGTGTCGCTGGCAGTGTTCACAGGGCTTTACGAGGGCAGCCCTTTACACATCTCGATTGAGACAGAGCAGTCTGTCAGATTTGTGTGAGAGAGAGCGCGCACGCCGATCGGTTGGTGTGTGGGTGTGTGAGAGAGTGTTTGTGTGCACGTGTGTTTGAGTGTGTTTTAAATGCAATTACAAAACAATTGATTGGTTTTGTTTAACTCTGAAACATTTTTCGAGGTGTGTTGTGGTAAGAATAGCTGCGGGTAGAGCCAGTTGATTGCAGAGTGCAACCATTCTACGTCATTAACCTAGAACGTAAACAAAATGGCGCCGCCAATTGTCCAAATATATAATGGATTTTTTAAATAACGTGGAACTTTCATAGGTTTTCTACTACATATTTCAGTAAGAGAAGTCATTTATGTTACATTAAGCCATACAAGTCTTAACACCATGGGTTCCCTTTAAAGGGGAAAGTGTATAGCATCAGAAAGCTGGACCTCTAGTGGTTTAACATAAAAGTGCAGTTAAAGGGAAAGACTTTCCTACATGGCTCGTTTCCACTGAGCGGTACGGTTCGGTATGATACGGTACGGTACGCATTTATTTGCGTTCCACTGTCAAAACGACAGGGGGATCGACAACGCAAAAGCCGCCATTTTTAAATCACAAGATTGCAAAACAATGTCGGTGCGCAGCTTAACGTTACCATGGTCGGCCCAGGAGGTGCAGATCTTGCTGGGTATCCTCGGTGAAGACAGGGTACAAAGGAAACTCGATGGCATGGTGAGAAACAAAAAGGTTTTTCAGCATGTTTCTGAGAGGATGGCTACCAAGGGGTTCCAGCGGACGTCCGAGCAGTGCCACATTAAAAGTAAAAAACTGCGGAGTGACTACCGTAAGGTGAAAGACCACAACAGCCGGAGTGGTGTTCACAGAAAGAAATGGAAGTGGTTTGATATGATGGACGCCATCTACGGACACAGACCGGCGAGTTTGGGAAGAGAAGGAGGCATCGATACGGCCACCTCGTTGCTGGAGTCGATGATGGAGTCTGTCGGTAAGTTCGTACTAGTTGTGAAATAAAGTATACAACGATCACGGTAAAGCTGACTTTCAATGCACAACTTTTGAGCAAGCCTGTTGTTTGTTTGTTTGCAAGCCAGTGAGGTATCAATCAAGATTTGCAAGCTAGCAAGACTAGTTTATACTGGCTACTTTATTAGCCAGTGGTGGACGGAGTACAAATCTAGAAACGTACAGATACACTAATATATATTACTATTTACTATTACTACTAAACATATTCTATTAAAGATATATGGGTCTAATGATAGAGCTTAATATAAGAGCTCAGTCTGAAATCATTATGCAATATCAGAGAGATGTGAAAATATGCCCACATTCAATAGGCTTAAACAGGACAGCAATGTTGCGGGGTAAAATTACAATATTGTGCTTTGGAATGTAGTGAAGTAAAAGTTTCTCAAAATAGAAGTACTCTGATAAAATATAAAGCTTGAAAAAAATTCTTATGTACAGTAACAAAGTTAAAATGCTTTTTTACTGTCCACCGCTGTAATTGGCTACCCACTCAGTCCTACTATGTTGTATGTTCTCTATTTGTTATCTTAAACTGTATTTTTGCAGTTTGTGTAATTAACATGACTTGTGTAACTTTTCATTTGAGGATCCTAGCTGTCAGGAGGAAACAGAGGGACTTGATGAGATGTTGTCCACCCCTGAGAGCTCAAGTGCGCCTGCCAGTGTCAGGACATCGACACCGACACCACCAGAAACCACTGCTCCAAAAATTGGACATTAGTAAATTTGGTTAGCATGTTGATTAACGGTGTGCCCCCCTAAATTTTCTGGTTGTGCCCCTAAAATTTTCAGTTGGGGGCCACGGTGCTCCTAGCGAAAAAAGTTAGTCTGGAGCCCTGCATATGAATGATTAACACTCATTCATAAGGGTATGAGGCAAGTTTATTTATACAGCACATTCGTGCACAATGGTCATTCAAAGTGCTTTGCAATTAAAATAACCATAAAAACAGATTAAGTAATAAAATTAACAATAAAAAGTAAAAAAAACAAGATTTGAATTAAAAAATATATATATATATTTTATATATATAAAATAAGAAAAGAGAAAAAATTATCTTGTGCATCAAATAAAGGGTTATAAAAACTGACCTGAAAACAGAAAGAGCTGAATCAGTCTTCGTTCCATCGCTGTGTAAAACATGATGAGCTCCTCTCATCCGCTGCTAAAAATGGAAGATTCTGAAGATATTCTGAAATATAGCTGTGACTACGGGCTCAAAACACACCCAATTTCATTTGCATATTTAAAACAGCTTCATCAAAAATCAGCAAAATTACAAATTCATGACGTAAAAATATTTGCTCAGCTAATGACACGCATCTAATGTGTTTTTCCACAAATCAGGCAAAATCAGAGCAAGAAGACAGTGGTTTGCGTGGGAAATCATCAACACGTGTTTGGGAGAGGCTTTGGCCCTGCTGGCAGCATCACACCATCATAGAGTTACATCATGAGGTTTTCACTCCGCAGTGCATTTCAGGAAGGCGCCGCCATATTAGAAATTTTACGTTCCCAGAAAACTCCGCGATGCAGGATGATCTCAGAATGTTTAGGGAACCATATTTTATATGGAAATGTGATGTGTACATTGATTCATACACACATTTTCTGAAAACATTCAGTAAACATGAGGTTGGTCCGGCAAACTTTATGGGAATGTAGTGTAGAGACTGAGCACTGAACAGGAAGTACTAAAGTCATATCAGGAATGTTATTATGTGACCGATCTTTGAATATTCCTATTTAATAATTGCCTCATCGACACAGCATCCTCAATAAACCCGTCTCCGGTGTGATGACTCAGATCTTTCAAATATTCCTATCTAATAATTGCCTCATCGAAACGACATCCTCAATAAACCCGTCTCCGGCGTGATGACTCCGATCTTTTGAATATTCCTATCTAATAATTGCCTCATCGACACGGCATCCTCAATAAACCCGTCTCCGGCGTGATGACTCCGATCTTTTGAATATTCCTATCTAATAATTGCCTCATCGAAACGACATCCTCAATAAACCCGTCTCCGGCGTGATGACTCCGATCTTTTGAATATTCCTATCTAATAATTGCCTCATCGACACGGCATCCTCAATAAACCTGTCTCCGGCGTGATGACTCTGATCTTTCGAATATTCCTATCTAATAATTGCCTCATCGAAACGACATCCTCAATAAACCTGTCTCCGGTGTGATGACTCAGATCTTTTGAATATTCATATCTAATAATTGCCTCACCAACACGGCATCCTCAATAAACCCGTCTCCAGTGTGATGACTCCAATCTTTGAATATTCCTATCTAATAATTGCCTCATTGACACAGCATCCTCAATAAACCCGTCTCCAGTGTGATGACTCCAATCTTTTGAATATTCCTATCTAATAATTGCCTCATCGACACGGCATCCTCAATAAACCCGTCTCTAGTGTGATGACTCCAATCTTTTGAATATTCCTATCTAATAATTGCCTCATCGACACGGCATCCTCAATAAACCCGTCTCCAGCGTGATGACTCCAATCTTTTGAATATTCCTATCTAATAATTGCCTCATCGACACAGCATCCTCAATAAACCCGTCTCCAGTGTGATGACTCCGATCTTTGAATATTCCTATCTAATAATTGCCTCATCGACACGGCATCCTCAATAAACCCGTCTCCAGTGTGATGACTCTGATCTTTCGAATATTCCTATCTAATAATTGCCTCATCGACACGGCATCCTCAATAAACCTGTCTCCGGTGTGATGACTCCAATCTTTTGAATATTCCTATCTAATAATTGCCTCATCGACACAGCATCCTCAATAAACCCGTCTCCAGTGTGATGACTCCGATCTTTGAATATTCCTATCTAATAATTGCCTCATCGACACAGCATCCTCAATAAACCCGTCTCCAGTGTGATGACTCCAATCTTTTGAATATTCCTATCTAATAATTGCCTCATCGACACGGCATCCTCAATAAACCCGTCTCCAGCGTGATGACTCCGATCTTTGAATATTCCTATCTAATAATTGCCTCATCGACACGGCATCCTCAATAAACCCGTCTCCAGCGTGATGACTCCGATCTTTGAATATTCCTATCTAATAATTGCCTCATTGACACGGCATCCTCAATAAACCCGTCTCCAGTGTGATGACTCCGATCTTTGAATATTCCTATCTAATAATTGCCTCATCGACACGGCATCCTCAATAAACCCGTCTCTAGTGTGATGACTCCAATCTTTTGAATATTCCTATCTAATAATTGCCTCATCGACACGGCATCCTCAATAAACCCGTCTCCAGCGTGATGACTCCGATCTTTGAATATTCCTATCTAATAATTGCCTCATCGTCACATCATCCTCAATAAACCCGTCTCCAGCGTGATGACTCTGATCTTTCGGAATATTCCTATCTAATAATTGCCTCATCGACACGGCATCCTCAATAAACCCGTCTCCGGCGTGATGACTCCGATCTTTCGAATATTCCTATCTAATAATTGCCTCATCGAAACAACATCCTCAATAAACCTGTCTCCGGCGTGATGACTCTGATCTTTCGAATATTCCTATCTAATAATTGCCTCATCGACACAGCATCCTCAATAAACCCGTCTCCGGCGTGATGACTCTGATCTTTCGAATATTCCTATCTAATAATTGCCTCATCGAAACAACATCCTCAATAAACCTGTCTCCGGCGTGATGACTCTGATCTTTTGAATATTCCTATCTAATAATTGCCTCATCGACACGGCATCCTCAATAAACCCGTCTCTAGTGTGATGACTCCAATCTTTTGAATATTCCTATCTAATAATTGCCTCATCGACACGGCATCCTCAATAAACCCGTCTCCAGCGTGATGACTCCGATCTTTGAATATTCCTATCTAATAATTGCCTCATCGTCACATCATCCTCAATAAACCCGTCTCCAGCGTGATGACTCTGATCTTTCGAAATATTCCTATCTAATAATTGCCTCATCGACACGGCATCCTCAATAAACCCGTCTCCGGCGTGATGACTCCGATCTTTCGAATATTCCTATCTAATAATTGCCTCATCGAAACAACATCCTCAATAAACCTGTCTCCGGCGTGATGACTCTGATCTTTCGAATATTCCTATCTAATAATTGCCTCATCGACACAGCATCCTCAATAAACCCGTCTCCGGCGTGATGACTCTGATCTTTCGAATATTCCTATCTAATAATTGCCTCATCGAAACAACATCCTCAATAAACCTGTCTCCGGCGTGATGACTCTGATCTTTTGAATATTCCTATCTAATAATTGCCTCATCGACACGGCATCCTCAATAAACCCGTCTCTAGTGTGATGACTCCAATCTTTTGAATATTCCTATCTAATAATTGCCTCATCGACACGGCATCCTCAATAAACCCGTCTCCAGCGTGATGACTCCGATCTTTGAATATTCCTATCTAATAATTGCCTCATCGTCACATCATCCTCAATAAACCCGTCTCCAGCGTGATGACTCTGATCTTTCGAATATTCCTATCTAATAATTGCCTCATCGACACGGCATCCTCAATAAACCCGTCTCCGGTGTGATGACTCCGATCTTTCGAATATTCCTATCTAATAATTGCCTCATCAACACGGCATCCTCAATAAACCTGTCTCTGGCGTGATGACTCTGATCTTTCGAATATTCCTATCTAATAATTGCCTCATCAACACGGCATCCTCAATAAACCTGTCTCTGGCGTGATGACTCTGATCTTTCGAATATTCCTATCTAATAATTGCCTCATCAACACGGCATCCTCAATAAACCTGTCTCTGGCGTGATGACTCTGATCTTTTGAATATTCCTATCTAATAATTGCCTCATCTAAACGACATCCTCAATAAACCTGTCTCCGGTGTGATGACTCTGATCTTTTGAATATTCATATCTAATAATTGCCTCACTGACACAGCATCCTCAATAAACCCGTCTCCGGCGTGATGACTCTGATCTTTTTAATATTCTTATCTAATAATTGCCTCATCGACACGACATCCTCAATAAACCTGTCTCCGGTGTGATGACTCTGATCTTTTGAATATTCCTATCTAATAATTGCCTCATCGACACAGCATCCTCAATAAACCCGTCTCCAGCGTGATGACTCCGATCTTTGAATATTCCTATCTAATAATTGCCTCACAGACACGACATCCTCAATAAACCTGTCTCCAGCGTGATGACTCTGATCTTTCGAATATTCCTATCTAATAATTGCCTCATCGAAACGATATCCTCAATAAACCTGTCTCCGGTGTGATGACTCTGATCTTTCGAATATTCCTATCTAATAATTGCCTCATCGACACGGCATCCTCAATAAACCCGTCTCCGGCGTGATGACTCCGATCTTTTGAATATTCCTATCTAATAATTGCCTCATCACCAGGGCATCCTCAATAAACCCGTCTCCAGCGTGATGACTCTGACCTTTCGAATATTCCTATCTAATAATTGCCTCATCGACACGACATCCTCAATAAACCCGTCTCCAGCGTGATGACTCTGATCTTTCGAATATTCCTATCTAATAATTGCCTCATCGAAACGACATCCTCAATAAACCTGTCTCCGGTGTGATGACTCTGATCTTTCGAATATTCCTATCTAATAATTGCCTCATCGACACGGCATCCTCAATAAACCCGTCTCCGGCGTGATGACTCCGATCTTTTGAATATTCCTATCTAATAATTGCCTCATCAACACGGCATCCTCAATAAACCTGTCTCTGGTGTGATGACTCTGATCTTTCGAATATTCCTATCTAATAATTGCCTCATTGACACAGCATCCTCAATAAACCCGTCTCCGGTCTGATGACTCCGATCTTTGAATATTCCTAACTAATAATTGCCTCATCGACACAGCATCCTCAATAAACCTGTCTCCAACGTGATGATTCTGATCTTTGAATATTCCTATCTAATAATTGCCTCATTGACACAGCATCCTCAATAAACCCGTCTCCGGTCTGATGACTCCGATCTTTGAATATTCCTATCTAATAATTGCCTCATCGACACGGCATCCTCAATAAACCTGTCTCCGGTGTGATGACTCCGATCTTTCGAATATTCCTATCTAATAATTGCCTCATCTAAACGACATCCTCAATAAACCTGTCTCCGGTGTGATGACTCTGATCTTTTGAATATTCATATCTAATAATTGCCTCATCGACACGGCATCCTCAATAAACCTGTCTCCGGTGTGATGACTCCGATCTTTCGAATATTCCTATTTAATAATTGCCTCATCTAAACGACATCCTCAATAAACCTGTCTCCGGTGTGATGACTCTGATCTTTTGAATATTCATATCTAATAATTGCCTCACCGACACGGCATCCTCAATCCGTCTTCGGCGTGATGACTCTGATCTTTTGAATATTCTTATCTAATAATTGCCTCATCGACACGGCATCCTCAATAAACCCGTCTCCAGCGTGATGACTCCAATCTTTTGAATATTCTTATCTAATAATTGCCTCATCGACACGGCATCCTCAATAAACCCGTCTCCAGCGTGATGACTCTGATCTTTCAAATATTCCTATCTAATAATTGCCTCATCGAAACGACATCCTCAATAAACCTGTCTCCGGTGTGATGACTCTGATCTTTTGAATATTCATATCTAATAATTGCCTCACCGACACGGCATCCTCAATAAACCCAGTCTCTGGCGTAATGACTCCAATCTTTCGAATATTCCTATCTAATAATTGCCTCATCGACACGGCATCCTCAATAAACCCGTCTCCGGCGTGATGACTCCGATCTTTTGAATATTCCTATCTAATAATCGCCTCATTGACACGGCATCCTCAATAAACCTGTCTCCGGCGTGATGACTCTGATCTTTCGAATATTCCTATCTAATAATTGCCTCATCGACACGGCATCCTCAATAAACCCGTCTCCGGCGTGATGACTCTGATCTTTTGAATATTCCTATCTAATAATCGCCTCATTAACACGGCATCCTCAATAAACCCGTCTCCGGCGTGATGACTCTGATCTTTTGAATATTCCTATCTAATAATTGTCTCATCGACACGGCATCCTCAATAAACCCGTCTCCGGCGTGATGACTCTGATCTTTCGAATATTCCTATCTAATAATTGTCTCATCGACACGGCATCCTCAATAAACCCGTCTCAGGCGTGATGACTCCCATCTTTCGAATATTCCTATCTAATAATTGCCTCACGGACACGGCCTCCTGAATAAACCCGTCTCAGGCGTGATGACTCCAATCTTTCGAATATTCCTATCTAATAATTGCCTCAGCAACACGGCATCCTCAATAAACCCGTCTCCGGCGTGATGACTCCAATCTTTCGAATATTCCTATCTAATAATTGCCTCAGCAACACGGCATCCTCAATAAACCCGTCTCCGGTGTGATGAGACTGAACTTTCGAATATTCCTATCTAATAATTGCCTCATCGACACGGCATCCTCAATAAACCCGTCTCCGGGTTGATGACTCTGATCTTTCAAATATTGAAGTGTGTTGAAGAAGCCTCGTTTGGACAGCAGTGTTTAATTATAGACATTATCCCTCCCATTTAACTCTTTCCCAGCCATTGACTGAATTTCCAGGTTTTCCACAGATTTTCACTGTTATACGGTAGGGGGTGCTATTACACATCTTCTTGAAGACTCAGAAAAAAGCCATTTGAGCATCGGTCTGGGTGTAGTCTTTGACAAAAACATTACTTTCTCCGCTTTGTGAGTTTTCAAGAATATATCACTTAAAAATTCACTGTTTATATCCTTTTTAGACCCCTGTAGAGCACCGTGCGGTTGCGTGCGCTATAATTTGGATGGATTTCTAGACTTGTATTTCTTTAAATGCTGGCAAGTGTTTACAAGAGCAAAATATTTCATCACCGTTCAAAAAATAAAAGAAGAAAACCATGTAAACATTTGAATTGGGCTGTTATTTATGGAAGCATTTATTCTTATCATACCAAGCATGTGACATTTTATGTACAGCATATACCATCATGTTATGATTGTACGAGATATGTACGAGGTTTTATCACTGACACTGTGAGAATTAAAGGTGAACGGCGCGTGACATACGTCACGACCAAATGTTAGCGGACGTTAGAGTTCCCGCTTTCAAGGAAGTAAACGCTTGTCAATGGAGAGTGGCCAGACTCTATGTACAAATGAAATGTACGAGCGTCTGGTAAGACCAGGTTAGTGTTTTTATTAATGTGTTAATAAAAAAAGAGTGCACAAAGCTAGAATAAAAAAGATTTTTTCCCTGTTTAAATAGACAAATTGGTAACGCTCTGAAAGATACGATCTAAACCACTTTAATGCCTGTCCCTGAATACCAGTGTAATTTTGTAGACGATCTAAGAGTATTTTATGATCTATGGTGTCGAATGCTGCACTAAGATCAAGTAAAACTAGTATTGAGATACAGCCTTGGTCAGCAGCTAAGAGTAAGTCATTTGTGATTTTAACGAGCGCGGTTTCTGTGCTATGATGGGCTCTGAATCCAGACTGAAATTTTTCATAGATATCGTTTTCTTGTAAGTAAGAGCACAATTGAGCAGACACAGATTTTTCTAGTATTTTAGATGAAATGGAAGATTTGAAACGGGTTTGTAATTTGCCAATTCATTTGGATCTAGTTGTGGTTTCTTAATGAGAGGTTTAATAGCTGCCATCTTGAATGATCTTGGGACATGACCTAGAGTTAAAGATGAATTAATAATATTGAGAAGAGGCTCTTCTGCTACAGGTAACAGCTCTTTCAGTAGTTTAGTTGGTATTGGATCTAATAAATATGTTGTTGGTTTAGAAGCAATGATTAGTTTATTTAGCTCTTCCTGTCCTATAGTTGTCAAGCACTGCAGTTGTTCTTCAGGGGTGATAATTGAGGCTGAATCGTAAAACCCTGTCAACGGTTGTACATCTATAATTGTATTTCTGATGTTTTCGATTTTTTTTGGTGAAGAAATTCATAAAGTCATTACTACTAAACTGTACTGGAATATTTTGTTCAGGTGATATGTGTTTATTTATTAAACTGGCCACAGGAACCAATGGAGGGAGGAGCCAGGGAGTGACCAGGTCAAGTCATGAGAAAAAAAAGCCCACGGTGGAACCGATGGAGGGAGGAGCCAGGGAGCGACCAGGTCAAGCCATGAGAAAGAAAAGCCCACAGCGGAACCGATGGAGGGAGGAGCCAGGGAGTGACCAGGTCAAGCCATGAGAAAAAAAAGCCCACGGTGGAACCGATGGAGGGAGGAGCCAGGGAGCGACCAGGTCAAGCCATGAGAAAGAAAAGCCCACAGCGGAACCGATGGAGGGAGGAGCCAGGGAGAGACCAGGTCAAGTCATGAGAAAAAAAAGCCCACGGTGGAACCGATGGAGGGAGGAGCCAGGGAGCGACCAGGTCAAGCCATGAGAAAGAAAAGCCCACAGCGGAACCGATGGAGGGAGGAGCCAGGGAGTGACCAGGTCAAGCCATGAGAAAAAAAAGCCCACGGTGGAACCGATGGAGGGAGGAGCCAGGGAGCGACCAGGTCAAGCCATGAGAAAGAAAAGCCCACAGCGGAACCGATGGAGGGAGGAGCCAGGGAGCGACCAGGTCAAGCCATGAGAAAGAAAAGCCCACAGCGGAACCGATGGAGGGAGGAGCCAGGGAGTGACCAGGTCAAGCCATGAGAAAAAAAAGCCCACGGTGGAACCGATGGAGGGAGGAGCCAGGGAGCGACCAGGTCAAGCCATGAGAAAGAAAAGCCCACGGCGGAACCGATGGAGGGAGGAGCCAGGGAGCGACCAGGTCAAGCCATGAGAAAGAAAAGCCCACAGCAGAACCGATGGAGGGAGGAGCCAGGGTGAGGCCTCAGCACTGAGTCTTGGCGGAACCAAGGGGACTCCCGACAGAGGTGGAGAGAAGAGAGATACCTGGGCTGAGCAGAAGAGCAAAAGACACTGGGTGACGCTGCAAGTCTGGAGGTCCAAGGCCGAGCCAGAGGCTTGTGGGGCTGAGGCAGAGTTAAGGGCTTGGAAGCCAGCAGTGGAGCCAGAGCGATTAATGAGTGGAGCCCAGTAGAGCACGTGCCTGACCAAGGCAGAGACGAGGGAGCATAGAGCCAAGGTGAGGCTGATTGGTCAACAGGCCGAGGTGGAGCCAGGGGATCCATTCATCAAGGCAGGGCTGAAGACTGAGAAGTCCAAGCGCAGAGCCGGGGAACATGGTGGGTTTGGGGGTCTCTGGCTCATTGTCCATGGCGGGTGTGACAAAAGGCTGGCTGGGCTCTGGGTCCAAGGTGAGTCTGATGGTTGAGTGGCTGGCAAATTCCTCCTCCACCTCAATCATGGGGGGAAAACTGAGGGCTTAAAGGAGATAAGGGCAGGCAAATATAAATGGATAACTATGGTGGCAATTGACTGGCAAGAAACATAGGGAACAAAGGAAACAAGGAATATCCAACTAAAAGTCAAATAACACAAACATAAACCTGCAGTCACATGATCCTTCAGAAATCAAAAGGAATAGGACTGTAAAAAGTTTTTAGTGTTGCATTGTTCATGGTTAGTAAATGATGCTAAATACTATAATTTGAACTTTATTGTAAAGTATTACTAGTTCATTTAGCTAACAAACTTTGGCTGATGATTTGTGCTTTGTTGACCCAATGTGTGTATAATTGTTTGCCCAGAAGAGCCAACTCTACTTTCTGCTTCAAATGGATCCGCCTGGGATGAAGGCACAACAGGTTTGTGTGATTACATTAAATTAGATTCAACTTTATTGTCATTGTGCAGAGTACAGTAGAGCCAATGAAATACAGAAGCATCTAACCAGTGCAAAGACCTATATAAATATATTCAAATATAAAACATTACTGTTGTAAGCTGCAATCAGATTAATTTATTATACCACAGTATGCATATGTCCACCTGTGATTGTGTATTAGTGAAATGAAGCATATTTACATGTATAAATGAACACCATGCTCCAAATGTGCCAATATGGTGAATCTTTTGTTGGAGTTCTTCTGTTGGATGTTGATTGCATGCGTTGCACATGTGCCTGTTGTCTGCATCATCTCAGTGACATCTTCACAAACACCCCAATAGGAGTTATAACTAAACACTTAGTTGATGAGACTTCCCCTGAGCTGAGAGAGATAAAGTGAATAAAAAACAAAATGGTAATGATGCCAAACCACAACTGTAGATCCACAGGGCTTATGGAAGTGTCTGAAAGTATTGGTATTGTTGGACAGCATCTCAAACGGAAGTCCTAAAATGAATTTAAAGCATCATGGGCAGATTAACATTATGTGATTAATTTACAACCAAACGTAATTTCTTCAGCTCAGTGCAAGTCTTTTAGAGTACATTCTTCAAAATATACTGAATCAAAGACGCAAAACATAGGCTGCCTTCCAAGGATTCTCAAATTAAGACGACCTTCGATTGAGAAGGACTCAATATTCAGTGCTCAATGGTACTGAAAAGATCCATCTTCCTTACCTGTTTGGCATCTTCACCATCACATATTGCCAAGCGATTGATGAATTGTTAAATTATGAACATCCATTTGGTTATTTTTGTTTCGGCAAGGCATGTTTATTTTTATAATACACTTCATATACAGTGGTAGTTCAAAGTGCTTGATCTCAAACATAGTTTGAAGACATGATGTGGGACTCGTTTTTACACCTTTGTTGGAAAAGAAAAAGCAGCTACAATTTGGCTAAACTTCAGCTAAAATCCAAGATGGTGAACATTGCAATATGGCTGATAATTATCCTTGGCCCAATTGGAAAATGGGAAAGACGGCAAAACAGATATTGGCAGAAAATGAAGTGGCAAGGGGCAAGTTGAGGGGCAAATCCTGAATTTGTTGACGATTAGAGACCATGCCATGGCTATGCCATCTCACAACCTTTACCCTGTGGTTATTTGGGCTGCCATAGATTCCCAAGACAGAAGGAAAGTTAACTAACAAACACTTTTTAGGGGCATTACACATCTTTGGTACCAGATGCCTATCATAATGATTTTCTCTCACTTCATTCTATTTTATACAGATATTTACATACAGAGACAAAATATGTGCAAATAAATCAATACAAAAGACTATTCAAAATAAGAGAGAACTTTGTAAACAAAGAAAGACAAACAACCTGTTACACAGCAAATGCAAAGGAGAGCAAAGACTGTATGAGCAGGTCTATGAAGAGAGTGGGGGGGGATGTAGAAGACGATTTACTCCTTCAGAGAGGAAATGTTCAGGTGGGGCGGATCCCATTCGATGGACCACCGCTGAAATACATAACGACATATTAAAACAAACAGCAGATGTGCAAACAATGGGATTCAACATAGATTGTGCTTTTGTTGAAGGCAGTTATATTTACACTATAATTTACACTATAATTTACACTCTGAGTCTGCTACAGTAGCCACGCCCCAAACTCTCAGTCTGCTACAGTAGCCACGCCCCAAACTCTCAGTCTGCTACAGTATCCACACCCCAAACTCTAAGCCTGCTACAGTAGCCACACCCCAAACTCTCAGTCTGCTACAGTAGCCACGCCCCAAACTCTGAGTCTGCTACAGTAGCCACACCCCAAACTCTAAGCCTGCTACAGTAGCCACACCTCAAACTCTGAGTCTGCTATAGTAGCCACACCCCAAACTCTGAGTCTGCTACAGTAGCCACACCTCAAACTCTGAGTCTGCTACAGTAGCCACACCTCAAACTCTGAGTCTGCTATAGTAGCCACACCCCAAACTCTCCACCTGCTACAGTAGCCACTCCCCAAACTCTCAGTCTGCTATAGTAGCCACACCCCAAACTCTGAGTCTGCTACAGTAGCCACACCTCAAACTCTGAGTCTGCTACAGTAGCCACACCTCAAACTCTGAGTCTGCTATAGTAGCCACACCCCAAACTCTCCACCTGCTACAGTAGCCACTCCCCAAACTCTCAGTCTGCTATAGTAGCCACACCCCAAACTCTGAGTCTGCTACAGTAGCCACACCTCAAACTCTGAGTCTGCTACAGTAGCCACACCTCAAACTCTGAGTCTGCTATAGTAGCCACACCCCAAACTCTCCACCTGCTACAGTAGCCACACCTCAAACTCTCAGTCTGCTACAGTATCCACACCTCAAACTCTGAGTCTGCTATAGTAGCCACACCCCAAACTCTCCACCTGCTACAGTAGCCACACCCCAAACTCTCAGTCTGCTACAGTAGCCACACCCCAAACTCTCAGTCTGCTACAGTATCCACACCTCAAACTCTGAGTCTGCTACAGTAGCCACACCCCAAACTCTCAGTCTGCTACAGTATCAACACCCCAAACTCTCAGTCTGCTACAGTAGCCACACCTCAAACTCTGAGTCTGCTACAGTAGCCACACCCCAAACTCTGAGTCTGCTACAGTAGCCACACCTCAAACTCTGAGTCTGCTACAGTAGCCACACCTCAAACTCTGAGTCTGCTATAGTAGCCACACCCCAAACTCTGAGTCTGCTACAGTAGCCACACCTCAAACTCTGAGTCTGCTACAGTAGCCACACCTCAAACTCTGAGTCTGCTATAGTAGCCACACCCCAAACTCTGAGTCTGCTACAGTAGCCACACGTCAAACTCTCAGTCTGCTACAGTATCCACACCCCAAACTCTCAGTCTGCTACAGTAGCCACACCTCAAACTCTGAGTCTGCTACAGTAGCCACACCCCAAACTCTCAGTCTGCTACAGTAGCCACACCCCAAACTCTGAGTCTGCTACAGTATCCACACCCCAAACTCTCAGTCTGCTACAGTAGCCACACCCCTCACTCTCAGTCTGATACAGTAGCCACACCCCAAACTCTCAGTCTGCTACAGTAGCCACACCCCAAACTCTCAGTCTGCTACAGTAGCCACACCCCAAACTCTCAGTCTGCTACAGTAGCCACACCCCAAACTCTCAGCCTGCTACAGTAGCCACACCTCAAACTCTGAGTCTGCTACAGTATCCACACCCCAAACTCTCAGTCTGCTACAGTAGCCACACCCCTCACTCTCAGTCTGATACAGTAGCCACACCCCAAACTCTCAGTCTGATACAGTAGCCACACCCCAAACTCTCAGTCTGCTACAGTAGCCACACCCCAAACTCTCAGTCTGCTACAGTAGCCACACCCCTCACTCTCCGCCTGCTACAGTAGCCACACCCCAAACTCTCAGCCTGCTACAGTAGCCACACCTCAAACTCGGAGTCTGCTACAGTATCCACACCCCAAACTCTCAGTCTGCTACAGTAGCCACACCCCAAACTCTCCGCCTGCTACAGTAGCCACACCCCAAACTCTCAGTCTGCTACAGTAGCCAAACCCCAAACTCTCAGTCTGATACAGTAGCCACTCCCCAAACTCTGAGTCTGATACAATAGCCACGCCCCAAACTCTCAGTCTGCTACAGTAGCCACACCCCAAACTCTCAGTCTGCTACAGTAGCCACACCCCAAACTCTGAGTCTGATACAATAGCCACGCCCCAAACTCTCAGTCTGCTACAGTAGCCACACCCCAAACTCTCAGTCTGCTACAGTAGCCACACCCCAAACTCTGAGTCTGCTACAGTAGCCACGCCCCAAACTCTCAGTCTGCTACAGTTTTTCACTAAATTTTTCAACTAAACATCGAAATACATCTAAATAATAAACTAAATTAACCATTTAAACTAAATTACTGATCAAATTATTGATCTAAAGCCCACACTGTCACTGTATGATACTTTAAATTTTTCCAGAATGGCTATACAGCTGAATAAAATTATGCTGCATTATTTTCCTGTTTAACACTGTAAAGCTGCTTTGAAACAATCTACATTGTTAAAAGCGCTATATAAATAAAGTTGACTTGACTTGACTTGACTACAGTTGCCACGCCCCAAACTCTTCACCTGCTACAGTAGCCATGCCCCAAACTCTCACTGGTCACTAACTGCTTCTTTTTTTCTACAATGTACAAGGAACGCCAAATCCTTGAACTTACCCAACTCTCTTTGAGCTGGAAAGTGTTTCCCTGGGTCCTTCTGCAGCCGGATCTCCTTCACGGAGAAGATGGAGGTAGCTGCGGAGACAGAGTTAAAAAACCTTTAGTTTATAATAATTATAACATTTCAACTGTGAATGTCCGACTTTATAAATGTGTACACATAGTTGTGTTCAAGATTGTCCCTACAAAACAGTCCTCATTAGCTTACAAGCAGACACTGCCATCTTGGATGTTCCCAAATGTTTTGATGAATGAGATAGCATCACATCTTACAAACATATATTTGTGAAACTACGGTTAAAAATAAGATTATACCGCTATAATATCACTAGTGTGAAATACTTACTGTCATCCAGATCCTGCACTTTGTCTCCCAATTCTCTGAAATAAATGTGCCGAAGAGCCACTTCTGCAGAAATTCGCTGCCTTGCTTCAAACTACAAAAACACACACATCTAGAGTGAATGGCCAAAAGTCCAAAAGCATCTTCTAAATCATTAAAGTAGACAATGATCATAAACCTTTTGACCTCTGAGGCTTTCTCTGCGAAGGCAAAACAGAATTTGTACTTTACCTGTAAAAACTGGCATAGCAGATCATGACCGTCATTAGTGATCCTGTAGAACAAAATTACACAAAACATATTATAGCCGTAGCTTTCCAGTCCCAATGTAAGATATTTTAGTAATGGTATTTTATGGGCAGTGGTGTAATCTGGTGTCCTTGGCTTGTTCCTGTTCTTGTCCTCAATTTGGACTAGATTGTCTCTTTGTTTAACCCTTCCTCAGAGTCACACTAGAAACTTTTCCCAACAAAAACATCGTAGCTCATATATAGCTCCTCAACAGCAGACGCACAGAAAGGCTTTTCACACACCTGGGTGCATGAGTGATCAGAGGTTCCCCGTCATAATGGGGGAAGTTGTATGAAAGGAAGTTTTCATTGGTACTGACTCCTGGCCAAGAGACCTCAGTAGGAGAACCTGGAGATGAGATTATAATCAAAACAGACTCCAACTACACCTACTTTCTATCACTAGAGTCACAGCTCTTACCCAAGATACGAAATATAAGATGAAGTTCATCCTCCACTGTCGATCCAGGGAAGAGGGGACGTCCGGTGATCATTTCGTAGAATATACAACCTACACCCCTATGTTAATGAAACAAAGAAGACAGTTTCATGAATGTCTATTTGAGAAATGCATGAAAGTATATCCTGATATGCTACCCAGGCCAAATAGAAAGTGTGCTGGTTAACTAACGCCAGCAAAACACATAGCAAGGAATGATGGAAGAGTTCTTCAGAGTCACATCCAGCTGATCACTTCTTCCCTAGTTGGCTAAACTTAAAGCGATACCCATGAAAGTTTTAGGTTTTCTCCAAACACACCTGAACCAGTGAATCAAGGTGTAATTGTCATATTCCCGGATATTTAAAGATAAATTAGTGACCTCCTCGGCGAGGTCATCCAGACTGGGAATGCCCCCTTTATAAAGGCCTGTTTATGCATTCTCCTCCGCATTAGGTCCTCTCCTCTTGTCAAGATATGTCCTGCATAGCACTTATAAAGTTGCTCTAATACATGTTTTCTTCTCTACTTTGTGCATAATTCATCTGTAGAATGATATGTAGAACAGTCTCATCCTTTAGCTCTGTACAGCCCCTTAATGCTTAAATATATATAACTCTGAAATGCTCTCCAGCCTAATACCCATAACACTACTGAGGGAAAATTATGCCACATCATAAAAATCGCCACAGGTTGGCAGCAGTAATGCATGATGAAGAATTACTCTGAAGAAAGTAGTATTTAAAATTATATCCAAATTATAAGGCAAGTTCAGGAGAAAATACAACCAACAAAAGATATCGCAGAACAAAGAACAGAATGAACTGAGGGCTTATAAACATACAGAGAAAATTAACGTAGAACAGGTGTGATGAACTAATTAACTACCTAATTAACTAGAGAACATAAGCAAAGATAAACTGAACAAAACACTGAAAGACTGAACCAAAACACTGAAACTAAACAAAACAGAAGCATACTGACAGTAGCTCGCTCTGGTGGAGGACGTGGAGCTGGAGCGGCATGTAAACAAACACAATCAGGCAAAACAGTCCATGGGGGAGTGGAGGTTGGGAGGAGCCAGGAGCAGGAGATGCCAGATGGAAACCCAGAGTCCAGCCAGGATGATAGAGGGAGGAGCCATAGTGGAGATCTCCTTGACAAAGCCATGGGGATGACGGATGGAGGCGGAAGCGAAAGGCTGGGAGCCCAGAGCAGAGACAGAGAGCAGATGGACCAAAATGACCCCCCGAGGTGGAACCTGAGAACCCGAGAGCTGAGGTGGAGCTGGAGTGACTGAGGGCCAAGGTGGAGCCGGAGGGAGGGCAGAGCAAGATGGAGCCATAGCAGTAGAGGGACAGAGCGCATCAGACGGCTCGGAAGTTCATGGCACAGGTGAGGCGACGTCTGCTCGAGGTGGAACCGGAGGATCAATGGAGCCTGGTGAGGCTGTAAGTGCAATGGTCCCAGGTGGAGCCAAAGGAGGTAGAAGCCAAGGCGGAGGAGTCTTGATGATGGGCCAAGGTGGAGCGACGGGATCAGCGGCTGGAGGAAGAGCCAGGGAATACCTTCGTCCAGGAGGTGCTGGATTCCAGAAGCCCGAGCTGGATCCACACCACAGAGGAGAGGCAGTGATGGAGGAGCCGAGGGACTGACAGGAGACAGTGGAGGCTGGGCAAAAGAACTGGCTGAAGTGTGAAGAGGAGGTGGGAGAGGGAGGCTGGGAGGGATCATAGGAGACTTGTAGCTGGGCGGAACCAGTGTAGACACAGGAAAACTTGAACTGGACCGGACCAGTGGGGTTAAACAAATAATTAAATAGCCGGTTGCTGCTTACCCTCAATGTCGGGAGTGTCCATGGGGCTCCTTTCCATCCCCTCAAACTCTACGAGGACTCCCACGATGACAGACACCTGACCACACCTGGTCAGACATCTTGCGAGGCTCAGAATCTGGGGCTTGCTCCGCCCTATTCTCGGGTGAGGGCTTGTGAATCACAACAGGCTTCGGCTCACTGTTTGTGGTGGGCTCGTGCAAACGCTCTGTGGAGCAGGGTTAGGAGCAGGGCTGAAGACTTGCTACTCAACGAATTGAAGTTCACTAGCATCTACTCTACGAGAACAGGCAGGTCAGCCTCTGTGTGCTCGTTCAGGCTGGTGTAATAGAAGGCACACAAAGAGCGATCTGGATAATCTGTTGGGCTCGCCAGATGGAGAAATTCATGAGCGTGGTCCTCGAGGCTTGCTACTCCTGCTCGCGTCACAGTTGTACATATCCATTTCAGACATGAAACTCTAGATAGGTTATTTACATGCAATAACATCATTACCACATGGGGCAAGCAGATCATGCAGCCAATGAGATTGCTTGCTCAACATTTAAATAGTCTGGTTCACTGTTTGTTATAGGCTATTCCCTCTGAACCCCTCCACCTCCCCCAACTCCACCTGCCTAGATCTGCTACGGGATGTATGTCTGTCTATGGTAAATGGACTGCATTTATATAGCACTTTTAACAGACCAATGGCCTTCCAAAGCGCTTTACACATTGCCTCACATTCAGACACCGACGGCGGTGTCAAGCCATGCAAGGCTCCATCCAGCTTGTTGGGAGCAGCTGGGGTTAGGTGTCTTGCTCATGGACACCTCGACACTTGGTCAGGTGGAACTGGGGATCGAACCACCAACCTTCCGGTTTGTAGACAACCTACATGAACCACTGAGCCACTGCCGCCCATGTCTGTCTATCCATGCAACAGCAAATCTTACATGCTCACAGCAGCGAGTCTGTGTCAGCAAGTCCATACAATAAAGCATTATACTTAATATATTAGTTAAATACGTCAAACAATGAGGCAGGGACATTGTATTATTATTCATTTCACGCAACACACTGCATGTTGATATTAGTTGACTGGCTTTTAAATCCTTAATTTTCATGATGAGCACTACTCAGAAGTGGATGACGTTAAAGTATGGGTATAGGTATATTTCCTACAAATTTTCAACATTCAACTTGTATTAATGAGAGCAATCCAAACAGATGTGAAGTGTGTGTGTGTGTGTCCTCACCAGATGTCAATGGAGGTGAAGTACTCTGTTGATCCCATCAGCACATCTGGAGGTCTGTACCAGAGAGTGACGACTTCATTAGAGAAAGTCTTTGAGGGCACTGACTTTGCACGTGCAAGACCTACAGCACACACAAACAAACCATTCATCTGTAAACGCGATCATTCTTGTTCTGTCTACATATAAGTATATTTGGGTCTGAGTGGTTGGGCCTACCAAAATCAGCAAGTTTGAGCTCTCCCTTGTCGCTGATCAGAAGGTTCTGAGGTTTTAGGTCTCTGTGCAAAACTTTATGCCGATGGCAATAAGCTAGACCTCGCAATAACTGAAACAGGAAAATCTACAGGGTGGACACAAAGAATACAATAAAGTCATTTCAATATCAGGTGCTTGTGTACCTTTACTGTTACAAACCATGTTTACAAAATGTTTTCATAGCAATAGAGTCAAATAAGCCCCCCAGTCAGGACTTGAGTTAAAGCTCTCGTTTTCTTCCTTTCGTTCGTTCTCTCTCCTGATCTGCCCTTCAACTTGTCTCTTCTGAGCCCTATACACTATATTCCTTAGTCTTCTGAAGCCTTATAATGGATTTATGCGATGAACTGACAGAAATTTGAGTTGATATTCACAATAAATCTCTGTCTTAGTCTATTCAGGCCACATGACGTTGTGTTGTGCTATGACATGAAATTGTTCTCAATCATTTTCCCCTCATGCATGATATTATTTGTCAGTGATACTCAATGTAAACTAAAATGACAAGCAGGTACAGCTGGCAGGATGTGTCTTCGCCCCCTAACCTTTACATTATAAATGCTCATTATGCTCCCACAGTCCTCCAAATACTGTTTGAGATCCTTCTCCTGAAACACACACAGAGCACAGATGTGTTAGAAAGGGGTGGACAGAATTAGAAATGCAATGATGAGTGATATATAAGCACGTCACACACCAAGTACTCGAAGACGAGTGTAAGGCACTTCTCTGTGTGAATGATGTCGTGGAGCGTGACGATGTTGGCATGTTTCAAGTTCTTCAGGAGTGACACTGGCAGAGAGAGAAATATCATCAAATCTGCATGATTCTCTACAATTACACTTCCCAAACTTTTGAATGGTGGTGGATATTGTACCTTCTCGTATGGCGGTGCAGGGTGCGCCTTCTTCATACTCCAGCCGGATTTCTTTCAGAGCCACGAGGTTATCCGTTAATTTACTACGACCCTTAAACACTGTGGCATATGTGCCCTACACACACACACACACACACACAATCAGCCTGTGTAATGTGCAATGGCCTTTACATTTACACTTCTAATGTAAGACTCAATCAAAAGGATTTAATATAGTTCAGCAGAAACTACATTCACTGGTCAGTCTCTCACCTCTCCCAGTTTGTCCAGTTTGACGTATGACTCTAATTTGCCAAAGCCGATTTCTGACTGAAAGGAAGACAAATCTCAGCGATTAGCTGGCCGTGTCAAAGACATGCAT
Source organism: Gobio gobio (assembly GCF_949357685.1). Classification (NCBI taxonomy): domain Eukaryota; kingdom Metazoa; phylum Chordata; class Actinopteri; order Cypriniformes; family Gobionidae; genus Gobio; species Gobio gobio. The sequence continues at coordinate 2,265,705 of NC_137103.1, forward strand.
CATCAATAGGACTCAATGGGCTTTCACTGAGAGATGTTTGACCTAATTCAAGCATTAAATAAAAGTGTAATGAACCTCGGCATACACAGAGATCGGACATTCAGAGTTCCTTGTTTTTATGCATTTCGTTGATTTTATACAAGAAAGAACAGCAGTTAATGTGTCTGTTCAGACCAATTCAAATGTTTAACTTCGCACTGAACATTCAACTTGGTGTGAACTTGCCTAATAGAAAATAACAACGCTAAGACGTTTTAAAGTCTGCTTACTCGAACCGTATATGCTTATGAGACCAATCAAAACTACAGGACTTGACTCTTCACATGAAGACATGGAAATACAATTTGGAAATAAAATGTAATGAAATTATTTTTATGCAAAAGTTAAATTTGAGGAAAATCCTGATTTTGACTACTCTTTACTGTCTACGGCGATGCTGAATTATTGATCCCATTTGATTTTAAAGGAAATTTTGCTTTGATTTACAGATCAATTCATTTTGCATCAAAATGACTAACAATAATTCACTACCCTTCTGAAGAAACTTTAAAACTTTAAATTATATTTGATAAAAAATCTTTTAAATAATTAACACCATTAATTAACACTAATTTATTTTAACAAAAAAAAAAATTTCATTTTAATGCTTTCAGTTTGACAATATTGATCATCTTTATGCAAAGAAAACTTCTAGATTATGACAATTAACACATCAAATTATGGCTTTTCAATCAAGCCGGAATATATATCGATATATAATATAAATACATGTCATACTGATAGATCATGACAAAGAAAGACTTACAAGTGACGTTCTGCGAAACCTTCGACTTAGAGGCTTGTTAAATGGGGGGCTGTTTGTGGCAAATTTCTTTAGGTAACCCTCTGGCAAACGAATATCCGCTGGCAGTGAGAGACGTTTATTGATGTCCTGAAGGGGAGAAAAGATATAAAGATGTAATGGGCCAAAGAGCAGTTGTATGGGGCAGCTCTCTTGATGAATATACACTATATTGCCAAAAGTATTCTCCAAATCCCTGAGTTCAGGTGTTGAACCCCTTCTAGGCCACAGGTGTATAACTCAAGCTCTAGGCCTGCAGACGCTTCTACACACATTAGTGAGAGAATGGGCCACTCTCAGGAGTGTGTGTGTGTGTGTGTGTGTGTGTGTGTGTGTGTGTGTGTGTGTGTGTGTTCGCTTCTACACACATTAGTGAGAGAATGGGCCGCTCTCAGGAGCTCAGAGAACTCAAGCGTGGGGCCGTGATCGGTGGACACCTGTGCAATAAGTCCATTCGGGACATTTCCTCACTACTAAATATTCCACGCTCAACTGTTAGTGGGATTATAACACAGTGGAAGCGATTGGGAACAACAGCAACTCAGCCACAGAGCGGGGTCAGCACATGCTGAGGGTCACAGAAGTGGCCAACTTTCTGCAGAGTCAAGAGCTCCAGACCTCCAAACTTCTGTGGCCTTCAGATGAGCTCAAGAACAGTGTGTAGAGCTTCATGGAATGGGTTTCCATGGCCGAGCAGCTCATCCAAGCCGCACATCACCAAGTGCAATGCAAATGTAAAAAAAGTTTTTTTCAGGAGTTGGGCTTGGCCCCTTAGTTCCAGTGAAAGGAACTCTTAATGCTTCACCAAGACATTTTGGACAATTTCATGATCCCAACTTTGTGGGACCAGTTTGGGGACGGCCCCTTCCTGTCCCAGCATGACTGCTCCAGTGCACAAAGCGTCGCTCCATAAAGACATGGATGAGCGAGTTTGGTGTGGAGGAACTTGAGTCCTGACCTCAACCCGATAGAACAGCTTTGGGATGAATTAGAGCGGAGACTGAGAGCCAGGCCTTCTCGTCCAACATCACAAATGAAGAATCCCCATAAACACACTCCTAAACCTTGAGGAAAGAAGAGCAGAAGAGCTGAAGCTGTTAGAGCTGCAACTCCATATTAAACCCAACAGATTAACAATGGGATGGTGTCCCAACACTTTTGGCAATATAGTGCATCTCAGAGTGCTGATGGAAGGGTCAACTGGTGACTGCATAATACTGCTGGACAACTTTAATGGCCATGTTGGGGACGACAGAGAGATATGGAGGAGATTGACTGGGAGGGACGGCTTGCCTGATCCAAACTCGAGTGGTATTGTTGGACTTCTGTAATTAGCATGGATTGGCCATAACAGACACCATGTTCGAACATAAGGTGTACCTGGTTTATAAGTGAACCTGGTATTAGGCCACCATAGGCTAAAGCAATGGTTCCCTAATGTTTTCTGTAGAACCCCCTTTGTCATGTTGTGGCTCTAACAATGAACCATACAATGAATATAAATCCAATATCAAAGTCTTAAAGGGACAGTTCACCTTCTGTCATCATTTACTCACCCTCAAGTTGTTCCAAACCTGTATGAGTTTCTTTGCTCTGCTGAACAGAATAGATGATATTTTGAAGAATGTTTGTAACAAAGCAGATAGAGCAACCATTGACTACCATAGTATTTTTTTCCCTACTATGGTAGTCAATAGCCACGTTTACATGCACACTTTTTTGTCATTCCGATTAAAATCATTCCGATTGAAAGATTCGCTGGACTGTTTACATGAGACGTTATCTAAACCGATCTGGTGTTTACATGTGCTGACTTTCAGTCTGAATCATTTTGTGACATGCGCACAGTTTGTCTGCCGCATCAGATTCGTAACGTTAGTATCGTGGATAGTTCTGTGTTGGTAATTTTTATATTTATTTATTTTTCTGTGGGCGGACATGCAGTAGTTTAAACTAATTTATGTCCTATACAATGGCTATTTCAACAGCTGTGAATGATGAATGCGGAATCAAAATTAATTCAATTCATTTATTTTGAAAAACACAAAATTAACTATAAAATGCACCCAAATTATTAATAAAAACATAGGATGTACGGTGAAACAAGAATGAAAGCATTCAAGACGTGCCCCACATCATTACTAGTACTAAGCGCATAGATATTTCAGATTATTAAGGAAAGATACCATAATCACAAAGGTATAAATATTAACAAAAGTAAATAAAGTAGACTGTGGGTAATGTTACTTAACCAATTTGAAGCAGTTCTTTAACTTTTACGAGAGTAAATTATCTAATTTACGAGAAACAAAATGTCGACACGTCCTCTCCAGCAGCTTGAATGTTTCCCGTTGCAATGGCAACTCTCAACGGCCACCAGGACTTATACAGTTTTATAAAAGCTATTCATTATTTGTTGTAAAGTGTAAGAATCACCTCAGAAAAATAAATTCTTCTGTCAGGCGCAGTTGAAGGACAAACGCTGTCAAGATGAGATGCTGTAGCCAGGCTATGTCTGTGCCATTATTCCAACATCATGTTCATAACATGTTACTAAATAAAAAGTTTAATACCTCAGAAAAATGAACTTTCCTCTCAGTCAACATTAGCCTGGTGTGAGCTCTTCAGTTGTGGAGGCGCGCGTGCTATATATCATGTCACAAAAAGACGTGCACTCAGAGTAATGGGATCAGGTCGTTTACATGGTGGAATTTTTCGTTTAATCGGTTCATGAAAAGGTTTATCCCACCCCTCTCAAACCGATTACAATTTCATTCGGTTTGGCCATTTTTATTCCGATTGAGGTGTTTATATGGGGCATTTTCATTCGGATTGGACTTTTAAACCGATTACAGTGCTCCATGTAAACGCACCTACTGGTTGCTCTCTCTGCTTGGTTACAAACATTCTTCAAAATATAATCTATTCTGTTCAGCAGAACTAAGAAACTCATACAGCTTTGGAACAACTTGAGGGTGAGTAAATGAGGACAGAATTTTCATTTTTGGGTAAACTATGCTTTTCACTAAAACACGTAGATGAATACTGGAGAACACAACCACATCTAATATAAATGTGACCGGAACCAGAACTGAACAAAACAGGAAGTACACAGATTAAATGAGGCAGCTAAACAGGAACAGCTGAACAGAATGATGAACTAATGGGTAACCAAAGCAACTAAAATGAACTGGCAGAACAGGAACAGAGCAAACAGAGAGAGTGCACCCGAGAAGGTGCGTCCTCGTGACATAGGGATGGGGCTCTGGAGGAAGAACATAACCAAGTAGGGGCGGAGTGGGGGAGTGGATGGTGGGAGGATCCAGGGGGAGCCAGTTAGAGACAGCTCGGCAATCTGTGGTGCAGGCAGGACGATGTCTGACCAAGGCGAAGCCGGAGGGAAGCGGGTGCCCGGTGGAGCCGTAAGGACAATGGTCCATGATGAAGCCCAGGAAGGAGCCAAGATGGAGCCGACAGGTTGATGGACCAAGGTTGAGTGACAGGATCAGTGGCTGGAGGCAGAGTCGGGGATCCTCTTGTCGGGGCAGAGCTGAAGACCGGAAGAAGTGAGGGAGATCCACACAGTGTGGTGTTAAAGGAGAAGATGAGGGGCTGAAGGGAAACAGCGGAGGCGGGCCTGAGGAACTGGCTGAATTTGGAAGAGGAGGTGGGAAAGGGAGGCTGGACGGGAGCTCTGAAGACACAGGGCACTCTGAGCCACCAACCGTCTAACTTGTCGAAGAGCAGCCAGTTCCCAGAATGCCTCCTTACTGAAGACAGATCTATTAAATACCTTGATCACTTCAGTTGAAAAGCTGGAGATCTGCACAACATGGAGACTCCCAGACTGCAGCACCCCAGCCACAAGCCCAAACGACGAGAAGCAAGATTAAACACATGGCAATCCATTCACTGGGTCCATCTCTGGCCAATGTGTGATGTCAGGATTTCTAGAAAGAAGAACCCAAAAGCAGATAAATGCTTTTTGTTGAATGGATGAATGGTCAATGGTAAGCTTGGCATTAACAAAGGTCACATGTGACCGAAATGTTTGCCCATTTTTTTCAGTAAAGGATACATTTTTATCTTGCATTTGAAGATTTCTTCTTTGGTAGAGTGTGCAGACTCTCTTGAAATGTTTTACTTTGTTGAAAGTTGAAAAAATCCCTAAAAACAGCTCAGGGCCAAACTCCAACCAGAGGAGGTAACTGAGGAGTAGTGAGTCATGGGTCAAAATCACAGACCACAAGCAACCAAAACATGGTAGGAAAGAGAGGAGTCAGACAGGGAGGGAGGAACGCAGAAGAGGATAGTTCAGGACCGGGTTCAGAGGCAGGCAGTGGTCAAACAGCAATAGACAGTCCAACCCAGTGATCGAAGGGGGAATCCAAAAACCAGAGCCAGGGACAATGCCAAGAGTCGACACTGGGGTGGGCATTTCAATGGAGGGAGTGTTCTGGAAAGACATGATTCCAGGAGAGTAACTGGGCAGAGAAAGCAGAGAGAGACAAATAAACAACTGACAAGACTGAGAACTGGGCACATGTGAAGATGAGTAGCACAAAACACAATGACAAAGAAACAGAGGAAAACAAGAGAATAAGTGGCAAAGAAAGACAATGAGTGGGCACGCTGATGGCAAAATGTGATCTGAACAGCTGACACACGAATCAGACAAAACAAAAACAAAGGCTAGGGCAGAGAAAGAGAAAGAGAGAGAGTGACATAACCCATAACACACTGCTCTTTCTGAACCACAGTCAGGTTCAGGTGGGCTAGTGAATATTAGATGTAGGAGTCAATCCTAAAATCATGATCCCTTTCACCTACTAAAAGAAATGTAAAGGGAAAAAATAACAATGGCAAAAAATAAGGTATCCCTAATAATGTTAGTGTGACAGGTGTCAATGATCTGCTCATCAGGAAGACTGGATGTTTTCCTCTGGTCAGTGAGCTGTAGTGTACAGGCTGACCTGTGCTTTGACCTCTACCGATCAGAACCCCATCCTTGAGACAGCATTTACCTTATTTAGTATATAATTCAGGCTCAGCATGTGTGTGTTGGAATGTGTGTTGCTCACTGAAGATGTGCATCATTACCTCATTATAGATGCGCTGGTGAAGGTTGCGCATTCGCACTCTTACAGGACTCTGGACTTCATCAGAGGAGGTTCCTGAAGCTTGGTCACTCTCTCCATCTGACCACATTTTCCCATGGACTACACCTGTAAAAACACACACACACACACACACACACACACACACACACACACACACACACACACACACACACACACACACACACACACACACACACACACACACGTCTTTCATGAACTGAGAAATCAAATTTTCCTTGAGCATATAAGAGGTCCTCATACTATAAGAACATCCTGTAACATCCTTGTTAGTCCAAAAACAGCTTTTATTGTAACCAAGCCCAGAGAACAACTCGTGGAATGAGCCTATAATAGATGGAGAAAGCAGAAGATCAACGCCTGCTTCATCATCACAACTTTGGCCCCGCCCACTGGAGTGTTAGTGAGATGACAAGGAGAGAAGAGCTATACATGATCACTGGACTAAAAATAACATTCGCTTCCAAAGGATCCTAATGCTAGGAATGTGTTGTGTGTGTGTGTGTGTGTGTGTGTGTGTGTGTGTGTGTGTGTGTGTGTGTGTGTGTGTGTGTGTGTGTGTACGCAGACTCTCAGTTCTCACCAGTGTCCTGTGACAGGGGCGGCTCGTCCAGTCCGGTGTCTTCCGGAAGCTCGGAGAGACTCTCGTCCAAACGCCGGACACTTTGCAAGCTCATGGACAGGCGCTTTTTAATGATCTTCATGCGGTCCATCAAACCTGGGCTCTGTCCGTGACCTCGAGGAAGCTGTGGGGTCACATGTGCACATTACTCTCACCGCTCTGGATCTTCAGAAAGCAGCTGGACATCCTCTCTCAAACACAGCTGTGTGTGTCCGGAGAGCCACGGGTTCAGGATGTCCATCTGACACAAGCGCTAAGGTTCATCTAATCACATCATATCATCAGAACAGCAGTCATATTCAATAAAGAAGCGGATTATTAGGGGCCAAGCACCGAAGGTGCGAAGGCACCTATTGAAACCGTTCCCGTTCTTATTATTATTATTAGGGGCCAAGCACCGAAGGTGCGAAGGCACCTATTGAAACCGTTCCCGTTCTTATTATTATTATTCATCTTCTTCTTCTTCTTCTTCTTCTTCTTCTTCTTCTTCTTCTTCCGCCATGAAGTCTATGGCAGCCCATAGAACCGTATGGTAAAAAGTTGTGAAATTTGGCACACTAATAGAGGACAGTCTGAAATATCACCGTAGCAAATTTGGAGTCTCAAACTCAATCCCTCTAGCGCCACCATCAGTCCAAAATTTGACTCATGTTTATGCTAATAACTTTTGAACCATAAGGGCTAGAAACAAAATTCTTTTTTCCTCTGATTCCTTGGCTCAAGACGATTCCATTGCACCCTATGACGTCATTTTCCGTCATAAAAATTTTCCCGCCATTTTGAATTTTCCGAAAAACCTACTTTTACGAACTCGTCCTAGACGGTTCATCCGATTTGCACGAAAATTGAACCAGATCATCTTCAGACCATGCTGACAAAAAATCTTGCAAATCAAGTTGATTCGTCAAATCATTTGCGATAAACGCGCAAACAAATTTTACGTAGCGGTTGCAAAAACACTCTTAAGGCAATATCTCCGCAACGCTTTATCGTATTCAAACCAAACTTGGTACATGTCATCACAAGCATGACTTGAGGCAACATACAGCGTTTCGGCGCAGCGCCACCTACTGGTCCGGAGATACGAAAAATTGCAATTTTTGCTTATAACTTCTGAACTGTTTGTCCAAAAATCATAAAAGTGGTCTCGTTACATTCAGGACGGCATGCTGAGTCGTCTGATATTCAATTTTACCATATCGGCCATTTTGGCTGTCGGCCATTTTGAATTTTGTCAAAAAATGCTATATTTTACAAATGCATTAGTATATTGTTACTAAACTCGGTATGTGACCTCCTTGCTATGCCCTGAAGGTACTCAAAAAGTTTTAGGGCAGTGCCACCTTGTGGTCAAAAGATATAACAAACTTGACAAAAATGCTAATAACTTTTGATTAAATTAGCCTAGTATACTGAAACTGGTCATAATAGAGTCATTGGCTCATGCCGATTCAATTGCAACCTATGATGTCATTTTCGGTCATGATAATTTCCCCGCCATTTTTAATTTTCCAAAAAACCTACTTTTACGAACTCGTCCTAGACGGTTTGTCCGATTTGCACGAAAATTGAACCAGATCATCTTCAGACCATGCTGACAAAAAATCTTGCAAATCAAGTTGATTTGTCAAATCTTTTTCGATAAACGCGCACACAAATTTTGCGTAGCGGTTGCAAAAACACTCATAAGCCTCTATCTCCACAACGCTTTATCGTATTCAAACCAATCTTGGTATATGTCATCACAAGCATGACCTGAAGCAACATGCAGCGTTTCGGGGCAGCGCCACCTACTGGTCCGGAGATACAAAAAATGGCTATTTTTGCTTATAACTTTTGAACTGTTTGTCCAAAAATCATGTCTTCCGCACCATGCTTTGAAGGTACTCAAAACGTTTTGGGGCAGTGCCACCTTGTGGTCAGAGGTTATAACAAAATTTACAAACATGCTAATAACTTTTGATTAAATTAGCCTAGTTTAATGAAACTGGTCATAATACAGTCATTGGCTCATGCCGAGAACAGAGATACTAATTTTTCCATATTTGGTCAAACATCCTGTCCTCAATGTTCTTATTTGATCAAAACCTACTTTTTCAAACTCATCCTAGACCGTTTGTCCAATTTCCACCAAAATCGAATCGTATCATCTTCAGACTGTGTCAACAAAAAGTTAGGGATTTTGCATCAATAGATGAAACCGTTTTTGTAAACCGCAGCGACGAAGTTGAGCCATTATGCCAAAATTACTCTTGAGGCTGTATCTCTGCAATGCTTTGACATATTGGCATCAAACTTTGCATGTGTCATTGTTCCCTTATTCTGACCACACCACATCAATTTCGTATCTGTGCCACCTATTGGTCAAAAGTGATAAACCATTAACTTACATTATCAGTGACTCAATATATGATATTTCAGCCATTTTGCCTAATCTTCGTAAACTGTATAATTGTTAATTGTTGCAGTTGGTCTGACACTCTCAGACTACAATGCATTTTCAGCCTTTTGCCTAAAATCATCTTAAAACGTGATTAATTGCTCATTGCTCCAGTTGATCTGACACTGCCAGCCATTTTGGCATGTCTTGTCTTCTTCTTTGCGCTTGGCCCCGGTATTGCTGCTTGCAGCTATATTTAGGGGCCAAGCACCGAAGGTGCGAAGGCACCTATTGAAACCGTTCCCGTTCCTATTATTATTATTATTCATCTTCTTCTTCTTCTTCTTCCGCCACGAAGTCTATGGCAACCCATAGAACCGTATGGTAAAAAGTTATGAAATTTGGCACACTAATAGAGGACAGTCTGAAATGTCACCATAGCAAATTTTGAGTCTCTAACTCAATCCCTCTAGCGCCACCATCAGTCCAAAATTAGACTCATGTTTATGCTAATAACTTTTGAACCATAAGGGCTAGAAACGAAATTCTTTTTCCCTCTGATTCCTTGGCTCAAGACAATTCGATTGCACCCTATGACGTCATTTTCCGTCATAATAATTTTCCCGCCATTTTTAATTAACCGAAAAACCTACTTTTGCGAACTCGTCCTAGACGGTTCATCCGATTTGCACGAAAATTGAACCAGATCATCTTCAGACCATGCTGACAAAAAATCTTGCAAATCAAGTTGATTCGTCAAATCATTTGCGATAAACGCGCAAACAAATTTTACGTAGCGGTTGCAAAAGCACTCTTAAGGCAATATCTCCGCAACGCTTTATCGTATTCAAACCAAACTTGGTACATGTCATCACAAGCATGACTTGAGGCAACATGCAGTTTCTCGGCGCAGCGCCACCTGCTGGTCCGGAGATACAAAAAATGGCTGTTTTTGCTTATAACTTTTGAACCGTTTGTCCAAAAATCATAAAAGTGGTCTCGTTAGATTCAGGACGGCATGCCAAGTCGTCTGATATTCAATTTTACCATATCGGCCATTTTGACTGTCGGCCATTTTGAATTATGTGCTAAAATGCTATATTTTACAAATGCATTAGTGTATTGTTACTAAACTCGGTATGTGACTTCCACTCCATGCCCTGAAGGTACTCAAAAAGTTTTGGGGCAGTGCCACCTTGTGGTCAAAAGTTATAACAAACTTGACAAAAATGCTAATAACTTTTGATTTAATTAGCTTAGTATAATGAAACTGGTCATAATACATTCATTGGCTCATGCCGATTCAATTGCATCCTATGACGTCATTTTCGGTCATGATAATTTCCCCGCCATATTTAATTTTCCAAAAAACCTACTTTTGCGAACTCGTCCTAGACGGTTTGTCCGATTTGCACGAAAATTGAACCAGATCATCTTCAGACCATGCTGACAAAAAATCTTGCAAATCAAGTTGATTCGTCAAATCGTTTTTGATAAACGTGCACACAAATTTTACGTAGCGGTTGCAAAAACACTCATAAGGCTATATCTCCACAATGCTTTATCGTGTTCAATCCAAACTTGGTACATGTCATCACAAGCATGACTTGAGGCAACTTGCAGCGTTTCGGCGCAGCGCCACCTACTGGTCCGGAGATACAAAAAATGGCTATTTTTGCTTATAACTTTTGAACTGTTTGTCCAAAAATCATAAAAGTTGTCTCGTTAGATTCAGGACGGTATTCAGAGTTGTCTGATATTCAATTTTACCATATCGGCCATTTTGGCTCTCGGCCATTTTGAATTATGTGCTAAAATATTATATTTTACAAACGCATTAGTCTATCGTTACGGAACTTGGTATGTGTCTTCCGCACCATGCTTTGAAGGTACTCAAAAAGTTTTGGGGTAGTGCCACCTTGTGGTCAAAGGTTATAACAACATTTACGAAAATGCTAATAACTTTTGGTTAAATTAGCCTAGTTTAATGAAACTGGTCATAATACATTTATTGGCTCATGCCAAGAATATAGATACTAATTTTGACATATTTGGTCAAACATCCTGTCCGCAATGTTCTTATTTGATCAAAATCTACTTTTTCAAACTCATCCTAGACCGTTTGTCCAATTTCCACCAAAATCGAATCGTATCATCTTCAGACTGTGTCAACAAAAAGTTAGGGATTTTGCATCAATAGATGAAACCGTTTTTGTAAACCTCAGTGACGAAGTTGAGGCATGATGCCAAAATGACTCTTGAGGCTGTATCTCTGCAATGCTTTGACATATTGGCATCAAACTTTGCATGTGTCATTGTTCCCTTATTCTGACCACACCACATCAATTTCGTAACTGTGCCACCTATTGGTCAAAAGTGATAAACCATTAACTTATATTATCAGTGACTCTATATATGATATTTCAGCCATTTTGCCTAATCTTCTTAAACTGTATAATTGTTCATTGTTGCAGTTGGTCTGACACTCTCAGACTACAATGCATTTTTCAGCCTTTTGCCTAAAATCATCTTAAAAGGTGATTAATTGCTCATTGCTCCAGTTGATCTGACACTGCCAGCCATTTTGGCATGTCTTGTCTTCTTCTTTGCGCTTGGCCCCGGTATTGCTGCTTGCAGCTATATTTCATCTTCTTCTTCTTCTTCTTCTTCCGCCACGAAGTCTATGGCAGCCCATAGAACCGTATGGTAAAAAGTTGTGAAATTTGGCACACTAATAGAGGACAGTCTGAAATGTCACCGTAGCAAATTTTGAGTCTCTAACTCAATCCCTCTAGCGCCACCATCAGTCCAAAATTAGACTCATGTTTATGCTAATAACTTTTGAACCATAAGGGCTAGAAACGAAATTCTTTTTTCCTCTGATTCCTTGGCTCAAGACAATTCGATTGCACCCTATGACGTCATTTTCCGTCATAATAATTTTCCCGCCATTTTTAATTAACCGAAAAACCTACTTTTACGAACTCGTCCTAGACGGTTCATCCGATTTGCACGAAAATTGAACCAGATCATCTTCAGACCATGCTGACAAAAAATCTTGCAAATCAAGTTGATTCGTCAAATCATTTGCGATAAACGCGCAAACAAATTTTACGTAGCGGTTGCAAAAGCACTCTTAAGGCAATATCTCCGCAACGCTTTATCGTATTCAAACCAAACTTGGTACATGTCATCACAAGCATGACTTGAGGCAACATGCAGTGTTTCGGTGCAGCGCCACCTACTGGTCCGGAGATACAAAAAATGGCTGTTTTTGCTTATAACTTTTGAACCGTTTGTTCAAAAATCATAAAAGTGGTCTCGTTACATTCAGGACCGCATGCCGAGTCGTCTGATATTCAATTTTACCATATCAGCCATTTTGGCTGTCGGCCATTTTGAATTTTGTCAAAAAATGCTATATTTTACAAATGCATTAGTATATTGTTACTAAACTCGGTATGTGACTTCCTTGCTATGCCCTGAAGGTACTCAAAAAGTTTTAGGGCAGTGCCACCTTGTGGTCAAAAGATATAACAAACTTGACAAAAATGCTAATAACTTTTGATTAAATTAGCCTAGTATATTGAAACTGGTCATAATAGAGTCATTGGCTCATGCCGATTCAATTGCAACCTATGATGTCATTTTCGGTCATGATAATTTCCCCGCCATTTTTAATTTTCCAAAAAACCTACTTTTACGAACTCGTCCTAGACGGTTTGTCCGATTTGCACGAAAATTGAACCAGATCATCTTCAGACCATGCTGACAAAAAATCTTGCAAATCAAGTTGATTCGTCAAATCTTTTTTGATAAACGCGCACACAAATTTTGCGTAGCGGTTGCAAAAACACTCATAAGCCTATATATCCACAACGCTTTATCGTATTCAAACCAATCTTGGTATATGTCATCACAAGCATGACCTGAAGCAACATGCAGCGTTTCGGCGCAGCGCCACCTACTGGTCCGGAGATACAAAAAATGGCTATTTTTGCTTATAACTTTTGAACTCTTTGTCCAAAAATCATGTCTTCCGCACCATGCTTTGAAGGTACTCAAAACGTTTTGGGGCAGTGCCACCTTGTGGTCAGAGGTTATAACAAAATTTACAAACATGCTAATAACTTTTGATTAAATTAGCCTAGTTTAATGAAACTGGTCATAATACAGTCATTGGCTCATGCCGAGAACAGAGATACTAATTTTTCCATATTTGGTCAAACATCCTGTCCTCAATGTTCTTATTTGATCAAAACCTACTTTTTCAAACTCATCCTAGACCGTTTGTCCAATTTCCACCAAAATTTAATCGTATCATCTTCAGACTGTGTCAACAAAAAGTTAGGGATTTTGCATCAATAGATGAAACCGTTTTTGTAAACCGCAGCGACGAAGTTGAGCCATTATGCCAAAATGACTCTTGAGGCTGTATCTCTGCAATGCTTTGACATATTGGCATCAAACTTTGCATGTGTCATTGTTCCCTTATTCTGACCACACCACATCAATTTCGTATCTGTGCCACCTATTGGTCAAAAGTGATAAACCATTAACTTACATTATCAGTGACTCAATATATGATATTTCAGCCATTTTGCCTAATCTTCTTAAACTGTATAATTGTTAATTGTTGCAGTTGGTCTGACACTCTCAGACTACAATGCATTTTCAGCCTTTTGCTTAAAATCATCTTAAAACGTGATTAATTGCTCATTGCTCCAGTTGATCTGACACTGCCAGCCATTTTGGCATGTCTTGTCTTCTTCTTTGCGCTTGGCCCCGGTATTGCTGCTTGCAGCTATATTTTCAATATTAACCCTCTGGTACTCTTCGCTCATTTCTGACCGGAAAATGTTCTGTTTTGAAATGTAAAAAATCACAGCTTCATCAGAATGATATGAAACTTGGTGACTTTTCTAGCATTAGGTATGAACACACAAAAATTGGGTTTGGTTTCACACTGAAGTCATGCGAGCGCACTAAAGAACTGCACATGACACACTCGTGTCCACTCGTCTTCATCTATGTGGGCGGCATCTGGACATTGATTGGTTTGTAAACGGACGTGCGTCTGACGTCAGCGTCTTTGACAAGAGTGAATGAACGGACGCATATCGTTGCCACTATTGAACAGTCGCATTGCTTTACTATTTTCTTTTCGTTCCGTTTAAAAGTGGACATTTCAAGCTTTATATACACATATTACTCATGTTTGTGAGACGAGTATCTGCTGAGTTTGGGTTTATTTGAGACGCTCCAGTTCATGTGTAAAGCATGTGATCGCTTCCGCCATTATTGTCTGCTATAGACTATTTGCTTCTTATTTATTAGATCCAGGCAATTATCTGATTAAACGTTGATTAAAATTAAGATACAATTTATACAAAACGAAATTCACATTAAAGAAAGGCTTTCTACGCAAAATCATACAAAAATTCTTTCAAAATCATTTCTGACCTTCTGTCTTCTGACATATTGCGCATCTTTTCACTTTTCATAATCAATGCAGCCTAGATGAAGTTTAAAAATAACGTTATAATATTTAAACATAAACAGGAACTTCCTGTAAATGGTCTGAAAGTACGAACCATACAGAAAATGCTTTCACACTAGAAACGAACCGAACCTTTGTTCAGTTTTTTTTTCGGACTGAGACTAACTCTTTTCGTCTGATCAAATGTCGTCTGTGTGGTCTGGCCCGTGGTCAGGGGAGGTTTCACACCTGTGCTTTTGATCCGGACCAAACTGAAAAGTCTGAAAATCCGGACCAAAAAAGGCAGGTGTGAAAGGGCCCTAAGTGTCTCTTTATGGAAGTAGACAAATAGACAAATCACACAGCATCTCTTCTTTAACTGGACATATTCAGTCTTTTTATCTCTTATGCTGTATACTCCATATAGGGATACTCTGAACTTAGTGATTCAGGCTATATTTTTTTAGTTCTTATGAATATTTTAATTCCTATTCTGTGTAAAGCACTTTGAAGTACCATTGTGTATGAAATGTGCTATGTAAGTAAACTTCCCTTGCCTGTGAATGGGGGAAAGTGCAGCGCTCAGCAGTGTTGGGGAAAGCTACTTTGAAAAGTAATGCATTAAAATATTGCATTACTCCCTGAAAAAGTAACTAATTGAGTTACTTAGTTAAGAAAAGTAATGCGTATGTTACTTTTGTGTTACTTTTTTCTCACCTGGGCTGTTCTTGTTTTTTTTTTTTTTTATAACAAAAAATATATATATTTTTGAGCAAAGGTAAAGGCCTCTTCATACCAAAATTGAAACAATAAACCCAAGGTTAAAAGGCTGAGGTAAAAATGCAAATTCACACATGAACAGTAGAGGTGCAGCTCTGCTGTGCTGCCATTTGAGATAATGGAAGAATAGAACGCAGGATAAAATAGTTTTACCAATAAAAAAAATAAAAAAAGTAATTTTTGCCATGGTTTAACTGAATCATCAATGGTCATCAGCAAGGCATTGGTCAATAAGGGTAGATTAAATGCATTTAACATTTCATTATTGGAGGTTTGCATAGTACTCTGATTTAGCATTTGACTGATTTGATTCATTTTGAGGAGTACAGAATCTTTATTGTGCAAGTGAGATAAATAAATGCTCACATTTATTCTAGAACTACAATAACCTTACTCATGATTTCTCTCAACATGGGGGCAGGAGAGCTGTCAGTCAATAAATGTGAAAAAGTAACTCAGATATTTTGTTGTAAATGTGAAAAGTAATGCGTTACTTTACTAGTTACTTGAAAAAAGTAATCTGATTACGAAACTCAAGTTACTTGTAATGCATTACCCCCAACACTGGCGCTCAACATGGCGAAATAAGTCCCGCCCTCTAAATTAAAGAGCCAATCGCTGACTGGTAAAGTCATGGTGCCACTATTAGGACTGCACATGCGCATCGGCAGATCTAGCCTGAAAAATACACTTTTTTAATGCAATTGAGCATCAGAAACAACAATTGTGGGACAGATTGTGTCAGATTGTGTTGCTGATTCGAATTTAAATAGAGTTTAGCAAGAGGATTCCCTCATTTAATTAGACATGGTCTTGGATCCGAAACAGCGACAAATATATGAACAGGGATGGCAGTAACGTGTTAATTAGTAAAAATATATATATTTTTGCTTTATTCTTGCGTCTCGGTGAGAGTATTTATATAAAGTGAAGTCAAGAAAGACTGTCTTTTTCAAACTTATTTTTGTTTTTTTTCAGGCAATATTTTTTAATTTCAATTTAAAATGTCAGGAGATACATTTTTGAACGTTACTGTTAAAAATGCACTTCCAGTAAAGTGTGTTGGCAAAACCGGTTGTCATTTCTATGTTGAGGCTGCAGAGGTGTTGTCGACAGATGCTGAATGTAACTAATAAAGTAACTTGTAATCTAACTTAGTTACTTTTAAAATCAAGTAATCTGTAAAGTAACTTAGTTACTTTTTAAAGGAGTAATCAGTAATCAGATTACTTTTTCAAAGTAACTGTGGCAACAATGTATATGAATATGTGCTCAAATCTCCTTCAAACAGAGAGAGAGAGAGAGAGAGAGAGAGAGAGAGAGAGAGAGAGAGAGAGAGAGAGAGAGAGAGAGAGAGAGAGAGAGAGAGAGAGAGAGAGAGAGAGAGAGAGAGAGAGAGATGGGCCAGATGGAGATGTTATCTGACTCCGAGCTAAATGACACATTTATTATAATCAGGTTATTTGAAGTGTTTTATGAATAGCCCCATGTTGAATGACCTGCATCATATGTAAAAGAGCAGCGTGAACATTCTTCAGAATCTCTCAGATTGTGCTCCACTGAAGAAAGGAAGTCACCGGGTTCACGCAAAGCCCTGTAAATGATGGCATGCTATGACTTGTGTTCTGAAAGCGAGTGTGTGTGTGTGTGTGTGTGTGTGTGTGTGTGTGTGTGTGTGTGTGTGTGTGTGTGTTGACATCTTGTCCCGTCCCGAAACACATGCGTCATCATCCCATCCATCCGCTGAAACCAATGCCCATCAGAACATGAAGATGATGGCACGCGTTATAAGCGCGTAATCCGCGTCCTAGGACCGGGAGCGCGCATCAACGCTCCTCTACATCGGTCGGAAACTGTGCGGAAAGTTCCTCACCGGACGGACATGTGAAGCATAACGCGTGCAAACGCCGCAGCGGTCAGACGGAGAGCCTACCTGCGGCAGACGCGACGCGACGGACGGACGCGCGGGTTCAGTGCTGACGCAGCGCTTTCACCGACGCTGCTCGCTGCAGGCCACCGTGTCACATCTGTATGGGGCCGGATCGCATCTGTCCTCGGACCGGGGGGATGCTGGAAGAGTGTGAGCTGGATCTCCGACGCGCAGATGAGCGGACATGCCTCTGTCCGGCCGGCCGGGACTCCTCCAGATCACGTGACCGCGCTGCCCTGTGATGAAGCGCGTGCTGGTGCGCGTAACAGTGAGCATCCCATATCGGAATCACCCTCTTCACACACACACACACACATGCGCTCTAGCTGCACGATCATAATCATATACATCTGAAAGGCACAGAGGCTGATCTTCAGCACATCATGCTCATTCTGGCTCAGATAGAGGTTTAGGGCATTTATTGTAAAATAGTCAGCAATAATATTAATAATTCACATCTACAGTGGCGGTTCTAGGGGGGCCAGTCGGGGCCATTTGTGCTTTTAGGGGGCACACGTTTATCTGAACCAGTTGTTAAAGAGGTAGTTCACCTAAAAATAAACATTCTTATCACCATTTACTCCCCCCCCCCCTCCCCTCATGTCGTTCCAAATATGACTTTCTTATTTGAACACAATATTAACTTATTTATTTTAATAAACTGCTGTATAAGATCAGTAGGCTATCGCATTTGCACTCATGCTAGCAGCAGAGCTGGTGTGATATTGCAGTTGTTACTCATGTTATATCGCTTATAGTCCAGGGGCGATTATAGGATGTTCACTTTAGGGCGGCTCAGCCCCAGTGAGGGTATAAACAAATGGTAAGACTTTAGTTTAGGCTCCAATTCTCACTATTAACTAGTATCTTATTAGTATGCATATTAGGATATTGGCTATTTATTATTACTTATAAAGCACATATTAATGCCTTATTCTGCATGACCATATTGTACATCCCTTAATCATACAATATTGGCAGGTTTATAATCACTGAGATCCCACATGTGAGATAGTTAGACCTCCCCCGAGAAAATGTAGATATCCATGATCTACTTATGTGCATTTTAAGATGTTCTGAACGCCAAAACATTAGACAACAACAGCTCGAAAACCATGTCAGTGAGCAGATATGACTACGTTTTTCCGTTTTCGTCAGTGAAGAAAGTAAACATATGCTTAACTGATATTTATATGTTTTATGAATCATTTTCATAGACATGTTAATTTACTGAAGGCTAACAGTTCTGTGCGCAAAAAACCCCTAAATAACGACTTAAATAGTGATGACGATTTCAAAACACGGCATCATGAAGCTTCGAAGCGTTATGAGTCAGTGAGTCGATTCAGCGGTTCAGAGCGTTATGAATCAGTGAGTCGAATCATGATTCGGATCACGTGTCAAACCGCCAAACTGCTGAAATTTGGCGATCCAAACTGCTGAATCAACTCACTGATTCATAACGCTCTGAACCACTGAATCGACTCACTGATTCATAACGCTCTGAACTGCTGAATCGACTCACTGATTCATAACGCTCTGAACCGCTGAATCGACTCACTGATTCATAACGCTCTGAACTGCTGAATCGACTCACTGATTCATAACGCTCCAAACCGCTGAATCGACTCACTGATTCATAACGCTCTGAACTGCTGAGTCGACTCACTGATTCATAACGCTCCAAACCCCTGAATCGACTCACTGATTCATAACGCTCTGAACTGCTGAGTCGACTCACTGATTCATAATGCTCTGAACCACTGAATCGACTCACTGATTCATAACGCTCCAAACCGCTGAATCGACTCACTGATTCATAACGCTCTGAACTGCTGAGTCGACTCACTGATTCATAACACTCTGAACCGCTGAATCGACTCACTGATTCATAACGCTTCGAAGCTTCATGAGGCCGTGTTTTGAAATCATCATCACTATGTAAGTCGTTATTTAGGGTTTTTTTGCACACAGAAACTATTCTCGTCTTCATAAAGTTATTGTAGAGCCGCTGTAGTGAGATGGACTTTGTAACTTTAGTCTTTAGTGTCTTTTAAGGGTCTTGAGAGTGTAAAGTTGAGCCAATGGAGGCCTTTCAGAGCATCAGATTTACACTAAAATATCTTCATTTGTGTCTGAAGATGAACGGAGGTCTGACGGGTGTCCAACCACATGAGGCTCAGTCATTAATCACACAATCTACATTTCTGGGTGAACTAACCCTTTAATATATATATATATATAAACAGGATGCATAAGATTATATTTTACATTATAAGATTAAGGACTTGGGTGCACAAGAAAAGTAACCTGCGCATGCATTTGATCAGATGACGATGTATTTAGTTCAATAAAACACATGTGAGGGTAACAAACCCAGAGTAAAAACACTCGGACTCAAACTCAAACAGGGCCTTTTTTGCCGCATATCTTGAATTTGATGGACATTCTAACTAAGAAGCACTGAAATGGTTTGGTTAACGACATTCTAACTAATACAGGTTTTGGAACAACATGAGGGTGAGTTACATTAGGTGTTTTTCTTTTCTTTTTGGGGGAACAAACCCTTTAACTTATTCCCGGATTATTGAAAGTCTTTTTTATTTGGCCATGTACTGTATCTGCAGTCTCTACACATGAAGTAAAATCATTTCAAGTTCATTTATTTATTTGAAAAGTAATGTATCTGTAATATGATCATGCTGAATTTATAAAAGTAAAACTAAACCATTTATTTGACATGTTTTGTAGCCTAGCTGCTCTCTGTTAGTGGACTCTTCGCAAAGTTAGCATAGGCATAAACACAAACATCTAATACTCTATAAGCAACACTGGACAATTGAATAAAATAATATTATTTCTCGCTATATGTGAACAAGACTGAAATGACATTATTTTCTGTATTTTTTCTCGGGTATGCCTATCTGTCATATTCGCACATGAGCGGTTCTTTCATTGCGTTGGTCATAATTTACCTTTGGCTGCATCTTCCTAATTCAGAATATGATCAAAGATTACATATGTGTACGTGTTCGGAGAAATTAGCCATTGAAAAAATATATTTTAACTACAAGTATAGGCTAAATGAACGAAATGACTGAATGGAATGCAAAGTCGTCAAGTCAGTAAATTAATCTACAGTATCACTGCTGCATATGGGTGAAGTTACACACAACACAACGTGTGTATAAAGAGAGATTATTTTATCTATAATCAAGTGCGTAGCAACCATTATAGCCCGCGTTTCACAACTATTTGAGCGAATGCAGACTGAGTGACGAATCATTCATAAACACTCCTCATTGCTTCTCTGCATTAGTTAATGGTTATGACACAATAAAGTGCTCTTTTCATCACACACCGCCACAGCAAACCGCACATTGCAACCACTTTCACTAAATTGTTTGGTGCGATATGATTCCAAATTATCTATGATCATTAAAAATATAAAAAAATATTAAACTTGTTTTATTCTTGTAAGATCTGTGAAGTTCTTATTGTATTTGGGTATGCTCAAACACAACACCTTTATAAAAATTACATTTCATTTTACATTTTTTTACTTACAAATTAGTCTGACCATATCAAACTGTTCAGCAATGAACATCCATCTGTAACCCCACTGTTTAAGTCTTCTTTTCTCCTCTAGTGTGCCGTATATCGAGTGAAGCGCTTCTCAAACAAGAACAAATGTAGGTGGGGCTTGAGTGTGTCTGTGGGGATTTGATTGGATGGTTGTGGTTTGCTATTGGTGGATCTCATGTGAGTGACAGGTGGCCCCGCCCTTGTCATCAGAGATGATCGCTGTTATTCTGATTCAAGATTAGAAGAACACAATAATGATGTGCACTGATAAATTATTTAGGGTGCTTTCACATCTCTAGTTCGGTTCATTTGGTTAGAATCAAGGGCAAACAATTATACATTGTAGCATTTTTCAGCTTTTTTGGTTCCTTTTCACACCTCACTGATTGCTTTGGTCCAAACCAGTTGAAACGAACCAAAATGCAGTCACATGACAACATCCACATCCCTCATTGGCCATGGCGTATTTCCTAAACTGCGACTGCGCAGATGCGGCTTGAAAACAACGTTCTAATGCACTGCAAACGGCGAAAGGGTCTGTTGGAGGTCGGATCACGTTCTCAACCCAAACGAGCCGCTCCAGAGTTCTCCACCTCTTCAAGGAGCTCTCGCTGCGCTTGTTTGGTCCGCTTCTGGTGCACTAATGAGTGCGATTGCTGCTTTCACACCTGACCAAACGAACCGCACCGAAGGGGAAAACCAACTCTAGTCAGTTCAACCCAACTAAATGAGGCAGGTGTGAAAGCACCCTTAGACTAAACACTGGGTGGAGGAAACAGCGGGAGAATCCAGGGAGCAGATGACAGCGGTGCAAGAGGAGCCAAGAGGAAATCCCCAGCTGAAATCCTATGAAGTGAGCCCACAGCGGAGTCAGGGGAGGGAGGAGCCATGGAACCAGGGGATGGAAGACTGAGATGAGGCTGATGGAGAACCAGACCCAGTCTCAGGTGGAGCCGGAGGGACGACAGTCTCAGGTGGAGCCGGAGGGACGACAGTCTCAGGTGGAGCCGGAGGGAAGGCGGAGCCAGAATGAGTCAAAGCGGTGTAGGGACGAGCTGCAGACGAAGGCCCATAAGTCCATGGCAACGTCAGAGCGACAACTGACCAAGGCAAAGCCGGAGGGACGAGGAAGCCCTTTGGAGCCTTAGGGACGACAGTCTCAGGTGGAGCCGACTGGTGTGTTCACACCGGATGCGAATCGTGCGAGTAATTTACATGTTAAGTCAATGCAAAGACGCGAATAGACATTCTGCAGTGCGAATTTATTGTTTGTTGCGTGATTCGCGCGAATTGCCCGAGTTGAAAAATCTGAACTTTGGCGGATATTTGCACTGCGTTAACCAATCAGGAGCTTGCTCTAGTAGTGACAACAATGAGGAGAAAATCATATGGTTTATATTAATCATATATTCATATGTGGTTCAGACAATATGATTATCACTGTGATAACATTAAATGACATGAAACACAACACAGTCTCTTTTTGTTAAATGCAAGTTTATGTTTGATCAATAATACAAAAGGTATAATAAGCTACACATGAAATAAAGCAAACAATAGACTCTATGCACGATCACTTCTGCATTTTGTCTCAGTCCGCCCATCTACTTCCGTTGCTGCGACTGTCTGGAGAATTCGGTGGAGATGGCAAATAACACTGTTTACAAGAGCTTCCCGCTATTAACGTGAATGACGTTAATCGTATTGTGAGGCAGTCAGCTGTCACACCCAACAGTACGAAGGGCTTCAAATTATATATTTCGAGCTACATCGACAGCTTTGAGGGTGAGTATTCTTTCATTTCATGCTAAATCCGACTAACGTTAGCGTCTGCGTTCCTGACCTAGCATACCGGTCTTTGAATTATTTATATATTTAGTTGAACATATAGTTTTACGTATATTGTTTTCCCTTATACCTAAAGTGCTTGTTTGTGCAGTGTACATACAAATTGTGTAAATTGTTACTGACTATGAGTAATTTCTTAGTTTCCAGTAAGGATCAGTTCACAGGAGAGATCAGCGTGAGGGCGACATGTCTCAGGTCGATGAGGAAGTCAGAGAAGCCCCATAGATTGAGAGTAGGAGGACACAAAAGACAGCTGAATGAAATGCATGTTTTAAACAGAAGTTGTTTGTGGGTTCTACAGCTGTACAAAGACAGGGGTAGTCAGTAAAGGGGTTCATTAGTGGTTTCAATTTAATGATGTTGGTAATTACAGTATATGGGTATGTTTAGAATTTACATATAACATTAATTCCTCATTCTTGTTTTTGTTTAATTTAATTATATTGTACAGATTGCTACACTACTCACAGCTTGGCATCAGTGCAGTTCCTCCAGTTCACAGCTGTACTGAAACGCAGCAGAGTTGGCACAAACCTAGAACAATGCTAATTTACTTATACAAATTATATAAAAACTGAACTACTGGAAACGCAATACATTTATAAATACAATGAGCATTATTTATTGATTGTTGATATCCCGTCCGTCCGTCCAGGCCATGATCTGAACGTCCACTGACAGCCAGAAGTAGTTGAGAACAGACGTTAATACTGACTATAATTTAAACGTCCATGGACGTCCAGAATTAGTCGATGAATGACGTGAATAAAGATGTCCAATCTGGCCACAATGTAAACGTCCACTGACATCCAGAATTAGTCAAGAAGTCGACGTTCATACTGGCTAAAATCTGGACGTCCATTGACATCTAGAATTAGTTTATGAATGACTTGGAAAAAAAAGTCTAATCTGGCCACAAACTTAACGTCCACTGACAGCCAGAACTAGTTGAGAACAGACGTTCATTCTGTCTCCTGTGAGGACGTCTTCTGGATGTCTAACAATTACGTCTTTTAGACATGTTCTAGACAACTTTTTGCTCACTGGGTAAGGGAATGTACTTTTATTTTTTCACTTCAGGAGGACTCTTTACAAGGGTGTCACCAGTGAGCTGCCAGACCTCTCAGTCCTCCGAGGAGCAGAGGCGTATAAGCACTTTCCCAGTGCTGTAGCCCCTTGGGTCACCACTATCAGGAGTTCACGTGATGATCCTTTGGTGGATTCTGCCTTTGGCAAAGTTCAGTCTGGAAGTGTCCTGTCATATCAGCAGCAACAACACGCAACATTCCTCACCATCAAGATGCCCCACCACGCCACCTCTGCCCTGAAACATCTGTTTGCTTGTTTGTCCACAGTGAACATGGACAACCACACATGAGGTCACTCGAGGTAAGTTTGGATATGGCACACGAGATAGAGCAATGCCACCAAAGAACAGAGTACATCGCTTGATTGGCACTCTGTCCGAAAGCCCCGGGTAACAGCATCAGGTTTGAGGGAGATTTGATTCTGAACACCTGGCTGAAAGAATCTACAAGGGAACTCGCTAGACAGCAGACATGAAGAGAGCTCTTGAAATGGAATCTGCTGCAATCGAGGAATACTCTCTGCTGAGAGAAGTAAACTACCACCCTTGTGGATCCTTAATTCCCCCCGATGCACCGTAGCTGGGGGCTCCTGATGGGATTATTTCTGACCCTAAAGAGCACCATGTTTTTGGTCTTTTAGAAATCAAATGTCCAAAGTTACGTGGACTGTCCTTACCTTAAATTCAACAATGGCACACCAGAACTGAAACAACAACATGCATACTATTGGCAAGTTCAAGGACAAATGCTGATCTCAGGATTGGACTGGTGTGATTTTGTCGTTTATGCACAGGATGACATGATGGTCCAGCGCATCTACAAAGACATCAAAGTGTTTCAGAACATTCGAGAGAAAGCTGACTATTTCTTTTTTTACTTTTACCTGCCAAGATGCCTACAGATGTAAAAAAAAAAAAAAAAGTTATTTATATTTACATGTTTATATTGTTTCTATTCTATTGTTTCTATAACAAAATAAATCCAAATTCAATTCCTAAACAATGTTATCTCGTCTTTAATCCTTTGCCCATGCTTTTACTAAGGGTCCATTTTGGTAATTTACAAGGAGGCAAGCAACTGTGTACAGCTGTTTTATTCTCCCTGTGATGGAAAGAGGGATGACTGTGTCGAACAGCTTGTGTTGCTTCACCCTCAACGCGGACCCTTAGCCGAGCAATGGACTGTGTCTCCCTCACCTCATCATCTGTAAGCAGGTCTGTAGACTTTGCATGGCACAGTCATCAACAAGAAACCCTTTGTCGACCATTATCGCCATTCCAGGTTTCAACAGAGACACAATCCCAGACTACTTAAACAGCTCTATGTCACTGACAGAACCTGCTAAAGGGAAGACACAAAGGTGATTGCCCCATGTGGTGCCATGCCGATTAATGCCTTGAAGGTGCAGTGGGACTTGTAAGTGGAGAAGACTTCCCTTTGAAGCAGGAGAGAGGATGGAGTTTGCCAACGCAGCTCTGTGCAGTCGATCTCCACTTGTGTGTCTGGGTAGTCCTGGAACTCAGTGGGTAGATGAGCCTTGACTTCCTCCTCAAACATCCAGATGCGGGCAGACCCAAGAACGGTGTACAAATAAATGGCCCAGGTTGTAATAATTCTGCTAACTGTGGACTGATGGATGTTGAATCTGTGGGCCAGATCCCGCTGTGCTAGGCCAACTGAGAGGTGGACCATGAAGAGGAAGAACTCATCAATGGGCTGCAGAGACTGACCCTTTAAAAACAGCAAGGTTTGCAATTATGTACATATAATGTGTTGGCTTCCACTGAAAATGTAAAGTTTTGTTCTTCTCTTTATTTATTTACCCATGCACTGCCTGTTGTTCCAGCTTCACTCCTTATTGTAGTTGCTCTTGACACACGAATCATGTTGTGGGATGCAGGTTCAATGAGTTTCCAGAAAGTCATTAAATTGCTATAAGTCACGAACCTAAATGAGATGTAGGACATGTTTTAAATATTTATCAATCATAAATCACAAACTAAATTTAATTACTTAAAGAAAACACACACACACACATATATTACATATATATACGGGTTTAAATCGTACCTGGTGTAGAACCTTATATCATCATCGGCAGCAGCAAATCGCCCCAAACAAAACCTTTGTCTGACCGCCAACTCCTCCACATGTCTCCTTAGTCGGTCCACCTCTTTACGGAGCTCCTCGGTTTGATTCAGTGCATTATCTACTGCCGCGGGTTCTGGAGCTGAACAATACTCATGTTCCAGATGCTGGGCATCTGTTGTCCCAGGATCCGCATCCACTTGGCTGTCATCCTCCCTTCTTTGCCATTCCCCAGTGCGCCTTGGTTCAGCAGCGGAGTAGCCGTTCCACTGGAATAAGATCGGTACAGCTCCTTCCTCCGCAAGCGGCGTCCTTTAGGGCTCGATCAGGCCATCACTTCTAAAGTGACGACTGCAGACCCTTGTATGAGATGTGAGGTTAAATCGCTCACGTCGAATGCTGTGAATCCACTTTCTGCGTGTTTCTTCGTCCACAGGAAAAGTGTGGAAACTCAGCAGAGTTGAACTTTGAGGAGGCCACACATAACGGGACACAACAGTGATCAGCCGAACTACTGTCTTCACGCCGTTGATATTTAAACTTTCTGGAAGCCATTAGTTATAAACTATATAATATAATATAATTTAATATAATGCTTCAATTAAGTTATATACCGCTGTCAAATAAATGTTATGAATGAGTTTTGCCGGGAGTACAATTCGCTGTGTAGAATGCGCTATGCGGAAGTAAAGACGCGGTCTGAGATTCTACCGGAAATACGTAAGCAGAGTTCGTGCATAGAGTCAATTCAAAATTCAAACTATAAATGCCGCGTTGACGCTATTTAATGTGGCGTGACTGGTCACTGATCACAGTTCAAGCGGCCGATCATCTGTGAAGGCGATCGATCATCTCTTCCTAAAGAATAAACATGAATGAACATCTGAAGGTATGCTGAGGATACATTACAACTCACTGTCATGTGTATATGTGGTGTAATCGTCAATCAGTGTCTCAACGGCGGAAAAACGTCAATATAACGGCTGTAAACTAACAATATCAGCATCACATTTACCTCAGGCAGTCATTCAGTGTCCACAGAATCATATTCACTAGAGAAATCAACTCTTTCACTAAATATATGCTCTATATTAGCCGTTATATTCATTATATTCTACTGAACCTGTTAGTGATGTCTTGATTATTTCATGTGTGTTTAAATAAACCTGTCATGAAAATGACACACACTGTGTATAAATTATTATATTTCAACAACGAATTGGAGAAAAAACTATTTTATCATTAGAATTTGGAAGTTATTGCAAAAACTGCCTCATGTGAAGTTTACATGTTTGCATACAATGTGTTATTTGAGTGTTGATTATTAGACCTAAAAATAAATAGCCACTGAATTACGGCTAATAGTTTGGGCTCTGTTGTTAACCTTTAATATTAATGTGCGAGTAAGGGCTCCCTATATCTTCAATTAACTTTTAGATATAATTTAATGAATTCAAGGACAGGCACTTTTTTTCTTCTTCAGTAAACCACTGTTAAACATAAAAATAAATAAAAAGCAATTTTGTAAAACTGCTGTACCGAACCGCGATTTCAAAACCGAGGTACCGAACCGTCAGTCTTGTGTACTGTTACATCCCTACTGTCAGTGTCTATTTTTTATTTGTGTACATTTAAAAATAACTACAAAATGACCTGCCTTTGAAAACTGAAGAAAACAACAGGATGTGCTTTTCTGTCTCCTTGAACATCTTTTCTGGCTCACATGCACAGAAATGAACAAAAACACAGCGAATACTTGACGCACAGACTGGCATGAGAAATATCTCTATCAATAGAAACCTACTTTCTTTGATTATTTGCTGTTAAATATTAAAGTTATTAAATAAGTATTTGAATATACATTTGGGGAATACTTTTTGTTTTCTCTCTCTCTACCTCTCTTTTCGGGGGTCATTCCCGGAAATACAGAAATCAGCCGTAATTTAGTTTTATGTGTATAGTGAACAGTGCACATTGCTTGACTATTTCCTGGGTTTTTGTTTTGGATTCCGTCTCTCACAGTTGAAGAGTATCTATGATGAAAACTACAGACCTCTACATGCTTTGTAAGTGGGCAAACCTGCAAAATCGGCAGTGTGTCAAACACTTGACCGTTGATTGATTGAACAATTCAGTACCAGTTCTTGAAATCCTGGACGCAGTTGCTCAAAAGCAATCTGGTGGGATCTATCGGATTCGGTCAAGTCTTGGGTTGTTCACCAGAAGGAAAAAAATACTTTTTGGTAGGATTGTGATCGATCGGCAAATGAGTTCCTGTGAATGGTCTCATCTAATTGACTGGAAGACAGGCTAACTAACCTCTGACTCCAGCCTTTGAGACGTCTCTCCGCAGTCCAAGTCAAGTCAAAGGGCTCTGCAAATATACACAAGTCACACACAATATGCTGCAAAAATAGTTTATTGTGACAGGTGGCAGGTGATGTGGACTGGCTCTGCAGAGGTGAATGTGCTCAGGAAATGAGCTCAGTGTAGAGTTTGTTGGCGGACGCATGGGTCGTGTTGCTGGAGAGCACTTGCTGCTGCGACTCTCCTGATAAAAGCCCAGCACCACTGAAGTAGAACGGCACATGAGAGATCCGGCCGTCAGACCAGCACTGCCAGAGAGAGAGAGAGAGAGAGAGAGGGAGAGAGAGAGATCACTAACGTTTAAAGGACACCCAACCCTGTGTGTGTTAGGGTAATTGTGGTAAGTGTAGTGTGAATGTGGACTGATAACCCCAGATCCTCCACACACTGCTCGTAGGGGCAGTTTGTGAACATTACACCGAGACTCACCACAGTCAGCAGAGCGCCGTGCAGGAAGTGCGGGTGGAACTGCATGAATCTGGGCTCTGCTCCAGCCTCGCCCATCACAAACCCACTGAACCAGAGAAAGACACACAGAGGTTAAGACTGGATCCGGATCAGAACCGGCTCTGGACTGACGTCAATCTGATACTTCAGAACACATCAAGTCAGCAGAAGTTTGAAGATCATGAGCTATCATTATTGACTATGATACACATCACTGTACATGCAACAATAATACAAACATATATCTGCAAGGAGCCATTAAGGGGCCAAGCACAAAGGCAAACATGGCTGGCCGTCAGACCAACTGCAACAATGAGCGATTCAAGATCATTTTAGGCATAATGGCTGAAAAATCATAAATACAGTCACTAGTAATGTGATTTAATAACATTTGACCAATAGGTGGCGCTGTGGCCAAATAGATTTGCAGAGATAGAGAGATACAGAGTTATCTTGGCATCATGCCTCAACTTTGTTGCTGCGGTACACGAAAACAGTTTCTTCCATCGACACAAAATCCATAAGTTTGGCACGGTCTGAAGATGATATGATACGATACGATTTTGGTGAAAATCGGACAAGCGGTCTAGGAGGAGTTTGAAAAAGTATGTTTTTAAAGAAAAACAAAATGGCGGACAGGAAGTATGGCCAAATATGGCAAAATTGGTATCTATATTCTCGGCATAACCCAGGGAATGTATTAAGACTATAAAAGGCTAATTTATTAGGATTTTTCTGCCCAGAAACTTTGAGTACGGTCAGGGCAAATGCCAATCCGTACGTAAAATATAATTTTTTCGACAAAATTCAAAATGGCCGACGCCCCAAAATGGCCGATATGGGAAAATGGAGACAGAGCGACACGCGTCAAAATCTGAAGGCCACGCCCACCGGGGGGAAACAATCGAACGCTCTCCATTGACTTTGCATTGCGTGAAGCGCATCCTTGTCATTTCGGACTTATAACAAAAAACAGAACAATGTCTAAAAGCTGATATGTGACAAAGTGTGCAGCAAACAAGCTAAACAAAACCCACAACCAAAAACCCAGAAGTGTTTATAAGCTGTTGACCCAAAAAACGAGCATTTAAGGACAAAAAAGTGGATACAGGCCATTGAGACACGTTATATTACACTGAGAAGTACACACACTAGAGGAGAACGTCATCAGAGACAGGAAATATAACATATAAAACTGACATTTGGATATTTGACTTAACAGTGACAACATATTTACTGCACACATAGACAAACTGAGACATACTGAGTGTCAGGATCCCAAAATGTCCCCAATCTTCAGCTGAAGCGTCACGTTTTACTGCCTTTATCCACTTTTGTCTCCTTAAACTCTCATTTTTTGGGTCGACAGCTTATAAAAACTTATTTCTGTGTTGTTTAGCTTGTTTGCTGTACACTTTGTCACATATCAGCTTTTAGACATTGTTCTGTTTTTTGTTATAAGTCCGAGATGACAAGGACGCAGCCTCACGCAATGCAAAGTCAATGGAGAGCGTTGGATTCTTTTCCGCCCCGGTGTGGGCGTGGCCTAAATACGCTCTGTCTCTATGCCAAAGCGCTCCGAAGTTATAAGAAAAACAGGCATTTCTTTCATATCTCCGGAACACTAGGTGGCGCTGTGCTGAAACTGTGCAGGTCGCCTCAGGCTGGCATAACAGACACCAGGTTTGGTCAGCTAAAGCGTGGCGGAGATACAGCCTCACGTTCACTTTGGCGGGCACTACGTTTTTTGACCAATCAACTTGAATTCCGTAACATTTTGTCGGCATGGTCTGAAGATGATCTGGTGCAATTTTCGTGAAAATCGGAGCAACAGCCTAGGAGGAGTCCAGAATGAACATTTAAAATGACGTTTATTAGCACAAACATGAGTGCAACTTTGGACAGGTGGTGGCGGAAGAGGAAGAAGAAGAAGGCCATCAATTACGATAAGCGTCTATGAACCTCCAGTGCTTGGCCCCTAAGGATACACCAGTATCACCGCGGTCAGTCGGCCTCTGGGTGGAGTGTGTGTGATTTCTGTGGGTGTGTTACTCATACACACCAGGGCAGCAGCTCAAAGACAGGAGCGGAGCGCGTCTTAAACACAGCTATGACGGACGGGTGATGATCCGACTGGGAATCTCCTGCAGAGCAACACAAGACTATAGGTTACTCAAGACCACTGGTTACTCAAGACCACTGGTTACTCAAGACCACTGGTTACTCAAGACCACTGGTTACTCAAGACCACTGGTTACTCAAGACCACTGGTTACTCAAGACCACTGGTTACTCAAGACCACTGGTTACTCAAGACCACTGGTTACTCAAGACCACTCAAGACCACTGGTTAAAGGTCATGTGGTTCAGTGTGCAGGAAAACAACTAGAGCTGCTCAAGCCAGTTTACAGTTTAGTGATGTCTGCGATACTTTACCTTTGAGAAGCACGGCGAGTCTTTCCCCTCGGGGATCCCAGGAGAGCGAGCACACCTCTCCACCAACACTGACACACACACACACACACACACACACAGCTCAGGTCTAACACTCTTTAATCAGATCCGCTTGAGTACATGAGGAGTGCAGGTCTTACGTGAGGTCTCCATCAGGTCCAGGGAAGCTGGTCTCAGACAGATCGGCCACCACTGTGGCGGCTTTAGGCCCTCCTGAAACAGAAGATCAGGTCCTTCATGCTAACATGGCAGAGCCTTCATGACTTAGCAGTGTCTTCTGCTGTTAAACACACACTACACAAGCACTCTCAGTGTCACCTGACCATCATCTAACCTATCAGAAGAAGAGGAAGTACAAATTACACGACTGAGCGCTCATGTATGCAAGAGATTCAAGTATTAGCCCATTCACCAGTGGTGTAAAGTAACGAATTACACATACTCTCGTTACTGTAGTTTTTCTCAGGAATTGTACTTTATTGAGTAGTTTAAAAACAGTGTACTTTTACTTTTACTTGAGTACATTTGAAGTGCTGCATCTACTGTTACTGCTATTTTCCCTAAACCTACAATATGTTTATTTTTGTCCAGTCAATGTGATTGGCCAAGGCGAATAATAAGCCCTGTCTCCATGCGTCACGTGTGTGGCTCTCGTCATATCAACCACAGTTAGGGAGCTTTATGAAGGGGTGTTGTTACTGGTTACTGTATGAAGACTGAAATCGCCAACACACATCCTCATCTCAGCGTAGTTTATCAACTGAGCCAGGAGAGAACGCGTCCAGAGTTAAGTGTTTAAAGGGGCGGTACACTTCATTACAAATCATATATATAAACTCTTGAGTACTTTCACAAGGGCTACTTTACTCCTACTTTGAGTAGTGTTTAGGACAGGTACTTTTACTGGAGTATGCTTCTTCAGTCCTCTTTCCACCACTGAATATTCAGTTCCTGAGTGTGTCCAGACGTGTGTGTGTGATGATGTGTGTTATAAAGCCGGAGACGATGTGCTGATGTTCATACCTGTGAGGTCAGAGAAGGTCAGCGCGTATATGAGCCGCTCTCCCTGAATGCTCAGCAGCAGACAGCCTCCGTCAGGACTCCAGCAGGCCGACTGACACACACACACACACACACACACACAGTGAGTGAGTGAGCCAGGGAGCCTAACCCAGCCCAGTGTGAGGAGTTGTCCTACCTGACAGCTACCTTTGAGACACGGCCATCTCTCACAGGTCCACATGCGCGTCTCCCAAACCCTGCAACACACCAGCACATCTGCACATCAACACCAGCACATCTGCACATCAACACCAGCACATCTGCACATCAACACAACACCAGCTGACCTGTAATGTAGCGTTCTCACCGGACGCTTGAACATTGAGTTTACTCGCTTCATTCGCGCGTGACATTCACTGCAACAGACGTGATTCTCCTCATGGGCGGAGCTTCTGCCAGCGGCTCGTCTCAGTGAGAAATGGCTGACATGGGCTGTGTTTACACGTCTTTTTTTTGTTGTTAAAATCTACTGTTAATGTGTGACAAAACGTAGTTTTAAGACTTTTTCAGTCGATAATGTAGTAGTTTAAAGCTCAAATCAGTGGTTTATTTATATAAAGAGTGCCTATTTGAACATGTGATGTGGTGTGTGTGTGTGTGTGTGAGCTCCAGTGGATCAGCGGCGCTCATTAACCCGGTGAGATCAGCCTTTCCTCAGCCAGTCCTTCTGCCGCTGGCTCTGATGATCTTTGGTGTGTGTGTGGGTGTGTGTGTGTGAGCTCCAGTGAGATCAGCCTTTCCTCAGCCAGTCCTTCTGCCGCTGGCTCTGATGATCTGTGGTGTGTGTGTGTGTGTGTGTGTGAGCTCCAGTGAGATCAGCCTTTCCTCAGCCAGTTCTTCTGCCGCTGGCTCTGATGTCTCTGTGGTGTGTGTGTGTGTGTGTGTGTGTGTGTGTGTGAGCTCCAGTGGATCAGCGGCGCTCATTAACCCGGTGAGATCAGCCTTTCCTCAGCCAGTCCTTCTGCCGCTGGCTCTGATGATCTTTGGTGTGTGTGTGGGTGTGTGTGTGTGAGCTCCAGTGAGATCAGCCTTTCCTCAGCCAGTCCTTCTGCCGCTGGCTCTGATGATCTGTGGTGTGTGTGTGTGTGTGTGTGTGAGCTCCAGTGAGATCAGCCTTTCCTCAGCCAGTTCTTCTGCCGCTGGCTCTGATGTCTCTGTGGTGTGTGTGTGTGTGTGTGTGTGTGTGTGTGTGTGTGTGTGTGTGTGAGCTCCAGTGGATCAGCGGCGCTCATTAACCCGGTGAGATCAGCCTTTCCTCAGCCAGTTCTTCTACCGCTGGCTCTGATGATCTGTGGCGGCTCCAGCTATAATTCGTCTTGTAACGGCCGATCTTTGCTCTCATGGATCTATAATTTGTTCCCTGGCGAATCGTTTAGGCTGAGGGCAAAGTGAAGTTTCATTACTTTATATTTTTAGGCTATAACTGTACGTTGCAGTTGTAACGTTAGCCTATTAGCGCTGACTTTGAATGTTTGACTGAATTGTTTGCTTTGTTTCATGTGTAGCTTCTTATACCTTTTGCTTACCTTTGTATTATTGATCATAAACTTGCATTTAACAAAAAGAGACTGTGTTGTGTTTCATGTAATTTAATGTTATCACAGTGATAATCATATTGTCTGAACCAGATATTAATATACAGATTTTCTCCTTATTGTTGTCAGTACTAGAGCAAGCTCTTGATTGGTTAACGCAGCGCGAAATATCCGCCAAAGTTCAGATTTTTCAACTTGATCGATTTGAGCGAATTGCGCGTTCAAAACGCTCAATTCGCGTCCTTCACGCCGCCTCAATCGCGTGAATCTCGCCGCAGAATGTCATTTCGCGTCTCTGCATTGACTTAACATGTAAATCACTCGCGCGAATCACGTCCGGTGTGAACGCACCATAACTGGGGTCATGTGACTGTACCTGAGAGAGTGTTTGTGTCATGTGACTGTACCTGAAGAGTGTTTGTGTCATGTGACTGTACCTGAGAGAGTGTTTGTGTCATGTGACTGTACCTGAGAGAGTGTGTGTCATGTGACTGTACCTGAAGAGAGCGGAGGGTGTGGCGGCCAGCAGCCGGCTGCCGTCCGGAGCCCAGGACAGGTGTGTGACGCCGCCTCCGCCCACCCGCTGCAGAGGAACACAGCTCTCAGCCGCCACGTCCCACACCTGCACAACAACACCTCAGCACCACACACACACACACACACACTCCTGAGGTCGGCTCATGGCTCCTGCTTACCATCATGGCGGTGTCCACAGGAGAAGCAGACACCAGCAGAGAGCCCGTGGGGGACCAGGCCATGGACGTGATGGGGGAATGACCCGGGTGAGACAGCACCTGCGCACAGCCGGACGACGGCCTGAGGGACACACACACACACACACACACACACACACACACACACACACCTGGTCAGATTACTCCTCTACTTCCTGTTCTGGCTGCACTCATATACAGACTCATTAGAGTTATTGGTAGAATTATTGCTTCACTAACAAGATGAAGAAAGCGATAACGATACGCGTTGATTCTACTTTAGAAAGGGTTGCTAGGCCTGTCACGATAAATTTTGCTGGACGATAAATTGGCCAAGAAATGATTGCGATAAACGATAATACTGTCGTTCTGAGACCATTTTCATCTAAAGTAATGATAATGGCATAATAATGCAGGTACACCTTTTCAAAGATCAATACACTTTTATTTCTAAAGACTATTTAACAATGAACAACGGAAAACATTTTAAATGTCCACAATAAATTAACAAAACAATAAAAGCAATGGACTCTCAGTCTGTTCACAAACAAATGCACTTGAATAAACACCAAAAACAATAAATAAAATGAAAACTGCAACGGATGACTGTGTTTTAGGGGCATATTATGGGGTGGCACGGGTCACAAAACCCACAGTTCGGCTCACGGTTTTCGGTTGTTGTTTTTTCTTTTAATCGTTAACACTCCAGAAATGTACTTCAGCATATGATATTTAGCTTAATTATCCACAAGTTAGAATACAGTATTAAAAAAATAGTTATATGATGTAATCATGCACAAACTGAATTTGACTTGACTTGAGCACATTATTGGGACCATCTGTGAGGAGAGCTAGGGGAGATGTTGATACAGTAAGATAGGGGTGTAACGGTACACATATTGGTTCTGAACCGTTTGGGTACAGGGCTTTGGGTTCGGTGCATGTGTGTACCGAACGGTTCAGAATGCAACCTTTAACGGTCGCTTGTTTTAAGCGCAGAACACACGCTAATCCTAGTTCCCACTCGAACATATTAAGTATTCAGTTCATTTTATCACGAAACTCAAACGATAAATGCCGTTTTGACGCTCTATGATGTGACGACTGATCACTGTATAGGCGCGTCAATTCATTCATAAACATGAATTAATATCTTATGGTATGTTGAGGATAACACTTACTGAAACGTATCATATGTGGTGTAATCGCTCAGTGTTTCAATCGCAGAAAGACGTCAAACAGCTGGAGAACAATGTCCTGTAGCATCATCTACCTCAGAAGTCCTTCAGTGTCCACAGCTGTTAATCACTAGAGAAATCAACTCTTTCACTAAATATATGACATATATATATATATTAATTCTACTTAACCTATGTCTTGATTATTTAATGCTATGTTTAGATAAATCTGTCATGAAAATGACAGTCACTAAGATTATATTTCAACAACGAATTGGAGAAAAAACATAATTTTATAATTAGATTTAGGAGTTAATGCAAAAACTGCCTTATGTGAAGTTTACATGTTTGCACACAATGTGTTATTTGAGTGTTGATTATCCTATAACTAAACATAAATATAAGCTGAATATAGGCTCATAGTTTGGGCTCTGTTGTTAACCTTTAATATTATAGTAATAATGTGCAAGTAAGGGCTCCCTATATAGTTTACAGCATTATCTTTAAGAAACTTTTAGTTAGAATTTAATTCATTTAAGGACGGACAATTTTTTCAGTAAACCACTGTTTAATAAAAATAAATAAATAGCCATTTTTAAAAACTGCTGTACCGAACCGTGACTTCAAAACCGAGTTACTTACCGAACCGTCAGTTTTGTGTACCGTTACACCCCTAAAGTACGAGAGAAGACATGATGACATGCTTTCATTTATTTGGCAAAAAAGGAGAATGTGTATTGCTATCTCTACAGGAACGTATGTGCCTTTTTAGCACACAAAGATTGAACTTGAAGCACACAAAGATTAAGCTGAAGAATGAACTTGCATTAATCAAACTGCCAACTTCAGTGTAGCTTTAAGCCTTGTTTATACTCGATGCGTCTGCAAAATGGCGTCAGCGGAGCGGGCGGTAGTGTGTGTTGAGTGTGTGAGACCCCATTTCTCTTGGCGATGTGCACGTCAAATTTTGTAACTTTGCGCGGCTCCTCAACCGAAGACGCACGAGCTCCAGGAGAATCTGGCCGAGCATGACGTCTCATCACGCCGAGTATCAACACCTCCACAAACAGACGAGGTGTAGAGATGTTCACCAGCCAGAGCCGACTTCTGCAGAGTTTATGCTGATGAGCGTTTCAAACTCTAAGCAGACTCCGCTTCAGCCTGATTTAGCTCGAGATGACGCCACACGAGTGTGTTTAAGTATATCAGGTCCTGTAGAGCCTGCATTTCTGCCCGAGCCCGACGGGCCCCCACTTCTTTACGCCCCTAGGGCCGGGCTTCGGGACAATTTTCCCGTCATACCTCAAACGTGGGTCGGGCTTTGGGCCTTTTTAGGCTTCTCCTTCATTTTATATTTTAGACATTCAATAATTAAAAGAACCAATGAGATGTGCTGCGCTGGTGGAAACAACATGAGACTAAGGCTGTACGATTAATCGAAAAATAACCGAAACCGACATTCAGAACCTCTAACCGACGTATTTTTCCCATGTGGGTTATTTGGGTTTTAGTCACGTGACTCCGCCCGTCAGTCACAGCTAGTGCAGTTTGCAGCACACAGAGATGCAGGAGCAGTTATCTGTGCTTATAGATGCCCAGAATCACTATAGGAACTGCATGTTTTACTCAGTTTACACAGGTCAGTTAATTGCTGTTCTTATAGCCTACGCGCTGACACACACACACAGAGACGGCGCGCGCAAGCCCCGAAGCCGCTTTCACTTTCGTGCTCATAAAGTTTGTCAAGTATGCGTTTAAAGGCTTGCCAGTTTCAACATTTAAAGCGATTGTGCGCTATTCAAAAGCAACAATACAGAAAACTTCTCCGCTCAGGGCTCAGCTGTTTTCTGAGACACAGAGCCGAGCCGTGTCGCGTCTCTGAAAACGCGCGCGCCCTGAAGGCAGATCTTTCACCTAACTCCTCACAAAGCTTGTCATGTGTATGTGGTTTAAGCCCTGCCAGTTTGAACATTAAAGCGAGTTTCGACCATCAGATGTGTATTATGTTGAACTAATGCCTGATATATTGTGACAAACGAACACTCAGATCTAGCTCACACATCACGTGAAGATCGCGCGCAGAAACACAGTGTCAACGCTGTCCTGTGACTAAAGTAAATTCACTAAAGGAGCTCAGAAACTCAACCGTTATAGCATATATTTTAATACCTTTGCAGTAAGTACAAACCACAGCTTCATAATGAAGAGACAGAA
The DNA here is from genome assembly GCF_949357685.1 of Gobio gobio. Lineage (NCBI taxonomy): Eukaryota > Metazoa > Chordata > Actinopteri > Cypriniformes > Gobionidae > Gobio > Gobio gobio. Next base: position 2,303,453 of record NC_137103.1, read on the forward strand.
TGAGTAATTCACACACAATCACTCTCTCAATGATGCATTCAGATAAATGTAATGTAGGTCTACTGTGCTAATTTATCTGTATCTGATAAAATCTTAAAATCACAAAGAAATGCACTTTTTCATTAGAAAAAAAAAATCCACCTTTAATAGTAGAAAATATTTACAGTACAAACCTTATCAGGAACTTACTCAAAAACCTTATGAGGGCACAAAAAAAAAGAGCAAAATAATCGTTCATTAATCGTAATCGAGGTCAAATGTTCAATTAATCGAGGTTTTTATTTTTGGTCAAATCGTTACAGCCCTACATGAGACCATGATATCGCGACTCCGCAACTGTGAAGACCGGCTCAGTGTTTAGAGGACGGCGCTATGCAACACACATCGCCGCAAATAAAAAAATTAAAAAAGTCTGAGATGCTCAAAAACACAAGCATCTTCATTTAAACTAATGAGACTAAAGGCTCTTACAGTGCTCAGGTCGCTCGTTCTCATAATGCCGTCTATGATGTTGAAATGAGCTGATGAATAAAATGGTAAATGGACTGCATTTATATAGCGCTTTTTAACAGACCAATGGCCTTCCAAAGCGCTTTACACATTGCCTCACATTCACCCATTCACACACCGACGGCGGTGTCAGCCATGCAAGGCGCCATCCAGCTCATCGGGAGCAGCTGGGGTTAGGTGTCTTGCTCATGGACACCTCCACACTTGGTCAGGTGGAACTGGGGATCGAACCACCAACCTTCCGGTTTGTAGACAACCTACATGAACCACTGAGCCACTGCCGCCCCACATGAAAATGCTCATATCTGTTGCTTTCGTTGATATGAACTCCGTTAAATGTGCATATAGCGCGGGAATTGAAGATCGGATTTATATTCACTTTGCGGAGAGGTGTAAGGCAAGACAACCTGCATGTTTTTTTATTTTTATTTTTTAGATTGTGTAGCCCGTTTCGTTGCGATCTGCCTGCCTCATCTTGTCAAAAAGGGCTTTTTTACTGTGAGTGTGGTGATAGAGGCTAAACGTTTAAACCATGCTTTAAGTGTTTATATGGACTTTATAAGCAAGACAAGTCCAGTGTTGATATGAGAGGCTAAAGCGTTGGGTTAACTCACTACCGCTGGCCGCCACTTTAAAAAGCAAAAACTTTAATTTAACAAACTACAAAATGCTACAAACATTTTTCTAAATTAACTTAATAAAAAAACAAAACGAAATATAACTACTTTGACATTAAAAACAAAAGTGAACTATTTTAATGGCTGCAACAATGTGTAATAGGGAGGATAAAAAACACACAGGCTCCAGTCGGACTCTGGCCGGGCTCCCTAAACGTGCACATATTCAACACCCGGTGTATCATTAGTCATATGAACTCATTATTGCTTGAGTATATAGTATAGTTGTTATATATATAGTGTTGTTAAGTGTATTTAAAGTGTACTGTGAAGAGCTGTGATGTCTGGATCAGGCACGAAGCTCTCCATGACTATAAGAGTGAGCTGAAGCAATAAAAGATGATCCTGAGAGACGGGAGCAGGCGTTCAGAAGCGTGTGTGTGTGTGTGTGTGTGTGTGTGTGTGTGTGTGTGAGTGTGTGAGTGTGAGTGTGTGAGCGTGTGAGAGCGTGTGTGTGTGTGTGTGTGTGTGTGTGTGTGTGTGTGCGAGTGTGTGTGTGTGTGTGTGTATGTGTGAGTGTGTGTGTGTGTGCGTGTGCACGCGTGTGTGTGTGTGAGTGAGTGAGTGAGTGAGTGAGTGTGTGTGTGTGAGCGTGTGAGAGCGTGTGAGAGCGTGTGTGTGCGTGTGAGAGCGTGTGCGTGTGAGAGCGTGTGCGTGTGTGTGTGCACGTGTATGTGTGAGTGAGTGAGTGAGTGAGTGAGTGAGTGAGTGAGTGTTTGTGTGTGTGTGTGTGTGTGTGTGTGTGTGTGTGTGTGTGTGTGTGTGTGTGAGTGAGTGAGTGTGTGAGTGAGTGAGTGTGTGTGTGGGCATGTTTTTGTGAAATATCAGGACACAAATGTGTATAATGACATGGTTATTACAAAAAGAGGGTGAAATATGAGGACGTTCCCCATGTCCTCACTTTTCAAAATGCTTATAAATCACACACAATGAGGTTTTTTTCACAGAAAGTGAACTGCACAGTCTCCTGTGAGGGTTAGGTTTAGGGGCAGGGGCAGTGTGTGTGTGTGTGTGTGTGTGTGTGTGTGTGTGTGTGTGTGTGTGTGTGTGTGTGTGTGTGTGTGTGTGTGTGTGTGTGTGTGTGTGTGTGTGTCCGCGCGTGCGTGTGTGATGCTGTACCTGGTGGAGAGCGAGGCGGGGTCCACGTGCCAGATGAGCAGGCAGGACTGACAGGCCACAGCAGTGTGTGTGTGTGTGTGTGTGTGTGTGTGTGTGTGTGTGTGTGTGTGTGTGTGTGTGTGTGTGTGTGATGCTGTACCTGGTGGAGAGCGAGGCGGGGTCCACGTGCCAGATGAGCAGGCAGGACTGACAGGCCACAGCCAGAGCGGAGCCGCACAGAGGCTTCCACTGCAGCGCACACACTGACCTCTGACAGCGGTGCTTCAGCGTCGGGCTGGTGGAGCTGCACACACACACACACACACACACACACACACACACACACACACACACACACACACACACACACACACACACACACACACACAATGTTCTTCTGGCATCTCCAACAGGCTCACACACACTGTAATGTTCTCATAATCTGACGCTTCAGCTCTTCTCTCAGTAGCCGCGTTTCCATTACCCTTCAAATTGCGCAAATTGAAATTGTGAATTGAAAATACGCCTAATAGAAACGCGTCAATTTCGCAAAAACTCCCATATATCGCAAAAAAGTTTTTACGCTCGCATGAGGTGGTTTTTCAGGCAATTCGAAAAAGGAAATGTTCGCAAAACTGCAATGGAAACAGTTTTTTCGCATTTACAGGTCACCTGGTACGGTCACGCATTGCTCTCACACACGGCCTACATATCATTTTTTTTCCACTCAAGTATGTACGAGATCTTATGCCATTAAAACGACATATTTTCTCCTAATAAGGAAAGTGTAACTTTATAATGACGGACCCGGTGCAGCCACAAATATCATAACTATCTATAGGCCTACTGTAATTATGACATATATTCCAGAAATGTATTAAAACAGAAAGACGCTATAGTTTCAGCCATACTCAAAGACTAGGTCAATCCATTCCCAGCGATCTTGGTTTGCTTCTTATTTATTAAATATAGCCTACAGCCAAATAGTGGATTAAACATTGATCAAAATTAAAATACAATTTATACTAAACAAAATTAATTTTAAAGAAAGACTTTCTAGAAAACACAATTCAATTGTGCTCAAAATCCATGTCTCCAGACATATGCGCATCTGATTAGCTTTACTCATGCTGCTCACTTTTCATAATCAACATATGAAATTACAATATTATAATATTTGGACATAGCCTAACTATATGAAACTAAATAGGCTACGTTTTCTTTAACCCTCTTTCTGACGAAGTCGTCGCCTTTTGATGAATTTTTTCCTTAGGCTATTCCAGTGGAAACTTAAAATACTCCGTCATGTTTAGCCATACAGATCAGTGCAAGACATAATTATAAACTATAAACCGTCTACTTTTATTAGTGTACACTCACGATAACAGCAAAGCCCGTGACTCAGGGAACAGATTATTCTCCACTCCAAACGCTGTCTTCATTTCAAATATATATTTTGTTTATTAAACGCAAAGTTTTTCATTTCAAAAGCATTTCTAAATTCAGTTTCTATTTCCAAAAAACGAAATTCCGAGCCAAAATAACGAAGTGGTAAAAAAAACGTTGAGTTACCACCATAAAGATTCAAACTTTTCGCTCGTCTCTGTATGTGGCAATGCGTCACAATGACCTGCGCATGTAAAAGTCGATCATTCTTTACAGATGATGGTATGTTTGGACAGAAGACGAGTTCTTTATTAAACTCAAAAAACAATAGAATATAAAATGCCACAATTTGTCATATGTGCCGCTCCAGTATAAGGTGCTTTCCTGGCCATCAGTGCTATAACACACACACACACACACACACACGTCTCTTTCCATTAATAATAATGGCGCGCAGTGGCTGGGATAAACATAAACCTAACAACATACGTAGCATGATTTTTGGAATGATTTATCACGAGAGGAAAACATTTTTTTTAGTCGCATAACATCAGTTAATGGAAACGCTGTCATTTCGCAACATTTTTTGTCGACTTTTAGAAAATATTGCAAAAGTTTTGCGCAAATCTGTAATGGAAACGCGGCTAGTGTCTGAAACACTTCAGTCTGTCTAAGCCCCGCCTCTCTGAGAACTGCTCTGCTGTGATTGGTCAGAGAGCACACGCTCATTATCATATCTGAATTTCTGTGTATTCTCCACATGAACAACACCAGCCGAACTCTTCCAGTCTCAACTAGTGTGTGTGAGGGCGGGGCACATCACCAGCAGAGGCGGGCATTATGCTAATGAGTCACACACCTGCGTGAGACGGAATTACACTTCTTCCCACTGATCTGACCTTTGCCCTTAACAGCAGTGTGTTGTGATTGGCTGTTGTAACAGTGCAGTGTTTGCACCTGTGGGATTTGTAGATCTTGATGGAGTCGTCCAGTAACGCCACAGCGAACTTATCAGTGTGAGGATGCCAAGCGAAGCTCCTCAGAGCGCCGTCAGACCTGCCACACACACACACACACACACACACACACACACACACACACACACACACACACACACACACACACACACACACACACAGTGTCAACACAAGGCCTCGAACCACATGACCTCTACAATCTACACCACGTCCTGCTCGTATTGCTCTTCTGATGGAAGACATGAACACTTTTATTCAGCAAGGATGTGTTAAAGTGATAAAGTAAAGGCTTGTGTTGTCAGTAGAGAACTATTGAGAATAAATGCGGATCTTTTTCACTTTATTCATCTCTGAATCACACACACATCACACTAGGGCTGTCAACCAATATTCTAAATTTGAATATATATTCAAATAGTTTAAAAAAAAAGAATTTTGAAGGTGAAAATTAATATTCAAATAAAAAAAAAAGTGTAATAAACGGCCGCAGTGGTAGAGGCGATGGGCGGCTGAAGCCTTGATTATTCTTATACTGGCCGCTGAGCTGTTCTCTGAAACCACAGAGGGCGACTCGGAGTAATTATACACCATCAGGAAAAGCGTGGAGAAGAAGTGGCTAATCTACACAGGTGACGATATTTACTACAGAAGAATCATGTACAACAGATCAAAATAAACCTTGATATAACTTGTGACATGAGAACAAAATGTGTGTAGAAATTAGGGCTGTCAAAAGATTAATCGCGATTAATCGCATCCAAAATAAAAGTTTGTGTTTACATAATATGTGTGTGTACTCTGTTAATTATTATTTATATATAAATACACACACAAGCATGTATATATTAAAGAAAAATATATTATTTTTATATATAAAACATTTATATTTATTATAGATTATATAAATGTATATACATGCAAATATTTCATAAATATATACATGAATGTGTGTGTTCATTTGTTCGTTGTGTGTAGGTAATACGTTGTCAAATATGTTGAATCTTAAATAGCCTACCTATACAAGTAGTTATGTCTCTGTGTATTCATTTGTCCTGTTATTGACGTAATGCGCGTCATTGATAAAATGCGCAACCAAATATTCGAATAGTTTTTAGAGGGAATATTTGAACGTTATTTTTGAGCACTTTTGACAGCCCTAGCGCAGATATTGAGCAGCTGCTCCCAACATTGGCAATCTGAGCATCCCATCAGCACATCAGAACGATTTACAGCAATCACAGGAATATGATTCATACAGTCAACATCTGTGCTCAATGAAAGAATTAAAGCTCTTCTTGTAGTTAAATCCGTCAGAAATTACCTTTTTGATTATATTTGTGTGTGTATATGATACACTTTCATTTCCAATTAATTCCCATAAATTCCTGTAAGTTCCTGTTAAGTTTCCAACTTGGAATATATCTAAAATTCCCCAGATTAAAGGGTTAGTTCAGCCAAAACTGTAAATTGTGTCATTAATGACTGAGCCTCATGTGGTTGGACACCCGTCAGACCTCCGTTCATCTTCAGACACAAATGAAGATATTTTAGTGTAAATCTGATGCTCTGAAAGGCCTCCATTGGCTCAACTTTACACTCTCAAGACCCTTAAAGACACTAAAGACTAAAGTTACAAAGTCCATCTCACTACAGCGGCTCTACAATAACTTTATGAAGACGACAATAGTTTCTGTGCGCAAAAAAACCCTAAATAACGACTTATATAGTGATGACGATTTCAAAACACGGCCTCATGAAGCTTCGAAGCGTTATGAATCAGTGAGTCGATTCAGCAGTTCAGAGTGTTATGAATTAGTGAGTCGATTCATCAGTTCAGAGCGTTATGAATCAGTGAGTCGATTCAGCGGTTCAGTGCGTTATGAATCAGTGAGTCGATTCAGCGGTTCAGAGTGTTATGAATTAGTGAGTCGATTCATCAGTTCAGAGCGTTATGAATCAGTGAGTCGATTCAGCGGTTCAGAGCGTTATGAATCAGTGAGTCGATTCAGTGGTTTGAATCGCCAAATTTCAGCAGTTTGACACGCGATCCAAATCATGAATTGACTCACTGATTCATAACGCTTCGAATCTTCATGAGGCCGTGTTTTGAAATCGTCATCACTATATAAGTCGTTATTTAGGGTTTTTTTGCGCACAGAAACTATTCTCGTCTTCATAAAGTTATTGTAGAGCCGCTGTAGTGAGATGGACTTTGTAACTTTAGTCTTTAGTGTCTTTTAAGGGTCTTGAGAGTGTAAAGTTGAGCCAATGGAGGCCTTTCAGAGCATCAGATTTACACTAAAATATCTTCATTTGTGTCTGAAGATGAACGGAGGTCTGACGGGTGTCCAACCACATGAGGCTCAGTCATTAACGACACAATTTACAGTTTTGGGTGAACTAACCCTTTAAGTACCCATGGAAATTTCCCAGAACTTTTCCAAACACGCAGTAAAACAAAGCAGCCGTGAAGCTTTAGGACGTACCAATCCAGCATCTGTGAGAACTCTGCCACCATCTCATCACTGCTCAACTACAAACAGAAGCAGAGCGTTAGTGAGAGTGTGTGTGTGTGTGTGTGTGTGTGTGTGTGTGTGTGTGTGTGTGTGTGTGTGTGTGTGTGTGTGTGTGTGTGTGTGTGTGTGTGTGTATCGGCTCATACTCACGGTCAGATGAGGAAACAGAGAGCCGTGGAAGGAAGACGCCCATCTCAGCAGAGCCAGCGCACAGGCCGAGCCCACCGACAGGAACCTGGGCACTGAAACACACGCGTGACACACGTCACAGCACACGCCACGACACACACGTCACAGCACACGCCACAACACACGCGTGACACACGGACATGTGAACGCCACTCACCTTCCTCAGCGCTGTTCGTGATCTCGTCCAGAAGACCGTACAGGCCCGCATCTCGCCTGAGAGAGAGAGAGAGGACTGTTAGTGTCTGATGGACACACACACACACACACACACTCACTCACACACACACACACACACACACACACACACACACACACACACACTCACCAGGCTCCAGCGCTCCTCATCCACAGTGTGTCCCTCTGGTCCAGGAAGGCGGATTTACTGCTGCTCTCAGGACGGCTGTGACCCTTCAGAGTGTCTCTGGTGAACTGAGGACTGGGCAGATCCGACCACTGAACACACACACACACACACACACCATTATATCCTGCTTTTGACATCATTCACACAAAAACACACAACGCTCTCGTTGTGTCGTGGCGACATCGTGTGTGCATCATGTGAGCGTGACGTGTGATTGGCTGGAACTCGGGTATAATCATCTTCACCCTCTGCCTCTGGGAAATTTCCTACTTCCCACTTCGGAAGTCGCATTCAAATTTTGACTTGAGAGGGCGTTCATGTCCAGTTTTTAACTAGGAAACTGGTATTTATGATAACTCTGATATTATGTACATCAGCCATGTTTGTAGTTTAACACTTTTCATTTGTGTCTGTAGTTTTATTCGTGTTTGTAGTCCAATATTAGCCATTATGTGTACAGAAAGAATTATCTTAAGTCTAAACAAATCTATTTTTTATTTTGCTCAAAATATTTAGTGAAATGTTAAAGCATGTTGTGAATGTGTTATTGACTATCTTTACATTAATATCTGATGTCGTATCAATCGACTAAATATCAAAAAACAGAAAGCCTGTGAAGGCAGCATAACCGTCAGTCTGACACACCCGCCATGTTTGTAGTTTTTTATTCGTGTTTGTAGTTCTATTCGAATCCTCGTCCAAAGCGCAATGTAAATTTATTTATGCATAAATGTATGCATTATAAAATAATGCATTGCATGGCCCCTTTACAGTAAACTCTCTGATGTCTTCATATCGTGACAAAAAAAACTGAAAGTTGTGTTGAAACAGTAGAAGATGAGAAAGCAGTGTGTCACGCGCACCTGTGTGTCGGGCAGTCCGGGCACGAGCTCGTTGTTGTGCTCGCGCAGCGTCAGTCCGGCGGTCACGGGCGCGCGGAACAGGCTGAGTGAACACATCTACACAAAACACACACAATCACATTCTCATTCACTTCCGCAGGAGGATATCACACACACGCATGACCAGCAAACACAATCAGGCTTTAAACGTGATCTTTAGCCTCACAAGTGTGTTGTTGTGCGTTACTCACTTTCTGAGGTAAATATGGGGACCGCAGCTGAACTCGCGCCTTTAGTTTTACGGAAGCCTCAATGAAGCACAACACCAAACCGACGAACGCGTTTTCATAATAAAAGTCCTATAGCTGTTGCATAATAATGGTCACTTTCGGGTTTAATAATGGTGTTACTATAGTAAAACTATATACGTTTTTTGGCAGATTATGATTTTTATTATGGTTTTACTAATATTATGGTTAAAGTCCCCATGGAATCAAAATTGTTGCTGGTATGAATGTGAGCCTTATAAAGTCCCCCTGTGGTGAAAATAAAGTTTTTTAATGTTGTTTGTATGTCTATGTGGTGTTTATTAATATGCTTTGAGACAAACCATGTGCAAATTCATCAGTCAACACCTTTGCTGAGTATTTTCTCCTTAAAACTACAGCGAACGATTTGATATTGCGTATATATTTTTCTATTGTTTATGAAAATTAGGTGCATTTAGCAATATAGTGAGTGAATTATGTATACAATGTATATTACAATGTTAGGACACATCATTTTTTACTTTGCAGTCAAGTCCATGATAATGAATACGGATGTCAAATGATTTTTGTGTATTATACGGACCAAGGTACTGCCTATGCCTTATTCACCTCCAACGTTGTAAAGAGCTTGAGGGGTCCACCTAGCCTGGCTCCGCCCTCCTACTTCTGCTCAATGTTCATTTTCCTTCAGTTCTCCGTCTGGGACTGCAGTATATTCTTAGGTTTTCTCCGAACAAATTTTAGCCGGTCCAATCAGTGAACAGAGGGCGTGGCTGAGAGCGATGGCGTTGATGTCGTGCGCTAGTTTGAGTTGTAGTTCAGTAATGGCGGTGGAGAAAGATGCGAGCGAAGCCGTTCGGTCGGTCGTGGCACCGCTACCGAGTATCCAGAAGTTATAGCGGAGCAAGAACAATCTGTGCTGAGTTCTGTTGGTGGCCGTGATGTTGTGTCCCGGGGAAAGTGTGATTCTCCAGCTCGCTCTGTTAGTGCTGAAGGAGTTGCTGAAGCTCTATTCGGACGGTAATTGTTTCTCGTGCGGTCAGAAGGTATGGTCATCATTTACAGCGGCTAGTCATGTGATTGCCGTCCGTCTCCCACCACCCGTGTAAAAATCCCCGGCTGAAGGACCTCCTGCTTTAGACAAACACCAGCTCGTGTGGTCATTTAACTGCTCTCCGAATCCACATCTCTGAGTTTTCAAGAATATATCACTTCAAAATTCACTGTTTATATCCTTTTGACCCCTGCAGAACACCGTACGGCTGCGCTTCGCTGTCATTTGGATGCGTTTCTAAACTTGTATTTCTTTAAATGCTGTGAAAAGTGTTTACAAGAGCAATATATTTCATCACCGCTCAAACAAAGGCCGTTATTTACGGCAGCATTTATTCTCATCATGCCAAGCATATGACATTTTATTTACAGCACACTCATGTTTCACTCAGTGCACTCACTTTTTATGTCGCAGCGCACCTCTTGGTCTGGGCCTGTACCGTGACGGTAGTTTAACAAACTCAGGGTTAAAGGATTAATTTAGAGTTGACAAAACCAAACCAATCTATTCAGCTTTCTCTGTTAACTCAGGCTTTGATCCTGAGTTTAGGAGTTTAGCTGTGACATCAGCAGTGAACAGCCAATCACACGCTGTGGATCAGTCAAACTGAGATTCACTTCTCGTGAGAGAAGCAGCGAAATTAATTTCTCTCTTCTGCAGAATATTACATGATTGAAAAATATTAAGAATTTAAACAAATTTACACAGCAAGAAGAAAAGAGCTGTCTATGAAAGTGGACAACTTTAAGAAAGGTCTTACTTAGTGCAAGTAAAAGTTATGAAGTTAGTTTAGTTGATATATAGAGAGAATTGAACATTTAAACTCACATGTAGTCATTTGTATAGCTTTATTTACTGATTTTAAAGCTTATTTGTATGACCTTTATATACGCTATTTATATTAATTTTAACTAAGTGCCTATTAATGGTTGATTAACTAAAATGATTCATGTGTAATTGATTAAGGGTATAATAATTACTTAAATGATATCTAAGTCATTAAAAATTATTATTATAATAAATAAGCATTGTTAAAAGCCAGACGCTTTAGTCTTTAATAGCCATTTGCTATAGTGCCCTTTAATGTGGAGTAGAAACAGGGGGCGTGGCCTCATTGCATCAGAGGCGTGTCACTTTGCTCACAGCTGATTGGTCTAATTTCAGTTTGATCTCTTATCCAGAACATGACCTGCCCTGGAGCAGGTTAGCCGTGGAGCGTAAGTTACTATGGAGATGAACACAGCTAAAAGCCAAACCACTTTAATGGTACCTAAAACCCAGGATTAGCACAAACAAAGCTTAAACACATCTGGCTAGCAGCTAAACCGGCTTCATGGTACAGGTCCCTGATCTGGTTCTTGTGTTGGCATTTTGTTTCCTTAGTTACTCATTGTTTGATTATGATATGCACCTGTTTCTTGTTTCCGTTCATTAGTCTGTCTTTGCATATATAGCCCCGTGTTTGCTCTGCTCATCGTCTGATCTCGTCATTATAAAGTGCTTGTTCTGTTCACTGTTTTTAGTATTCTGTTACTCTGGGAAGTATTATTTTGAGTTGGTTTTCATTAAAGTATACTGCTCAATAAAAGAAGATATGTGTTTTGTTCTGAATTTGATTCTAGCCTGTACAGTTGTGTAGATATGAGGAAAATACACAAGTATTTATTATATATCGTCACCTAGGTTCAAATGGGTTTATGATTGAGCGCACATGAGTAGTGGGAGGAATTTAGGACAGCTCTGGCAAATTTGCGCTGCTTCTGAAAACCTAGGCAGCTGACTCATTGCCTCACTGCATGAAGGCACCTCACGAAACTTCCAAGGCAGTGTAACAGTTTACTGATCTACAGCTAAATAGAGAGAGCTTTGGTGAGAACTAAACGCATATTTAATTACTACAGTAGTAATTTCTCGCTAGAAATGACATCAGAAGTGGAAAATGTTGGTAAAAAAAACCCGTACATTTACACACAAACTGACCAGCAAACGCAACTTTCGGACGCAATCTTTTTCCCCAGCTCAACTATCACAGAATGGAACGCACAGGATTGTGGGATATCAAAGGCAGCGAAGGATACAAATATGCTGCCTTCAAAAATCAATCAGATGAAGGGATCTCAGGAGACAGCACGCTAACATTAGATTCAGACGTGCCTTGGTGCCTTGAAATGTGTCCTCCGAAGGCAGCATTTTCCAGGTTTCAGACGCAGCCTCTGTACAAATGAAATGTACGAGAGTCTGTGAGACCCGGCTAGGGTACACCTACCACTTCCGGGAATTCTCACGTCACGATTTCTCTTAGCGGCAATGGCGCTGCACTGTGTGAAAACATGATTGCATAACCACCAAATAGGTGGCGATGTGCGCTAAGTAGGTTATGTAAATAGCCATTAAACAAAAAAAGAAGAGGAAGTAGAAAGGCGCGCTTTTTCCTTAGCGTCTGTTTCCATGGTGAATCATCGATTCGTCGCTCTGTTGAGGATGTCTTGTGTGTTAACCGGGAACATACTCTGAGAAACCTGTATGGTGTAACGTTAAGGTACCTCATTTTTTCGCACAGAGGGAAAAGACACTCATGAAAATGTGTGATGGGCTCCTACTAACTGTCAATTACACATTAAGTGTATAAAAAAATCTAACATAGCAGACAGACAGTCAACAACTCCATATCACATCTAAGCTATCTATCCTAGCATAACAAGCTAGCGGAAAAGTTTGTAAGTTTGCTTACCTTCCACGTTGTGGATATATCCTTCGATCCAGTTACTGTATCCCTTCAGTAACACAGCCCGGGGGATGTTGCAGTCCGTATCGGCCCACTGCTCCACATTTTGCATTGTTAATTCAGGCAGACCGGTTAGATTCGTAGTCCACAAACTTTCCATTGCTGCTACCGTATCGGAGTCCAACTTCTGGGTTTGTGTACCCCTCAACGGCGTTCGAGTTTTCAAAATGGCCGCCAGGGGAATAAGGCGAATAGCAGTGGCATAGACACAACACATCCTATACAGAACAGCTTTACAAGACCTTGGCTATTATAAACAAGTCAAACAACTGTAATCACAAACTGCACATAATACATTATGCCCTCGATTGCCACGGTACGGTTGGAGCTCACGAAGACGAGTAAAAAATACAGGAACAGTCTTTAATTCATGGATTACTCAGGGAAACTGAAGCACATCCATCTCAACATGGACGTAACACTCACAAGAACGGACAGAGAATGAAGGAGAACAAACAAAGGGAACTAATGAGATAATTAATGAGACGACAAACAAACTAGTTATAGAGTTATAGTTATAGAAATATACACTATATTGCTATTACTATGCTAAAGAGGCCAAATAAACACAAAATTATGAGTTTTATGGACATTAAAGCCTTGAGGGAAATCTCCATCCATCGGAAACCCCCTGGACAGACATCACACACACACACACACACACACACACACACACACACACACACACACACACACACACACATGGCCAATGTATTGACTTAGTTTCTAATCTTGATCAAACATTAGTGATATTACAATTTGCAAATGAAATAAAATGTCCCAATCTAGATGTTCTATTCTATTACAGGAGAAATGACTATAAAGATGTACAAACATCAGGAAAGGTCATGATTGTCTAAAATTATTTAATGATTTAAAACGCTGCTATCTGCTAAAGTGCTGAGAAAGCAGTCGTCTTAGCCATTGTGTGAATTAAACTCATCCGTCCTTTCATTCAATGACAACAAATTCATCAGCAGCTGAAGATTATAGATGACAGATGTATGGTTATACATGAATCGTGAAACAAAGAAAGCAAACAGATCAGATTCTTGAACCGGCTCTACTTGATCAGCAAAAACGTGGCAGGTGATCAGTAATAATGAGAGAACAGTAAAGAGCATATTTGTGACATGGCATGAGTGAACGCCCAAATCTTGCTTTGACATCCTTCAGGGGATCAACCCTTATAAACACTAGATACCGCTTCACATTCAGCTTCAGACTTCCCTCTTTACAACACAATATTTTGTGAGGTGTTCTGGAAACATGTTAAAAATGTGAACTGATAACACAGTGTTGTTTTTCTGTCACACAGCAAAACCTGTTATTCCTGCATTTGAACAAAGAGGTTTCCCGGAACAGAAACTGTGTGTAGAAATGAAAGTTAAACAGATGAAGGAAATATGTGTTTTGGGAGGCAACTTGTCAACATTATAAACAAAATGTATAAAAGATTATGTCCACATACTTGTCTTTACTAGTCTTGAATGGTGTTAAAAACAAGAAGGAAGCAGGTCGTGACTATTGGCAGAAAATGGTTGATAGAGTTGAAGGGGAATTACAGTATTTGCTTTATAGGCCAAAACTGAGAATGGCTCTATTTGGTGAAAAATTACTAATTTTAATTGTGAATCTTGCCAACAGAATGAAAGCCTATTAACAAAGATTGCCCTGGGATTAAACATTTTTCACAAGTTTTAATGGGTTTAAATGGGGACATTTTTGACCAGAAGGTCCCGAGAGGAACTGTTGTGTGTTACTGGATGAACAAATCCAATAAAAATACACACCTGTACCAACATTTATGTAGTTAGTGTGGCGGAGTGCTAATCCATCAAAGGGAGCTACGTCACAATTTGGTATACGTTAATCCGGGAGGGGAGTTATCCATACAGGTAACCCACCCCTAGCGGGTAGGGGTAAGCCACACCTCCAATAATAGCCGACTACGCCACCCCGGGGGCTCAAATACCAGGGAATTGCCCTTCACCAAAACAACACTTAAGGCACTCAAGCTCGATTACGGCTGAGTCAAGACATGAGACAAATGGAATACACAAATATATAAAACTTTATTGTATCAGCAAAATGAATCAAATAATAAATCGAATCAAATAATAAATCAAATCAATTGAATTAAACCAAATACTGAATCCGATCAAATAATGAAGGAAATAAAGAGTCAAATCAAATTAATCAAGTGATGGAGCAAATAATGAATCAAGTAAAATAATAAATCAAATGAGGAATCGAATCAAATAATGATTAAAATCAAAAGCTGAATCAAACAATGACTCAAATAAATCAAATGAAAAGTTGAATCAAATAATGATTCAAATCAAAAACTGAATCAAACAATGAATCAAATCAAATGATGAATCAAATTAAACCAAATGATGAATAATAAACAAATCAAAACAATATTCAAATACACGTATACCTCCACTCCAGGGTTGGGGACCCAGCTTTCCCATTCTCTGAAATAAGAATGCAAAACACAGCAAAAACACAGCAAAACACGCGCACACACACACACACACACACACCAAAGTGTCGAACACTGCACGCGGAAAGTACCGCCACTAAAGAGAGGGAAAGACTCGTCCCTCGCACGGAGCAGAACGCTGGTAACCCCAACTCCTGGAGAGAAAGCGAAACTAACATTAAATCAAACAAAACACAACTAGTGACACTTGGCCACCCGAAACGAAATATAACAAAAAAAAATTAAAACAGAAGGAACAGTTCAGCACAACGCCACATAAAACCAATACTCTGAAATTGTTCATAAAGGAAAAAAAAAAGTAAATAAACAAAGCGTTCGAATAAATAAACCAATGAACTCCAATACAAGATAAAACACAGAACACCGTGAGCACTGCTGGAAGGTCATCCCAAATGGTTAAAAACTCATCAACGAGGCAATGTACAGGATCTACGTTAACGTTAGTTGAATTGGATTAGGTTGCGGCCATCCAAACTACCACTTGGCTGATACTCAGTGTCCGTCCCTGAAACCACCGGCAAGGGTAACAGTCTGAAGCAGGCCCGATTCTGTAGCACTCAGTAATCCACCGGCGTTAGACCACCGATCCGGCTGCCGGTTATACACGGCGCCGCGTCACAAGGTCGTCTGCACCACTCTGATGCACGGAAAGCGGTACACCCATATACGAGCGTGAAGCCGCCGAAGTCCTCACGATAAACCCACTGCAACGTCTGTCTCTGCCTCTACCTACGTGGTTAACTGTAGAAAATAACAAAACTCGGAATGACCTATCAAGCTAATGCACAATAAAACGGGGCTCGGTGATTAAAACAACTTACCGGTTCGAATATCCCACATTACCTGGGAAACTCCAAGCCACTAAAATCCAGTGCAAATCATGGTTTGCAACAGTGCCCCAGGATTCCTCAGTCCACACTAAAAGAAACAAGCGTATCATACCCCCGTCCACACCAGCAATAAAATACAGCCACAGCCAGCAGCTCCTTACCGCACAAACACTCCCGCACCACGCCGGAAATCCGATGACGTCACTCGTGACCGTGAAACGCACACACCCTAAACGCCAACCACTGCCTTTATAGATCAAATAAACCACGTGAGCCAAAACCAACCTCTAAAGAAAAGCACCATTGGCTACATTAGCATTAACACAGGCAAAATTATCAGAAAGACAAAAATGTCCATAAGGACAAACAAATTAAGAAAACGACTCGGTTATTAACATAACCTCGGTTCCCTGAGAGTAGGGAACGAGTCTTGCGTTAGCATAACGCAGGGGTACTCCGTATTTCCTCGAGACTGAAGTAAATTTTATCCTTAAAATATTCCATGTAAAACGCAGTGTAGCTGCTCAGTACACCTAGCAGAGCGCAGGTGCGCTGATTGGCTGTGCTGCTGCAACTGCAGGCAACCTATGGCGAGGCGGCTGAGCGGGGGGAGCCAATGGGACGTCTTCTTTGTTCCCGCCCGCATAGCCCTCAATTTGCATAGCGAGCCTATAAAAGGCCGTGTCTCGCCATAGGGACTCAGTTCATAAAATCGACTGAAGAGACACACTGAGCTAGCACTAGCACGGCATGCTACGCAAGACTCGTTCCCTACTCTCAGGGAACCGAGGTTATGTTAATAACCGAATCTCCGTAGCCAAGGCTTACGCCCTAACCGACTGGAGAGAATATGCCCCTTAAAGAATGAGCCCCCCGTGGGCTTCCAAGGGGGTAATTGTGCATTATGCTGGCCAGACATTTAAGGAATGTGCTTATGACTTATACAAATACTTAACCCAGACCGGACTATCGCGCCATAAGGGGTTAATATGTATTATACGGCGAGAAGCCCAGCCTGTAAGGCAGGGACATCCAAATGATAAAATCTGATAAAAGTGGACGGGGAGGCCCAGCCTGCCGCCGCACAGATATCATCCAGAGAATGCCAGTAGACCAAGCCCACGATGAGGCCTTGCCTCTAGTAGAATGGGCTTTAATGCCTAAAGGGCAGCTGAGATCTTAAGACTCATAGGCCAGTGAGATAGCATCCACTATCCATCGTGACATGGTCTGCTTTGTAACCGCGCACCCTCGGGTGCGTCCGCCAATGCACACAAAGAGCTGTTCAGTTTGCCTGTAAGCAGCGGAACGCTCTATGTATATTCTCAGCGCTCTGACAGGACAGAGCAAATTAGCATCTTCTTCATCTAGTGATGATGAAAGTGCTGAAAGTGAATGACCTGTGCTCTGAACGGAGTTGAAAGCACTTTAGGTACATATCCATGTCTTGGTTTGAGGACAACTTTGGAGCCGTTTGGCCCAAATTCCAGACACGAGGCGCTCACAGAGAGCGCGTGCAGATCACCCACTCGCTTAACTGATGCGATCGCTAGCAGAAAAGCGGTCTTTAGTGACAGGAGCTTTAAGCTCACTGAATGCAGAGGCTCAAATGCAGAGCTCTTCATGGCATCCAGGACCGTGGACAGGTCCCATATAGGGACTGAAGGGGGGCGAGGTGGGTGAAGCCTTCTAGCCCCTTTAAGGAAGCGAATAATGAGATCGTTCTTCCCTAGTGACAGTCCGTTCTCTTGAATGTGATGCGCTGCTATAGCGGCCACATAAACTTTGAGCGTGGAGGGGGAGCGACCCGCGTCCAGAAGCTCTTGTAAAAATGTAAGCACCTCTGACACTGCACAATCATGTGGGGTCAGACTTCGCGCTTTACACCAGTCCAAAAAGACTGACCATTTGACTGAATAGAGCCGCCTGGTCGCGGGGGCTCTAGCTTCAGATATAGTGTTTAATACATTTTCAGAGAGGTTCTCGTGTACCCGTTGATGGGCCAGACATGAAGCGCCCATAGATCGGGACGGGGATGCCAGATCTGCCGTTCCGCCTGCATGAGGAGGTCTCTCCTCAGCGGGATTGGCCACGGGGCTGTATCTGACATCCGGCTTAGCTGTGAGAACCATGGTTGATTTCTCCAAAGCGGGGCTATTAAAAGCACAGCGCACTTGCTCTCCCTGATCCTCTCTATGACCTGAGGTAACATTGAGATAAAGAGGAAGGCTGGGCCATTCGTGGGTCAGCGCGTCCTTGTGTTTGGAGAAATATATTAGGCATTGAGCATAGTCTTGTGAGGCGAAAAGATCCACTTTTGCCTCGCCAAGCATGCCCCAAATTGTCTGAATCGTTTGTGGGTGAAGAGACCACTCTGCAGGGGACACTTTGCCCCTGGACAGCATGTCCGGACCCAGATTCAGAATGCTTGGCACATGAGTCGCTCTCAGCGAGCTCAGATTGTGCTCCGCCCATATTAGGACTTTTTCCGCCATTGTGTGCAGATCGATAGATCTCAGACCGCCCTGGCGATTTATATAGGCTACCACTGACCTGCTGTCCGTTCGGATCAGGACAAGGTGGTGCTTTATGTACGGAAGGAAAGCTCTTAGCGATAGCGTGACCGCTTTCATCTCTAGACAGTTTATATGAAGGCTCTTTTCCGAGTCTGACCAGAGACCGGAGATCGGCCTGCCCTCGTGAAGGGCTCCCCAACCTAGGTTGGATGCATCTGTCGATATAACTTTCCACTTCGTAACAGTGCCCAAGCTCACGCCCGTCTGATACCAGATGGGATTTTTCCAAGGAGCCAGAGCCAACACACAGCTGTGGTCTACCTTGATTTGTAATCGGCCCGAGAGCCATGCGTGAGCTGGAACGCGGCGATTCAGCCAGTGCTGTAGGGGGCGCATGTGCATCAGACCTAGTCTGAGTCATGGATAGCGCGTGCTCTGCCGGCGCGGGTCTGCTTGGCCACTAGAAAAAGCTCTGATTCATTGTAAATAATGTGTGGTGGCGCGCACTGTGTAGTGGGCGCCACTTACATTAGAGTACTCGCGGCGTACGCCGGCAAGCGAGTTCACAGAGGTAAACGCATAACAGCGTTAGTGTGCAACTGAGCATGTTTTGGGTACTGGGAGAATATCAGATTTATTGAGTGATTTTGTGGCGCTGAATTAACAGTGCTTATGCAGGAGTGCACACTATGTAGTGGACACATTACCTACAGTGTTGAACCACTCCAGCCGCCTGAATAGAGGGGACTAGGAGAAGTGATATAGTGAAAAAGGGCGCAGGCTTGGCCGCCATTTTACGACACCGTTATGCTCTAGACGGAGAGCGTGTGTTATGATGTAGGACGCGCTCTAGTCAGCGAACGCGCGCTGTGGAGAGAGAACGGCTGTGACGTAAGCGCATTTTCGATATATCCAGCAGCCTGCATTCGCTCGTCTACTCTAGCATTCTCTGTCCATGGCCATTATCAGAGCGGCGGGAGCGAGAGAAGAAGAACAGTAGAAAGGAGGAAGAGTGAGGAGAGCTTAGGCTTGAGTTCACTCGTCTTCTGTTGATAGCGGAAGCGAGAGAAGAGGAGAGCTCCGTATGTCCGCGGCGCCATTAGCATGGCGGGAGTGGCGCGGGCTGAAAACGGCTCTAGTTCCGCGTCGACGCTTGCCCTGACTCTTGTGGCGGCCTGTGTCGAAGCGGTGTGCTCCGAGGCAGAGTCCGACCACTCGCTGGCTGAAGCCGGTTGGGAAGCGTCGCTGGTCTCTTCTTGGTCCTGACGGGGTCCACCAAAGGAGGCCGAACCGGCCATTGGAAGGGAAGGCCGCTTTTCCTTCTGTGTGAACGTAACAGGAGGGTGTGCTGCACGTGGGGAGGGGTCCGGCATGCAAGCACATGGCTATTCCGACTGTCTCTGGTCGCAATGCTTTTTCTTGCGTGGAGCCGACGAGAGAGCAGGCGGAGCGGGGCTATCATCGAAAATGGCAAGCCGAGCCCGCAGGGTCTGCAGTGCTATTTTGTCGCACTCTGGGCAGCCGCCCTGGTAGAGTGCCGCCAGGGCGTGGTCTCGGCCGAGGCACGCCGGGCAGATGATGTGATGATCCCCGCTTGACAGAGGGTTTCTGCACGAAGCGCAACGAGACATTTGAAACAACGCTCGTGAAGGGAGTATAAAAGGATATAGAACGCCGGATAGCGTAGCTGGAACACGGCGTCTGAAGGCGGATGGCTCCGATGTCCTCAGAAGTTGCTCAGGTTCCGCTAAGGTGCTTCTTCAACGGCAACTTCAGGTCCGGAGATCAGCGAAGTGAATAGTCGCTGAAGGAGATTTGAACTGAGTCCCTATGGCGAGACACAGCCTTTTATAGGCTCGCTATGCAAATTGAGGGCTATGCGGGCGGGAACAAAGAAGACGTCCCATTGGCTCCCCCCGCTCAGCCGCCTCGCCATAGGTTGCCTGCAGTTGCAGCAGCACAGCCAATCAGCGCACCTGCGCTCTGCTAGGTGTACTGAGCAGCTACACTGCGTTTTACATGGAAAATTTTAAGGATAAAATTGACTTCAATCTCGAGGAAATACGGAGTACCCCTGCGTTATGCTAACGCAAGACGAGTGACTCTCTCGAAAGGGAACTATGATTTCCAGTTCATTCTATAATGCAATAAGAGGTAAATCCACCCCTTTATAGTCATAACTGTGCTAAAGAGACCAAATAAAGACAAAATTATGAGTTTTATGGACATTAAAGCCTTGAGGGAAATCTCCATCCATTGGAAACCCCCTGGACAGACATCACACACACACACACACACACACACACACACACACACACACACACACACACACACACACACACACATGGCCAATGTATTGACTTAGTTTCTAATCTTGATCAAACATTAGTGATATTACAATTTGCAAATTAAATAAAATGTCCCAATCTAGATGTTCTATTCTATTACAGGAGAAATGACTATAAAGATGTACAAACATCAGGAAAGGTCATGATTGTCTAAAATTATTTAATGATTTAAAACTCTGGTATCTGCTAAAGTGCTGAGAAAGCAGTCGTCTTAGCCATTGTGTGAATTAAACTCAATCGTCCTTTCATTCAATGACAACAAATTCATCAGCAGCTGAAGATTATAGATGACAGATTTTTGGTTATACATGAATCGTGAAACAAAGAAAGCAAACAGATCAGATTCTTGAACCGGCTCTACTTGATCAGCAAAAATGTGGTGGGTCATCAGTAATAATGAGAGAACAGTAAAGAGCATATTTGTGTCATGGCATGAGTGAACACTTCCTCCTGGATGTTGCCATGTTCAACACTAGAGACACACGACAGGCTCACCACACCCCGTTCATCATATAATAACCTTTGGTGTGTTCAGATCTGTGCAAACTGAAGAGTGTGTATGAGCCGTCTGCTTACACTGATCTGACACCAGGAGAAACCTGCTCTGAACATCAAGGTATGTGTGTCTTCATGCAATGACTTTGAGTTAGTCCATTTTATATTGATAGTTTGCCTTAGGTATCTACAGTGATATACCGGTAAATACACATTTCAAGTGGTCGTGCTTGTTATAGCTTTTAAAATTGTTGTGCTGTACCTTTAACTATCTTCATTATAGAACATGGCTTCTCATGCCTCATTAACTCCAGAATATTTTGTTGTATGACTATCTGAGCATACAATATATAAAAAGAGAGAAAGAACAGGTCATCTGCTTTAAAAAAAAAAAAACCCTGCTTTATTCTAGCTTCATGCATTATTTTTTATCTACACTTGAATGTGAGAAAGTTTCATAAAAAATGTTTTGATCAGGAGATTCTGTACTCGTTCAGGAGATGTATAATAGCGCCCCTACCGAATAACAGTGATAACACAGATAGCTGAGAAATTCTGGGAAGTTTGGTGGGGAAAGAGTAAAGTAACTGCATGGAAATACAGTAATTCCAGGTCTTGAGCTCATTCAGTTCCATATCAGTTCACTAAATTGACTCTGTTAATCACAGACCCTTGCAGACTACAGTAAAAACCACTGTAAAACACAGACACTGAACAAACGGTCGGTGTAGGGAGGGCTTTTATTGTCCCATTAAAGTGGCATCCATTTAATAATATTAATAAATATAATAATTTACACTCTATGTTATTATTGCATCCTGTTAAAGGGTTAGTTCACCCAAAAATGTAAATTGTGTGATTAATGACTGAGCCTCATGTGGTTGGACACCCGTCAGACCTCCGTTCATCTTCAGACACAAATGAAGATATTTTAGTGTAAATCTGATGCTCTGAAAGGCCTCCATTGGCTCAACTTTACACTCTCAAGACCCTTAAAAGACACTAAAGACTAAAGTTACAAAGTCCATCTCACTACAGCGGCTCTACAATAACTTTATGAAGCGACGAGAATAGTTTCTGTGCGCAAAAAAAATCTAAATAACGACTTTATTCAACTTTATTCTGAGCCTCTGACGTGAACTCACGAAGCACCACAACGCATGCGTGAATAGAGCCGGTGTTTTGACACATGACCCGTGAGTGAGGAGCTTTTTCTTTACAAAGCAAATGTCAGTGTCACAATATAATTAAAATGACTGACAATAGTAAGGTTTTTTTGTTTTTTGGTGCTTTTTTATAGTAACCGACGCCGTCTTCATCTAAAGACTGGATGGACTACTCATGGAATCTCTCTCTCTCTCAAACTTTTTGTTGTAATGGCTTTATCACCTCAGACTCTGCATTAACTTTTTCTTAAATGTATTAATTAATAAATTGTGTGTGTGTGTGTGTGTGTGTGTGTGTGTGTGTGTGTGTGTGTGTGTGTGTGTGTGTGTGTGTGTGTGTGTGTGTGTGTGTGTTTGTGTGTTTACAGTAAACTTCACAATCAACAACAAAATATCTTCCTCATAATGGCGTCTGACATCACAGTTCTCTCCTGGAATATTCGTAGCCTGAAAGCAAAACTTAAGAAACATAAAGCTGCAGTACTGGAGATCTTTCGGCAGCATGATATTGTGCTTTTGCAGGAGACTTTCGTTGGTCTAATGGATGATGGCAGAGAATATCCAGGCTTGAAAATCATCACTGAGGCATTATCTGAGGAATATACCTTATATAAACTGAAAGATCAGACATACAGAAGAAGACGTGAGCGCCCGCAGAACACCATGTATATGACATACTTCAGTTCAGACAGCAAAGGGGTTGCCATCCTTATCAATAAACCACACACACTTCTGAACGCTTTTTGTGTGGGTGGAGATTATGCTTGGGTTCATGTTCAGATCGGCGATCAGAAGTACACGTTTGTAAGTGTGTACTACCATAAAAAATATCCTGATCGGATCTGTAATCTCATGTTGAAGATTTTCAACAGCTTCTGGACAGATGGGTTAGATGCTTTTAAACACAGGCTTGTGATTGGTGGAGACTTCAACACAACACTTGACCCTAGACTGGACACATCCAGAGACAAATCACACCACGTTGCACGGAGAAACAGACTGAAGGATTTCATGAGTATAGTGAAGCTGTCAGACGTCTGGAGAAAAAATAATGGTGAACGGATTGAATACACGCACAAACAGTCCAGATTAGACTATGTGTTCATGTTGAAGAATGATCTGAGATATGTCACAAGTTGTGAAATACTCAAGAATATAACTCAGTCCGATCATTCCCCCGTGAGCCTTACTCTGAACTATCCTAGTACTGATGATAGAGAAGAGTGATTTTCCAGCTTTTAACAGTGAATGTGCTCCTAAAGAGCAACACCTTCTCATTAATGCATCTCTAACACAATTTGTCTTTATTGTGCAATTTATACAAAATGACTTTTTACGTGCACATGATACACATTGTCATCTAGTTTGAGTGGTGTGGGTTACGCGCCAGCATCATGAGCACAGAATCCAGTTCTCTTTCGCTCTTGAACAAACTATAACACAAAGAATTATGCCTAAATGTCCGTTTTGTCGAGTATCCTGTGAAGAACAGTTTTAAATGAGTTAAATAACGGCTTACCGGGCCGTTTCCAGCCATTCTGACGCCCTAGGCGAAATCCTTATTGGTGCCCCCACTCAAATTTTAAAAAGCAACATTGGTATTACTGGTATTAATTAACAAATACATACATACCAAATTATATTTGTATATATCTGTTAATAAGGATTCAAATTAATAGCCAGATGGCTGTATAGCCCTAGGCCTATAATATATAGCCTATATTTGTGCAGTCCCTAGTTGCTAAGAAATTGTTCTCAGACATAACTACATAATTATTATGCGTTATTAGTACATTTCACATGAAAGTAATACGAATAAATACTGATTCAGTGTGGTTTTTGTTACTCATTGATGCGTGAACGTCCCCTTTAAATAACGCAACACTTTGCCCTCTGTGTGTACGACGCTGCTTGCATTAAGCACTATCAGAACTGAATGAATCAACACCATCCGTAAAGATAGGTTAAATTCGACAACGTGATTTAATAAAGGATGTATTCATGTTGTGAATGTGCACATTTTATTATACCATTTTTAAATTGGCCGCTAAAGTTTTATATGGGACAATTACAAAACACACTGATTCTTTTAACAATGCATTGGCGCAAACACCTTTTGGAGGTGCAATTAAGAGAAGAAAGCTTAATAGAGTCAAAATATAACTGCATACTCACTACATCATGAAATGCTGATGTGAGTGTGCAGTTATATTTTGCCTCTAACATACACACGAGCAATGCTATCTGCCCATTCACAGCGTGATTTCTCGACTGCCACAAATTCTGGCCTAACAAAATACAGATTTGTACCTGTTATTTTAATTGGCCTTTAGTTTGAATTTAGCTTTATTTTATGGTTAAAAAAAGTGTTACCTTGCCAAAGCATTGACCGAGTTCATTGATCTAATGGTGTTGTGGAGCGCTCCAAACAAGAACTTTTTTGACAGTAGCCTACTCTGATCTGATGGCATATAGGAATCGTCAGATTGACAGTTCTCTGATCCAAAAGTGTGGGGGAACTAGTGGGGGCGGTAACATTTTAGGGTGGCCGTGACACCCTTTACACACAAACATCTAGTGCCAGATATGCGCTTATTGGCGCCCCCCTACTGATGGCGCCCTAGGCGACCGCCTAGTTTGACTATGCCTTAAAACGGTCCTGACGGCTTAAATGAACAAAGATTTGTGAGGAAATGGGACAACACGACAGATCCGCGTCATGTTTGGCAGCGGCAGATCTTAAAGTCACAGCATCACTGACTACTAATGACGTTTGAAGCCTAATAAATGTTAAAAAGCCTGCAATTACACTCATGTTGAATGACTAAAATTCATGTTTAAAGGGGGGGTTTAAAGGTATATTTCATAGAGACATCAGGATAGTATCAGTGATACTGGCCTTCATTCATAAAAAGATGCCATTGAACAAATATTTAAAATATACTGTCTTTGTTTTTTCTACATTAATTTGGTGATTTACTGTGGAATTATTACATTAAAAATATAGTATGCCTACCCACTATCTATCTTTTGTATTTATTGCATAGCATATTGTATGTTCAGCAGACTGATAAGCAGACATGGTCTTTATGACTGAATGTAACTTTTGATTCTTTGTGGTAATTTCTCCAGCCTTTGCACAAATATATCTTTTAACAAATTACATATAAATGAGGGAAAATTACTGCTCTCTCTTTCCAATAAGTTCATGGATCATGCGTTCTGGGTAAATACGCATCATTGAGGTTCTTTTTCACTTCTCCTGTTGCATCAGCTGTAGCACTGTGTGTCGTCTGGGTTTCACGGATACGACCATCAAACAGTTCCCATAAAAAAGGCCTAGGTACAGGGTAGTGTAGCACGATATACCGGTACTAGAAAAGTACCGCGATACCCTGCTTTTACAAACGGTACTTTAAGAGTGACAGCTGTTTTTCCACCCGGGGCAGTGTGTGTACACATTCAGCGCGTGTTTTTCCTCTCAAATGTGAAATACAGGTGCTCATGCGCTTTCCCGACCGTCCACAGATTGTTGATAAAGCAGATGCACGAAGTGAAATATGGCATTATTTTGCATAAACAGTTCACATTCCCACTCTGTCTCAGCAGACAGCAAAAACTGAAAAGCTTTTTGTTTATTAATAAAAACAACAACAACAAAACACTCTGTCATCGTTAATTATTTACTTTTCATGCTGTTTTAGGTTTTTGCCATAGTATCGTTTAAATATCGGTATTGTGATATTTAAGTTAGGTATCTCATCAAAGTCAAAATGTTGGTATCGTGACAACACTAGTACAGGGCGAATGTTACCATCCTCTGCACACTCCAAAATGGCAGGATGAGTGCTCCTCAAATGGCGCATCATGGATGATGTATTGTCTATTTGGTGCTTCCGAATGGAAATGCTCCCACACCACAGATGTACGGTATCTCTTACGTGGAGCCTCCATTTTTATCTATTCTATTAATATATCTATCTATAAATCACATATGAATCTATATCTATATACTTATGAATCTCTAACTTATGCTGTGCTGTCACTATCTAACTTAGCCTATATGAATGTGTCACTATATCTATCCTAACTATCTGTCACTGTCTATAGCTATCAGTCAATATATCTAATTTAAATCTAGCCTAAATATAGCCTAACTAAAGCGCACTATAAATCTCACTTATATCACAGAATCTCTCTCCTCTCACAAAAAACCACGAGGTGAAGATGGATTAACTTTACTTTTAAACTGTGGGGAACTATACAGATGTGTGACTGTGTGGTTTGTTCCTGTTTGTCAAATCAAATGCAGTTTCGACAGGCGCCAGCTGATGAAACCAAGCGACTCCTCCCGCAGTTTCTCCTGAAGCCAATACGGAAGTGACTTAAACTGCAGTTCATGGACTGGCCACCAGAGGAGCAGAATCTCATTGAGCTCATGTTAAAATGCCCAACTTTACAGCAGAAGAACACATGTTTACAGTCTGGGACAAACTGTGCTTTTGGTCTGTACGGCTAATGTTGCCCTTCATGACGACTGTGGGGGGGGGGGAATGTTTTTATAACTCATTCGTTTACATTATATAAAGCCTTAAAGTTCTGCATAATTAAGTCACTTTGATTGACTTTTTATCTATTAGTCATCACGTCACCTCAGCTCCGCCCACGTCCCGTCTTTTTTTTCCATTTTCTGTTATCGTTGAGAGATGCGCGCAGCCAAGATGGCGACGGCCAGCTCGACCTGACTCTACACTTCAGAACTGCTCTTCAGAATCCTATGGGTGACGTCACGGACACTACCCCATATTTTTTTAAATAAAAGTTTACTTGATAAAGTTTTAAATATGGATATTTTTCTTACACAAATGCGTCGATTCGCTTCAGAAGGCCTTTATTAACACCCCAGAGCCGTGTGGAGCAGTTATATGACGGACAGATGCACTTTTATGGACTTCAAAAACAGAGCAACTATTACTGCTATTATAATACTTGGATTAGCCTGGACTTTTGTAATATAACTCAGATTTTATTAGTCTGAAAGAAGAATGTCATACACACCTCTGATGACTTGAGGGAGAGTAAATCATGGGCTAATTTTAATTTTTGGGTGAACTATCCCTTTAAGGTGTATGGTCACATTTGACCACCAATGCGTATCAGTGTGACCAATTAGTAAGGAATACCTGAGGGCTAAATACAATAAAAATATTAACATTAATGTAAACAATGTTGCATCTCCATTACTCGCCATAATATAATGATCCTGTAAATTTGGTTGACTTGATAATCAATGCACATTATGCTTCACTGTTTACCAGAACTTGCTGCAAATACATAGTGAAACTGTTGTGTAAACTTTAGTAAACTTTCGGCCGACCGCCTTCCCTGTTCAATTTATGGAAGTGTTGAAAGTTCCCCTGCCGATCGAAAGACTAACGCGACCAGGTGACCCGGTCTGTGAAAACCTAGCCAGTCATTTTGTGTGTGTTTGATTCACTGTTTTCTACACACAATCATCCATAATGTAAAGAACATTCTGTGAAAATAAATCCTTGATATCTTTAATATTGACTGAGTACGGCCATGTCAAAGATTTGAAAATGTTTTGGAGAATTACGTAATTTACGGTTCAAATGTGTTGCAGTTAATAAATAAGCTTGATTTTACAGCTTATTTATTAACTGCAACACATTTGAACCGTAATAACCACATTATTACCACATTATAGTGGAGATTCTCCCAGTTTCAGTGATATAGGACACATTTATTCCTAAGGTTTTGTAAAACAAGTCATTTATTATGATGTCGAAAAGCACAAAAACACTGAAACGAGCTTGGACTAGAACGACTTGCAGAACTTTATTAGTAAAATGAAATATCAGTAGAAAATCTCTTTTAGATGTAAATCCAGGACGAGAAGAAAAATAATAGCCCAAGTTAACAGGTCAGTCTCAAACTGTACTTGTAGGTGTGAATCTTCACTTTTATTAAAAATAAAATACAAATATATACAATTAACTTTACTTGTTGATCAAATGTAAAATTAATAAGTGCTTATTACATCCGAGATGAATCGACACATCCCAGATGACTTCATGTAATCATGATCTGGCTGATCGGGTTCTTCGAACACACCTGATGATCAGTATCGCTGGATTGAGTTATCTGAGATTATTGTGTGTTCATGTGTTATATGTAGGCCTATGGATAGTAGAAACATTGATTGGCTATTGGCTGCTCACCATGGCCAAAGAGCAAATTGCTCAAAAGGTTATGTGGAATATGAAAGCTTGATTAAAACGCACCTCAAAGTCTGCAAAAGCCAGGAGAAATTAAATGTGTAATGGTGACCATGTTAGATGTTTCTATCACTTATTACATAATATATTTTTGCATTGTAATAATTTCATAATTACTTTGTTTATCATCTTTCATGTCAGAGCCACCACAGGACCCACTAGAACAAGTCAAAGTGAAATAGAAGAATATTCTAGTAAATGGTCATCTTTACTGCTGTCCCCAGTCTCGTATAAAAGACCCTGTTAAACTACTGTTCATCTGTTTATAACAGAAACAAAGAAAAACACTGAACAAAAAAAGGTCCTGCAACAAAAGATTATTATTCTTACCCCATTGGCAGATCATTTTACTGGTTTTAAGAAAAAACTCACTTCATTTTGATTTATTTCCCAGAAAACAAGACATAATATCTTATGTAATTTGACTTATTTAGTAAAAGCATCTTGATTTAAGATTTAGATATTTAGACTGGAAACAAGTAAGAAAAGCATTTTTGCAGTGTTGTTATATTTCTCTTCTAAAGGCTCTCTTCTTTAGCTAAATCTAAATACAGATCATCTATTTTGTTTCACAGATTAGATCAATTCCCCAGAGTTTCTTTGGACAGGAACTTGTGTAAGTCATTGAGAATGTCAACCTCCCTCTCTGGACATGGATCATAGATTCATCCTCCAGTACTGAAGCAGTTTTAACACAAATCAGAAAGTAGCTTAATGTTAAATTTACTTTACATCTGTCTGTGTTTCCAAGTAAAGAGATTGAGATGAATCTGTGATGGGATGAAGGCCAATAACCAATTGTAGTATATCTGAGAACATCTGAACTGTATAAGAGCCTAAAGTTAACTCCAAACTCACACATGAGAGCATTATTTGTCCAAGAATATTCCTTGTTCTGTGAATGTAAAAAACAGCAAACCTCAGAAACCTGTAAATCATCACAGATCAACTCAAAGACTGTAGATGTCCCGTTCCTCAGAGGGAATCTGTCCTTAGAGTCCTGGGGCTTCATCCTAACATTAAATATGCCTCCAGGTCTAACAGTACGAGACTAAGACCATAAACACTGCAAATAATACATTTCGTATTGTCTGTGTTTTAAGTTATTATAATCCATCTACCTTCACCAGAATAAATCTAATGTTTCAATGTATGTAGGGAAACAGCGACCCCTGCTGAAGGGCTTGATCCATGACAGAAACATGCAGAATCAGCCCATTGAGATTTCCCAAACTCTGAGACACAAGAGTGTGTTGAAAACATTATTTGAGCTTTCTGTGTTTCATAAAAAGAACAAGTGCCTTCCGTTTATCGATATCCCTTAACCCTCTGACAGGCAGCACCTCAGGAAACACAGTCTTTAGTCTCTTGTAGGAGGCACCAGAAATAATTTACCGTCCAATTCTGTTATCATTATCATAGTTGAGTCTGTTGTGGGTCACATGACTTGGTTCACAGAAAGCTGGTTTTGTCAGTTTGACCTAAAGCCAACTCGTCCACAGTACAAATCTGGTTCCAGAGCCGGGGCTCTTAGGGAAAGATCCTTACAGACCCTCCTGGCCTCAGGCTCCCTCACAATCTCTGTATTTTGAGTTAAACAGTTGTGCAAATGTTAATATTCACATGTAAAACTGATATAATTATGCTTGGTTGACTACATCTTTGCATAGGTGTTTTCTTGCAGGGTTTCACACAGTTCACTGGTGTCCAGCCCTGATTAAACACACCTGGAGTTATTAGGAAATAGTGTTGTATCAGAAATGACATTATATGATAGATTAGGGATGGAGCTAAACCCTGCAGGATGGTGGAGCTCAAGGGCTAGAGTTTCCCACTCCTGAGGTGAAGACGAAACAGCTCAGCTGTGAAAACAATATAACACGTGTGTATGATTCAATGAAAGGACACTTGGATACGTCACACATGCAGCACATTTAGCAATAAATCATAGAAATATTGATGACTTTTGCTTTTTTATACCATACCATTTTATGAGATACAACTCATAAAATCCAAATTAGACTTAAACCTCCCAAATCAGATGAGCTACTCGTTACGATGAAAATCCACCGGGATCTCATACACGCAACAAGATATCAACAAATCTCCCAAGTCTGCAGTGAGTCGTTAGAGACCACGAGCCATCTGAAGAAGTCCTCAAACTGTGTGTCCATTTTCACTCAGTGTTAACTCAATATTAACCCTTGACCTTTGATGTAAGCAAAAGCACCTCTGAGTGAAGCTTCTTTGCCTTCTCTGGCTTTCTTCACCAAAGGCCAAACTTTGGCCCGAGCCGCTCTTTCGCCTGGAGTCTTCTGTTAAACGGAGATGGGCTTCCTGGAGGAACCTGAGCCTCTTGCATCCCTCCAAACAATATCCCGAAAGTGACGCATGAGGAATGATTTTCCTTTTCGCAGAGTTGCTGTCTTTTCTCTTTCCAGTTCCATGCACCTCCGGTCACTTCTCAGATATTTTCGGAGAGATCTTGCCAAGAGCTTTCCCGAGTGTCTTCCTGTTAATCTTCCTCTCTCATCCCGTGAGTCTCAGCCCCGTCTTCATCCATAGCTCCTGGAAGTTTGAGTTGTTTGTTTTCTTCTCTCAAGTCTAAGGTCTTGTTTTCTAGCGATCCTCTCGTTTAGGACCTTTTCCACAGTTTCATTCAGAAAGGTAATGACATGATCAATGTTTCTCACCATTGTCTCCATGTAACCTTTTAGAAAATGACTTCACATTTTGAGGAGAGAGATTGAATAGCGGTGTAGACTTGAAATTAAGCTCTTTCCCCGTTGTAGTTTAATTCACAGGACCGGACACCAGTTATTTTGACAAGAGATTTTCTTTTTTATTATTTTATATGTCAGCATAGGAGAGAAAGACAATTTTCTGGGAGATGGTCTTCATTCCAGCTTTCTCTGGTCTTCTGGACTAAAGTGTTGGGTTTTAAATGCTGGAAAACTACAGTACCAGAGGAACATGTGACGTCCATTAAAATGGAATGTATAAATGTAGTAGTCTACATATACATGGAATATATAACAAACCGTTAAGTCCACATATGCATCGAAACTTACACTACGCACACCACTTCACACTCCAATGTATTCAAGCATACAATGATTACAAATTATCATGAATACTAATAAAAAGTAATAATACAGATACACAATATTAACTGATTATGAATACTAATAAAAGGTACTCAAATTTTATCTACAGCGGTCAGAACCATCTTTAGGAAATATAAACGTCCTTTTTTTGGTGCTGGGCTTTTAGTAGTGGTTAAATCTGTCAGCTTTCTATCACGAATGGGCAAAAGAGTTGTTTTCCTCACTAGCATGTGTATCACAACAGTGGGTGAGGATTATGAGTGCAGCATGTGTGTGTGGATCAGTAACATCCTTCAGAAATCATTCTGTGGCATCGTGAGAGGCAGGGTATCCCCAAAGGGTGGATTAATTTACAAATCGAGTCGAGCCAGAGATCAAGCCACTGGTTTCTTTTTAATCAACTCAAAACTTTACAACACTCTTCCAGCTTCTCTCTATATCCAGACACAGGCAGTCTCATCTCATTAACAGCTTTTCTCCTTCACTCACAACAGCTGTGCTTCCACCACTGAGAAACCTGGTAATTGTAGTCCAGGACCGGGTGGCCATCTTGGTTTGTAGTCCCCATTGCTGCAACCACACACATCCCTTCCCTCTAATGATGCCACAATTCTTACAGACCCTTTCACAATCACGTCAGTGAACCTCCGGCTATCCACAGAGCAGCGTATCTGCATCTTACCCTCGCACCGGAGACTTCTCAGTGCAGTAACAACCTGAAATACGAAAGATATAAGTTAAGAGTTATAACTTTCACATATTTACACAGTTGGTCACGTTATTGATTATGTCCATTTTGTGAAGATTTTAGATCATTTTACATCATACCATTTAAAACTGAACTGATGAAATATATCACATATATAAATATGTAAGAAATAGAAAAGACAAAACAAGAGTATAAAATGCATGTTCATTGATTTAATGTTATTCCCTCTATAATTTATGTGGTTTATTTAATTTGACACTTTTTTTTTACTATTGGAAAAATAACATGGACATTTTATATTATAGTCTATTTTATATCAAGTATTCTCATGTTACATGGCAAATATTCAAAATCAAATCAAATCAAATCAAATCACTTTATTTGTCACTCTACTTATGCACAAGTGCAACAGTAGGTGAAATTCTTAGGTGCAGTTCCGAGCAACATGGTAGTCATGACATGACATGTACAACATTTAAAGCAGCATCAGATTACACTGATGCGCCCACAATTACTCACAGCACAGTAAACTCTACAATAAACAATAAATAATTTACACAATGTGAGTGTAGTTCTCACAGCTTTAAACAATATACACATACTTACAATATACATATACTTTAAACAATATACACTAAACATACACTAAACAATATACATTACGCTATAATAGTAATAATAATATACAATGTACAGTATAAAATATTATTCACAGATTGAAAAATTGAAATCCAAAGTGCAATAGATGCTGTATGATAAATAAATGTGTATATAATGTGTGTTTATCTACAGTGGGTTGTGCTGAGTGATATTCTGTCCAGTGTGTGTTATGATCCTGATGGGTCAAGAGTTAAGGAGTCTGATTGTTTGTGGGAAGAAGCTGTTCTGGAGTCGGCTGGTGCGTGATCTGATGCTGCGGTACCGTCTGCCTGATGGCATCAGTGAGAGCAGCCCATGGTTCGGGTGGCTAGAGTCTCTGATGATCCTCTGAGCTCTCTTCACACACCGCCTGACATAAATGTCCTGGAGGGAGGGAAGCTCACCTCCGATGATGCAGCTGGCCGTGCGCACTACCCTTTGCAGGGCTTTGCGGCTGCGGGCGGTACTGTTGCCGTACCAGGTGGTGATGCAGCCAGTCAGCAGGCTCTCTATGGTGCAGGTGTAGAACCGTGTGAGGATGTGGCGGCTCATTCCAAACCTCCTCAGCCGTCGCAGGAAGAAAAGGCGCTGATGAGCCTTCTTCACAACGGCCTCGGTGTGGACGGACCATGAGAGTTCCTCTGTGATGTGGACACCGAGGAACTTGAAGCTGCTGACTCTCTCCACCGGTGCTCCATCGATGGTGATGGGGCGGTGTTCTCTCTCATTCCTCCTGAAGTCCACCACCAGCTCCTTGGTCTTGCTGACGTTGAGGGAGAGGTTGTGCTCCTGACACCACCGTGTCAGAGTGTGCACCTCCTCTCTGTAGGCCGTTTCATCATTGTCAGTGATGAGACCTACCACCGTCGTATCGTCAGCAAACTTGATGATGGTGTTGGAGCTGTGGGTTGCCACACAGTCATGTGTGTACAAAGAGTACAGGAGTGGGCTGAGAACACAGCCCTGAGGGGCTCCAGTGTTGAGAGTCAGTGGTGAGGAGATGTTACTGCCCATTCTGACCACCTGGCGTCTGTTTGACAGGAAGTCCAGGATCCAGCTGCATAACAAGCTGTTTAAGCCGAGAGCCCGGAGTTTAATGTCAAGTATGGAGGGCACAATGGTGTTGAATGCTGAGCTGTAGTCTACAAACAGCATTCTCACATATGTGTTCCTCTTTTCCAGGTGGGAGAGAGCAGTGTGAATTGTTGATGAAATGGCATCATCAGTGGAGCGGTTTTTGCGGTATGCAAACTGCAGTGGGTCCAGTGAGGGGGGGAGAACAGAGCAGATGTGGTTTCTGACTAGTCTCTCAAAGCATTTGCTGATGATGGGGGTCAGAGCAACAGGACGCCAGTCGTTTAAGCAGAGTGTTTTTGACTGCTTAGGTACAGGAACAATGGTGGACGTTTTGAAGCATGTGGGGACCACAGACAGGGAGAGGGACAGGTTAAAAATGTCCGTGAAAACTCCAGCCAGTTGGCGCGCGCACGCTCTGATGACGCGGCCGGGAATCCCGTCTGGACCCGCAGCTTTACGGACGTTCACCCGCCGGAAGGATCGGGTTACATCCGCTTCAGATACGGAGAGTGCACTAACCTCTGTATCTTCAGCCGCGAGCTCTCTCTCCGCGAGGGCGGTGTTATTTCCCTCAAAGCGAGCATAAAAGGTGTTGAGCTCGTCCGGGAGAGAGGCAGCGGTGTTCAAGGTGGAGTTTGTGTTCCCTTTATAGTCTGTGATGGTGTTAATTCCCCTCCACATGCTTCTGGAGTCGGTGGTGTTGAACTGTCCTTCAATCTTGTCCCTGTACTGGCGTTTTGCTGCTTTGATTGTTTTCCGGAGGGCATAACTTGCTTGTTTATGCTCCTCCGCATTACCAGAGTTAAAAGTGAAGGTCCGCGCATTGAGTGCCGCGCGAACATCCCCATTTATCCACGGCTTCTGGTTTGGGTACAGCCGAATTGTTTTGGTCGGAACAACGTCATCTACGCACTTCCTGATGAAACACGTTACGCTATCAGCGTAGACCTCGATGTCGTCATCAGAGGCCGACCGGAACATCTCCCAGTCCGCGTGATCAAAACAGTCCTGTAGCATAGAGTCCGATTGGTCTGACCAGCACTGGATGGTTCTGAGGGCGGGTGCTTCCTGTTTCAGTCTCTGCCTGTAAGCGGGCAAAAGTAGAATGGACGCGTGATCTGATTTGCCGAATGGTGGGCGAGGGAGGGACTTGTAACCCTCCTTGAAGGGGGAGTAGCAGTGGTCTAAAACACGGTTCCCTCGCGTGTTGATGCTAACATGTTGGTGGTATTTGGGTGCGATGCGCTTGAAGTTGGCTTTGTTAAAGTCCCCGGTCACAATAAACGCAGCCTCAGGATGCGCGGTTTCCTGCTCACTCACTGACCTATACAGTTCCTTTAGTGCCCGGTCTGTGTCGGCTTGTGGGGGAATATACACCGCTGTGATGATGACCGCGGTGAATTCCCTCGGTAGCCAGAATGGTCGGCACAGAACCATGAGAAATTCCAGATCAGGAGAGCAGAAAGACTTGATAGAGTGTACGTTCCTCTGATCACACCAGGATCGGTTGATCATAAAACACACACCCCCGCCTTTGCTTTTCCCGGAGAGATCTTTTTCTCTGTCCATCCGATGCACGGAGAACCCCGTGGTTTCGATGGCTGAGTCTGGAATCTCAGCGGACATCCAAGTTTCTGTAAGGCAGATAATGCAGCAGTCCCTCGTGTCTCGTTGGAAAGAGATCCGCGCTCTCAGCTCGCAGAGTTTATTGTCCAGAGACTGAACATTTGCCAGTAAAATACTGGGAAGCGGGGGTCGGTTTGCGCGGCGTCTTAATCTGACGAGTACGCCAGCTCTACAGCCCCTTCTCCGGCCGCGTCTCCGCGGCCGGGCCACCCAGACAAAGGGTTCCGCTGCTGTGTTTGTAAGCGGCGTGTCGTCGTTGATGAATTTAAAGTCCGGTTTTCGGTGTGCGATTGCCGAACCAATGTCCAAAAGTGTCTGTCTGTCGTACGTAGTAAGGCAGACAACATCCAAGACAAAAAACACAAAAACTATAAACAGAACAAACAAAAAACTACAATGCTTCAGCAGAGCTTGCGACGTTGCGGCCGTCCTCGGCGCCATCTTGACATCACTCCTCATCCTAGTACGGGCAGAATATTTCACATCCATTAATGCAAGTGTTCTGAAACGTCTGTTTATTTGACAAATGCTGACAAATACATCTAACCAACGTCCTCTGCAATAAAGACAGCAAACACTGGGTAAGAGTCACTGTGGGAAGCAGAAAGACGCTCCATCTTCATTTGGATGACACCCGGTGGGTAATTTGGTACAGCGCCTCAACAAAATCTCATTTCTACTTTTCGTGATATCAACTTCAAACTTGATTACATTTTGTAAAATATATATTTTATATCAAATAAAATGTTTAGTAGGTACTGTACATTTCGTTATACTGTACAGGTACTGTACATACTTTCGTTACTTTACATACTGTCTTTTTTTTAAGTGCTTTCACTTCAACAATAATCTGCTGTTATTCTGCCCGTACTAGGATGAGTGCTGAAGTGCTTGAGCCTGACTAGCTTGGCAGATAGCTAACAGGTTCCTCCAAGAAAGACTCAGTCAGACTTTGAGTTTGATTTACTTGAAGGAAGCACTGTAAAACTGAACATATAAATAAAGAAAATGCCAAATAATATGTTTTTGCATCATAATTCAGTTGTTACATTCAGATTATAACATACTGAGTGTGTTCACTTCCATAAAGATAGTCTTACAACCCAGCACTTCAATATTATACTATTGGGAACACAATTTACACACATCTTTCTTAAAATAGTATTTTACTCTATTAACAACGAAAATATTAAACTAAATACTCACAGACATATATTTTCAACATCTTTGTAACACGAAACCGTATGGCAAGGAAATACAGTTTTTGTTGAATTTCTTCCGAAGCAACACCAACTACGGCAACTCAAGAAGGACAAAATGAATTAAACTGCAATTTCACTACGGCCAATAGGTGTCGCTATGGGACTGTATTACTGAGGTCAGCACAGCTGTCCTCTTTAAAACGAGACCTGGGCTGCATTTCCCAGTAACGTTGTCTCTTAGCGCGCCACGAAGACTCTAAGGCCCTGTCCACACGAACACGGGTATTTTCAAAACCGCAGCTTTTTCTACGCGGTTTGGCTGTTCGTCCACACGCAAACGCAGTATCCGGTTACTGAAACCGGACTTTTTTGAAAACTCCGGCCAGGGTGAAGTTTTTTAGAAACTCCGGTTACAGCGTTGTCGTGTAGAAGGTGAAACCGGAGATTTCGGCTTGTTAAGTCGAAATGTGCGCCGTTCTCTCCTTTGTTTGACATCAGATTGTGCGCCGTTATCGCTTTTGTTTATACATGAGTGGAGTCTATGCAATGGCGGACGTAACTTTTAATAACTCTGCTAACAGCGCTTATTACATACAGATACATGTGCAGTTATCTCATTGTATTGCAGAACAGAGGCGCCAGCATACAAAAATACAACATACCCGTAAATCCTCTAATATTTGCCTGTATTCCATTAGCGGCCGGGTCTCCAACATTGGCCGGTCTCGCTGTCACCGAAGGTAAATAAAGGCCGGTCTCTAATAGCGGCCGGGGCTATTATTAGAACCAACGTTTTTCTGGGCAGGCCTCAACATTATGCTTGCATGTGATAGTAACATGCAAGTACCACAGGGGTCATGTCAATCACCCAGACATCCCAAGTCTCCCGCATATTTATAGCAGCTCCCTGATGCCCGCAAATTAGTAAAATTCTCCCGCAATCTAGAGCGAGCGAGCAAGAGCGCGCATGCGAGACACAAACTGTGCACGCGCGCACGGCAGAGAGCGAGAAACCTTACGTGTGTGTGCTAGTGTGCACCTAATGAAGCGCATGTAAGACGGAGAGCGTCCTGATTGGCTTGTTTCGGTAAGTCAACCAATCAATTGTCAGTGTGGGCGGGCTTTTATCTCTTCGGGCTTTTATCTCTCGCCCCAAAAAACGAAAGTATAAAGTATAAACATAATGATAATCTTGCACGCTCTACAGTTTGTAACTAACATGTTATGGTTGAGTTAAACAAGTTTCATTTCATGTGCATATTTTTCAGGTCGGCTAGTTGCCAAGGCTACATGAAAACAACAAACTCCTTAGACCTGTTTAAAGTTGCAATGAAATATAAATAAAAGCAGTTTACATAAATAGTAGTATAAGCAGCTTATGTAAATAG
The DNA here is from genome assembly GCF_949357685.1 of Gobio gobio. Lineage (NCBI taxonomy): Eukaryota > Metazoa > Chordata > Actinopteri > Cypriniformes > Gobionidae > Gobio > Gobio gobio. The sequence continues at coordinate 2,342,031 of NC_137103.1, forward strand.
TAAAAGTGATCTACATAATTTTAGGAGAGATACCTCCCTGAAATGACTTTTTTCAGGTTGGGATGTCTGATCACCTCTCTCGCACGTGAGACTTCAGTCACCGGGTCCGGTAGGCTAACGTTTACGGCGCGAGGATGAGAACAGACGCGCAGCGGTCAGCGGAACATGAGGACGACGAAGAGGATCTGTACAATAATTAACTTGTTGTAGAGGCTGGCGCGAGTGATGAGGAGTTTACAGGGAGAGATGAAAAGGAGGAGGAAACTGAGGAGGATGAGGATTAAACAGAATTGGAGGATTTTTTTTTTTATAACTTCAAACCAAACGAGACAGGAATGGTTAAACTTTGGAGCGGTAAGGTGTCTGTTGCCTTTTGTTATGAATCAATAACCTAATTATCACCGTGTATGGTTAAGTGTTTACAATGCACTACCGGTAGCCTATGTTTGCTACGTTTTTGTTACCATATTTCTACACTGGAATTTAGCCTGAATTACCTGTATTTGTTGTTAATGTTCTGTATGCATACCATAATGTTATGTTAACTGTACGTTTTCAATAAATGAACCTAGTATTTTATAGGTTGAAATAGACGCAAAATCTCATTTTTAGTCATTCTACTGGTAGTTTGATTTGCTCAAATAGAAATTGAGGCCTGCCTCTAATTCTGGCCTCCTTCCAATAAAGGCCTGGACCGCGATGCGCTTGAGTAAAATAAAGGCCCGGGCCTATATTAGAGGATTTACGGTAGTAAGGCAAGTGTGTGAAGCTTCAGTCCACTTGAGCCCTGCCCCTACAGTTACCTGTCAGTGTCACTGATTCCAAAGTAAACTTGTAGAAGGGTTTCACTGAGCCCATGGCATCCCTCAGTGCATCGGTGCCGTGGATGGGACCCATGTGGAAATCAAGCAGCCAATCATAGCGCAGTTTTGCGTTTTCATGTGGACGGAGATTTTTTTAAAACTGTGCTTGTGTGGACGCGATTGTTTTTTAAAACGGAGGAGGAAAAACTCCGGTTATAAAAATACCCGTGTACGTGTGGACTAGGCCTAAAGCTATAACTCAACTAAAGGTTTTCTTAAGTGTGACGTTAGCAGGTGCTGTCCGTGGCAGTAGAGCTGAATTGGTTTATACCGATGGCTTAAGAATAGATTATTCACTCTACACAGGGGCTGTTTCACTGCGTTATGTGAGAGTGATGTTCTTTATGAAATAATTATATACTTGCATTTATTATCCAAAATTGCAAACTAAATCCAACCCTGGATATTTTATAGAATTTTGAAATGAGTGCATGATCCAGCAATCTCATGTCCAACCGGCTACACTAACTGGCAGAATGCCTTGACTGGCCTATGGAAGAGGAATTTATATTATTACAGTATATATTTGCCATAGTGTCTTGATTTACTCCACAACCAGGGATGATTGCCCTACCAAACGCACAGCGGTTCTTGAGTTAACAGTTCTCGAATACAAACTGAAAACTTCTCTCGGACACATTTGACATAATGAGAACCAATGAGCTGATCATATGTGTCGTTAAATTTTGTTTAAAAGTTGTTTTGTTCGATCTTTTGGACACGTTCGATACTGAGAAACGATGAGCATGCGTGACAGCACCGTCTGAACAGAACTGTCTCTCGGTCAGCTGATGCTGTGCTGATAATATGAGGACTTGTGTAAGTTTATGTTATGTCAATGAAAGTTTATTTAATCTGTGTAAACATCTGCGTTTGCATGACAGTGGCTGCATTGAGTGCTTTTGCAAAACGTAATTGTAAGAACTTATCCAAGATGATGATGACGATACTTATTATTAATAAGTTATGATTACAAATGACTTTTTATGAATGTGTTTGAATGTATTTTGATCCGCTGTGATGATAGAATTGACGTCATTACGTGAGAACGTAAAAGAACCGGTTCATTGAAACAAACTGTCTGAAAGAACCGGACTTCCCATCACTACTCTTTACAACACAATATTTTTTACACATATTTTCTAGGGCTGGGTAAAAAAATATTGATTTCAATTGATTTTAATTTTATGAACCGATATAGATTCTTAAATCCCAAGAATCGATTAGTCTATCCCATGTTCAGTTGAGGAATGAACGGAACATTGTAGCGCCTGCCATCCAATAAACCGCAATAAACTTTGAGACTTTTGATATGAAACAAAGTCTCAGATTTCAAATAATGTCCATTTATTATGAAATTCAAAAAATAATAAATTCAGTTTTGGCACTGTTTAATGTGGCGTGACAGATCACTGTAGAGAAGCGGCACATGAGCCAATCATCTTCTCCGCTTTAATACCAAAATAAACATGAATGAACATCAGAAGGTATGTTGAAAGATACAGAACAACTTACTGAAATCAATCATGTTTCATGTAATCGCTCGATCAGTGTTTCAACAGCGGTCAGACGTCAATATGAGAACAATGTCACGTAATACCACATTTAACTCAGAAAAAACATATTCAATGAGCATAAACTCGATAGTTGGATAGAAAAATGAACTCTACTGAGGAGTGTTTTGCTAAATATGTGCACCATATTACATATTCATTATCATTTTTGAATGTTCTTCAATATTTAATACATGTTTGAATAAATCAGTAAAGTTTTAAGGCAGCCACCACAAATTGGAGTAGAAATGTAATAGTGTAATTCATGGGCGTCGGAAGCAAAATAAATGTGGGTAGGTCCTCATTACTGGAGTAGATGCCATTTACATTAAGTACAAATATACCGCCTCGTTTACTAAACGTCTGGTTGGGCCAGACAAAATTACAGAAATCACTATATGGTTTACAGTGGTAATAGTGTAGGGGTAAGACACATAATAGATTCTTTTGACTCAAATCGACCTGAGGTTCGAATCCGCCTTTTGTTGAACTCGCTCTACTCCCTTTTTTCCATCACATATCAGATCGGAAAGGCATTTATTTTCATTAAAAATGAAGAAATTATTAGAAAAGTGGAAATAAAGCATCTAACTTGTTTAATAATACATTTTTAATCGGTTAGGGGTAGGTAAACAGACATGTGCTGAATTATAGATGATAAAAGTGAGTGGGTCCAATATCATTGATCATAAAAAGTAGGTGGGTCTTGTCCCGCACACATACAGTACAACTGTTCCGATGCCCATGGCGTAATTGTAAAGTTACTATTATAAGTATATTATTATAAAAACGTAATTGAGTGTAATTTAAGTGTTTGTATACAGAAAATTTGATTTCAACCTTCAATATTATAGTAATGTAGTAACTGACTCTCATGTATAGTTACAGCATTAGTTTTTTATGTACTGTACCTGATATATATCCAAAATAATAGATATCGAATCAAATCGGAATTGAATTAAATCGAAAGCTTGTGAATAGAAATCAAATTGAATCGTGAAATGTGTGTCAATACCAACCCTAACATTATGCGAGGTGCTCTGGAAACATGTAAATGTGAACTGACAACAAACCTGTTATTCCTGAAATGTGTGTGTAGGACAACTTGTCTACTTCAACAATGAAATGTATAAAAGATTATGTCCACATATTTATTTGTCTTTACCAGTGTTAGCAGAGTAGGCTTACAGAGACAACACAGGGAATACATTGTACTCTTTCACAACATCCAGTCACTCTGACTGGCATATTTTATTCAAACAACAGGCAGGTGCATTCATTCAGTCACTGATTAGGTCACATGACATATACCTTGCAGTGTGATTGCCTGGCTCACAAAAATAACACAATTGGGACAACAAATACAAATGTAAATATAAATGAGAGCATACTTGTACATATTAACACCCCCACTTGCTCTCATATTTCTATTTTATCACTTCAACATAAGAATACACAGTTCATACACTGAACATAAACTGGTTAAATTTCATTAACTTAAGTTTTGTTGCTAGTTTTGTTAGTACATCTGCAACCATATCATCAGTTGGACAGTACTCTGGACTCATCCTACCTTCCTCTATTACAGACCTCACAAAGTGGTATTTAATGTCTACATGTTTACATCTCTGTCTATGCATCAGACTTTTTGCTAAGGCTATTGCCCCCTGATTATCCTCATAGATTCTACACTCATATTTCAAACCATCAATGTTTTGTAGCAATTTCTGTAGGTATACACACTTCTGCGGTTGTGGCTAATGCCATATATTCAGCCTCACAGGTGGACAATGCAACTGTAGGTTGCCTTTTGGTCTTCCATGAGACTAATTGACCCTTTTTGTTTAGGCTAATGCAGTAATACTTCATCTATCAGTTACATCAGCTGCCCAATTCGCATCGCTGTATGCATGTATCAAGTTCTCATTTGCACCTTTCCTGTAGCACAGTTCTTTGTCTTGGGTGCCTTTCAAATATCTCAAAACATGCTTTACAGTAGTCCACTGTTCTGTAGTCGGCTTAGTAAAATATTGTGACAATCTACTCACTACAAAACTTAGGTCTGGTCTTGTAGATGTTGCCAGATAGATTAAGCCACCTACTACCTCCCTGTATTTCCTGACATCAGTCATTAACTCCGCATCATCAGTGTAGTTTAGTTTTTGTTGGCAGGGGGTAGCTCTGGACTTACAATTCTCCATGTCAAATCTCTGAAGTATTTTCTCAATATACCGGTGTTGTGACATCTTAACACAGTCACCATTTTGCTCATAATCAGTGCCCAGAAACTGTGTCAATTTCCTAAATCCTTCATTCTGAATTTAGCATTGAGCATCTCTTTTACACAACTAAGCACATTCATATCACTGGCAGCAATAATCACGTCATCAACCCATATGATTATGTAAACTCTTTCAGTAACTGTAACCCTTGTGTAAACACAATGCTCAGCTGGGTTCTGAACAAACTTGATTTCACATAAATACTCATGCAACATTCTGTTCCAGTTCCTGCCCGACTGTTTTAGTCCATACAGTGATTTTTTTCAGTTTATACACCAGTTGTCCATTACCTTGAGATTTCACCTTGTAACCTTCTGGCTGTTTCATATACATTTCACACTCTTCATAAAGTCTTCACATCCATCTGATGTACAATCAAATTTTCCAGCACAGCTTTTTGCATCAACAGTCTGATACTAGTCATATAAGCAGTTGGAAAAAAAGTCTAATCATAGTTCACACCTCTTTCTTGACTGTAACCTTTGCCACATATCGCGCTTTGTATTTGTCTCCTCCATCACTATTTCTCTTAATTGCATAAACCCATTTACCCCCCACTACTTCTTTACCTTCAGGTAGACTGGTTAGGGTAAAGGTAACATTTTCCTTTAATGACTGCATCTCCTCATCCATAGCCTTAACCCACTCTGTCGTGTTCGTTGATGTTACAGCTTCTTTATATGTTTGGGGTACATTGCTTACAAGTCTGTAACAATAATCAATGTCAGTTACTTCGCCTTCAAAACCACAAACATAACCACTTAGATAACCTTGCCTTTTCCTCTCCCTGGAAGGTTTTCTCCTTTGTTCAGGTTTATCTTCATCCTTTTGAGTTTGGCTTTTGCACACTACTGGTTATTTTACTGTGGCCTCTTCCCAAATACTTTGCAGATCAGCCTCGGGACTCTTTCTAGATTCTCTAGGATTATTCCTGACCTCAAAATCATCTGAATTATCATCATCATCAATCAATATCCCGTCCGCCTCAGTACTCATTTTGGGCATAAACTCAACTAGTCTGCGTTTTTGTACTTTCTTGTTTTTAGGATAGTAGATCATGTATGCTGGACTATTCTTATCATATCCTATAAAAAATACCTCCCTCACACCTTGAGTCTAGCTTTCCTTTGTCATGTTGGTAAGCGTAACATTCTAATCTGAAATTCTGCATTCTAGAAATGTTAGGTTGTTTGCCTGTTAACATGAAGTAAGCTGTCTGTTTAGTGTGATTGTTGAAACCTCTGTTTCTCACTACAGCGGCTGTCTGGACTGCATAGGTCCACAATGTTTTTGGTAGTCTACTCTCTATTAACATGCACCTAGCCATGTCGAATAAAGTTCTCCAGTTACGTTTGGATGTGCCGTTTTGGTGTGGAGAGTATGATGCTGAGGTCTCATGTCTATTACCACTTCTATTTAATAGTGCTTGGTGTACTCCTGTGAACTCTGTACCATTGTCAGACCTGATGCACTTAACCTGTCCATATGGAGCCATATCAGCAAGGAATGTCACTCTTATTTTTCAAAAAATATACAAACACTGCATTAGAATAATCATCTGTGAACGATAATGCATATCTATGACCATCTCTGATGTCAAGATGTCTTGTGGACACGTTGGGATGTACAGCGCGTTTCTTAACATTGTTTTGAAGCGCCGTCCTCTGCTGACTACCAAATATACTGATGCGTCTCCTCTTTGCTTGGCGACGCCGTTGCACCTCGTGCCATCAGCCAATTCCACGCAGTGTGTGTCGGCCCGGAAGCTGCTGTCAAACCTCTGGAACTTGGCGATGTCCGTGATGATGTGTGAAGTTGCACCCGAATCCACCATTAGGCCTTTCTTCTTTGCATCATGCCTTCTTGACATATCAGCGTCCCATAAAGGACATAAAGGAATAAAGGAAATTCTAATTATTAGGTTACTTCTAGAGGTTTATCAAGTGAAGGTCAGGATCCTGTATAATAGAACATACCATTTTTGTCACTTTGACGATGTCCTCATGATGACATGAGCAATGAATGAATGTTCCGGCACTGCAAAGAATGCTTTTCTTACTATGTATTTTTGTCAAGTGGCAGATAATTTAACTTGTTTTAAGTAAACTTTGCGTACTTTAGATTTAATTTATAATTTTTTGATATTTGTACTTGAAATAAGACAAAAATACTAAGAAAAGCATTTGTGCAGTTTGAATGAATGAATGAAGTATTTACACAGTATTTATGGGGAGGAGACCCTGCTTGTCACAACAAAATTATGAGTTTTGCAGGACATTATGAGTTTTGCAGGACATTATGAGTTTTGCAGCATATTTGTGTCATGGCATGAGTGAACGCCCTCCTGGAAGTTGCCATGGCCAACACTAGAGACACACGACAGGCTCGACACACCCCGTTCATCATATAATAACCTGTGGTGTGTTCAGATCTGTGCAAACTGAAGAGTGTGTATGAGCCGTCTGCTTACACTGATCTGACACCAGGAGAAACCTGCTCTGAACATCAAGGTATGTGTGTCTTCATGCAATGACTTTGGTATCTACAGTGATATAAAGAATAATTTCGTTAAGTGTTTGTGCTTTAACATTGTTGTGCTGTTGTACCTTTAACTATCTTCATAAAAGAACATGGCTTCTCATGCCTTATTAACTCTTTCCCCGCCAGCGTTTTTTGATCATTTTCACGAAAGTTTCATGGTCCTCAGAATATTTTGTTGCATGAATATCTGAACATGCAATACATCACAAGAAAGAACAGAGCCTCTGCTCTGCTTTTAAACAAATTGATGCAAATTGAATGAAAAAACAAATTTATTCCAGCTTCAAGCATTCTTTTTTATCAGCACTTGAATGTGGGTCAGTTTTATAAAAAAAGCAACATTTGAGCAAAAAGCTGAGAAAATCATGTTTATGTCAAAGACTGTGTTCGGATCATAGTCAGAGCGATGCTCAAACACAGATGGAGTAGATCATCAACACCCCAAAGTTTCACAGTCCTGTAGCTCATCCTGGGTCCACACATTTCATTCAGTTACAAGTTTTGATTTAAATGCTGTTTAATGTTGACGATCACGTTTTTTACATATGCATCTGGTTATATGATATCGTTTGTTTCTGCTTCTTCTTCACCTGTGTTTTGATCAGGAGATTCTGCACTCTTTCAGGAGATGTATAATAGCGCCCCTACCGTATAACAGTGATAACACAGATAGCTGGGAAATTACGCGTTTGACGGGGAAAGAGTAAAGTAACTGCATGGAAATACAGTAATTCCAGGTCTTGAGCTCATTTCAGTTCCATATCAGTTCACTAAATTAACTCTGTTAGTCACAGACCCTTGCAGATTACTGTAAAAACCACTGTAAAACACAGACACTGACCAAACATATGACAAATAATAATGCATTTAATAATAAAGTAGTAAATTACTTTAATATTCATGGAACCCATACTTTCTCTCTCTCTCTCTCTCTCTCTCTCTCTCTCTCTCTCTCTCTCTCTCTCTCTCTCTCTCTCTCTCTCTCTCTCTCTCTCTCTCTCTCTCTCTCTCTCAAACTTTACATTGTAGTGGCTTTAACACCTCAGACTTTGCATCAACTTTAATTAAATTAATTAATAAATTGTGTGTGTGTGTGTGTGTGTGTGTGTGTGTGTTTACAGTAAACTTCACAAACAACAACAAAACAGCTTCCTCATAATGGCATCTGACATCACAGTTCTCTCCTGGAATATTAATGGCCTGAAAGCAAAACTTAAGAAACAGAAAACAAAAACTGCACTACTGGAGATCTTTGACCAGTATGATATTGTGCTTCTGCAAGAGACTAAAATTGGTAAAAAGGAGGGGAAAACCGAAAAGAAAGGGAATGCTGATCAAGACTGGAATATCATCAATGAAGCATTATTAGAGAAATATACCTTAGTAGAACTGGAAGATCAGACATACAGAGGAAGAAGTGTCAGCCCGCAGAAGACCATGTATATGACATACTTCAGTTCAGACAGCAAAGGGGTTGCCATCCTTATCAATGAACCACACACACTTCTGAACGCTTCTTGGGAGGGTGGACAATATGCTTGGGTTCATGTTCAGATCGGCGATCAGAAGTACACGTTTGTAAGTGTGTACTACCGTGGTCGTGGTCCTAATCTGATAGGTAATATCATGTTGAAGATTATCTACAGCTTCTTGACAGATGGGTCAGATGCTTTTAAACACAGGCCTGTGATTGGTGGAGACTTTAACACAACACTTCACCCTGAACTGGATGCAAACCAAAAAAACCTAAAACATGCTCCACTGAGAAAAACACTCAATGATTTCATGAGTATATTGAAGCTGTCAGATGTCTGGAGAAAAAAGCATGATGGAGAACGTACATACACATATGTAGATAATAAAGAAACTAAGAACAAACCTGAGAAAGAACATAAAAACGAACCGAACAAAACTGAGAGTGAACCAATAATGTCCAGATTAGACTATGTGTTCATGTTGGAGAAGGATGTGAAATATGTCAATAGTTGTGAGATACTCAGTGAAATAACTCTGTCCGATCATTCCCCCGTGAGCCTTACTCTGAACTATCCTAAAACTGATGATACACAGTAAATAATGTTGGCTTACTTTTTAACTCAACCGTTGGGATACACATGTTGGGTTATCTTCAAATTTTTTTAATTGTTGGGTAATTTCTTGTAATAACCCGGCTGTTGGGTTAAACAGAAGGAAGCTTATTCAGCCTGATTATGAAAAGTAAATCATATAGTTTTTTATGTGTACAACTAATCAAGCGTCTAGCATCAGTTCTGGCAGTCACGTCAAGCTCGCGTCAGCTGACAGTCAGATGATCCATGCCATCCAATAGGGATACATTTCAGATTAGACTGCGTCTTTCAAATACACCTTCCAGCCATTCAGAGCTGCTTGATTGCCATGCTGCGCTCGTTACATGCTATGCTTGCTGCTCTATTAATGGATTCAGGCTACATCTAAACTTTGCAATGTTAGTTCGATCATTTCTATTCCACTTATTTCTTTCGCTCGCACTCACCATGTCAGCTTCTTAGCCAGAACAAAGCTCCCTGATCGTGAGACGAAGCGTCTTGCTAGCAAAGGACCCTCACCAACCATCTCCGAATGGCCAATTGAGAGAATCATCATGACCTTGTACAGCCTTAACATTCAAGCTCCCATCTAAGTCACTCACGATTAACTTTTTCAGTTCTTTCTTGCCAAGTTAGAGGACCCAAATCAGCTGTCTTCCGCTCCTCCTCAGCTGGTCCCAGAAAAGAAACTTCCAAAAGGAAAAACACTCATCCAAACAGCGCACCTCAAGCTAAGAAGAGAACTGCTCAAAAACTGTCTCAATCCACAGAAGAGGATCCAGTACTGTTGGCACTTCAAAACATTCAGCGCTCTATCACAAACATGGATGTTTGGATTCAAGCTTTGGAACTTCTTCAGCCTTCTTCAAGCTCCGCGACAATCAATATGCCAGGCTATGACATACGGGGGTACACTCTTTTATGAATATCACAAGTCCTTCTCGGCTAAATCAGCAATGTACATCCAAAGATTTAATCAAATGATTGAATGTCTGTCATTGGTCTAGCCTTGATTAGCAGGCATTTTACAGGTCATCAAGCCCTGTCATGCTCCTTATGTGGCTCTTTTACCCATTCTACTTCACTATGACCAAGAGCTGCCCAGTCATCTTCATCCCCATCAGAGGCACATAATGACAATTAGGACAAGGTGACTTATACCCCACTCTGCTATAACTTCAATGAAAATGTATGTAAATTCTCTAATTGTAAATTTGTCCATGCTTGCAGCTACTGTGGAGACAGTCATCCAAAATCCATCTGCCTTCGCAGAGCTCGAGCCTAGACAAATAAAAAATACAAATATCAACGCCTGTCGCCTTCGCAAAGCACTAAGAAAACATTTTGATCATTGTTTTGTGACTTATTTATTAACTAGTCTCTTGCACAGGTTTTTGGCTGGTTTAACTCTTTTCCCTAAAATGTCCCATATCTGTAATAACCTTCAGTCTGAGGCTAACACCGGGCCTCAGGTTACAGGACACATGGGAACTGATATGGTTTTGCGATCAGAAAGAATTTGCAAAGAGAGCACTGTCTCCCACTCAATTCTTTTTTACAAATAAACTCATATAGCCTATATATGTATGACCACTTGAGAAATATATAAACATACATCCATCTCATGATTTGTCTTTATAGGGTTTGGTCTATGTATTAATTCCGAACCATTAAGACTTTCTCCTGCGATTTCACCTCAGACGCTCTTCAACAGCTCAGGCTAAATGCAAGTAACTTACGATTACAAATCGCTGTGTAGTTAGTAAAACTGTAAACCCTTTTGTCCAGACAAAAGAGCTTATCAATGATGGTTTCTCCCAGGTGTTTCCATAAGTTTCATCCATCTGTTCTAACTTGGCTTTTCAACCACTTTAACTTTTGCCTCTTACCATGTATGCGTGATGTGTGTTCGTTTTATGTTAGTTTAGTTTTGTTCGTGATTTAGTTAATAAAATTTGTGCACTATATACAGTATGTTTGGTCCTGAATCCCTGCCTGCAAACAAATCGTCACTTAAATGATCGATCTTGTTATGCGCTCTAAACGCTGTAAATTGAAGGAAGAATTATTTTTCTGTGGCCATGAAAACTCTCCTTCTCTTAGAATGAATTAATAATCAATACTGAACGTTCACAGGATGAACTGAGCGATTGATTGTAATGTTAATGTAGCTTAATCAATTTAATCTCATTAATTTACACAGGCAAAATGATCAGAAAAACAAAAATGAAAAAGACACAAATGTGTGGAGAGCGATGTGAAATATGTCACAAGTTGTGAAATAACTCTGTCTGATCATTCCCCCGTGAGCCTTACTCTGAACTATCCTAAAACTAATTAAACAATATTAAAGGTTGAAATAGAAACTCTGAACCGTCAGAAGAGTGATTAGCACAAGAGTATTTATATGAAACTGTGCGAGTGAATAGTTTCTATTTATATGTTTATATGTCTGCCACTACATCAGAGCACATTTGAGTCATTTTAAGATATTATACAATATTACAGGGGTCTAAATGTAAAGTTTATTAAACAGTTTTTAAGGGTTTGTGTTAGTTTGTTTCATTAATTTAATAAGCAAAGGCATTTAATAAACGATTAATGAAGCTTATTTAGAAACTTGAGCTGGTTCTTAATCATTCTCTGAAAAGTGTCTGCTAATGAATCCAATGAAATAATATAATCACTTTATAATCAATAATCAACAATAATTACTATCTGAAGTGTGTATAAATTTATTTAATGTTTTAGTTCAAAATGTTGTGCACGTTATTCACTATCTTCACATTAAACTGTGATGTCATATAAATCACTTCATATCGTCAGAGCTGTTTCTTTATCATCTTATGTTGAGACACTAAATATAAGAGTTGAAGACGAGAAAGGGGAACATCAGCCCTTCTGCAGTCAAAACTACTGTCAACCTTTAATCAACATCACTTCCTGTTCTGGCTCCTCCTCTTCCCTTTTGCATTGGAACGGGAGTGGTAGGTTTCATTTTACTTCTGATTATATTATTTAATCTTTATTTTAAGTATTGCTTTTTATCTATATCTTCACTCAAATTCATGTGTATAATGTAATTTTTCTTACCTGTGTGATTAGTGTTGTCATTTTACCCATGTTTGTCTTCTATCTCAATATGTGTAAGCGAGCACATGGTGAACACAGGGGCGTTTGACTCTGAAGTGGCTGCTCGTTTGTTCTTCTGTATCAGGGAGAGGAATAAAGATCAGGAGAAACTGCAGTCCGCCTCTGATGCCAACAACTACACAACGCAGAACTGAAGTGTTTATAACTGAAGTTACCGGTTACATGAATATATAGTGTAGGAGCTAAATCTAATACTTTAAGCTACTGAGTTGTCTTGGTCCCGGAGAAGTTAGGTTGACTCACTTTCTTTGGTGTTACGTTGTTTACTTCGTCCATAATAACGAGAAGACCATTCTTCTGTTGCATTACTATACAGAGTTTATTGGCTCCACAAACACCACAGTGCATAATGTCCATTTTTGTATTCAATACATTAATCCCAATGGAAGTTTACACACGTTCACCGCTATTGCGGTCAAAACCTTTTTGCCCTTCCGGGTCAAAACACCTACCTACAGCATAAGGAAGGCGTCATATATATATTGATCTCTCAGTAATGTTCACAGCGCCACTCAGTGGTCAAAATAAGAATAACATCACCCAGCCATACACATTTTGGCTCCTACATATATTGAAGTGTAATTTATTCCTGTGATCAAAGCTGAATATATTATCATCATTAGTGTCACATGATCCTTCAGAAACCTTTTTTGTTGTTTATTGAATAATTTATGAACAGATTGCATAATGCAGACACAAACGTTTCTTTAACATTCATGTAACATACAGCAACAATAGATGACATCATTAAACAAAGGAAATGGAAGACAGAAAAAGAAATGATAGGTGGATATATCCAATAATACACAGAGACAGTACATTCACTCTACATTCAACAGTTCATGCAGTTTCACTGACACTTTTTTGTTGATAAGTGTTTTTATTGTCATATTTAATTTGGGTATTGTTAACCCTCTGGAGTCTGAGCTGTTTTGGGGCCCTTTAGAAGTTTTGACATGCTCAGACAATTGTGTTTTTTTTCAGTTGCTTATAAACACATTAATGGCAAAAGTGTAATTACACTTTATTCAGCACAAACTGTTGCCTGTGGACTGTTGTCTTTCCAGATTGAGATGTGAATGAGAGGTGTGAGATGGTGGTCCAGTGGGTTAAACCATGGAATTGATATGCAGCTGGTTCGATCCCAGCAGTCACCACCAGTGTGTCCTTGAGCAAGGCACTTTACTCCATGTTGCTCCAGGGGGATTGTCCCTGTAATAAGGGCACTGTAAGTCGCTTTGGATAAAAGCGTCTGCCAAATGCATAATGTAAATGTAAACTGGGCTACCATAATATGTGAGCAACTTGTATGTACATGCTTGTATTTTTGAGAGAAAAATGTTTATGCACGGATTTTGAAAAATCAAAAAAAAAATAGTTTTAAATTTAAGGCCTCAAAACCCAATAGATAGGTGTTCACAAGGCTTTTGACTCCTGTCTGTATTTGTATAGAGTTTTTTCTTTAAACTGATGTGAGAATCATTGAGCCTACTCATTCACATAAAACAATACACTGATTTAAAATTTGTAAGACAGTTTCTCTTCACAAAGCCAATATGCGAGGAGGCATGATATCTAATGAATAATGATGAGATAGCACCTGAGATAACAAAGGACTCGCATTAATGAGCTGCATAATGAATGAGCTTCAGGTAGGCCTATGTGACAGAGAGCAACAGAGCAAAGGAAATATATATTTTTTGTAGTTTATTTTATTTGGAATGTAATCAACAAAGGCATATTATATTTTAAATGATCAGAAGATTTGACTACACTGCAAAAAAAGCTCTTCTTATTTGGTATTTTTTCTTGTTTCCAGTCCAAATATTTAAAATTCTTAAATCAAGATTAATTTACTAGATAAGTACAAATTTCTGGGGGGAAAATTCAAAATGAAGTAAGTTTTTGCTTAGTTAGTTAGTAGTTAGTTAGTTAACTTTATTGTCCCCGAGGGGAAATTCTGCTTAGGCACAGTGCAGAGTTGCTTCATAAAGGTAGACCAGATAACTTAAAACAATCTATATTATCTGCCACAACAATTTATGATTTATTAAACTATAATTTATGATTTATTACACCAATTTATTAAAACACAACAATTAGCTAATGAGATTAAAAACATGTTTTTACTCCAAACTTACTTTACTTTTGGCTTTGGATCAAAAAATCAGACAGAAAATATATTTTGCAATATTCTGCATAATTATAAAAGCTCGAGTAGCATTGCATTATAAATATAATCTATTATGAAAACACCCAACATGGTATAAATAACACAGATAAGCCATATATTGTCGTGATTGTGTGTTTATTATCTTCAAACTTGTCTATCTGCATGTTAGAGCGATTTCTGGAAGCTGTTTATGTCAATATCATATGGTATCTTCTTCATGCATGCTATATATGGACTACATGTGCATGGAGCGCCCTCCGGCTGCCAGTATGAAGTATGAAGAGTTTTTTATGAATGAGAGCAGCTGACGCTCATATTACAATCTTTAGAAGGTACCGACACGGTTTTCATATTCATAACTCCTGACACATATTAACAAATTACGGTCACTATATGTCTTTGAGAATAAAACAGAGGTCAAAAATGGAAGCTCGAGTCTTAAATCTTTTTAATGATGTATAGTTTGTCTAGGTAATTACTTACATCTGACAGTAATTTTGAGCTAATTTAAACAAAGAAAGCTTCAGTACGCCTCGTTGCACAATGTGTTTGTTTGAGTTGATGTGTGTGTGGGTGTCGTCTCCTCCGGAGCCTCAGTATTTGAATCTCAATAGAGCGTGGGCTTCGTCACATTAGCCTATAATGAGCCGCTCAGGAACGACTAACATCGCTCTGCTTTCAAACGGATTACATAAACACTGAATATTTGTTTTTGATTTGGTTTACAGTGTTTAAAACCTGACATTTCAGCGTTTCTTTAGACATATGTCTCATGTTTGTGAGACAAGTATTCACTAAAATAGAGGTCATTTTCTGAAGACTATCTGAATGAACATCTTTGACAGAGAGGCTGCAGATCGCGCATCATGTTTGATTTCTTTATTTTGCAAAAAGCACAACAATTTGTTTTTAATGTGACTGTACTAAAAAAAAAATTTAAACTTAACAGAATATAATGATGTATAACACTTGCCTGAATGATAAAAAGTTATTTGAGTCTCTTTGGCACTGATAAGAAAAAAAGCAAGCCAATCACGCCGGCGTGACGGCCGACTCGAGAGGGTTAAAGAACATGTACATTTATAATTTGCCAATTATATAATTACGTTTCCTATATATTCTATATTATGATTACAATAACAGAAATAACAGATTATGTCACACAAAGTTAAATCAAAGTCCAGTTTAGATTTTGAGGCAAGGAATTTTTGAACGGTCAGACCCAAATTCTTTGACAAGGGTAAGGGTGCGGATTCTGAAATCCACTGTCGCTTCAATATACCTATATATATATATATATATATATATATCCTAATTAAATTTATAATCAAAGCCTTAATCAATATTTATCCTTCTACATATTAAGATGATTTAGATGATTTCTTCTAGTTTGAATGTTCTCTTGGATGTTTGGTTTCATTCCTTTTGACAGAATTATATGCTTTTATTTATATTTATTTTATATTGAATTTTATTCATTTTTAGATTTTTTTCCTGAAACACTGAAGAATAAAGATGAATATAGCATGTACTATTGCCTGTACTTCTGTCTGAGGAGAAGAACATGTTATCTGTATGTTTTGGAGAACTATGTTGTTTTCAGTTGACCTTGGAGAAACTGTGTGTATGTGTGTATGTGTGTGTGTATGTTTGTGTGTGTGTGTATGTTTGTGTGTATCTGTGTATGTGTGTGTGTATCTGTGTATGTGTGCAGTATTCTGTGTTACAGATCAGTATTGGGGTGGACAACGGTTATCCAAGGGAGAGTGACAGTATGTTGTTCTGTTGTATCACTATGTGCGTAATTCCACGGTGAAAACGTCAAGAAGTGATCTATGGAGACGTGCATCTGATTAACTGACAATGTATGGAAATTTACCATGACTATCTATTTTCTCTTAGCCAATCAGAATCATTCAACTTGCAGTAATGACATGGCTAGGCCTTGAAAACAGTATAACAGTTGAGAAACTGTATGTACGAAAACAGGCATTGAGAACTGTGTAAGTGTACAAACAGTTTAATAAGAAGATACTTTATAAACACAGAACATTACGCGTATACAGACAGGAGCCATCTTGGAAAACAGTCTCGACAAGTCGAGCCACGGTTGAATAATCCTCCATCTCTTTAGTGTGTATCCTTTGGAAGCACTAGTCTCTGTTGGGTTCAGTTTTTAAAAAAAATATTTGTATTTATTTATTTTCTCTGTTTCGTTCAGTGCTTTCTTCTGGAAACAACGGACCATATGAGATTCCAAGTCACAGTTAATCACTTAGCACAGCGTTCGTGGCTCGACTTGTCAAGACTGCTTTCCAAGATGGCTCCTGTCTGTATACGCGTAATGTACTGTCTTTATAAAGTATCTTCTTTTGCAAAAGAACTGCTTTTGCAAAATGTAATTGTAAGAACTTATCCTTAGACGATACTTGTTTTGGACGATACTTATTATTAATAAGTTATGATTACAAATGATTTTTTATGAATGTGTTTGAATGTATTTTCATCCACTGGGATGATAGAATTGACGTCATTACGTGTTAACGTAAAAGAACCGGTTCATTGAAACAAACTGTCTGAAAGAACCGGTTTGCGGAAAAGAACCGGACTTCCCATCACTACTCTTTACAACACAATATTTTTTACACATATTTTCTAGGGCTGGGTAAAAAAATATTGATTACAATCGATTCGCATTTTATGAACCGATATAGATTCTTAAATCCCAAGAATCGATTAGTCTATCCCATGTTCAGCTGAGGAATGAACGGAACATTGTAGCGCCTGCCATCCAATAAACCACATTAAGCTTTGAGACTTTTGATATGAAACAAAGTCTCAGATTTCAAATAATGTCCATTTTATTATGAAATTAAAAAAATAATAAATACATTTTTGGCACTGTTTAATGTGGCGTGACAGATCACTGTAGAGAAGCGGCACATGAGCCAATCATCTTCTCCGCTTTAATACCAAAATAAACATGAATGAACATCAGAAGGTATGTTGAAAGGTACAGAACAACTTACTGAAATCAATCATGTCTCATGTAATCGCTCGATCAGTGTTTCAACAGCGGTCAGACGTCAATATGAGAACAATGTCACGTAATACCACATTTAACTCAGAAAAAAACATATTCAATGAGCATAAACTTGATAGTTGGATAGAAAAATGAACTCTACAGTGGAGTGTTTTGCTAAATATGTGCACCATATTACATATTCATTAACATTTTTGAATGTTCTTTCATATTTAATACATGTTTGAATAAATCAGTAAAGTTTTAAGGAAGCCACCACAAATTGGAGTAGAAATATAATTGTGTAATTGTAAAGTTAGTATTATAAGTTTATAATTATAAAAACTTTGTTGAGTGTAATTAAGTGTTTGAATACAAATCATTTGATTTTAACCTTCAATATTATAGTAATGTAGTAACTGACTCTCATGTATAGTTACAGCATTAGTTTTTTATGTACTGTACCTGATTAATATCCAAAATAATAGATATCGAATCAAATCGGAATTGAATCAAATCGAAAGCGTGTGAATAGAAATCAAATTGAACCGTGAAATTTGTCTCAATACCAACCCTAATATTATGCGAGGTGCTCTGGAAACATGTGAATGTGAACTGACAACACACAACATAGAGGTTTCCTGGAACAGAAACTGTGTGTAGAAATGAAAGTTAAACAGGAGCAGGAATGTGTGTGTGGGAGGCAACTTGTCCACTTCAACAATAAAATGTATAAAAGATTATGTCCACATATTTATTTGCCTTTACTAGTCTTGAATGGTGTTAAAACAAGAAGGAAGCAGGCCGTGACTACTGGCAGAAAATGGTTGATAGAATTACAGCTAAACCACATAAAGAGAGCAATATGCTCAATGAAGACAGGAGTCAGAGATGAAGTTCAATCAGTTGTAAGAGTTAACTGAGAGTTTGAATGAGTAAACCTTGCTACTGTGTTTCTGACATGGCTCCTTAATGGGTTTCAGAGAGGACATTTTTGTCCAGAAGGTCCTGAGAGGAACTATTGTGTGTTACTAGTGCAAAATAGATTTATTAAAGGAAATGGGAGTGAGATAGTAAAATTCCAATAAAAATACACACTTTTTAAGCAAAATTTATGCAGTTGGAGGTTGCACAAGAGTTAAGACAACTATGATTTCCAGTTAATTCTATAATACAATGAGAGGTAAATCCAGCCCTTCATAGTCACAGCTGTGCTAAAGAGACCAAATAAACACAAATGTAACAGTTATTTGTTGAGGGAAGAAGGAGGAGGTAACCCGGCGAACGACAAATTTAATAAACAATAAACACAAACTGAAAGTAAATCAGACAGCCCTTCACGGACGGCTGCCACACACACATATACAAAACATAAACAAAACACGAGGTTAAGTCCAGGCCTGGTCCTCTCTCGTCCTTCACTAGCTCCTCTGTGAGACACGAGATGGGTGCGGCTCATTATCATATACCCGCTCTGTTTGTCACAACAAAATGATGAGTTTTGCAGGACATTAAAGCCTTGAGGGGAATCTCTAAACCACTTATCCTCTGCAGGGATGATGGAGTCTACCCATTCATATCTATTCAAATTATGAACTTTCTAATCTTGATCAGACAGTAGTGATAATGCAATTTACAAATAAAATAAGATGTCCTATTATAGAGGTTCTATTCTATTACAGGAGACATTACTATAAAGATGTATTTAACAACAAGAAAGGTCATGGTTGACCTGTCTAACAGACATTTGTGCCTGGATGAAGGAACATCACCTGCAACTCAACCTTGCAAAGACAGAACTGCTTGTGGTCTCAGCCAACCCAGCACTTCACCCCAATCTCTCCATTCAGCTAGGTTAATCAACCATTACTCCGTCCAGGAGAGCCAGGAACCTTGGGGTTGTGATTGATGATCAGCTAAAATTCACTGACCACATCACTGCAACAACCCGATCCTGTAGATTTGCATTATACAACATTAGGAAGATTAGACCCTTCCTATCTGAGCTGACCACACAACTACTGGTCCAAGCTCTTGTTCTCGCCAGACTGGACTACTGTAATGCTCTTCTAGTGGGCCTTCCGGCATGCACTATCAAACCCTTGCTACTGATCCAGAATGCAGCGGCGAGGTTGGTCTTTAGTGAGCCGAAGAGAGCGCACGTCACGCCTCTCTTCATCAGTCTGCACTGGCTGCCAATAGCCGATCGCATCAAATTCAAGGCACTGGTGTTTTCCTACAAAGCAACCACTGGCTCTGCACCAATATACCTAAACTCGCTCGTTCAGACTTACACTCCCTCCAGAAGCTTACGTTCTGCCAGTGAACGACGCCTTGTGGTGCCATACCAGAGAGGCATGAAATCACTGTCACGGACCTTTTCATGGACCTTTCCCACCTGGTGGAATGACCTGCCTATCTCAATTCGTGCGGCCGAGTCTGTAGCCATTTTCAAAAAACATCTAAAGACACATCTCTTCCAGCAGCACCTGACCAATCAAGAATAGCACTTATCATTCTATTCATTTTATGTTTGTCTATAAAAAAAAATAATAAAAAGTTCTGTCCAATGTGTTCTGTGCTAGATTAACTGAGACTTGTAACAGTATTTTGCATATTGTGGCCTTGGTTGTTTTAGTGGCTTCTATTGCTCTCCTCATTTGTAAGTCACTTTGGATAAAAGCCCTGGTCAATGACCAAATGTAAATGTAAATGTTGTTGTTAAATTTTTTTTAAAAAGCAGTAGCGTACCGTGGGGTTTCGATCAGGGCCTTGTAATGATTAATAGCCCCCGCCGCTGCCACCATAACAAACCCAAACACACCGATACACACAAAATACAATCATGCACTGTATGCACTACTGCGCCACACCAATGAGACACCACTGTGCATTATGACTGTGCATCAACCTTCTGCTGCCCAAACTCCAGCAATACAGATCAACCATAACAATACAACCATAACAAAAATGCTGAATAAAATACCTCAATAACTTTATCTCTCGTAAACAAGTAACACTCACCCATTACTTGTAAATGAAATCCATCCTCCGATCCTTTCTGATGAAATGTTCAATGACCTCCTTGTGCAGTTGTGTGTCCTGCTTAAGACGAATGAGCAGCTCCTTCTCTATGGTAAAAGGGAAGAGAGTCGTGTTTGTCCGGTTGTATTCCGTGAATGCATTTTGATGTGCTCGAGAGCTAAGAAAGATCGCTCAACTGATGCGGTGGATACTGGGATTGTCACGATCAAGCATGTGAGGGCATAAAGCTGTGACATGCTGACTGCAAGCCCCGTGCTCCTCAGAAATGTCAGAAGGTCACTTGGACCCTTTATCCCTGAAAGTGTGTCATGCTGTGCATCACTTTGAGCTCAGCTCTGAGTCTGCTCAGGGCAAACTGTGCTCTCATCCAGGCTCCTGAGCTCTGCTTCGGGAAATGTCTTGCTGAACTTTGCAAACAGTTGTGCATCCAGCAATGCAACAAGCACTAGTTGCTTGTGATTCTCAAATCGATTCCTGATTTGCGTGATGATGCTCTCGATTAGCGCTGTCTGTAGTGCGCGTGCGTCTGTTCGTCCTCTGGCTGCGCTTGGCTGTCCCGCGGCCTCCCCTGTCCTCTCATAGATGGTGTTATGGATCAACTGGGGATCATGTTATCTGGGGACGGGTGTGTGCACGCAGCTAGTATTACTGGATTTCCAGAAGGTGTTAGTCAGCGACAGATTCATCACAGTGAATTTTCCACTGAACAAATTTAAAAGGCTTTATACGTTATTGGTAAATGTTTGCATCATATCAGGCTCTGTTTTGTCCTCTGTCGCTGCTCTGCTAGATGTTTCAGAAGCAGTTTAAGAGAAGTTTTAATGTGGTTTCAGTGAACTTTTGCAGCGCATGTGTTGTCAAACTGATGAAGATGTTTTCTTTATTTGCTGGTGTTTTTTCTATTTGCATGTGTTTTCTTCATTTGCAGCGCGTTGAGCTCTCTCAGCCACTGTACAAACTGACCAATGGGTAAGAACATTTTATACGTATACATTGCAAAACACTTCATTAACATGTAACTTATTCTATTGTTTGTTCTTCCTCCTTTAGATTGAATGTACAGACTGTGGAAGGTGGTACCATTGGGACTGTGTGGGCAGACCTTCCACAGCTGGCAAATACAGCTGTCCTGCATGCATGTAGTGCATTTGTCTCTTTTTGTTCTTTTGTTATCAATTTGTTTGCTTCAATACCTGTTACCTAATGTATGTTTGTTGAACATTCCCCCAAATAAATGTTGTGGGTAATTCACTGGATCCTACTTGTATGTCACTAATTCTAAAATTATATTTGCATAGCGACCACTTTTACCACTCGTTAGGACCATTTATGGAGTGTCCTTTATGCTTTAACTCTTATGCTTGACATGTCCTTTAACCAAAGCAATATTGCTGCTCAACTTAAATAAGGCCACAAACTAGGCTTCATAAAAATAATGTGCAAATACACACGCACTGCAAAGACACAATGTCATTTATTGAATGTAAGTGTCATTGGATCCGAATTTCATCGAAACGAATGTAACAAAATGTGGACGTGGTCTGTCACGAAATGAAACCACATTAAAACTTCTCTTAAACTTCGTCTGAAACATCCAGCAGAGCAGCGACAGAGGAAAAAACAGAGCCTGATATGATGCAAACATTTACCAATAACGTATAAAGTGTTTTAAATCTGTTCAGTGGAAAATTCGCTGTGATGAATCTGTCACTGTCTAACATCTGATGGAAATCCAGTAATACTAGCTGTGTGCACACGCCCGTCCCCAGATAACATGATCTCCAGTTGATCCGTAACACCGCTGTCTGAAGTAAAATTACTTTTGCACACTTCCACATCCCTCGCAACTACGGATCTCCCGGCCCAATTTAACCACTGTTGACCAGGATAACCTCCTTGTCAATGGGAAAGGACATTCTCTCTGAGGATTCGTGTCATTGAATGTTCTTTGCTGGATTCCGTGCTGAACTATTATCTGCCTGAACTTGCCACCCTGTACAGTTGTGCCTGACGTTTGTTGCAACTGGACTTCAAACATCTGCTCAGGTCGTGAGTACTTTAAAGCCTGTGCAGTTACAGTATTTTTGTGTTTGCTTTTAAAGTGAAGCGGACAGTTTTTTGGTCACCACACTCTCAAGCCACACCACAGGCCTGCAACAAAGTTTTGTTTAAGACTGAGTGAATGAGAGACAGGTGTGTGTGTCTGTGTGTGTGTGTGTGTGTGTGTGTTGGTCCACTTGATATACAGACGTTCTACTGATTTGCATTTTCATTGATCTTAGTGTCAGTTGAATAGAGGTTTCATATTGGAACTGCTTTATTTTGTCTTGTATATTGTTTGACTGTTTTTTCCATTTCAAACAATTTATTCATCTATACTGAGTACTTTATTTCATGTTTACTTCAGTAAAGTGTATATAATTTCTCCAATTCACATTTTGTTGCGTTATATCATGAAGTTACATATAACAGTTAACTAAAAGGTCACATTCCTCGTGGGATAATTGGAAGTAAACCTAAAAATACTACTAAAGGGAGACACCGCCAATAAGCTTTGTTTAAAACAATTACTTATAAAAAAGAAACGTTAGTTTCTTCAAAGTTAGTTGTTTTATTAGTATTTATTTTCTGAACCAGACCCAGGGCCCTATCCCATCTTACATTTAATAAAGTGTTTTCGCTACCTACAGTAGTATAACCAGCACATGAATAAGGGGTTACATTTAATAACCCATACATTTAATTGAAAAATATATATTTTAGATTTTGACAGGGCCAGCAGAGAAGGCCCCGATGGCCCTGACAGCCCACGACTGCTTCAAAGACTATCAAAAGTCTATTTTTATAAACTCTGGTATCTGCTAAAGTGCTGAGAAAGCAGTCGTCTTAGCCATTGTGTGAATTCAACTCATCCGTCCTTTCATTCAATGACAACATACAGTATTAGTGACAACAAATCCACACCAGACATTCATTTCACACTTACAAATAAGTCAGATAGAATAAATGGTATGTGTATTTGGCGTGCTGTCCGAGGAGAGGGCTGCGAGCTCGGTATTTGGCCTGAACCCAGAGTAATCCCCCCCGTATCTCTGGTTAGGAAAGTAACCAGGTGAGGGTGAGGAAGATGGGGTGGTGGAGGGATGCTGAAAACCTGTGAAGGAACTTTGTTGAGTTGACTGGGTATTTATATGATCCTCCACTTTTGCTGATTGGGTAAACATGTTGATTTCTGACAGCTGGTTGGAATGACATTATGATTGGATAGATCATTTGAACGTGCTCCTCCCGAACTTTGTTAATGAAACATCATTACATGTTATACATGAATCATGAAACAAAGAAAGCAAACAGATCAGATTCTTGAACTGGCTCAACTTGATCATCAAAAAACGAGATGGGTCATCAGTAATAATGAGAGAACAGTAAAGAGCATATTTGTGTCATGGCATGAGTGAACACTTCCTCCTGGATGTTGCCAAGACCAACACTAGAGACACACGACAGGCTCACCACACCCCGTACATCATATAATAACCTGCGGTAGTGCTGGGCGGTATGACCAAAATTTATATCACTGTATTTTTCTAAATTATACCGTATATGGTGGTATACTTACTGTATATGGCGGTATTTTTTCCCCTATGCATGACAGGGTGTTAACCACATTTTCTACTGATTGAGAGAGGAAATACAGCAGTAGATTGACTAGAATGCAGTAGATTGAACCAATAAAACACAGTCTACACACTCATTACAGACACATGAATATTAAAATATGACGATGGAGAGAAAAAACTGTTGAGGGCACCTTAAGCATTTTAAAAATCTATCCCTATATAACAAAACTGCCAAAACGAGGAGAAACAAGGAAGAACATTTAAATGGTCTAATGATATTTTCAGTAAATTTAAAGGTGCCGTTTTTTCTGTTTTTTTGAAGCTTTGATTGTGTTTACAGTGTGCAATATAACATGTGTTCATGTTTCGTGTGTAAAAATACTGTATTTTTCACACAATTTACTTATCTGTATACCGCTGTTTTCACTGTCCTAAAAATGGCTTGAGAATTTCCTTGTTCTATGAAGTCCCTCCTTCAGAAATACGTAACCAGTTCTAATTGTGCCAGCGGTTCCCGTGTTGTGATTCGTTGCCTGGAAAGGTCACGCCTCTCACCATGACGGGGAGATGTATGCGCTCAATGTTATTGTAAACATGTCTATATTACCGTATCAATTTGAGCCACAAAGGTGATTTGACTCCGGGATGAAAATAACAGCGTTTCAACGACATGGCGACAAATGCAACACTTCCTCTTCTCCACATGGGAGAGCAACAAGACCACGCCCCCTTTTTCACGTATTCTTGTGGGCGGAGTTTAGTCAACAAACTGTTCTACTGACGTCATTAAAGCAGGAAGTAGAGGGATGTAGAACAAACCGGCCGTTCGCTGTAGGCTTTGAAAGGGAACTTCTGTTAAATAAAATATCTCGCTTGGCATTGAACTTTGAGCTTTATAATTTTACAGGTATTATTTATGCTCTTACAGCAACATTACACACTAACTAAAGTTTGAAAAATGGGATCACGAAGAACAGGACCTTTAAGAGCACTACATTCTCTGAACTAATGACACATGTCAGTTTAACACAGAGAGAATAAAGCAGTTACTTTTACCCATTCTTCTTTGAATTGTCAGTCTTTATCATTGTCTTCTGTGTATCAGAATAACCCATCGTGTCATCGCGCTCATGATCAGACGTACGGCTCAGTATAATTTCATTTGAAGAAGATGTGAAGAAATATGTGTGCATACACGCTGCTCGGTTCGTGTTTAGAGCACTAGAGTATATGAAATATGTCCATAAAAAACTTAAACACGCTCAGTCCGATCTGTATCTGATCTATATGATCCATGTGGTAGGCGTTGTTGATCTCATCGTGGCGCTACATGCAGAAACCACTCTCTCTTGCGCGCGCCGTGTGTTGTTTGAATTCTCCGCTGTAATCAAGGGCTGAATCTGAAATCGCCCCCTATACCCTTAAATAGGGCATTATTTGAGGGGTCAGCCATTTGTAGTGGTGTCCAAAACCATAGTGGATGTTATTGAGTGCACTCATTCAATCCCACATTGCACCGCAATAACGAGTGTACAGCCAGTGTACACACAGACTCACTCACTCGTTTTCATTCACGCCTTCAAGTGAACTGTATTATTGGACTAACGTAGGGAATAGTGAAAGAGGCTTTATGGGGCGATTTCGGATTCAGCCAAAGGCTGTGATGTGATTGAGCAAAAAGCTGAGAAAATCAAGTTTATGTCAAAGACTCCATCTTGATCAGATTCAGAATGATGATCAAATGATGATGGAGTAGAATAGATGGAGTCCATCAACACCCCAAAGCTTCACAGTCCTGTAGCTTATCCTGGGTCCACATTTCATTCAATGACATTAGGCAGTTTTGATTTATATGCTGTTTAATGTTGATGATCAAATTTTTTTACATATGATTACATATGATATCGCTTGTTTCTGCTTCTTCTCCTGTGTTTTGATCAGGCGATTCTGTACTCATTCAGGAGATGTGTAACAGCGCCCCTAATGTACAACAGTGAAAACACGGAAAGCTTGGAATTTCTGTGTTTGACGGGGAAAGAGTAAAGTAACTTCATGGAAATAAAGTAATTCCAAGTCTTGGAGCACATACATACACATATGTACATAATGAACCTAAGAACAAACCTGAGAACGAACAGAAAAATGTAAAGAACGGGTCTGAGATCGAACCTGAGATTAAAACTGAACTGAGAGTGAACCTAAGATTGAATCTGAGATCGAACCTGAACTGAGAACAAACCTGAGAGCGAAACTGAACTGAGAGCGAACCTGAGATTGAAACTGAACTGAGAGCGAACCTGAGAGTGAAACTAAACTGAGAGCGAACCTTACAGCGAAACTGAACTGAGAACAAACCTGAGAGCGAAACTGAACTGAGAGCGAACCTGAGAGTGAAACTAAATTGAGAGCGAACCTTAGAGCGAAACTGAACTGAGAGCGAACCTGAGAGTGAAACTGAACTGAGAGCGAACCTGAGAGCAAAACTGAACTGAGAGCGAACCTGAAAGCAAAACTGAACTGAGAGCAAACCTGAGATCAAGACTGAACTGAGAGCGAACCTGATCTGAGAGCGAACCTGAGATTGAACCTGAGATCGAAACTGATCTGAGAGCAAACCTGAGATTGAACCTGAGAGCGAAACTGAAGTGAGAGCGAAACCTGAGATCGAAACTGATCTGAGAGCGAACCTGAGAGCGAAACTGAACTGAGAGCGAACCTGAGATCAAAACTGATCTGAGAGCGAACCTGAGAGTGAACCTGAGATTGAACTTGAGAGCGAAACTGAACTGAGAGCGAACCTGAGAGCAAAACTGAACTGAGAGTGAACCTGAGAGAGAAACTAAACTGAGAGCGAACCTGAGATCGAAACTGAACTGAGAGCGAAACTGAACTGAGAGCGAACCTGAGAGCGAAACTGAACTGAGAGCGAACCTGAGAGAGAAACTAAACTGAGAGCGAACCTGAGATCGAAACTGAACTGAGAGCGAACCTGAACTGAGAATGAACCTGAGACTGAAACTGAACTGAGAACGAACCTGAGAGTGAAACTAAACGGAGAGCGAACCTGAGAGTGAACCTGAGAGCGAAACTGAAGTGAGAGCGAAACTGAGATCGAAACTGATCTGAGAGCGAACCTGAGATTGAACCTGAGAGTGAAGCTGAACTGAGAGCGAACCTGAGAGCGAAACTGAACTGAGAGTGAACCTGAGATCGAAACTGAGATTGAACCTGAGAGTGAAGCTGAACTGAGAGCGAACCTGAGAGCGAAACTGAACTGAGAGCGAACCTGAGATCGAAACTGATCTGAGAGCGAACCTGAGAGTGAACCTGAGATTGAACTTGAGAGCGAAACTGAACTGAGAGCGAACCTGAGATTGAACCTGAGAGCGAAACTGAACTGAGAGCGAACCTGAGAGCGAAACTGAACTGAGAACGAACCTGAGACTGAAACTGAACTGAGAGCGAACCTGAGAGTGAAACTAAACTGAGAGCGAACCTGAGAGTGAAACTGAACTGAGAGCAAACTTGAGATCGAAACTGAACTGAGAGCGAAACTGAACTGAGAGCGAACCTGAGAGCGAAACTGAACTGAGAGCGAACCTGAGAGTGAAACTGAACTGAGAGCGAACCTGAGAGAGAAACCTGAGAGTGAAACTGAACTGAGAGCGAACCTGAGAGTGAAACTGAACTGAGCGAACCTGAGAGTGAACCTGAACTGAGAGCGAACCTGAGAGTAAAACTGAACTGAGAGCGAACCTGAGATCGAAACTGAACTGAGAGCGAACCTGAGAGTGAAACTGAACTGAGAGCGAACCTGAGAGTGAAACTGAACTGAGAGCGAACCTGAGATCAAAACTGAACTGAGAGCGAACCTGAGAGTGAAACTGAACTGAGAGCGAACCTGAGATCGAAACTGATCTGAGAGTGAACCTGAGATTGAACCTGAACTGAGAGCGAACCTGAGAGTGAAACTGAACTGAGAGCGAACCTGAGAGCGAAACTGAACTGAGAGCGAACCTGAGAGTGAAGCTGAACTGAGAGTGAAACTGAACTGAGAGCGAATCTTATAGTGAAACTGAACTGAGAGCGAACCTGAGAGTGAAACTGAACTGAGAGCGAACCTGAGAGAGAAACCTGAGAGTGAAACTGAACTGAGAGCGAACCTGAGAGTGAAACTGAACTGAGAGCGAACCTGAGAGTGAACCTGAACTGAGAGCGAACCTGAGAGTGAAACTGAACTGAGAGCGAACCTGAGAGTGAAACTGAACTGAGAGCGAACCTGAGATCGAAACTGAACTGAGAGCGAACCTGAGAGTGAAACTGAACTGAGAGCGAACCTGAGATCGAAACTGATCTGAGAGCGAACCTGAGATTGAACCTGAGAGCGAAACTGAACTGAGAGCGAACCTGAGATCGAAACTGATCTGAGAGTGAACCTGAGATTGAACCTGAGAGTGAAGCTGAACTGAGAGCGAACCTGAGAGAGAAACTGAACTGAGAGCAAACCTGACAGCGAAACTGAACTGAGAGCGAACCTGAGAGTGAAACTGAACTGAGAGCGAACCTGAGAGTGAAACTGAACTGAGAGCGAACCTGAGAGAGAAACTGAACTGAGAGCAAACCTGACAGCGAAACTGAACTGAGAGCGAACCTGAGAGTGAAACTGAACTGAGAGCGAACCTGAAAGTGAAACTGAACAGAGAGCGAACCTGAGATTGAACCTGAGAGCGAAACTGAACTTAGAGCGAACCTGAGAGTGAAACTGAACTGAAAGCGAACCTGAGATCAAAACTGAACTGAGAGCAAACCTGACAGCGAAACTGAACTGAGAGCGAACCTGAGAGTGAAACTGAACTGAGAGCGAACCTGAGAGTGAAACTGAACTGAGAGCGAACCTGAGAGTGAAACTGAACAGAGAGCGAACCTGAGATTGAACCTGAGAGCGAAACTGAACTTAGAGCGAACCTGAGATTGAACCTGAGAGCGAAACTGAACTGAGAGCAAACCTGAGATCGAAACTGATCTGAGAGCGAACCTGAGATTGAACCTGAGAGCGAAACTGAAGTGAGAGCGAACCTGAGATCGAAACTGATCTGAGAGCGAACCTGAGATTGAACCTGAGAGTGAAGC
Organism: Gobio gobio; assembly: GCF_949357685.1. Classification (NCBI taxonomy): domain Eukaryota; kingdom Metazoa; phylum Chordata; class Actinopteri; order Cypriniformes; family Gobionidae; genus Gobio; species Gobio gobio. The sequence continues at coordinate 2,371,482 of NC_137103.1, forward strand.
TGAACTGAGAGCGAAACTGAACTGAGAGCGAACCTGAGATCGAAACTGATCTGAGAGCGAACCTGAGAGTGAACCTGAGATTGAACTTGAGAGCGAAACTGAACTGAGAGCGAACCTGAGATCGAAACTGATCTGAGAGCGAACCTGAGATCAAAACTGATCTGAGAGCGAACCTGAGAGTGAAACTGAACTGAGAGCGAACCTGAGATCGAAACTGATCTGAGAGCGAACCTGAGATTGAACCTGAGAGTGAAACTGAACTGAGAGCGAACCTGAGATCGAAACTGATCTGAGAGCGAACCTGAGATCAAAACTGAACTGAGAGCGAACCTGAGAGTGAAACTGAACTGAGAGCGAACCTGAGATCGAAACTGATCTGAGAGCGAACCTGAGATTGAACCTGAGAGCGAAACTGAACTGAGAGCGAACCTGAGATCGAAACTGATCTGAGAGTGAACCTGAGATTGAACCTGAGAGTGAAGCTGAACTGAGAGCGTAACTGAACTGAGAGCGAACCTGAGATCGAAACTGATTTGAGAGCGAACCTGAGATTGAACCTGAGAGTGAAGCTGAACTGAGAGCGAACCTGAGAGAGAAACTGAACTGAGAGTGAACCTGAGATCAAAACTGAACTGAGAGCAAACCTGACAGCGAAACTGAACTGAGAGCGAACCTGAGAGTGAAACTGAACTGAGAGCGAACCTGAGATTGAACCTGAGAGCGAAACTGAACTTAGAGCGAACCTGAGATTGAACCTGAGAGCGAAACTGAACTGAGAGCGAACCTGAGATTGAACCTGAGAGCGAAACTGAACTGAGAGCGAACCTGAGATTGAACCTGAGAGCGAAACTGAACTGAGAGCGAACCTGAGATTGAACCTGAGAGTGAAACTGAACTGAGAGCGAACCTGAGATTGAACCTGAGAGCGAAACTGAACTTAGAGCGAACCTGAGATTGAACCTGAGAGCGAAACTGAACTTAGAGCGAACCTGAGATTGAACCTGAGAGCGAAACTGAACTGAGAGCAAACCTGAGATCGAAACTGATCTGAGAGCGAACCTGAGATTGAACCTGAGAGCGAAACTGAACTGAGAGCGAACCTGAGATCGAAACTGATCTGAGAGCGAACCTGAGATTGAACCTGAGAGTGAAGCTGAACTGAGAGCGATACTGAACTGAGAGCGAACCTGAGATCGAAACTGATCTGAGAGCGAACCTGAGAGTGAACCTGAGATTGAACTTGAGAGCAAAACTGAACTGAGAGCGAACCTCAGAGCAAAACTGAACTGAGAGTGAACCTGAGATTGAACCTGAGAGCGAAACTGAACTGAGAGCGAACCTGAGAGCGAAACTGAACTGAGAGCGAACCTGAGAGCGAAACTGAACTGAGAGCGAACCTGAGAGAGAAACTAAACTGAGAGCAAACCTGAGATCGAAACTGAACTGAGAGCGAACCTGAGAGCGAAACTGAACTGAGAGCGAACCTGAGAGTGAAACTGAACTGAGAGTGAACCTGAGATCAAAACTAAACTGAGAGCGAACCTGAGAGCGAAACTGAACTGAGAGCGAACCTGAGCTCGAAACTGATCTGAGAGCGAACCTGAGAGTGAAACTGAACTGAGAGCGAACCTTAGAGCGAAACTGAACTGAGAGCGAACCTGAGAGTGAAGCTGAACTGAGAGCGAACCTGAAAGTGAAACTGAACTGAGAGCGAACCTGAGATTGAACCTGAGAGCGAACCTGAGAGTGAAACTAAACCGAGAGCGAACCTGAGATTGAACCTGAGAGTGAACCTGAGATTGAATCTGAGATCAAACCTGAGATCGAACCTAAACTGAGAGCGAACCTGAGATTGATCAAGTGCCGAGGTGTCCATGAGCTAACCCCAGCTGCTCCCGACGAGCTGGATGGTGCCTTGCATGGCTGACACCGCCATCGGTGTATGAATGAGTGAGTGAATGTGAGGTAAATATGTAAAGCGCTTTGGATGTCCATTGGTCTGTTGAAAGCGCTATATAAATGCAGTCCATTTAACATTTTTTACCATTTCCAGTTCTTTCTTGCCAAGGTAGAGGAGTCATATCAGCTGTCTTCCGCTCCTCCTCAGCTGGTTCCAGAAAAACACTCATCCAAACAGCACACCTCCAGCTAAGAAGAGAACTGCTCAAAAACTGTCTCAATCCACAGAAGAGGATCCAGTACTGTTGGCACTTCAAAACATTCAGTGCTCAATCACTGTAACGCAGAGTGTGGAATGAGCAGGCAAGGAAGCGGATCCAAGTGCAGGAACATTTAATGACAAAACTAGAACAGAAAACAAGGAACTCAGAATACCACATCAATACATACGTACAAGTTAAAGGGTAACTAAACCCTAAACCAACTTTTTTTAGTTAATGATTTGTAATACTTTGGCTTTGTTAATGCTGTTCATTGATTCGAGTAAATGTTTTGACATTTGAGTATAAAGTGTTTTAATTCTATAAAATATGGTGTAAAACCGCCAAAGTGCTGCCCTCTTAAGGTTGAACGGTGGCTACTGCAGTTGAATTTTCCTATTGGACGTTGTGGTACATCGTGACGTAGGATGGTACTTCCAACGGCTCACTATCCGTGCCCCTGGCACGAGCTCACCACGCCCTCAGAAATGTTTTCCCCAATCACATGATGAGAACGGCTTCACTCCGGCTACCACTGCCGCGGTAACGGACAACAATACTTTAACGTGCTGGCGTATATAGTCTAACTTATTTGAGGAAATCCATTTATAATAGGCTTTTAGGTCTGAACTTAAAGGTCCTGCGCTGCTTATTGATTAAGTTAATTTGAATGAAAATCGTATATGTATATCAGATATCTGATCTATTTTTAGTGGCATTCAGTGTAAGGATTTGACTGTTCATAGATTAGTTCAGTTCTCTTGCGCTGCTGCTTCACTAGCATCATCGGCATCGGGAGTTAACGCAGTTTGAGCCAGCGGCTTGCATTGATAAGGCTCTGGGTCTGTGTCTACAGACAATTCATCCTCCTCCACTTCAGGAGAAGGTAGGAGAATGACCGCTCTGTTGCAAAGCTGGTGTCACTCCAGTCATTCTCCATCTTTGCGACTCACGAGTCAGACAGCTGTCAATCAATCCGTCACAGCGGGTCTCAGGTGCACACCCTCCGCTCAGCCCCGCCCTCGGTTCGTCCCCTCTGTCTCCGCTGGGCTCTGCCCACTTTTCCAGCATTTTTAAAAATTTCCAGTGGGTGGAGTTAAGCTCTGAGCAGGGGTTTAGTTACCCTTTAAACAAGGCAACAAGGGGCCTGACAGATAGGAAACACCTGGAGAACTAAATCATCATGAAAAACTACAAAGCAAAACACAACTACAAACACACAACAGAAAAAAAACGTAAAAGTCCACCAACACACAGGGAAAATGTGACAGAAGATGCCGGATGCCATTCTTTGTGTTAAGCGGAAATGGAAGCGCTAGCTTAAGTTCTACCAGAAAGACTCCAATGCTACGCCGTTAACTTATAATCTGTCGTAGTCAATCACAGCTTGACATCAAATATAAAATGTCTGATCTTTCCCTCCTATTTCCCTGATGGTAGGTGTCATAGCGAAGTTCCCCTCCATCCTCCCCACCACTACCAGGTTGGTTCCCGTCCACTCATCCATTTTTTAATCTTAAATTCTATACAGACGCCGCACCTTCTGTCGGATAAGCTGTTTTTTACAATAACGAATGCTTCGCAAATGTTTGGCCTTCCGAATTGCTCAATTTACCTCATTATAATTCAGTCAAGAGCTTTGCTAGAATTATATTCAGTAATCGTAGGCCTGCTTGCTTTGGAATAATCAATGGGCAAAGAAAAATATTATGGTCTACTATGATAACGAGGCCACTGTGCATATCATCAATAAAGGGCGCACTTTAATTCCCTTTATTAATAGGTTTCTGAGACGTCTCATGTGGACAAGCATAACTCGCAATTTCACACTCCGCACCGCCTACATACTGGGTCTTGACAACAAAATTGCTGATTGTTTGTCTTGATTTAAATTTTAGAAATTCAAAAACCTGTGTCCGGACACTTCATGTCTGCATTGCCCACCTTTCAACCAGCCTGTTCTCGACTTAATGCCACTCTGAAAACTCTGAATTCAGCCTCCAGATTCAGGCAAGCTGGTCTAGCCAAATCCACATTAAAAATGTATGATTCTGCCTGGCTACAATTCCTTTCATTTTGCAGTTTGTTCAGTCCCTGTTTTGCCCGTTAACATTAAAATGGTGTGTGCATTCAACACCCATTGTCACCCATTGAAGCTGGAATAATGAGTGGATTAAGCTCGGCAAGAGAGGAATAACAAGGATGAAATTTTCTTGGCGAGGAGAATTGTATGTATCACAAACGGGTACAAAGGAGAAGACTGCTAACTAGAGACAAAACAAGAAGTTGGGAAAGTAAGACAAATTTTTGCGACTTATTTATTGACTTGTTAATAACAATTTGCTGTGGAATATGATCAGGTCCAGTCGGGTCTGTGTCTGCCCGGGTTCAGCTTTCATTTATGGAATTTCTCGGTTCTGGGTCCAACTTTTCAAATAATAGACGGGTCCGGGGACGGTTCTGTGCATCACATTTACGGGTCTTGTCAGGTTCGGGTACAAATTTTTGGACCCGTGAAGACCTCTAGTGTAGAGTGTGATTGTAGCAGCGTGAACCAGGCAATGGAGATTCAGAGTGTTGTATCTTACAGGTGAGGGTGGATCCAGAGAATAAAGAATGGTAACCAGGCTGACGGACTGAAGACGGGATGGGACGATCACAGGTAGGTAGAGAGGTAAGGAGTCTGTAGTTAGAGACAAGACCAGACAATGAGTGAATGGTGACTGGGTGAATATAAATAGTGAGTGTCTCTGATGAGGTGCAGGTGCAGCGAGTCAGTATTCTGGTATTTGTGAATGAGTGGCATTGTGAACGAGTGGGCGGGTTCTGGTGATTGTGAACGAGTGGGCGGATTCTGGTGATTGTGAACGAGTGGGCGGATTCTGGTGATTGTAAACGAGTGGGCGGGTTCTGGTGATTGTGAACGAGGTTCACCAGAACCCAGTGATTGTGAACGAGTGGGCGGGTTCTGGTGATTGTGAATGAGTGGGCGGGTTCTGGTGATTGTGAACGAGTGGGCGGATTCTGGTGATTGTAAACGAGTGGGCGGGTTCTGGTGATTGTGAACGAGAGGGCGGGTTCTGGTGATTGTAAACGAGTGGGCGGGTTCTGGTGATTGTAAACGAGTGGGCGGGTTCTGGTGATTGTGAACGAGTGGGCGGGTTCTGGTGATTGTAAACGAGTGGGTGGGTTCTGGTGATTGTGAACGAGTGGGCGGATTCTGGTGATTGTAAACGAGTGGGCGGGTTCTGGTGATTGTGAACGAGAGGGCGGGTTCTGGTGATTGTAAACGAGTGGGCGGGTTCTGGTGATTGTAAACGAGTGGGCGGGTTCTGGTGATTGTAAACGAGTGGGCGGGTTCTGGTGATTGTGAACGAATGGGCGGGTTCTGGTGATTGTGAACGAGTGGGCGGGTTCTGGTGATTGTAAACGAGTGGGCGGGTTCTGGTGATTGTGAACGAGTGGGCGGGTTCTGGTGATTGTAAACGAGTGGGCGGGTTCTGGTGATTGTGAACGAATGGGCGGGTTCTGGTGATTGTGAACGAGTGGGCGGATTCTGGTGATTGTAAACGAGTGGGCGGGTTCTGGTGATTGTGAACGAGTGGGCGGGTTCTGGTGATTGTGAACGAGTGGGCGGATTCTGGTGATTGTGAACGAGTGGGCGGGTTCTGGTGATTGTAAACGAATGGGCGGGTTCTGGTGATTGTAAACGAGTCGGTGGGTTCTGGTGATTGTAAACGAGTGGGCGGGTTCTGGTGATTGTGAACGAGAGGGCGGGTTCTGGTGATTGTAAACGAATGGGCGGGTTCTGGTGATTGTTAACGAGTGGGCGGGTTCTGGTGATTGTGAACGAGAGGGCGGGTTCTGGTGATTGTAAACGAGTGGGCGGGTTCTGGTGATTGTGAACGAGTGGGCGGGTTCTGGTGATTGTGAACGAATGGGCGGGTTCTGGTGATTGTGAACGAGTGGGCGGATTCTGGTGATTGTAAACGAGTGGGTGGGTTCTGGTGATTGTAAACGAGTGGGCGGGTTCTGGTGATTGTGAACGAATGGGCGGGTTCTGGTGATTGTGAACGAGTGGGCGGGTTCTGGTGATTGTGAACGAGTGGGTGGGTTCTGGTGATTGTAAACGAGTGGGCGGGTTCTGGTGATTGTGAACGAATGGGCGGGTTCTGGTGATTGTGAACGAGTGGGCGGGTTCTGGTGATTGTGAACGAGTGGGCGGGTTCTGGTGATTGTGAACGAGTGGGCGGGTTCTGGTGATTGTAAACGAGTGGGCGGGTTCTGGTGATTGTGAACGAATGGGCGGGTTCTGGTGATTGTAAACGAGTGGGCGGGTTCTGGTGATTGTGAACGAGTGGGCGGATTCTGGTGATTTTGAACGAGTGGGCGGGTTTTGGTGATTGTGAACGAGTGGGCGGATTCTGGTGATTGTAAACGAGTGGGCGGGTTCTAGTGATTGTGAACGAGTGGGCGGGTTCTGGTGATTGTGAACGAGAGGGCGGGTTCTGGTGATTGTTAACGAGATGGCGGGTTCTGGTGATTGTGAACGAGTGGGCGGGTTCTGGTGATTGTGAACGAGTGGGCGGGTTCTGGTGATTGTTAACGAGTGGGCGGGTTCTGTTGTTTGTGAACGAGTGGGCGGATTCTGGTGATTGTGAACGAGTGGGCGGGTTCTGGTGATTGTGAACGAGTGGGCGGGTTCTGGTGATTGTGAACGAGTGGGCGGGTTCTGGTGATTGTTAACGAGTGGGCGGGTTCTGGTGATTGTGAACGAGTGGGCGGATTCTGGTGATTGTTAACGAGTGGGCGGGTTCTGGTGATTGTGAACGAGTGGGCGGATTCTGGTGATTGTTAACGAGATGGCGGGTTCTGGTGATTGTGAACGAGTGGGCGGGTTCTGTTGTTTGTGAACGAGTGGGCGGGTTCTGGTGATTGTGAACGAGATGGCGGGTTCTGGTGATTGTGAACGAGTGGGCGGGTTCTGGTGATTGTTAACGAGATGGCGGGTTCTGGTGATTGTGAACGAGTGGGCGGGTTCTGTTGTTTGTGAACGAGTGGGCGGATTCTGGTGATTGTGAACGAGTGGGCGGGTTCTGGTGATTGTGAACGAGTGGGCGGGTTCTGGTGATTGTGAACGAGTGGGCGGGTTCTGGTGATTGTTAACGAGTGGGCGGGTTCTGGTGATTGTGAACGAGTGGGCGGATTCTGGTGATTGTTAACGAGTGGGCGGGTTCTGGTGATTGTGAACGAGTGGGCGGATTCTGGTGATTGTTAACGAGTGGGCGGGTTCTGGTGATTGTGAACGAGTGGGCGGGTTCTGGTGATTGTAAACGAGTGGGCGGGTTCTGGTGATTGTAAACGAGTGGGGTTCTGGTGATTGTGAACGAGATGGGTGGGTTCTGGTGATTTCTCACTGTCTTTGACATTTCATTTGATAGAGAGTCCGTCACCATATTTCTAAAGCAGTCAAAAAGTGTTCGAGAACATAAAGGTGGTCATTTCCGTGGTCATAGCTTGCACTAACACTCTTTTCAGTCCTCTTAATTCCATGGCTCATTTCCATGTAAGAAACTTTGGTGAGGGTCACAGGTGAGGCAAACTCTTATTTGGGCTGCTGTTGATCGAACCAGAGATCGAATGAGGATTTTCTAGTCAATTTATGCAGCTGGCATTAACACAGGCAAAATGATCAGTAAAACAAAACTGAAAAAGACAAAAATGACCATAAGGACATACAAGAGTTTAGAAAACTGTGATTTCCAGTTAATTTTATAATACAATGAGAGGTAAATTCACCCCTTCATAGTCACAGCTGTGCTAAAGAGACCAAATAAACACAAATGTAACAGTTATTTGTTCAGGGAAGAAGGAGGCGGGAACCGGCAAACGACAACTTTAATAAATAATAAACACAAACTGAAAGTAAATCAGACAGCCCTTCACAGACGGCTGCCACCACACATATACAAAACATAAACAAAACACGAGGTAAAGTCCAGGCCTGGTCATCTCTCGTCCTTCACTGTCATCGCTCCTCCTTTTATGCTTCCCTAGCTCCTCTGTAGTTCATCATTCTCTCTAAACCACTTATCCTCTGCAGGGATGATAGAGTCTATCCTTTCATTCATATCTATTCAAATTATGAACTTAGTTTCTAATCTTGATCAAACAGGAGAAATGACTATAAAGATGTACTTAACATCAGGAAAGGTCATGATTGTCTAAAATTATTTAAAAGACTATCAAAAGTCTATTTGGTCAAACGCTGCTATCTGCTAAAGTGCTGAGAAAGCAGTCGTCTTAGCCATTGTGTGAATTAAACTCATCTGTCCTTTCATTCAACAACAACAAATTCATCAGCAGCTAAAGATTATAGATGACAGATTTTTGGTTATACATGAATCGTGAAACAAAGAAAGCAAACAGATCAGATTCTTTAACTGGCTCAACGTAATCAGTAAGAACGTAAACATCATCAGTAATAATGAGAGAACAGTAAACAGCATATTTGTGTCATGGCATGAGTGAACACTTCCTCCTGGATGTTTCCATGGCCAACACTAGAGACACACAACAGGCTCGCCACACCCCGTTCATCATATAATAACCTGCGGTGTGTTCAGATCTGTGCAAACTGAAGAGTGTGTATGAGCCGTCTGCTTACACTGATCTGACACCAGGAGAAACTCTGAACATCAAGGTATGTGTGTCTCCATGCAATGACTTTGAGTTTTAGGTAACACTTTAGTTTTTATGGTCCATTTCTCACTGTGAACCAGATGCTTATTAGCATGTATAGGATATTGGCTGTTTATTAATACTTATAACGCACATATTAATACATTATTCTACATAACCATTGTCTACATCCCTTAATGCACACAATACTTGAATTTAAACACTATCTTCCTAAATATTAATAAGCAGTAAATTAAGAGTTTATTGAGGCAAAATATAGTTTGTTAATAGTGAGAATTGGACCCTAAACTAAAGTCTGGCTGCATTTTATATTGACAGTTTGCCATACGGTATTTACAGTGATATAAACACACATTTCAGTAAGTGTTTGTGCCTGTTATTGTTATTGATTTTAATATTTGTGCTGTTGTACCTTTAACTATCTTCATAATAGAACATGGCTTCTCATGCCTTATAAAGTAACTGCATGGAAATACAATAATTCCAGGTCCTGAACACATTTAGTTCTCTAAATTATTTCTGTTAGTGAAAGACCCTTACAGACGACTGTAAAAACCACTGTAAAACACAAACACTGACCAAACATATGACAAATTACTTTAATATTCATGGAATCCATATACTCTCTCTCTCTCTCTCTCTCTCTCTCTCTCTCTCTCTCTCTCTCTCTCTCACTCTCTCTCTCTCTCTGATGATTTTTAATATCCTTAAACATATCCTTATCCACTTAAGATTTTATTTAACATTGTCAGTTTGAGTTGTGCACTTATAAGTTTTGTGTAGTTTTGTGTACTGGGAAATACATGTTTATTACATTTGAATCTGAAATGGAACTGAATCTGAATAAAAGTGAATGTGTTGAATCTCAGCTCACTTACCAAAAAACACATTAAAGGTGCAGTGTGTGAATTTTAGTGGTGAGGTTGTGAATTGCAATCACTAAACGCTCACCCCTCCCTTTGGAAGCACATAGAGAAGCTACGGTGGCCCACAGGACAAAGATGTGGTTGTCTGAGACTGCAGAGAGTAGCTAGTGCTTTGTAGAGAAGTTTGTCCCTTTAGGGCTACTGTAAAAACATGACGGCACAAAATGGCGGCTTCACTGTAAGGGAGTTTTCATTTTGACATTTCTGTCAATAGATCCTCATAAATACTACACACTGCACCTTTAAATAAATTGTGTGTGTGTGTGTGTGTGTGTGTGTGTGTGTGTGTGTGTGTGTGTGTGTGTGTTCACAGTAAACTTCACAAAAAACAACAAAACATCTTCCTCATAATGGCGTCTGCATCAAGAAGAGCTGACATCACAGTTCTCTCCTGGAATATTAATGGCCTGAAAGCAAAACTTAAGAACCATAAAGCTGCACTACTGGAGATCTTTGACCAGTATGATATTGTGCTTCTGCAAGAGACTCACATTGGTCCAATGAAAGATGGGAAAGATGATGAAAAAGACTGGAATACCATCAATAAGGCCTTATCAGAGAAATATACCTTATATAAACTGAAAGTTCAGACTATGTGTATGACACGCATCATTAACGCCTTATCAGTGAAATATGCTTTATGTAAACTGGTAGAGAAGGAGGGAGGATGGAGGATGATGAGGAGGAGGAGGGAGGAGGAGAAGGTAGAGAAGAAGGGGAGAATGTATATGACATACTTCAGTTCAGACAGCAAAGGGGTTGCCATCCTTATCAATAAACCACACACACTTCTGAAAACTTCTTTTGAGGGTGGAGAATATGCTTGGGTTCATGTTCAGATTAACGATCAGAAGTACACGTTTGTAAGTGTGTACAACCATAGAAAATATCCTGATCAGATCTGTAATCTCATGTTGAAGATTTTCAACAGCTTCTGGACAGATGGGTCAGATGCTTTTAAATGCAGGCTTGTGATTGGTGGAGACTTCAACACAACACTTGACCCTGAACGGGACGCAAACAAAGAAATCAAAGGACATTCTGCACGAAGAGAAAAACTGAAGGAGTTCATGAGTATAGTGAAGCTGTCAGATGTCTGGAGAGAAAAGCATAAAAGTGATCCAAAGCCTACATACACACGCATAGATAAGACGACACTAAAGAAGAAACCTAAGAACGAACTACAGAACGAACCAAAGAGTGAACTAGAGAGAGAACCAGAGAGTGAACCAAAGAACAAACCAAAGAGTGAACTAGAGAGTGAACCAGTGAGTGAACCAAAGAACGAACCAGAGAACGAACCAAAGAACGAACCAACAATGTCCAGATTAGACTATGTGTTCATGTTGGAGACAGATGTGAGATATGTCAGAAGTTGTGAAATACGCAGTGAAATAACTCTGTCCGATCATTCCCCCGTGAGCCTTACTCTGAACTATCCTAAAACTGATTAAACAATATTAAAGGTTGAAATAGAAACTCTGAACCGTCAGAAGAGTGATTAGCACAAGAGTATTTATATGAAACTGTGCGAGTGAATAGTTTATATTTATACGTTTATATGTCTGCCACTACATCAGAGCACATTTGAGTCATTTTAAGATATTATACAGAATTACTGGGGTTTAAATGTAAAGTTTATTAAACAGTTTTTAAGGGTTTGTGTAGGTTTGTTTCATTAATTTAATAAGCAAAGGCACTTTAATAAACGATTAATGAAGCTTATTTAGAAACTTGAGCTGGTTCTCATTCATTCTCTGAAAAGTGTCTGCTAATGAATCCAATGAAATAATATAATCACTTTATAATCAATAATCAACAATAATTACTATCTGAAGTGTGTATAAATTTATTTAATGTTTTAGTTCAAAATGTTGTGCACGTTATTCACTATCTTCACATTAAACTGTGATGTCATATAAATCACTTCATATCGTCAGAGCTGTTTCTTTATCATCTTATGTTGAGACACTAAATATAAGAGTAGAAGACGAGAAAGGGGAACATCAGCCCTTCTGCAGTCAAAACTACTGTCAACCTTTAATCAACATCACTTCCTGTTCTGGCTCCTCCTCTTCCCTTTTGCATTGGAACTGAACGGGAGTGGTAGGTTTCATTTGACTTCTGATTATCTTATTTAATCTTTATTTTAAGTATTGCTTTTTATCTATATCTTCACTCAAATTCATGTGAATAATGTAATTTTACTAGCCTGTGTGATTATTGTTTTACCCATGTTTGTCTTCTATCTCAATATGTGTAAGCGAGCACATGGTGAACACAGGGGCGTTTGACTCTGAAGTGGCTGCTCGTTTGTTCTTCTGTATTTGTGTCACATGTCTGTTGCACATGTGGTGTTTTGATTTATTTCTGTGCCATGTGCGTTCTTGTCCTCAGTCTTGACCCCACCCCTCGTTACCTTATTATTGGATTAATTTTTCCCTCCTGTTGTTCCCTGATTACCTGCTTGTTTGTCCCCTATTTAACCTCCTTGCGTTTTCAGTCTGGTGCTGGTTCGTTGTCTTCGTTTATGTTGGTGTCTCGTCCTGCTCCTTGTTCCTGACCCCGGTGTGTGTCTTTATTATGTTTGATTTTCCCTCTTGAGGGTATTTGTTTAGTAGTTCTGTTCATTTAAAGGGGTGATGAATTGAGAAATCATATTTCCCTTGAGCCTTTGATATATAAAAGTTCATCGTGATATAAGAATATCCTGTACGTTTCAGAGCTGAAGATGTCCTTTTTAGTCAAAGAAAAGCTTTTATTGACACCAGGCCCAGAAAACGAGAGCTTGCAGAATATGTCGACCACTGACGTAGTAGGACGCAGAAGCACCGCCTCAAGCACCGCCCACCGACTCGTGGAGCTAAACGGGTCGCGCTACCGAGCAATAAACATGCCGGTTCCAGCTCACGTGTGTAAGACATTGCATTTGTTCACTTCATTTCACCGCAGAATCGATTGTAAACAAGACACAGGTCAAGACTGGATCTGCACACATATTGGCCCTCATTTATCAAAAGTGCGTAAACCAAATTTTTAGTGTACACCTGGCGTACACGCAAAACCACGGTGACTTTGAGATTTATCAATATGGACGTTGGCGTACGGCACGCTCAAATCCTACGCCAGCTCAGGAGGTGGTGTACGCACGTTTTGAGTTAGTGCGAAAATGCGCAGAAAAACAATTCCTAACACCACAAAACGCACTGACAAAGATATGCTATATTATGACCCACTGTGAAAACAACAACAACAACAACAACATAGTAATTACTGCATAAACTTCAGTGTTTATTTTTGTGCAACATGGACTTCAATGTTTAATTTGTGTGACTTTACCAAAGCATTTGATTTGTATGCATATGTATTCCTCCAGTTGCGAGCCTGTGCGCTTTACCTGACGTTTCAGGGTTAGGCCCGGCAGCTGCGCACGGACTGGGACTGAAAATAATTCAGACTGACAAAATAATTGTAATGATACGATGAAGGCAGGATTCAAATGCAAGTAAAATGTCTTTATTTAAGACGACAACACAGACGAAGACGGCAGGCGAGCTGGTAGTCCAGAGCAGAGACACTCAGTAGCACAGAGACGCTGCAGGCAGCCCAGATCTCCGACGCGAGAAGGCAGACGGTGAAGGAAACGATGACGGACAGGCAGGACACAGGCAACGGCAGGAACAAACACAGGAACACGGGGAACATCCAACAGCGCTCCGACAAAGACAAGGTGAACACAGGGAGACTAAATAGTGTGTGCTGACGAGCTGCAGCATAATTACATTCGGCAGGTGACAGACGATGGGACAAAAACGTGCACGGATGCATCTTATCGTCTGAAGAAGAGCGTTGAGATAGAACTGCGCCTACCCCCACCTCTGACGCATCGACCTCTACCACAAACTGACGTGAGGGATCAGGGGCAACCAGGATGGGAGCCGAAACGAAGCGACTTTTGAGGTTAGCAAATACAGCCTCAGCTGTATTTGACCACCTGAACGCCGTTCTGGGAGAGGTCAAGGCGGTCAGAGGCGTGGCTAGCTGGCTGAAGCTGCGAATGAAACGCCGATAGAAGTTGGCAAACCCCAGAAACCTCTGTAGGGCCTTACGGGAATCTGGACTTGGCCAATCTACCACAGCCTTAACTTTGTCAGGGTCCATACGCATTCCCTCAGACGAGACGATGTACCCTAGGAAAGGAACCGACTGTGCATGAAAAGCGCATTTCTCCACCTTGACAAAAAGCCCATTCTCTCGCAACCTCTGAAGCACTCGCCTGACGTGTTGAATGTGTTCCTGGAGAGACGAAGAAAAAATCAATATGTCATCCAGGTAAACATATATGAACTGGTCAACAAAGTCTCTCAACACATCATTGACGAGTGCTTGTAAAACTGCTGGGGAGTTGGACAGCCTGAATCGCATCACCAAATATTCAAAATGGCCCCTGGGGGTGTTAAAAGCCGTTTTCCATTCATCCCCCTTCCTGATGCGAACCAAATGATAAGCGTTACGTAAGTCCAATTTTGTGAAGATGGATGCTCCCTGCAACCTCTCGAAAGCTGAAGACATCAGCGGCAAAGGATATGTATTCTTCACCGTGATGTTGTTCAGCCCTCGGTAGTCAATGCAAGGTCGCAGAGATCCGTCCTTCTTCCCCACAAAAAAGAACCCCGCCCCCGCTGGAGAAGAGGAAGGGCGGATGAATCCGGAGGCTAGAGAATCAGAAATATATTTCTCCATGGCCTCCATGGAACAGAAAGAGAGTAAAGCTTGCCTCTAGGCGGAGACTTACCTGGGAGTAAATCAATAGCACAGTCGTAGGGACGATGCGGAGGAAGAGAAGCAGCACGGGACTTACTGAACACTTCCTTCAGGTCGAGATACTCCGAGGGCACGTTAGACAAATCCACTGCCTCACTCTGGAAAACAGAATGGGACACAGACGAACAAGCAGATACAAGACAAGACTCATAACATTTAGTGCTCCAGGATGATACAGAGTTGTGTCCCCAGTCAACCCTGGGGACCCTTCTTTACCATCTTCCGTGTGTCCATGGCGTAAAATGAGGGCGTGGGGGAGGCAGAGACTTGAATATATAGGGGCGTGTTATTCTAATGATGATCGTTTTCAGCCGCGGCATTTATCAAGGGCAGGTATTGCGTACGCCTGGATTTCAGAGGTGCGCGCAGCTTCATAAATCTAGGGGGGCACCCTAGAGGAGAACTGACACCCCGACTGAGTCTAGTTTCTCCCCAGGTTTATTTTTCTCCATTATGTTCCTGATGGGGTTTTGGTTTCCTTGCCACTGTTGCCTCTGGCTTGGTGTGCTCAGTTGGGGACACTAAACTTCAACTAAATATCCAAATAAATCTAATTAGTAAACTAAATTAACCATATAAACTAAACTGATCTAAAGCCCACATTGTCACTGTATGATAATTGAAATGAGCAGAGGACCTCCTGTTTAACACTGTGAAGCTGCTAAAGACAATCTGCATTGTAAAAAGCACTATATAAATAAGGTTGACTTGACTTGAGCCAATAAATGCTCCTCTGCCACCATCTACTGGTTATAGTGGTAATTCATGTGTTATAGTGGTAATTCAAACCAAGCAATTGCAAGACAACGACAGGTTAAGAATAAAATGCAACTACAAAATGTGTGAGCGCCCCTTTGATAGTCAATGCAGTAAAGTGCAATGACACTGTTATTGGGAACCAGGGCTGGACTGGTAATCTGGCATACCGGGCATTTTCCCGGTGGGCCGACGCACTTTGGGGCCGATACAAGGTTATTTATTTATTTATTTATTTGCCACGGACTGGCCCATCATGCAGGGACAGCGGCCCATTGGTTTGTCTTCTGGATTGACAGGCCAAAGCTAGAGAGACCTTCTCTCCTCCATAGACTGTGTCCATATTAGGCGCTGTTTAAATATTTGGGCGCATGAAACTGCAAAAGGCGAATATCCGCGCAACAGCGCTGCCGCTGACGAACGTGCGCTGCGTTTCTGCTGCTCTATGAAGTGATAAACCGGCACTTTGACTCCGAATGTTGTTTTATACAATCGTGTGATATGGGAACATTAAAGGTTCTGTAGTGAATCAGCTGAAAACAGCCGCGACCGTGTAAATACATCACGAGGTAAATTGGAAAACAGCAATACACACAACTACAACCTTGTCACTCTAGCACAACCAAATTCAATAGTTTATTATTATTTATTTATTTATTTTCGAAACCATATACCTATGGTAATGAGGAGCATAATTTTACCTGTGACTACCATGCCCATACAGTTAAATGAAACTGACCTACAGTTAAACTCAGTTAAAATGTCATTCACTCTTAAAAAAAAGGTTCTATATGGCACCAAAAATGGTTCTTGGCTCGTAATCATAGGGGAACCTTTTTTAGTGCTATATAGCACCAATTTTGGTGCTTCAGTGGTTCTTCACCGGTTCTTCAGAGGTTCTTCACCGGTTCTTTGACTAAGGTGCTATATAGCACCTCTGAAGAACCGCTGAAGAACCACTGAAGCACCAAAATTGGTGCTATATAGCACTAAAAAAGGTTCCCCTATCATTATGAGCCAAGAACCATTTTTGGTGCCATATAGAACCTTTTTTTTTTAGAGTGTAGAGTAATTAAATTATAATTCAACAAAACAGCTTTAAAGCCTGGATCCCATGCATTAAAGGGATAGTTCACCCAAAAATGAAATTTCTGTCATCATTTACTCACCCTCAAGTTGTTCCAAACCTGTATGAGTTTCTTTGTTCTGCTCAACACAAAAGAAGATATTTTGAAGAATGTTTGTAACAAAGCAGATGGAGCAACTATTGACTACCATAGTAGGAAAAAAAATATTATGGTAGTCAATAGTTGCTCTATCTGCTTTGTTACAAACATTCTTCAAAATATCTTCTTTTATGTTTCATGGAAGAGAGAAAGTCATACAGATTTGGAACGACATGAGAGTGAGTAAATGATGACAGATTTTAAAAGCAGTAAATTCACTTTAATGTATCCTAGCTCAAAACCAGTGGTTTACTGTCAAGTGCATTTCTGTGTGACAAAAGTGCAATATTACGTTTGTTATCTGCATTTGTAGTAAATTCGATAATATCCATCATTAGTTGTCCCTGTCCTAGATTTATTTATTTATTCCAATTTAAGGCCCTAACCCCAGTTAAAACATTCAAGAGGGACTCATGGGCCCGATTTGCCAAGGCCGAATTTTAGCCCCAGTCCAGCCCTGTCGGGAACCCCCTTAAGGGGGCCCCTCTCAGTAGTCGCTGACAGCAGGCAGCCAACCACGCGATCTCTGCTGCGGCAAAATACAAAACCTTCTCGGCAGTCATCATGAAGCGGAATTATGCTTCAGGAAGCAAGAAAAGAAAAGAGAGAAAGGAGGAGGAGGATAAGAAAAAACAAGATAGTGGTAAGTGATAAATGACACTGGATAAAATAGATCTACTTGTCTTGTACAAAAATGGTGTAATTTTGCAGCAGGTAGCTGGCTAGCAAAAATATGTTTATGTTAGCTAACTTACCTGCCTGACAAATGCTGCTTGTAACGAACAGTTAGAGCAACTTTTTTTTCGAACGGACGGAATATGGTTACATTCTGTAATATGTTTTTTAACGGGATAAGGAAGACGCAGATCTGTTCCAGAATCACTGTTTATCGTATTTAATGATATGACATTGCCATAGCTTTGTATGAACTGATGACAATCTGCATTGTTAAAAACGCTATATAAATAAAGTTGACTTGACTTGAATTTGAAAAAGGTTTTGATGAAAGGGGCATAGCATGCTATACTAACTAGTATTTATGCTATGCATAAATAACCTGGAATAGTTCATATAGCAGTCTATATTAACTATCATTATAAACATTATTTAACCAGAAAGGTATTTTTTCATAGCTTATCTTAATGTGCTAGTGTCGGGATATATACAGTAGTGACAGTTTATGCAAATATGACCTTATTTTTATAAGTTACCAATGGATCTTGAACAGTTACTCTATTCTGTGTGGCAATTTTTACACTGTTATGTTTGACAACCCACATGTTTTACTGGTACTGTTTATTAACTATTTAACAAGGTATTATAGTCATCTGTTGCAACTTTATTATGTGCACCATGTCCATTTTGCTTGGGGCCCCCAAATTCCTTCAAACGGCCCTGGTATGGATAGTAGAAACATTGATTGGCTATTGGCTGCTCACCATGGCCAAAGAGCAAATTGCTCAAAAGGTTATGTGGAATATGAAAGCTTGATTAAAACGCACCTCAAAGTCTGCAAAAGCCAGGAGAAATGAAATGCATAATGGTGACCATGTTAGATGTTTCTATCACTTATTACAGTTTATATTTTTGTCTTGTAATAATTTCATAATTACTTTATCATCTTTCATGTCAGAGCCACCACAGGACCCACTAGAACAAGTCAAAGTGAAATAGAAGAATATTCTAGTAAATGGTCATCTTTACTGCTGTCCCCAGTCTCTTATAAAAGACCCTGTTAAACTACTGTTCATCTGTTTATAACAGAAACAAAGAAAAACACTGAACAAAAAAAGGTCCTGCAACAAAAGATTATTATTCTTACCACATTGGCAGATCATTTTACTTGTTTTAAGAAAAAACTCACTTCAATTTGATTTTTTCCCCAGAAAACAAGACATAATATCTTATGTAATTTGACTTATTTAGTAAAAGCATCTTGATTTAAGATTTAGATATTTAGACTGGAAACAAGTAAGAAAAGCATGTTTGCAGTGTTGTTATATTTTTTCTTCTAAAGACTCTTCTTTAGCTAAATCTAAATACAGATCATCTATTTCGTTTCTAAGGAATCTGTCCTTAGAGTCCTGGGGCTTCATCCTAACATTAAATATGCCTCCAGGTCTAACAGTACGAGACTAAGACCATAAACACTGCAAATAATACATTTCGTATTGTCTGTGTTTAAAGTTATTATAATCCATCTACCTTCACCAGAATAAATCTAATGTTTCAATGTATGTAGGGAAACAGCGACCCCTGCTGAAGGGCTTGATCCATGACAGAAACATACAGAATCAGCCCATTGAGATTTCTCAAACTCTGAGACACAAGAGTGTGTTGAAAACATTATTTGAGCTTTCTGTGTTTCATAAAAAGAACAAGTGCCTTCCGTTTATCAATATCCCTTAACCCTCTGACAGGCAGCACCTCAGGAAACACAGTCTTTAGACTCTTGTAGGAGGCACCAGAAATAATTTACCATCCAATTCTGTTATCATTATCATAGTTGAGTCTGTTGTGGGTCACATGACTTGGTTCACAGAAAGCTTGTTTTGTCAGTTTGACCTAAAGCCAACTCGTCCACAGTACAAATCTGGTTCCAGAGCCGGGGCTCTTAGGGAAAGATCCTTACAGACCCTCCTGGCCTCAGGCTCCCTCTCAATCTCTGTATTTTGAGTTAAACAATTGTGCAAATGTTAATATTCACATGTAAATCTGATATTATTATGCTTGGTTGACTACATCTTTGCATAGGTGTTTTCTTGCTGGGTTTCACAGGCTGAGATCAAGACACTGTTTTCTTTTTAATCAACTCAAAACTTTACAACACTCTTCCAGCTTCTCTCTATATCCAGACACAGGCAGTCTCATCTCATTAACAGCTTTTCTCCTTCACTCACAATTCCACCGCTTAGGAACCTGTTAACTGTAGTCCAGGACCGGGCGGCCATCTTGGTTTGTAGTCCCCAAGGCTGAAACCACACATATCCCTTCCCCCAAATGATGCCACAATTCTTACAGACCCTTTCACAATCACGTCAGTGAACCTCCGGCTATCCACAGAGCAGCGTATCTGCATCTTACCCTCGCACCGGAGACTTCTCAGTGCAGTAACAACCTGAAATACGAAAGATATAAGTTAAGAGATATAACTTTCACATATTTACACAGTTGATAACGTTATTGATTATGTCCGCTCTGTCAAGATTTTAGTTCATTTTACATCATACCATTTTAGACTGAACTGATGAAATATATATATAAATATGTAAGAAATAGAAAATACAAAACATTTGATGTTATTCCCTCTATGATTTATGTGGTTTATTTCATTTTACACTTTTTTTTTTTTTTTTTTACTATGGGAAAAATAACATGGACATTTTATATTATAGTCAACTTTATATCAAGTATTCTCATGTTACATGGCAAATTTCACATCCATTAATGCAAGTGTTCTGAAACATCTGTTTATTTGACAAATGCTGACAAATACATCTAACCAACATTATTTGCAATAAAGACAGCAAACACTGGGTAAGAGTCACTGTGTGAAGCAGAGAGATCGTCAACTCCTGCCCGACTCCAATTGTTAGTTTGAGATCTCCGAATGAATCATGAGGTATGAAATCAACATTTGTAAACATACGAGGGAAATGATTGAATAGATAGCACCAGATATCAGATTGAACCAGATAGCACATTTAGCCTCAAATGCTACATTGTCTTTTACCATAGGTTATTCTCTACAAAATAAGCCGTTAAAATTCTATTCTATAAAATATTTTTTGTTTGTTTATTAGCACAGACAACATATACTGTAATATTTATCCCTTTCAGCAGTGTTTCATGTAATGTCAGGGATGTAAATGACACTGGGATATTGCCTTTATACCACTGTATATGGGGATGGGGAGACTTTAGATCTGGGTAGGCGGAAATTACATAATAAAAAGGTAATATTCCTCCCTTCAGATCCATC
The DNA here is from genome assembly GCF_949357685.1 of Gobio gobio. Lineage (NCBI taxonomy): Eukaryota > Metazoa > Chordata > Actinopteri > Cypriniformes > Gobionidae > Gobio > Gobio gobio. The sequence continues at coordinate 2,392,057 of NC_137103.1, forward strand.
TGAATAAATCTTGCACACATGATACAGACAAGACTCTTTTATTTTCCAGTATTTGCTGCCATCTAGTGGAAACAGCCCAAACAGCCTGAGATATACGCTTTAAAAAATGAATTTATAACCAAAAAATCAAAAAGCGCCTCTTTTTGGGGGGTTATTACAGCTCAGACAACAAATACTTACATGTTTATCACTTTTAGCAATGTTTTATGTAACTTCAAAGGGTTTCCTGTCAAATGACACCAAAATATGTATTTAGAGACCACTGTATGTGTGTATGGGAACAAATCCAGGCGGAAATCCCTGGAAATGGTCCCAGAGATTAATTTGGTTTTATTTGATAAATCTGAAGTGCCATATGCAAAGAAGGCATTCTTCAGTTCCCAGATATCATGAAATAATACACTTACAGAGTCAGCCTATAGACCCGCGATCAGGCAAAGGCATGTCGTGGACCTCCTGTTCCTATTCATGTCAAGCACAGCATTCAAGAGCCAAAACAGCACATGGAGTGTGAGCCTGAAGACTGACGACTCTCTGAAGTGGACACCAGACATTTGGATGTCGCATCTACGATCACTGGATTATTGTTCTGTGTCTTCCAGTTATTGCACACTGGGAGAAAACATGACATTTTGATTGAACTGAGGGCTGCACATGGTGTGGAGAAGATAAACTAGCTGTGTGTTTAGAGTGGTTTAAGATCGCTGGCTTTGCTCCATTTGCTGTATCCGTCAACACTGGACCTGACACAGTCCACTATTTCTGTACTGAAGCAAAAGCTCTTATTTTAGTGGTGTAGTGCGACTGATAACTGGCTATAACTGGCACTGTCATTGTGTTAAACACAGGCATCCTGTACACACAAGTTAAAGCAAAATGTTATTTGTCCCAAAACAAACGCCATCTTCAGAACCTGTGGAGGACACCTCAAGCAATCATCTGGAAGAGTGTGAGGTATCACATGATTTGTGTCAGTGTCCACTGGGAAAAGAGTTAAGATCTGTAACACACATCCACACATGCCAGACAAGCTTCACCACCGTTTGAGCACAGAGAGTTTGAATACCTGAAGATACACTTCTGGAACAAGTGATGGCAATGAAGTTTAACTTAACCATCTCTTTCACATTTTCATTCTTTAAATATGAATACAGTTTTAATCTTGTTTATTGTTTGACAGGTGGAAGAGGTGAAGAAACTGTGGCATGAACTCATCAGGGTACAAAATGGATCGCATTCTCCTACTTTGCACAGAAATAATGATCCGTAGTATATCATGTCATGGCTGCACATTCCCAATATAGTGATTTAGGATTTTGCCTGAGGACTGGCTACTCATGGAAATACTGTATAAGATATGAGGGAATACTACACCTGCTGAAAACATCTAATGCTTATGAAGGGAGGGTCACAGGAAGTCTTCCATGGCGGATCAAGGCAAAGGGAACTCCTGAAGTAAACGGCATCCCTTTAGAGGATCAGCTGAAGCTCTTTGAGAAACTGCACGAGGGAAATATCAAGGATGAGAAAGACGTGCTAAGGAGGATTGAGCTTGTTCCTGAACTTGCTGGCTGTCGATCGACTACATTGAAACGAGTGGTGTAAACCAGTGGTTCTCTAGTCTTGTGTAGCCAGAGCTTCAGTCTGACGGCAGAAGGTTTGGACTCTACCGCAGCTTTCATTGGTCGAGGACCACCCAAGATGTAACGCCACCAATCACAGTTTTGTTCCGTGTCATGTTTAGGGGCGTGACAATGTAAAGTCAATGTCCCTGCAATAACAGACCACCGTGCATCTATAAATTATTAATTCCTGAACGTTGTGCAAGTTTACTGAAACAATGGAGCCGCGAACCTCACATACTTTTGAAAATCCAGCGTTTAGTGGATCCTGGTAAGCGCTCAGTGTCTGACACCAGTGTCAGTGTCTTCCTCCACGAGGGAGTTTGGAGTCGAGGTTTCCAGGCGGACCGTTGAAGAACGCAACACACACGTCTCGCTGAACATCCTGTAGACTTCACCCAATCAGATGACGACTTCTAAACTCCTGAAGTGTTTCCAGTTAAGTGTGCCGTATGCATCAGACGTTCAGCCAGCGGGCCGTGACTTCTGAGGCTGAGACTAGAGGTTCTCAAACTGGCCACCAGATGGCGCTAGAGGGGCCGCACAGAACTTCTAAAATCTAGATAATACATTTTTAAAAAATAGTATTAGAGTTAATACCTAGTTAACTGAGGTTCGGGAGTGGGGCCACACCTCAACCAATCACCTGACTTCTCAAAACCTTATATCGGGCCGCCCCTTACAGTACTGGTTCTCTCGTTCTCTCGAACCTTCCCTTCCCCTCCCTCTCTCCGTCCGTCTCATCCGTTCAGTCTTTGCCATCCCCTGTTCTCTTCCCTTCCAGGTTGTATCAGGGGGTCCTAATCTCTCAGTCTACATTTAACTGAGATGATGCCTCACTCTGAGTCTCCCGGCCACCAACACCAGACGCCCAGATCAGCCTGACTGTCATCCCCTTCTCTCTCCCCCTTCATCCTCTCCCTATTCATCCCTAACTTCTTCAATAAATAACTCTCCAACATTCATGGTTGTGACATGGTCCTTGGTCATGAACTGTATTTAAAACAGGATTGTCAACCCTTAAACTATGATGTACATGAAATTAGAAATATAAAAAAATAATAAAGTAATATGAATAATACGCAGCACACTACACTAAAACATCCCTTACTAATGCACAGAACGGTTAGCCATGCACACGCTGATGAATCCTAAGACTATATACATGGATACGTTTTTAGATAGAGGACGCAGTGTCTCAGCTGGTGAGGTTAATGGAGAAGAGCCTAGCGTGACAAAAACGAAACTGTGTACATTTGAGGACTCAAATATGGCTGTAAGGAATACAGTGACGCAGACCACAGATTCTGTTGAAGCGCTGAGACCATTGTGTCTGTATCTGTTTTGGTGTCTTTGGTGCCTTTGACAGATTATGAGAAGGCCATTGAACCTGAAGATTGTGTCATGTGTCCTCGCCTACGTAACTCTGAGATTTTGACCAACCTAAAAAATGACCTAAATAGGTCACCGTGGGCCGAGCAAACTCGCATTTCGCCATGTTGACGGTGAGCTGAGCCTCAAACGCTTAAACAGAGACCAAGTTCGGGACTTATGTTCCTCCCATGAATCGATATACACTACCAAATCCCAAACTGCCAGCATTCCTGGAATATCTTTCAATTGAAAAGCGTTCGGAGTTGGTTAATTTAATTCAGGAATACTCGTCTTTGTTTTCCAATGTACCTACTCAGACTCGCATTGTACAACATGACATTGATATGGGTGATTTTCCTCCAACACGTCAGCGTTTTTACTGAGAGAAAAAAGAAAACAACCGGATTCAGAGGCTCTGGGTATTCCGTCCCTTTCCAGTTGGTCTGTTGGTAAAGAAAAAGGACATCTATATTTTGTACGGATTATAGAAAATTAAATGCAATTACTAAACCAGACTTGTTTCCACTCTGACATATTGAAGATTGTGTGGATCAAGTGGGCACGGTGAAACATTTGAGTAAGTTTGACTTGTTAAAAGGATATTGGCAGGTCCTGTTGACCTTCAGATGGCGAATATTCATATAACGTTATGAGTTTTGGTTTGCGAAACGCACCGGCCACATTCCAGCGGCTAATGAATCGTGTTGTAGCTGGGCTTGAGGGGTGTGCGGTTTACCTGGATGATTTCGTAGTGTATAGCGACTCCTGGGAGGAGCATCTGTCCTGAACTTGGTCTCTGTTTAAGCGTTTGAAGGAGGTTCAGCTCACTGGGAACATGGAGAAATGCGAGTTCGCTCGGGCCTATTTAGGTAAGGTTGTTGGTCATGGTGTTGACCGACCGGTGAATACAAAGATTGAGGCAATCGATGAGTATCCTCCACCTTGTATGAAGCGGGAGTTGCTGCGCTTCCTAGTGGGGATGTTAACGGTTAATCAACGACTGACTAACATCACGGCAATACCCGAGACAGCACAGCAAGCATCGTATCTTCAATCAATCAATCAAAATTGTATTTATATAGCACAATAAATACAACAGTAGTTGGCAATTGTGCTGTACAAGAGGATAAATAAATACATATAATAATGCAATAATAAAGGGAGTTTACATCGAAAACACTCATTTGAAACCTTTAAAATCAACATTAAAAATCAAATACAGTTGTAAGCCTGAGAGAAAAAGTAGGTTTTCAACTTAGATTTAAATTCAGACTCTGTGGATACTAGTCTTAAAGATAGAGGAAGACTATTCCACAATTTTGGAACAATAATAGAAAAAGCAAACTCACCCCTCGTCTTAAAGGGTTAGTTCACCCAAAAATGAAATTTCTTCCATTAATGACTCACCCCAATGTTGTTCCACACCCGTAAGACCTCCGTTCATCCTCGGAACACAGTTTAAGATATTTTAGATTTAGTCCGAGGGCTTTCAGTCCTTTGAGTGTAAGTGTAAGAACACTTTGCTGTCCACGTCCAGAAAGGTAATGAAAACATCATCAAAGTAGTCCATATGTGACATCATTTGGTTAGTTAGACTCTTTTGAAGCGTCGACAATACATTTTGGTCCAAAAATAACAAAAGCTTAAGACTTAATTAACCCTTAATCGTCCCTTGGGCTCCAGCTGACCCCACTGGACTTTTCCTCCATTTTTTAAAAGTGTTCCCTTCATCTCAGGGCCATGAGACTCTGTGACTTTTCCTAAATAATCTATCTTAACATGCACAAAAAATCTGGGCTTGATTTGGTTGTTCTAAAGGTGTGTAAAAAAATGTTTACCGTTTAAGTCCCTCGGGGTCAGATTGACCCCACATTGAAAATGAATGGGAAAGTGTAAAAAAAAAAAAAAAGCACTTTTTTTTATTAAAAAAAGTTAACTAAATCCAGTATAAATCTGAAAATTTCCACATTTATATCAAGGTCTGGTCCTAGAGCATAAACACAAAGTAGAACGAACTTTCTATCTCATACACACACACGTACACACACAAACACACACATGTGTGTGACTGCAACAGAGAGTATTTTTATTGAAATTGGCAAATAAAATCAACAAAACTGCCATAAATCTGAAAGATTTTCATACATAAATGAAGTACTAATATTAGAGCACAAATGCAATATGGAACAAGCATGTTCACTCACACATACACACACACAAACACAAACACAGGTGTCTGGAGCATTTTTTTTTGGGATTTTGGCAATGAATGGGAAAATGTAAAAAATGCTTTATTTTTCACTTTGTTTGTAAAAAAAAAAATCAACTAAATCCAATATAAATCTGAAAATGTCTACATGTATATCAAGATCTGGTCCTAGAGTATAAACACAAAGTGGAACGAACTTTCTGTCTCATACACACACGCACACACACACACACACACACACACACACACACACACACACACACACACACACACACACACACACACACACGTGTGTGACTGCAACAGAGAGCATTTTTATAGAAACTGGCAAAATAAAATCAACAAAACTGGCATAAATATGAAAAAATTCCATACATAAATGAAGGACAAATACTAGAGCACAAATGCAACATGGAACAATCATGAGAAAGAGAGGGAAAAGGGCAAATAAAAGAAAGAAGAAAGGCAGCTTAACTTCTGCATAACTTCCCTATGGACCTCTAGTGGATAATGTGGTCATTGCACTCTCTTTCTCTTTAACTATAATTCCTAAAGTTTTTCCACAAACCTACAGATGGCGGTATTCTATCCCTAACACATAGAGCAATGTCCAAAAACTATTTATATTTATTTAAGATCATCATTCAAGTGATTTTTTTCATAAAAAAATAATTTTTAATGAGCCAATTTATGACATAGTTAAGTATTTGTGCAGTAAATAGGTAAAAAACTACCAAATACCCACAAAAACACAGCATAAATGTATAGTTGAAAAGTAAATAAAAAAAATGATATTTAGTTTTCCATGTTAAAAAAATTATATTTCCTTATGCAATCGCTCAGTAAAAGTTTGGGGTCTATCTGAGCCCAAGGGACTCAAACGTAAACCCTACTTGAGGGACGATTAAGGGTTAAGCATTGTCTTCTCTTCCGGTTTAGTTTGAATCCGCGTTCACGACGCCACAGTGACGCTGCTGACGTAAGACGCTGTGACGACTAAATCTAAAATATCTTAAACTGAACCATCAGCAGTCTTTGATTAGATGACTGTAAAGATCTAGCAGGGTTATTTCATTTCAGAAGTTCAGAGATATATTTTGGAGCTGATCCATTAAGGACTTTAAAAACAAAAAGCAGAATTTTAAAATCAATTCTATAGCAAACTGGCAGCCAGTGCAACGCTTGTAATATTGGGGAAATATGATTAAATGTATGGCTCATCCCCAATATAAAAAGAATTGCAATAGTCAAGTCTCGATGAAATAAACAAATGGATCACTCTCTCAAACTCTGCAAATGTTAAAAAACTCTTAGCCTTAGATAATAGTCTTAATTGGAAAAAAATGATTTAATTACAGCATTTATCTGCTTGTCAAATTTAAGGGCAGAATCAAAAATAACACCCAGAGTGTTTTACATAAGGGACCAAATCTCCCAGGTCACCATCAGAACTTGCTAACACATCTGTAGGCCCTAAAAACCATAACCTCAGTTTTGCTCTCATTTAGATGCAAAAAATTAAAAGAGAAACCAAGACTTAATATCAGACAAGAATGCTGATAAAGAGCTTAAAGCTTTTTTGCCATTTTTCTTTAAGGGCAGATCAATTTGGGTGTCATCAGCATAAAAATGAAATGACACCCCATGTTTAGAAAGAATAGTCCCCAGAGGAAGCATATACAACGAGAACAAAGCAGGGGCCAGAATAGAGCCCTGAGGGACTCCATAATCCAAAAACGATACAGAAGAAGAGAAACCATCAAGACAAACACAGTGTCGAAGGCAGCACTTAGATCTAAAAGTAAGAGTCAACAGACAACTAAATATCATTGAAGACTTTTAGTAAAGCTGACTCAGTACTGTGATGTTTTCTAAACCCAGATTGGAATTCTTCACAAACACTGTTTAACTCCAAATGCCTCTGCAACTGTTCCAGAACAACTTTCTCTAAGATTTTAGAAATAAAAGATATATTGGAAATAGGTCTATAATTTGAAAGAATTGTTGGGTCAAGGCTAGGTTTTTTTAAGCAAGGGTTTAACGGTAGCATGTTTTAGGTATTTAGGAACAACACCTGTAAGAAGAGACTTATTTATTATAGCTAAAATGCTAGCAAAAAAATGGGTCGGAAAAAATGTCATGTAGACATGTGGTAGGTTTAAGCTGCTTAATAATATCTTTAAGTGAATTAAAATACACTGTTTGAAATTCCTTAAAATGTGAAACACAGAGAGAGAGAGAGAAAAGATGAATCATAGCTTGATAATACAATGTTCTGTCTTATATCAACAATTTTGTCTGTGAAAAACTTTAAAAAGCTATCACAAACGGAAGCTGATGCATTCAAACAGACAGTACTCACACCGAATTTAAAATAGTAAAAAGCATTTTAGGTTTATGGGAGTTTTTAGCTGTAATATCAGAAAAGTACTGGGATTTGCAGCTTTAACTGATTTTTGATATCTAATCAGTGACTCGCGTAATATTTCATAAGATATCTTATGAATCTGTATCTTGCAGCCCTGCGAATAGCCAAATGTAAAAGCCTCTCACTGATAAATAAATCATAAAAATGGTTTGTTTGTTTAAGAATCTTATAAATGTATGGGGTGGTAAGGTGGGCCTTTTACCCCACAGACACAGGGGCAAACCAGCATGGGGCAACAGACACAGTATTGATACAAATGCATTGATACAAATTGCTAAAATAATGTTTTAATCATGTCTTAGTTAATACTTGTTCAAAACAATCACTTTAGCAAAATATGTACTATTTTCTGTTTATTTTGATAAATAAAAGAATTCATTATTGTTCAATAACACTGTCATTAAAATATGTTAGTATAGAAAAAATACAGAAACAAAAATGATTAAAAAGTAAAGATTCTGAAAGCATTGAATGATATCTCATTTAAATGTATTTTTTTTATAAAGCTTTACAGTAGTAACAAATAATTAAAATGTGATATTTTATCATATGATATGACTAACATCATATTTTTAAATCTGATGGTTTCATTATAAATATGATGATTATCTGTAAGGTGGACACCCAACTTAATATTTCCCATCTAAATCTAACCATGTCAAGTCAACAAATGGAAAAGTCAACTGGCTGTTTATTATCATGTTAATAATCGTGTCTTTTATCCCAAATACCATACTTTTACATTTTCTTCTGTTATTGAAAAACACGTTGCTAATTACCTTGAACAAAACTGAAAATCATTAAAGGGTAACTAAACTCTAAACCAACTTTTTGGAGGAGTAATTACAACAACATAATTTGAATTAGCACTAAACCCTAACAACTGTTTTTACAATATGATTGAAAAGGTTTGTTATGAATTCTCTATATTAAGATGATACTCAACCTCCAGTCAGAGGAGCGGTGGCTCTCACGTGGGACGGTTCTGAGACATGAGCTTCATTAATATTTATAAGAACATAAACCTGATCTAGAACTGTTCTTGTCACCATTCCGCCTATTCAGGGGTCTTACTCCACAATATTGGAGACAAGAGACAAAATAAATGCAATTAGGAGAATAATTGATCTATGGGTACATAAACTACTAAGAGGCATCCCTGACATGTTTCCAAATCTGTCTGAATGTTTGGATATAAACTGCATGGGAGTCGCCTCAGCTCTGAATGAACATCCTGTCACTGACACACGGAGAACTGGGTTCAGAGGAAAGGCTGAAGATGAACTTCTGGAATTATCCTGTGATCACACTCTATTTTTTAATATTTGGGATATTTTTGGTATTTTATTAATTAGATTTGATCAATAAATAATAAATAATTGACAATTTAAGCACTTTCTCACATAAACTCAGAATAACTCCTCATTTAATGTGTAACCCTCAGAATATCTCACATTGGGTGTCTCTGCTGACCTCTTGTGGGAAAATAATAACATAAGATGATATTTCATGACTCTAGATGGCCTTATGGATTTATATGGAGCGGATGAGCTGATCCGCTGGGTCCTAAAGTCAGTTTTTCCTCAATATGCATTCAGAGACATTATAAAATAATTTTTAGTTTTAATATTGAGCACTTTCTTTTTGTTTGCACTGAAGAACCAGATACTGTAATAATTCAAGTTAATAAGTTGGACAGCAGTGAAGAAAAAACCTTGAAGAATATTTATTTGGGGAAAAAAATGCTGTTATAATTTAAAATTTCGTTATATGACCCTCATTTATTTAGGGGGGATTTCTACACTGTAAAAAACACAACTTTAAAAAAGTAGAAATGACTGGTTTTGTTTTATTTGTACAGAAAAAATCCACACTGTGTAAAAATCTTAGTTCTAATTCCCTCTAGCTTTTTCTTGTTGACTCAACTTTTTTTAATAACAGTTATACAAACTGAAAATAAGTCGTCTGTGACACAAAAAAATGTTTAGTTGAGTCAACTTGACATTATTTGTTTTTCTGGAGAGATGCAACTATTCTGTAACGAATCTTTTGTAGTTGAGCCAATTCAACATTTTGTGTCCATTGGAAACAGAAGTTCTTAAGAATAAACCAGTCAGATGAAAATATCACCATTATGGAGATCAGTGTTTCATTGAGTTGGCCACTTTGACTCTTGCCGTTTTATTGGGGTTTGTGGTCTTAGTAACAGTGTTTAGCAAAACACATAATTTGCTGCAAAGAAAGTCATAACCAATGATCAGGTGATAGGTAACAGCATTATAAAGGGGAGTAGTTTACTACTTTATTCCTGGTTGAAAGTGATTATTTATGAATAATATATTATATTTACGAACAAAATTTCTATGCAGCAGATCAGTCATTCTGAATTTTGATTTATAAATCCATTGTGGGATTTTTTTAGACACACACACAGACATCAAGAATCAGCATATGAATCTCAACAATGGTGACATGCTTCATTCCGCAATGCATGCTGGGAGCCATAATTGTAATACTTTGTTGGCTCCCAGCATGCATTGCGGCATGAAGCATGTCACCATTGTTGAGACTCATATGCTGATTCTTGATGTCTGTGTGTGGCAAAACACTTTTTCCCCCTGTAATGTATTTTAAATTCAGAATGACTGATCTGCTGCGACAAAGTTTTGCTGGTAAAATATTGATCAGAAATAAGATTATTGATTTATTAGAGTTTATGAGGCTGAAAACTTGATCATCTTGGTTTCTTTCTTAGCAGCAAATGATGTGTTCTACTAAACACTGTTACAAAGGCCACAAACTCACACAAAGAGTCAAACAGGCCAACTCAAGAACACCGATCTCCATAATGATGACTGAATTATTTTCAATTAAAATTCAACATCTAAACCGGATGGAGACTCGAGGGTAAACATGTTTTACACGGAATTAAAACCCTTTAATGCAGCCGTTAAATGCCTTTGCTCAGTCACTGAAACCGTGTCCAGTGTATTCACACACGAGAGCCACAGATGAGCTGTTCAACAAGAGCCCAAACTCATGATATACACACTAGACAATCTCTGATTCTCATTTTACAACCTAGCTTCTTAATTTGTCTACAAATAAATCAGTTTTGTTTGACCTCAAATGTAGTTTTGCCTCATCTTAAGATCATCCTTTTTAACATCCTTTAAAAATGTTATTTTTTATTTCATTACAGGCCAATGGGCCTAAATCTTTTAGCATCACCATCATCGTCATTCTTTCACTATAAAAACACAGAGATTTATTGTCAGAAATCTCTTTAATTTCCAATAGTAAAGCCATGTGTGTGTGTGTGTGTGTGTGTGTGTGTGTGTGTGTGTGTGTGTGTGTGTGTGTGTGTGTGATGCGTTCTCAGCGTCAAACGGGACATGGAAATCAGGAGGTTTTCCTTTAACGCTTTAAAATATCACTTGATCGGAAGGTCAGGCCGAATAAACACACACACACACACACACACACACACACACACACACACACACACACACACACACACACACACACACACACACACACACACACACACACACACACATTCAGCGCTTGTGGCTTTGACGTCATGCTCGCTCTCACGGTAACGCGCGCGCGCGCCCCCTAGCGGGCGTCATCGCGCCCGTGACGTCACTTCAGCACCGTAGAGGAGAAACAGCTCCTTCCGCTCGACTAATGGACCCGAATCCGTGATCCCGCAACCCATCCGACCCGGACCGGACTAAACCCGCACCCCGAGCCCGGAGAAGAGCACGCGCGCGCGGGGATCGAGGAGAGAGACGCGTTCACCGCGGAACCGAGAGCACAACATCGGATCCCACCCGTCACTTGACAACAGCATCCATCCCTCCATCCCTCCATCCATCCCTCCATCCTCCAGAGACCCGGAGATCCAGAGACACGGTACTGATCCAGCACACGACACGCGCGGCGCTCCGCGATGATTCCACAGACATGAGATGAGATCAGTGTGTGTTCGTGCAGTGTGTGTGTGTGTGTGTGTGTGTGTGTGTGTGTGCATCCTCTCCTCGCTCATTGCGGTACTTCACGCGGCTGGACGCGTTCGCGCGCGCCATTGACGCCAATGACATCACATCTGAACAAACGCGTCCGTTTACTGCCTTTCATCCGCGGCTCGTGCGCGTCGCGTGCGTTTGTGCGATGTTTCTGAGCGTACACGCGCAATGGTGTAATTACACGACACGCGCGGGGAATCGCGTCGCTCAGGAGCGCACGCGCGCGTTTGTTATGCAATTTTGCCATATTGTGCAGAGAGCGGCGTGACGCGCGCGCGCGCGCATGAAGACTGACGCGCCGTGATTTCTGCGATATTCTCAGTTTATCTCATCAGTGCGTCAGTAGATCATGAGGAGATGATCATGAGCTCATTCATCTCTGAAGATGCTCTGTCATATTAAGCGATTATTATGAGTCTCTTATTGGGCAACGCGAGGAGAAATTATGGGCTTTAAAATAGTTCAGCCTAATATTTGAAGCTTGCATGTCAAAACATTTGAGTAAACACTAGACCTCCACAACATTAGAGACATAAACACATGTAAGTCATGATTATACACTCACACACACACACACACACTCACACTCACACTCACACTCACTCACACACACACACACACACACACACACACACACACACACACACACACACACACACACACACACACACACACACACACACACACACACACTCTGTGTGTTTTCTGTTCTTTAACCTGTCTCATTCTCGACTCTTAAAGGGTTAGTTCACCCAGAAATGTAAATTGTGTGATTAATGACTGAGCCTCATGTGGTTGGACACCCGTCAGACCTCCGTTCATCTTCAGACACAAATGAAGATATTTTAGTGTAAATCTGATGCTCTGAAAGGCCTCCATTGGCTCAACTTTACACTCTCAAGACCCTTAAAAGACACTAAAGACTAAAGTGAGTCGATTCAGCGGTTCAGAGCGTTATGAATCAGTGAGTCGATTCAGCGGTTTGGAGCGTTATGAATCAGTGAGTCGATTCAGCGGTTTGGAGCGTTATGAATCAGTGAGTCGATTCAGCGGTTTGGAGCGTTATGAATCAGTGAGTCGATTCAGCGGTTTGGAGCGTTATGAATCAGTGAGTCGATTCAGCGGTTTGGAGCGTTATGAATCAGTGAGTCGATTCATCAGTTTGGCGGTTTGACACGCGATCCGAATCATGATTCGGCTCACTGATTCATAACACTTCGAAGCTTCATGATGCTTTGTTTTGAAATCGTCATCACTATGTAAGTCGTTATTTAGGTTTTTTTTGCGCACAAAAACTATTGTCGCCGATTCATAAAGTTATTTTAGAACCACTGTAGTGAGATGGACTTTGTATCGACGTCTTTAGTGTCTTTTAAGGGTCTTGAGAGTGTAAAGTTGAGCCAATGGAGGCCTTTCAGAGCATCAGATTTACACTAAAATATCTTCATTTGTGTCTGAAGATGAACGGAGGTCTGACGGGTGTCCAACCACATGAGGCTCAGTCATTAATCACACAATTTACATTTTTGGGTGAACTAACCCTTTAAAGGAAGCACACTTCTCCAGATCATTCTGCATTGTGGTGGTGACATTGACAACTCCAAAACTAACTTTATTTGTAAGATCATCAGTAATTCCAAACATCACGAGGCAGGCGATGAACCCGCTCCACAGCGCCACCCAGTGGCTGGAGTTATAACTGAGAGTTTTAGTGGAATTATCAGGGATTCACTGTATTCACGGCCAGCGAAGAAATGTAGTAAAATATATATAGTATTTTTATTTTTCGAGTATTATAATAATTAGTATAATAACTATAATATTTACTAGTAAATAGTAGGCAACTAGCTACTTAATATAATTCATAAAAACAACCATATTATTTTTTTCTTTTTAATTTTATTTCTATGAAAAGATTTCCCACAAATTATGTGTTGAGTATTTTCTTGTAATCAAATGAAGACACAATACATTCTTTTAATTTATCTTTTAATTTAATTAAACTTTTTTTGTCAAACAAAGTTCTGCACAACTGGGCTTTATACGGTTAAAATTAAAACACTAAAACAAACATTTTAATTTATTACTTAAAAAAATAAAGTTTTGATTATTATTATTACATTAGTGTTAGTATTATTAACTGAGACAGACCTTTGAGTTTCTGTGTTTATGATATGACGGTAGATTTCTCAAATGAAGCGGTGAAATGCTCATGAAGTGACTCTCAGTGGCTCTGGAGATGACGTTTGTGTGTTCATGTCCTCATATGAGACGGCAGAGATGGAAACATGCGACCGTCACGCGTGATTCTGAGTGAGTGTGTGTGTGGTAAACCGCGCTTCTACAGCATTCATTCACACAGAGACACGCAGGATCAGTATTTAAATGGTCTTTTTGTGGTATATTATTCACACACACTCGTCTATATCACCAGATGCGTTCTCAGATACTGAAATTTGGTACTGATTGATTTAATGTGAATTGGTACTCGGTAGAACCGACGTAATTCGGTCGATGCCCTTAAAAGTACTGAGTTCGGTGCCCAACCCTAGTCAGTATATTAGATCCGTGCATTCGGTCTTAAAGTAACAGTAGCCTATAAACACATGTGCTGTCATTACTGTTCATAAACAACAGAACACAGCTTTATCAAAGATTCATCAATAGCTCATTTATACAGTCAACACTATAGTACTATTTTACATTCAGGCCGAATTATTCAACCTGGTCTCATTGCCAAAATGTACCTCAGGCAATGTTTTTGCAAACCCCAAAATACGTACCAATATGTACATAACACTGCAGTTTCCAACAGAAATGAACACTAGAGGCAGTAAAACAGCAAACACATTTATTGTTTTTTTTTTTACCATGTAAACGAATACATTGTGGAGTTTGCACTTCTTAACCAGCTCTATATGTTGGGCTTTTCTGATATACCAAGCTTACTCAGTAGCTCAGCTGGTACAGTTTTGTACTTGCAATGCTGAAAGCTCAGTGAAAGACGATGATAAAAGAGCTCGAAGACGAGTTCTGGACACAAGCTAAAATGACATGTTACAATCGGTCACATTTGCTTTTGTTAACACTATTGGGTAGGTTTAGGGTTTAGTGTAGGTGTACACAAACGTTGTCTGATTCACGCTCATCTGATCCGGAAAAAAACTAAGCTTTTAGCGCCACCCAGTGGACATTTCACTTAGAAACTGCAGTGTTATGTACATATTGGTACGTATTTTGGGGTCTGCAAAAACGTTGCCAGAGGTACATTCTGGCCTTCAGGAACTTCACTTGAACACTCACTCTTAAGGCCCTTTCACACCGGACGCGCAACGGAAAAGCGAAGCGGAAAAACAAATATTTCGTGTGCGAATAGAACCATTCACATCAGCCACGACGTGAGTTTGCGACGTCTGTGACGTTTAAGAGCTCCAACACTCCCAAAACATTCGCGGCAACAGCTGAGAAAACATGGACACTTCATCATCCAGTGAAGACGAGCCTTTCATTTTATTTAAAAGACAGAGAAGAAGGTTTTAAGTGCACCCAGTCTTAAAGAACAGAGAGTCTGAAGGGGAGTCTGCTAATCTGCAGGAGCTAAAGCTTTATCATGGCCGGTTCCGCACTTACTTTCCATTGTCCGTGGGAGAGTTTGTGGAGCTTGAGAGAGAGACAGTAGCAGCGCATCTGACGACACACACACACTTCAAGATCCAGAGCCGCTGTGTTTCCAGTTGAGTCACAATGTAAACATTTCAGTGCCACAGTCGTACTGACGGAAACACATTCACTTTCGATATTCGTGGACAGCATTAGATTAGAAAAAAATCAAGGAGTTTTAACTCAAAAGGTGATGATATCGTTGTCTGTAGCCTACAGTGGGTAAACACATCTACAGCTGTAATCTCATGAGAGTGCAATGCCTGGCAAAGGTTAATGGTGATTTGAATAGCTCATGACATCAACTGGACATTTCGTTACCTTTGTTTCCTTGTATGCGATTGGTTTCAGCCTTTTCTGTCACTGCGAGTGTTACAAAAAATCGACATCGAAACGGAAAATATAAACATCGTTTTTTCGCCGCAGCACATTCGTGTTCAGTGTGGAAGCTCTCATTATACAAACACCTGATCAAACAATAAAACCATCACGCAAATTATTCACGCGTCAAAATCGCGTCCAGTGTGAAAGGACCTTGAGACGTTTGGTGTAGTTGCCCTTGTGTTGTTTTTGTTCATTATTGTTTATTTTGATTTTGGGTTGTGTTGGAGACAGTATTTTGGTTGCTTATTTGCACATACTTTGTAAATTCTCGTGAATAATGGTTAATTGGGTTGTAGGGTTGCGATGGCATTTATTTTCGTCTCTGTGTGAAGCTCTAGGTAGGAAGGGAAGATCATTTAGTATTTAGTGTTTCTGTTCTTTTGATGAGGTTAGGTAGAGGGAGGGTTGAGTTTGGGGTTTGGCCTTGTCAGAGCCTGATGTTTTCCCAATTTCATTCTTTTTCTTTTCTTCCTGTGTCTAAGAATCGTTTCGGTTGTGGCCTGGCCCCTAGACGGGCTGTATTGGGAGCTCGTCCGGGATTCTGAACCCAGGACGTCTCGCACCCAAAGCGAGAATCATACCTCCAGACCAACATAAATCATCTTCTCAGAGACTTATTCTGCTTTTCTGATGAATGCAGATCACTATGGTATAATTTACATTTGTTGATTGTTCAGAGCTCACTCTTGACTCAATATGTTGTTAATTGCGGCAGGTAAAGCAGCAGTAGATCAGAAGCTCAAGCGTTGTGTTTCACTTCACACACTCAGTGTATGGAGAACATCTGCAGTGGCCACCGCTGATGATGACCCGCTGTTGATTACTGCTTTTCTTATGAATGAGAAGAATACGGCCGGTTTACTGGTCAGTATTGGTCATTAGCAGCATCGGCTGATCCGATAATCTCTCCCATAATCCAGTGCTTCTCAATCCTGATTTACATCATCGGCTCGTTGAGGCTCCAAGACATGGTGCCAAATCTCAGCAGTGTTTGCACCATTGAAGTTTTTACATTTAACAGCCAATTATAAGAGATTGTGGTTACACTTTTGATGGTCCACTTTACTGACTAAGTAACTTTGCAACTGCATATGGACTTATTCGACTAACCGAACCCTAACCTAGCAGTCTACTAATACTCTAATGACTGCTAGTGGACATGTAGGTGCAAAGTTACATATAGTTAGTAGAATCTTTAAAGTGGACTATCGGAATAAAGTGTAACCGAGGCTGCTGGTGTAAGAACAGCTGATGGATTGATGGACGTCACATGATATGAATCCTTGTGGAGTTGGCACTGTCTTTCATTGCTCCCAAACAGCCCCAATGTGAGACACAAATGTCCTCCAGAGTTCCCGCTTTAAGGGCTCTGGCCTCCAGAGGGATGGCCAGAGTGAAAACCCAACGAGACAATACTGATCGTCTACAGGCACTGAAATCAAGTGTTCCTAAAGTCAAAGAAGCCAAATACTGTGTGCTGTTGTGCTGGCCTCGTCCCGTTATTTCTACTCCACAATTTTGCATGTGCAATGGGATATTTTGAGTGCACAAAAAGGTTCACGCGCAGAGTTTGTAAAGCAATACTTTATTTCACGAAAAATCATTTATTTTGAACAAACAGAACTGTTGTGCACGCTGCCCAGGTTTATCTATCTGAAGATATTATAACCACACACAAGATGAAAGTCAAGGAAGTCAAATCCCATTCGTTTTGTCCGTAGTTCTTTCCCTCGTTGCAGCCGCTAAGTTCACATTCTCATATCTTTGTCTATTGGTCTGATTTTCGATATTTTTGCTTCAAATCAAAGTTTGTAATGTGATCCATTGGCTGGTTTGGTTCATGGCTTATAACTCTTAAATGAAGAAGATTTTTAACAATTCCAATGGAGAAAATAATGAATACTTCCAGAACTGGAAGAGTGGGCGGTGCTGTTACACTCTACAGCTTTATGATTGGTGATCAGGTCAGCCAATCAGCCTGTATCTATGAAGAAGCCACAGAGATGTCAAGAACTGAATCAAAATGTGTGACATCAGCACTCAGGTAAACTTTTTCCATGTGCGATATTGATTTGTTTCACACATGTAAATAGAAAATACCTTTTTGTGTGCTCAAATGATCCTACTGTGTGTGCAAAATGAACACTATATTGGACTTGAAGGAAAGCACCAGTGTAGACCTGCTCTGTTCACAGTCAACCATGAGTAAATGTTTCCATAAGTTGATGTGTAGAATTCATCTGTTCATATTATCCCAACATGTCTGACCTCACGCAGAATAAAAAAGCTTTTATTATTGAAGCTACTGAAATGACAGAAGTCCTTCAACTTCAATATAATGGCAAAGCGGTTGGGAAGATTGAGTTAATTTACTACTCTTTGTCTTTTACTCTTTCCAGCTTATGACATTTTTATTGAGAAGCAATCACTAAATAGTTGTGTGGTTATGGCTAAAGCTCCCTCTGATTTGTTTTGTGGAACTTGAATTGGAATATTAGCCAGTCTGAAAGCAGTTTCCTCAGGAGGATCCTACATACACGAATGCGCCCTCTAGGGATGGGCGATACCAATCATTTTCTTTTCGTTCCGATACCAAGTACTTTCAAGACCAGTATCGTCGATACCGATACCTTAAATATTTTAATTTGAGTGATTTTATAATGTATTTTGAAAGCCATCGTTATTAATATTAAAGCTACACTGTGTAACTTTTTTAGTCTATTCTTAGCTAAAAACACTTAGTTCTTTCAAAAATATATGTGCTCATTAATGTATATTTACTTCTTTCAATTAATAAAGTATTCTCGTAAGTTTATAATATGCCATTGAAAATACATAAGGTAATGGGATCTAACGGTGGTCGCCATGTTGCCCCTCCATCTTGAAAGTACATTAGCCAAAGAGGGACATACCCGTAAATTCAAGCTTCGCCTTTCGCGTTTTAACCGGTTTTAACACTCGATGGCACTGTACAAAATTCTCTGCCTCGCGCATGTGCGCGTCAACTTGTTCAGACTTGTCTGGTGCATGTGCAGAGAGTTTTCATCTCAGCAGTGTCCAACAGAGTTATACTGAGTTTTCCTGGCTTGTTTATTCCTTAAAAGTCTGTTTTTCCTTGTGTGGTATATCTGTGCGTTAATAACTCCGTGAGTAATAATAGTTATTGTCATTGTAGATGTGTTTCAGAGTGTGTCATCGCGTAATTCAGTTGATGTCACCTCAGGAGTATTTTTGTGTCAACATACGTAATGCGTAATGCTCACCTATTTGAATAATCATTCAGTTATTTTGTTATCAACAATGTTTATTCGTTTTTAGAAAATATTTGCTTGTAATGTATGTTGATGGAAATATGTATCAGGTCTGATCGGCATATTAACAATTGTTATACAGAGCGCACTGCAGTGCTAACGTTAAAGCAGCGCACACACTTTGATAACCCAACACCGCTTGCTAGCAGCGGCAGCTCCGCTCTTTTAATGCAGCTGCATTTAGCGCCTATATATGGTACAATAAGCTCTGGTTTACAGTTATATTATACAAATGTAACTTATAAGTATAGTTATACAGTTCTTAACTGTGTATGTATATTTACCATCCTTATTTGTTCTCTCACAGAAACCACATTTATGTACATATCCACGCAAACCTTTATGCCTTGCAATTGGTTGACTGAATAAACATTACTATCATCAAAGTTCACTCTGGATTAGCTGCAGTTCTTTCTAGCCGAATAATTAGGCCAGTTTAGTTCCATCCATCCCACTGCGCACAGAAAATCCCACAGGCACCTTGTCGAATGTGAACGAGATCGAACTGGAAGCCATGTTAATCTTGGACTAAATCGGCCACCGTAGGAGTTGAAACGAAATCGGAATTGAGAGGAAGAGAAACTAAAATTCACTGGATGGTCATACACCAGTTCACCACTAGATGGAGGAAAATATCACACAGTGTAGCTTTAAATAAACAGCAATAGACATTACTCCTTTTTTTGTTACATTTATTTAAAAGGACTGAACATTATTAATCAAATCAACATTTACCAATTTATATAACAAAAATATAACGTCACACAAACCATTTTCAATGATTGTCAAATAATGTTTCTATATTTTTTCCCCAAAAAGGTTTTTGTGATGGAACAAGCATGATGAAAATTTTCCTCTTGAACCGGTTTCTGATCAACTCTCTTGCTTTTGAAAAAAGAAAAAGAATGTTTGTGATTTGCACTGAAATAATCGAAAATATAATACATAAGGCTGTTACAGGCATAACTAATTTATGTTAGTAAATCTTTCCCAGGTTAAACTATAATTTATTTAATAAACAAATTTAGTAAATAGGTAAATAAATACAAATTATGAATATCCACCATAAGATACCAAGTAGCCTAATATAAAAAGATATAGGCTAATGAAAATTTTTTAAATCCTACTGTTTAAATTAAAATGTCCAGTAAGTTATTATAATCAGTTTATTCTTTATGAAATACTGTAATCATCACTTGGTGCCTGCCTCTGAAAGGATTCTGCCTCGAGCCAGAAGATCATGAGGGTCGTGTCTGTGTTAAATCCTCTACTCGGCTCAGTACTACTTTGTGCTCTTTAGGGTGTTTAACTTTTAGATGCTTTGTCATGTTTGTGGTTTTGCCACAATTTGTTGACAAATGTCACATGAAACTTCACCGTTGTTAACTGGAGTGCAATAAGTTAAGTCATGACCGCGGCAATGCACTCGATTCTGCGCTGAGTGTGCTTAGAGATTGTGCCGCTTACCGCTGTGCCGCTGACATGAATACATGATAAGCACAGACACAGCGGAAGAAGAAATAGTTCCCATTGCCGTTCATATTTAAGTAAATTTATATACTATACGGCCTACTACTATTATAAACATACTCTAAAATCACTTGTTTAAAATAAATCCCAGGTAGAATCGATATTTCAATGTGAGAATCGATACTTTCGATACAATGCCAGTATCGGAAGTATCGATACTCTAGGATCGATCTGCCCATCCCTAGCGTCCTCGTGTTGTTGGTATCTCGGATCTTATGGCTTGTTTTGTGACTCCTCTCTCCAGGTGTGTTGACGAGCAGCCGTGCTCCGGAGTGAGTGGTGAGGGCCACTTTTCTGAAGGGTGGGTAACTTGTGGGTCACCCTCGCCCCTTCTGCCCCCATGGCTTGTGTCCATGAGCAACATGCCCCTTCCCCGTCCCTCTCAGGGTTCAGCACCCCGCTCTCTGACCCCCCCTTCTGCCGGCCAGACTCTGAGGTGGCGGCCAGCACCCCGGACACCGAGCTCACCCCGACCCAGTGCGTCCTGCGGAACGTGCTCTCCATCGACCCCGTGGGGGGCGGCAGCGGCACACACAGCAACAGCCCCACCCTGAGCGACGAGCCCACCAACTTCTCCAACAGCGTCCTCAAGCTGCAGGAGGGCGGAGCCGAGGGCGGAGCGGTGCGCAACCAGTCCGACAGCTTCCGGCTGCAGGCGGGCGGAGGGGGCTTTCTGGAAGGCCTGTTCGGATGCCTGAAGCCAGTGTGGACGATGATCGGGAAAGCCTACTCGACAGAGCACAAGCAGAGCCAGGAGGGTGAGTACCACAACCTGAGACAGCAGCACGAGTTAAAGGACAACTCCGCTGAAAAATGAACCTAGGGGTAATTAACACATGGTTACCGAGTAGATCGTTCTCTGGGATGCGTTTTCATGAAAATCGAATGTAAAGAGTTTTATCTCTAAAAACAGATTAGCTTATAACGCTAGTCTATGGGGCATAGAGTAAGTAAAATTAAATCGCTAGTTAATACCACTAACAAGGCACATGCAAACCGAAGCACTGAGAACTTTGTAAGTGTACAAACAGTTTAATAAGAAGATACTTTATAAAGACAGAACATTACGCGTATACAGACAGGAGCCATCTTGGAAAACAGTCTCGACAAGTCGAGCCACGAACGCTGTGCTAAGTGAGCTGGTCAATAGGAATTATCGCAGCGTTCGTGGCTTGACTTGTCGACTTATACTAGCGTTATAAGATAATCTGTTTTTAGAGATATAACTCTTTACATCCGATTTTCATGAAAACGCATCCCAGAGAACGATCTACTCGGTAACCATGTGTTAATCACCCCTAGGTTCATTTTTCAGCGGAGTTGTCCTTTAACGTAGTGATACACGGGGCAACTTTTGAGCAATGTTGCCGTCAACGGTCAACCAGGTTGGACACAGGGCCCATGGCTCATCTAAAGTATCTAGATAGAAATTAGTTGCCCACTGTCAATGCCACATCTCTCGGCAACATTGCTCAATAAGATCCCCCGTGAATCATCACCTTTAGAGTCGTATCGGACGGGATAATGAAATGTCTCTTCCAGATTCCTGGGAGGTGCCGTTCGAGGAGATCTCCGAGCTGCAGTGGGTGGGCAGTGGGGCACAGGGGGCAGTTTTCCTGGGCAAGTTTCATGGTGAGGACGTGGCTGTGAAGAAAGTGAGGGACATCAAGGAGACTGAGATCAAACATCTGCGCAAGCTCAAACACCCCAACATCATCACCTTCAAGTGAGTGAACACAAACATGCACAGCACCATCACCCTCTATACGTGCCTTCAGAGCTTTTTCACATCTTCTTCTGTCTTTAGTGTGTGATGTTGCATGAAAAATTATTCTCTATATCAGTGTGACGGTTTCTGAACTCCCTGAAACGCCTCCATTGGAGTCTTGAGTTTTCTTCCAGGAACAATATTCCTCATTATAATAATTAATACACAGAATAAAGGGGCGGGGCCTGGTTGAGTTAGTTAGTAGTGTGTTGAAACTGGTGGTTGTGGTAAGGGGCGGGACATTTCCCAAACACCAATCACAACCCACTGTTCCAGCTGACCAATCAGAGCACATTGTGCTTTTCAGAAGGAGGGGCTTCATAGAGATAGGAACTAAACAGAGCATTACTGACAGACTGGGAAGAGAGGAGCCGCAACAATGGAGAATATGAGGATTATTCAACACTCAAGCAGGAAAACCTGCTCTAGTAGAGCCAGAAACTGCATCAAGACTTTGAACAAGAGCATGATAGGATTTTTTAAGTGCAAACGTTACGGCGTAGTTGATTTCATTGGTCAACTCAATCAAGAAAGTTCATGGATTCAGTTCAGAACAATATGATTTAATTGCTGATCACTTTTGACCAATAGGAGGCGCTGTGACCAAATTGATGTGGTGTGGTCAGTGTGAGGAGACAATGACACAAGCAAAGTTTGGTATCAATACACCAAAGCATTACAGAGTTACAGCCTCAGAATCAGCTTGCCACCAATTTCGTTAATGTGTTATTCGAATCAAAGTGGTTTGGTCAATCAAAAAGCGTTTGGTAACTTTTGGCCGGCATGTTCTGAAGGTGATCTGAGCTGATTTTGGTTAAAATCAGATGGTTTACGAGGAGTTAGGTTAGGTTTTCAAAAAAAATAAAAATGGCGGACAGCAATTTCGATAATTGGTAATCGTTCATTGTTCACTGTCAATCTATTAAGACTAGTTTCATTAAAATAATCTAAATCAATAAATTATTTTTATGTATTGTAATTTAATTATATATTTTGACAACAAGGCGGCACTGTTCCTTACACATACACACATGTTTCTTGATACATACCGAGTTTCGTAACGATACACTAATGCGTTCATAAGATACAGCATATTACGACAAAATTCAAAATGGCTGAAGCACAAAATGGCCTACCAGGGAGAAATGGGTATCATTCGACTGCATTGAATCAAAAAGAGACCATTTTATGATTATGACCAAAAATAGTTATGAGCAAAAATAGCATTTTTCATATCTCCTGACCAGTAGGTGGCGCTGTGCTGAAGCGCTGCGTGTAGCCTCAGGTCATGCTTGTGATGACGTGTACCAAAACTCATCTCGATATGCTAAAGTTTCGCGGACATATAGCCTCACATGCTCTTCATCAAATACGAGTTATTCCAGAACCATTGGGTTTATCAAAAAGCTTCTAATAACATTTTTGCCAGCATGGTCTGAAGATAATCTTAGCCAATTATGATGAAAATTGGACAAAGTAGAAATGGTGGAAACATTTTCATGAAGGAAATTAATTATGTTGATCCAAGGAATCCAAAGAAGGAGATTCTGGCCCTTACGGTTCAAAAGTTATTAGCATAAACGCGAGTGCACAGTTGGTGGCGCTAGAGGAATTGAGAGATTTCAAAATGGCTGAGGTTAATGTTCAGACTGTCCTCTATCTGTGTGCCAAATTTCATACCTTTCCTACAAGCGGTTCATAGACTCACGAGCAGAAGAAGAAGAAGAAGGAATACTAAGAACATCACTGGATACAACAGGTGCTTATGATCCTCTGGTGCTTGGCCCCTAATGAAACAAAAACAAGGGGTTGGATTATAGAACCTGTTTATCTAAAGACCTGGGTCCAGATTTACTAGACAGGGCAAATGAGCACGAGACCACTATCTCATAAAAGCGCTGATGGGAGTGGGAAGTTCAGCCGGTGATTTAATGACAATGAGCAGATTACAGAACACAGACACGGCGGATCATTTACATTATGACCAACACAATCTACAGCGAGCCGCACAAATTAGCATTGGGTCACAAACAAACAGAACTGATGATAAACAGGTGAGTGTGTGTGTGTAACAACACAGGCGCTGCAAATGAAGAATATCTCCGGATTAACGTCTTCCCCTGGCATGACATATTAAATGAAGATGAGTGGAGGAGATTCTCTCTGTTCTCTGCTGTTCCTCCTCCTCCATCGTCAAGACATGCTTTTCTAATGGGGAAAATACCAGTAAATCGACTAGCGCGAACCTTAGTAAATCACTTAAATTTAAGTAAAGACTTCCTACAGTAAATTTAGCGGCCGGAGAGGGAAACTCCAACAAACGCATAAGCAGTAAGATAAGAAAATAACTTTCTATACGTTCAGCGTAAATTTTTCACTGCGTGTCTTTAGTAAATCTTGACAGTAGTTTTTTTTAATGCCAAACATTAATTTTGCAATTAACCCTTTGCCGGGAGTTTGATTGACAGGCGATCTAACCAATCATGACGCCAATATTATGTGCCCCCTTTGCTATCCGCCATTTTGTCCGACAAACAAACCAGTCAGGGGAGTTAGTAGATTAATGTCGAAATGCTTTTCTTACTTAGTATTTTTGTCTTGTTTCTAGTCCAAACATCAAAAAATTCTCAAAACAAGAAGCATTTACAAGCCAAATAAAAATGATTGTCTTGTTTTGGGGGGAAATAACTCCAAATTTAAAATAAGCAAAATAATCTGCCAATGGGGTAAGCAAAATAATCTTAATTCAAACGGAAAACAAGATTATTGTGTTTACCCCATTGGCAGATTATTTTGCTTATTTTAAGCAAAAACTCCCTTAATTTGGAGTTATTTTCCCCCAAAACAAGACAAAAACTACACTGTGTAACTTTTTTAGTTTATTCTTAGCTAAAAACACTTAGTTCTTTCAAAAATATGTGCTCATTAATGTATATTTACTTCTTTCAAGTAATAAATTATTCTGGTAAGTTTATAATATGCCATTGTAAACACATACGGGTGAGGGTTTGAATGCGGGTCGCCATGTTGCTCCTCCATCTTGAAAGTACATTAGCCAAAGAGGGACATTCCCGTAAATTCAAGCTTGGCCTTTGGCGTTTTAACACTCGATGGCTCCGTGTCCAATGTGGACGAGGGCGAACTGGAAGCCATGTTAATCTTGGACTAAATCAGCCACCGTAGGAGTTAAAACCAAATCGGAATTGAGAGGAACAGAAACTAATATTCACTGGATGGTCATATACCAGTTCACCACTAGATGGGGGAAAATATCACACAGTGTAGCTTTAATGTAAGATTTTTTAGATATTTGGACTGAAAATAAGACAAAAATACTAGGTAAGAAAAGCATTTTTGCAGTGTATTGATGTCTTTCCGCATTTGAGACAACGTTCCTTCTGATGTTCATCATGTTTATTTGCTGCTGTAACTAGTAGTAAAGAGGAAGAGATGATCTTCGCGAGTGTCAATTGAAATGGTCCGTTTCTGCAGACGTGTTGAAAGTGTATGGACGGTGTGTGTGTGTGTGTGTGTTTCAGGGGTGTGTGTACGCAGGCTCCGTGTTACTGCATCCTCATGGAGTACTGCGCTCAGGGCCAGCTGTACGAGGTCCTGAGGGCCGGCAGGAAGATCACGCCGTCCCTGCTGGTGGACTGGGCCATGGGCATCGCCGGCGGCATGAACTACCTCCACCTGCACAAGATCATCCACAGAGATCTCAAGTCACCCAAGTATGCCGCTCGATTAGCCTGTAGCTGAGTCTGTACCCTGCCACTCGGCTGATAACACGTCTTCTGTCCCGCCAGTATGCTGATCACACACGACGACCTGGTGAAGATCTCGGACTTCGGCACGTCTAAGGAGCTCAGGGACAAGAGCACCAAGATGTCCTTCGCTGGCACTGTGGCCTGGATGGCGCCCGAGGTGATCCGCAACGAACCCGTGTCTGAGAAAGTGGACATCTGGTACGCAGATCATAGTCTTTGGGTCTGGGAGGATTTGATGTGGTTCAGTAAAAGTAGGGTTAGCTCACACAAAAATGTACTCGCCCTCAGGCCGTTCTAAACTAGGGCTGGGTATTATTTAAATCGTAATTCTGATTCTTATTGATAGACATTTATTCTAAGTCTTATTGCAAAACATTTCATTGAACACTAGTATGAACAGAAATCCACAGGCTGAAGAGCACAGGTTACTTTAGCCTAGGGTTTACAAATACCAGAGCAAAAGCAACCAGCATAACTGATATACATTTCAAGCATTATTAAAGACAAGTAAACACAGAGGCAATAGCAATCGCACAAATAAATACCACTGAACAAAGATACGACTGAAATAAACAGTGTTTTAAAGGAACACTCCACCGTTTTTATTCAACATCTTTCCTACATTTAGATATGTGGGCAAATGCATTTTTGTCTCAGTGCATGCATTGTTTTAGTTTGGCATGGTCGCCGCTAGCTTAGCTTAGCATAATGAATGGAATCCTATGTTGCCAGGTAGCATGTCCCGAGTAAAAGTGATCAAAAAAAAAAAAAAGCACCTAATTACTTCTTGTGGCCTGCGTATTTACAACGAGTACAAATAGCGATGCAGATTAAGACTAGGCGGTTTCCTAGGCAGATATTGACTTGGGACTATATTATGGGGAAGCACAGGCGAAGCACTGCTACTAGTAGCGCCCAGCCAACATTACAACATCACTTTAACACACTCACATGTGTGTGAGAGGATCAAACAGAAATACAAAGTTATAAAAACTATAGAGATGTTTTTAAAAAAGTGAATTGAGCTCTTTCGTGTATTTTTAATGTCAGAAACAAAATTATGTCAAAATGTCAGTTCAAGTGACAGTCAGTTATGTAATGCTCAAATGCTTAATGTATTACAATTTAACTAAACTCATTAGATTTTAGTCGACTAAAACTAGACTAAACTAAAAACAATTCAGGCGACTAAAATATGACTAAAACTAAATGGCATTTTAGTCAAAAGACTATGACATTATACATTTGGCAGACGCTTTTATCCAAAGCGACTTAAATTGCATTCAAGTTACACATTTTGTCAGTTCTTGCTTTCCCTGGGAATCGAACCCATGACCTTGGCATTGTTAGCGCCACGCTCTACTGTTTGAGCTACAGGAAAGCTGAGTGACTATGACTAAAACTAAATCAAAATGACCCCTGGTTCAGGTCGTTCGGTGTGGTGCTGTGGGAGATGCTGACCGGCGAGATCCCGTATAAAGACGTGGACTCCTCCGCCATCATCTGGGGCGTGGGGAACAACAGCCTGCAGCTTCCTCTTCCAGACAGCTGCCCCGACGGCTTCAAGATCCTGCTCCGCCAGTGCTGGTGAGACTCCTCTGAAGAGGACAAGAACTGGGCATTCATGCCTCAAGGAGAGAAAGGAGACAGGAGAGAATCACACTGAGCATTACATGATTCCCATGATCGTAAGTGACTCCTCTAACACTAAAGCGTGTGTGTGTGTGTGTGTGTAGGAACTGCAAACCCAGGAACAGGCCGTCGTTCCGGCAGATTCTGCTGCATTTGGACATCGCCTCTGCAGACGTGCTGTCCACACCTCAGGAGACATACTTCAAATCACAGGTGAGACAAACATGAGTCTGTGTCATTGGTCCAGGGTGTAGCTAAAGCAAGAGATAATCAGATAACCGTGTGTGTGTGTGTGTGTGTGTGTGCAGGCGGAGTGGCGTGAGGAGGTGAAGCAGCACTTTGAGAAGATTAAGTCGGAGGGCACGTGTCTGCACCGTCTGGATGAAGAGCTGATTAACCGCCGGCGGGAGGAGCTCAGGTCAGCAGCCGTCACATGACACAAAACACCCTTAATGCAGGATTCTGCATCATATTATACTGATTCCACATTAACTGAGGATTCAGTGTGTAAATATTTTAGAATTAAAATTTGTAATACATTACAAATAATCACAGAAGAACCCTATTTAGAACTCTTTATATACCATAAAGACTCTATATGAGAAGAAACATCTTAAAGGGATAGTTCACCCAAAAATGAAGATTAGCCCATGATTTACTCACCCTCAAGTCATCCGAGGTGTGTGTGACATTCTTCTTTCAGACGAACACAATCAGAGTTATATTAAAGGGTTAGTTCACCCAAAAATGTAAATTGTGTCATTAATGACTGAGCCTCATGTGGTTGGACACCCGTCAGACCTCCGTTCATCTTCAGACACAAATGAAGATATTTTAGTGTAAATCTGATGCTCTGAAAGGCCTCCATTGGCTCAACTTTACACTCTCAAGACCCTTAAAAGACACTAAAGACTAAAGTTACAAAGTCCATCTCACTACAGCGGCTCTACAATAACTTTATGAAGACGAGAATAGTTTCTGTGCGCAAAAAAACCCTAAATAACGACTTATATAGTGATGACGATTTCAAAACAAAGCATCATGAAGCTTCAAAGCGTTATGAATCAGTGAGTCGATTCAGCGGTTTGAATCGCCAAATTTCAGCAGTTTGGCGGTTTGACACGCGATCCGAATCATCATTCGGCTCACTGATTCATAACACTTCAAACTGCTGAATCGACTCACTGATTCATAACACTTCAAACTGCTGAATCGACTCACTGATTCATAACACTTCAAACTGCTGAATCGACTCACTGATTCATAACGCTTCAAACTGCTGAATCGACTCACTGATTCATAACACTTCAAACTGCTGAATCGACTCACTGATTCATAACACTTCAAACTGCTGAATCGACTCACTGATTCATAACACTTCAAACTGCTGAATCGACTCACTGATTCATAACACTTCAAACTGCTGAATCGACTCACTGATTCATAACGCTTCAAACTGCTGAATCGACTCACTGATTCATAACGCTCTGAACCGCTGAATCGACTCACTGATTCATAACGCTTCGAAGCTTCATGATGCTGTGTTTTGAAATCGTCATCACTATATAAGTCGTTATTTAGGGTTTTTTTGCGCACAGAAACTATTCTCGTCTTCATAAAGTTATTGTAGAGCCGCTGTAGTGAGATGGACTTTGTAACTTTAGTCTTTAGTGTCTTTTAAGGGTCTTGAGAGTGTAAAGTTGAGCCAATGGAGGCCTTTCAGAGCATCAGATTTACACTAAAATATCTTCATTTGTGTCTGAAGATGAACGGAGGTCTGACGGGTGTCCAACCACATGAGGCTCAGTCATTAATCACACAATTTACATTTTTGGCTGAACTAACCCTTTAAACAGTTACCTGACTTATCCAAGCTTTATAATGGCAGCCCAAAATTTGCATAAAAGTGCATCTGTCCATCATAAAAGTGCATCTGTCCATCATAAAAGTGCATCTGTCCATCATAAAAGTGCATCTATCCATCATAAAAGTGGATAGTATAATGGATAGATGCAATTTTATGATGGATAGATGCACTTTTATGATGGATAGATGCACTTTTATGATGGATAGATGCACTTTTATGATGGACAGATGCACTTTTATGATGGATAGATGCACTTTTATGATGGACAGATGCACTTTTATGATGGATGGATGCACTTTTATGATGGACAGATGCACTTTTATGATGGACAGATGCACTTTTATGATGGACGGATGCACTTTTATGATGGACGGATGCACTTTTATGATGGATAGATGCACTTTTATGATGGACAGATGCACTTTTATGATGGACGGATGCACTTTTATGATGGACAGATGCACTTTTATGATGGACGGATGCACTTTTATGATGGACAGATGCACTTTTATGATGGACAGATGCACTTTTATGATGGATAGATGCACTTTTATGATGGACAGATGCACTTTATGATGGACAGATGCACTTTTATGATGGACAGATGCACTTTTATGATGGATAGATGCACTTTTATGATGGATAGATGCACTTTTATGATGGACAGATGCACTTTTATGATGGACAGATGCACTTTTATGATGGACAGATGCACTTTTATGATGGACAGATGCACTTTTATGATGGATGGATGCACTTTTATGATGGACAGATGCACTTTTATGATGGACAGATGCACTTTTATGATGGACAGATGCACTTTTATGATGGATAGATGCACTTTTATGATGGACAGATGCACTTTATGATGGACAGATGCACTTTTATGATGGATAGATGCACTTTTATGATGGATGGATGCACTTTTATGATGGATAGATGCACTTTTATGATGGACAGATGCACTTTTATGATGGACAGATGCACTTTTATGATGGACAGATGCACTTTTATGATGGACAGATGCACTTTTATGATGGACGGATGCACTTTTATGATGGACAGATGCACTTTTATGATGGACGGATGCACTTTTATGATGGACAGATGCACTTTTATGATGGACAGATGCACTTTTATGATGGATAGATGCACTTTTATGATGGACAGATGCACTTTATGATGGACAGATGCACTTTTATGATGGACAGATGCACTTTTATGATGGATAGATGCACTTTTATGATGGATAGATGCACTTTTATGATGGACAGATGCACTTTTATGATGGACAGATGCACTTTTATGATGGACAGATGCACTTTTATGATGGACAGATGCACTTTTATGATGGATGGATGCACTTTTATGATGGACAGATGCACTTTTATGATGGACAGATGCACTTTTATGATGGACAGATGCACTTTTATGATGGATAGATGCACTTTTATGATGGACAGATGCACTTTATGATGGACAGATGCACTTTTATGATGGATAGATGCACTTTTATGATGGATGGATGCACTTTTATGATGGATAGATGCACTTTTATGATGGACAGATGCACTTTTATGATGGACGGATGCACTTTTATGATGGACAGATGCACTTTTATGATGGACAGATGCACTTTATGATGGACAGATGCACTTTTATGATGGATGAATGCACTTTTATGATGGACAGATGCACTTTTATGATGGACAGATGCACTTTTATGATGGACAGATGCACTTTTATGATGGACAGATGCACTTTTATGATGGATAGATGCACTTTTATGATGGATAGATGCACTTTTATGATGGACAGATGCACTTTTATGATGGACAGATGCACTTTTATGATGGACAGATGCACTTTTATGATGGACAGATGCACTTTTATGATGGACAGATGCACTTTATGATGGACAGATGCACTTTTATGATGGATAGATGCACTTTTATGATGGACAGATGCACTTTTATGATGGACAGATGCACTTTATGATGGACAGATGCACTTTATGATGGACAGATGCACTTTATGATGGACAGATGCACTTTATGATGGACAGATGCACTTTATGATGGACAGATGCACTTTTATGATGGACAGATGCACTTTTATGATGGACAGATGCACTTTATGATGGACAGATGCACTTTATGATGGACAGATGCACTTTATGATGGACAGATGCACTTTTATGATGGACAGATGCACTTTTATGATGGACAGATGCACTTTTATGATGGATAGATGCACTTTTATGATGGACAGATGCACTTTTATGATGGACAGATGCACTTTTATGATGGATGCACTTTTATGATGGACAGATGCACTTTTATGATGGACAGATGCACTTTTATGATGGACAGATGCACTTTTATGATGGATAGATGCACTTTTATGATGGATAGATGCACTTTTATGATGGACAGATGCACTTTTATGTTGGACAGATGCACTTTTATGATGGACAGATGCACTTTTATGATGGACAGATGCACTTTTATGATGGATAGATGCACTTCTTTGGGCTTCACAATCTCGTCCTCCATTCACTGCCATTATAAAGCTTGGAAGAGCCAGGATAATTGATAATATAACTCAGATTGTGTTCGTCTGAAAGAAGAATGTCATCGAGGATGAGTTGAGGGCGAGTTAATAATGGGACATTTTCATTTCATTTTTGGGCGAACTAACCCTTTAAATGATTGCATAATACTCTAATATTTTACTGGTTATTTCATTTTTTTCTAGTGATAAAGTATGTATATAGTTTACGAAAAATGTTTTATCAAAACAAAACGAATTAATGAAAACTAAATGATAATAAACAAACGGTTCAGGATATGCTTGGCCTGTGGGATCAGAGTGAGGTTATAGAGTAGGCTGAGTGTTCAGAGTTAGTCCTGTAGAGCGAGATGTTTCTGAGCAGACTCATGTCCACAGGCACGCGCTGGACATCCGAGAACACTACGAGAGGAAGCTGGAGCGAGCCAACAATCTGTACATGGAGCTCAACGCCGTCATGCTGCAGCTGGAGCTCAAGGAGAAAGAGCTGCTCAGGTGATCATTACAACACACGAGAGCTTTCACCAGAGAAAATACTCATAATACAAGAGCTTTTCCACACCGAGGGATCATGTCATGTTACTTTCTCATAACAGAAGTGCATTCAGATATCAGATATAGTGCTAATGCTAATGTGCTATTCCTTAAGGAGGGAACAGTGTCTGGATAAGAAATATCCCGGTCTGTTCAAACATCACCCCTCGACCACAGTGGACAAACTCATCAAGAAGAGAAGCGTCCCTCAGAAACTGCCGCCTCACGGCAAGAGGTGAGAAGAGCCACATTCATCACATCTACAATATATAACATGGACACACACTATATTGCCACAAGTATTGGGACGCCCCTTCAGGTGTTCAATCCCGTCATGGCCACAGGTGTATAAACCAAGCACTAGGCCTGCAGACGCTTCTACACACCCTTAATGCTTCACCAAGACATTTTGGACAATTTCATGCTCCCATCTTTGTGGGCCCAGTTTGGGGACGGCCCCTTCCTGTCCCAGCATGACTGCTCCAGTGCTCAAAGCGTCTCCATAAAGACATGGATGAGCGAGTTTGGTGTTGAGGAACTTGAGTCCTGACCTCAACCCGATAGAACAGCTTTGGGATGAATTAGAGCGGAGACTGAGAGCCAGGCCTTCTCGTCCAACATCACAAATGAAGAATCCCCATAAACACACTCCTAAACCTTGAGGAAAGCCTTCCCAGAAGAGCTGAAGCTGTTAGAGCTGAACTCCATATTAAACCCTACGGATTGAGAATGGGATGGCATTACAGCTCATGTGCATGTAAAGGCAGGCGTCCCAAAACTTTTGGCAATACAGTGTGTATCAAGGTCAGTTACCGTCTGTCTTACACACAAAGTTATGTAAGGTACAAAGGCTTTGTCCTCTATGAGACTTCCTTTGATTGAAGAGTTAAAACTGAGACTTTCCTTGATATTAAAGTGTTCCTTTGTCAACTTGCAAACACTTCACACGTCTGCCAGAAACAAACAATAGTCAAACCAATGATTCAATTCCATAGGGATCCTCACAGCCGTGTCTTTCCAGAGAATGAACCCCAGGGAGTTTTATTACAGAACTGCTGTTTGTTGATATCCCAATGGGAATTATACACTGGAAATGCAAATTGCATGATATTTGCTGCTTAGTGTGGAATAAACACGAATGGGAATTCAATCTAAAAGTAAGGATTTGAGAATATGCCCAGTTCTCAGATTGACCTGTGCTGTATCAGCAGCCAATGTCCTTGAGCGCTCAGCATTTAAACAGTCTGATTCGGAGAACCCCTCCACCTCCCCCAGCTCCACCTGTCTGGATCAGTTATGGAGATGGCTGTTGTAGGTCTGTTTCTGCAGCAGCGTCATGTCTCACGCTCACAGCAGCAAGTCTGGGTCTGAGTTGGCAGGAGCAGGGGTATCTAGCAGGTGTAGCTCGCCAAGAACAAATAACAGTAGCTATATATCCATCCACAATTGGAATGTTGCATAAAAAATCTGCGAATAAAGCAGTGTTTCCATTCCAAGTGCTCAAGAGACCACTTCCTGGGAAATTGGGGCAAAATATCAGTAATAAAACTGTAATCTGGCTCTTTTCCCTCCATCATAAATGAGTGGCATCTCAGAGCATCAGGCGATTGAACAAGCTGAGTCTGCGTTTGTCGGGTGTTGCGATGTCTCAGAAGTGACGTTAGGGCTGCATGATTAATCAAAATCGAACCGCAATCGCAATTTGGCTTATGTGCGATTATGAAAGCGCAAAGGCTGCGATATTAATGAAATAAATAAATGCCCAGCGTGTCAGTGAAGAGCTGATCTGAGATCAGTAAACGCTGCTCCGTCTGAAAGCACTGCGAGTTTGAGCAACATGTGTCAAACATCTTCACAAACTAGTAATGCGAAGCGTTCATAAACCTGTTGTCCAACCAAATACAACGTTTAATAACATGTTTTAACTCTCTTCATATCATCAGTCGAGCGGATGTGGCTTCTAATCACAGAATGTCAATCAGCACTGCATACTTTATTATTATGAAAATACCCGAGAAGGCTTGAAGAACTCAAATACACCATATCTTGTCGCAGTCGTGTGTTTATTATCTTCATGTTTAATCAGTCAAAGCGTTTCTATCTTCTCTTTATTCAGCTACAGCGCTAGCTTAGCTTCACATTAGGGATTTCCTGAAAACAAACGATTACTTCTCTGGCGCAAATGTGCCGTGTCTGCTCGAGGGCGCCCTCTGGCCTCCAGTATGAATGACACTTTTGGGTAGAAAATAAGAAAAATAAAACTTTTCTCTAAATAAATTTATTTGACAATCCATATGTTTTTCTTCCCCACAGTGGATGCATAAGAGGCTCATATTTCATATTAAAGACATAGACTTTAAGAAATTAATATCACCGATAAAAAGCACAGATTTGTATAATAATAATAATTGTTTTTTACAATAAATTCTTAGACCTTTCTAATGATTTTTAGTAGGGCTGTACGATTAATCGAAAAATAACCGAAACCGACATTCAGAACCTCTAACCGACGTATTTTTCCCATGTGGGTTATTTGGGTTTTAGTCACGTGACTCCGCCCGTCAGTCACAGCTAGTGCAGTTTGCAGCACACAGAGATGCAGGAGCAGTTATCTGTGCTTATAGATGCCCAGAATCACTATAGGAACTGCATGTTTTACACAGTTTATACAGGTCAGTTAATTGCTGTTCTTATAGCCTACGCGCTGACACACACACGCACACACACACACACACAGAGACGGCGCGTGCAAGCCCCGAAGCCGCTTTCACTTTCGTGCTCATAAAGTTTGTCAAGTAAATGCGTTTAAAGGCTTGCCAGTTTCAACATTTAAAGCGATTGTGAACTATTCAAAAACAACAATACGGAAAACTTCTCAGTTCAGGGCTCAGCTTTTTTCTGTGACACAGAGCCGAGCCATGTCGCGTCTCTGATAACACACGCGCGCCCTGAAGGCAGATTCACCTGCGTCCACACAGAGCTTTGTCATTTGTATGTGGTTTAAGACCTGCCAGTTTGAACATTAAAGCGAGTTTCGACCATCAGATGTGTATTATGTTAAACTAATGCCTGATATATTTTGACAAACGAACACTCAGACAGAAGCTGTGACTAAAGTAAAGTCACTAAAGGAGCTCAGAAACTCAACCGTTATAGGCATGTATTTTAATACCTTTGAAGTAAGTACAAACCACAGCTTCATAATGAAGAGACAGAATGAGTAATTCACACACAATCACTCTCATTAATGCATTCAGATAAATGTAATGTAGGTTTGTGTTAATGTATCTGATGTACAACAAGCAGAAATCTGCTCCATAGACAATAACTGCTGAAAGTGAACCGTTTCCTTCAAGTATTTTAAAATCACAAAGAAATGCACTTTTTCATTAGAAAAATAAATTCCACCTTTAATAGTAGAAAATATTTACAGTACAAACCTTATCAGTGAACTTAATCAAAAACCTTATGAGGGTAAAAAAAGAAAAATAATCGTTCATTAATCGTAATCAAGGTCAAATGTTCAATTAATCAAGGTTTTTATTTTTGGTCAAATCGTTACAGCCCTAATTTTTAGTCATAGGCTGTCTGCATACTAACAGGTAACCCATAATTTTTAGTTTTCTGTAAAATATAAATATTATTATTATACTGTTATATTTATTCTTAAATGCTCTTTTTCAATTTTTTAATAATGAATGTTATTGTAATAGTAATATTTCTTATTTTTATTTAGCAATAATAATAATCATAATTATTATTATTAGTCACATTAATATATAAACACAAAATGTTATATACACACTTTTAATTTGTAAAAATTAATAAATAATAATACTCGCATTTTAAATCGTAATTTTAACCAGAATAATCGCAATTAGATATTTTCACCAAATCTGCAGCCCTAAGTGACGTACTGTAATATTAATCTGTAATTGGCCTTGGACACTGTAATATGTAAACTAA
Organism: Gobio gobio; assembly: GCF_949357685.1. NCBI lineage: Eukaryota > Metazoa > Chordata > Actinopteri > Cypriniformes > Gobionidae > Gobio > Gobio gobio. The sequence goes on from NC_137103.1 coordinate 2,428,711, forward strand.
GGTGCCACCAAAAAGAATGTTGTGCAACTAATGACTTCCTCTTGAACTGCCTTATCCAGACCTGACCTCCTGAGGTCAGAGATCATTCTCCCCAAGATGGACGCCGGTGTGATGCAGGTGACCGTCCCGCCATGTGCTAACCGAGGACCTACCTCACCTAGTCGGGCCCGCCGGGTGAAGACCCGTCATCGGAGGGGCGGCAGGGGAAGCAGCGGAGACCTGTCAGGGCCTAAGCACCCTTCTGCCCCCGCTAGCCAAGAGAGAAAGCCCACGCTGTCCAGCACGACAACGCCCGCCGCGCCCCTGGTTGAAACCGCTTCTGTGGGCACCATGAGGGAGGGCCAGCTGGAGCCGCCCCCGCTGAAGCTGTCCTCGTCCAGCCCGGACCTGCTGTGCTCCACCCGCCATGTTGAAGATGGAGTCAGTGGAGCCGCCCCGACTGAAGCCCTGGGCGGAGAGACCAGCGGCGGGGCTGGAGCAGGGGCCGGCCTGGACGAGACTCCGCCCAGAAGTGACACGGCCAGTGAGGATGCCGCTTCACTGCCCTTCTCCAGCAGCCCTGATTCCCCCTGCTGCGGGCGGAGCGGAGCGGTGGGCAGAACCCATGCAGAGGAGAGAGAGGAGGGCACTGGGGCGGTGCGACTGCCCAGAGGATCCAGCGGAAGTCACCTGACCCCATCAGCCATACTGTATCGAGCTGCTATCACACGCAAACAGGTACCATTCCTTCTAATCAAGTCAACTTTATTTATATAGCTCTTTTAACAATGTAGATTGTTTCAAAGCAGCTTCACAGTGTTAAAGAGGAAAATAATGCGACAGAATTTTATTCAGCCGTACAGCCGTTCTGGAGAAAACGGGGATGTCATCAGTTCATTTCAATTATCATACTGTGACAATGTGGGCATTAGATCAGTAACTAGATCAGTAATTTAGTTTATATGGTTAATTTAGTTTAATAATTAGATTTATTTGGATGTTTAGCTGAAAAATGTAGTATCCCCAACTGAGCACGCCAAGCCAGAGGCGACAGTGGCAAGGAAACCAAAACCCCATCAGGAGCAGAATGGAGGAAAATAAACCTTGGAGAAACCAGGCTCAGTCGGGGGGGCAGTTCTCCTCTGGCCAATTAACAAGCAGCGTATGATTATTATTCTGGCAACTTTACAGGTCAGGGGTCATATTAGATCGGAATATTCGAAAGATCGGCGGCAGCACGCCGAGGACGGGTTTATTGAGGATGCCGTGTCGATGAGGCAATTATTAAAGTGCAATATTCGAAAGATCGGAGGCAACACGCCGGAAACGGGTTTATTGAGGATGACATATCGATTTAACAATTATTAAATTGTAATATTCGAACAATCGGAGTCATCACGACTCTGAGTCTACAAGAGATTCCACATACAACGTCAGGGTCTTCAGTTCAGATTTCAATATATGTACAAGGGAAGGGACATTATTAGGTGTAGGCATGTGCCGGAATCAAATTTTCATGTTGCGATTAATTGCAGAAGGTTTTAACGCGGTATACGGTATTATCACGATATTGAAATTCGTTAAAAATTCTAAAAAAGTGTTGTCATACTATAACAGGTTCAATAACTTTCTTATAACAAAAAAACTAACATTTAAATACAATAAAGCAATACACAAAAATGTATAAAGTAAACAAATATTTAAAACAGATTAAAGTGCTAAAGATTTATAAAGATTGGTAGGTGCCATGACTGGTCACCATTTTCACCATTTTTCATCACCTTTTCTATCGCTGTTTGTGCAGAAAATGAGGCAGGATTTACATTTAGGGTTTGGTCAACAATTTTAAGAGTGTAATGCCAGTTTCTTAATCTATTTATCTCGGAATTGCACAAGTTAACTAGAGCTGCCGTAAACTGTTACAGCTAATTCAGTTCAGCTTTATTTGAGTAAAACCAGTGAATTTTAGATGTTACCACATAAAGCATGTTACATGGCCAAATAGTCATAAAATTATCCACACAACTGCAAGTTTGACACTAATAAAAAAGCGTAGTAAAACAGCAAATATGCAAAAGATCGTTAAAATAGCCAAATATTTAACTACATTTAAGTACTTTTCTGGGCCTCAATCGTTAACCATGTTTTGCCCATTTTCCTATAAACACATGTAATGGATATTTATTTAATCATGTGAAAAGTGTTGAATGAAGTGTGTTGAACTCCACCAGCGGCGTGGCGTTTCCTCTGAAGAAGAAGAGGGGGAAGTGGACAGCGAGGTGGAGTTACCAAGAAGACGGTAAGAACATCATTGTTTATTCTTTCTGCAATATTTTCTTGTGAGCTAAGATAGCTGGGAGTTGCTTTATTTGTTAAGCTGCCTTTCCAAATCTATAATAAAATAATGTCTTCTTGTTTTGGCAAATGCTCGTGCAAATAGGCTGCAATTTTTCAACAGATCTGTGTTATGTATTTGGAGTTACAGTATGTCATGCTCATACGTATAACATGACTAAAGACACTAAAGTGCTATACAGCAACTGCACTGCAATGGGAAACTCTGATGGAGGATAACTGGTATTGATCATTAGTGATGTTGCTAGCTGATGATATTTAAAGTCTGCTTGACTTCAGAATGAGATATTCTGATCCTGAGAAATGGCCCTACCCAGCCAACATTGCATGATGGGGCCTGTGTAGGCACGATATGGGCTTGAGGATTCACATAGGGCCGACATGGAACCCATGGACAAACCCATGTAGGGCCCATACTGGGGCTAATTCACATAGGGCCGACATGGAACCCATGGGCAAACACATGTAGGGCCCATACAGGTGCTAATTCACATAGGGCCGACATGGAACCCACAGACAAACACATGTAGGGCTAATACTGGGGCTAATTCACATAGGGCCGACATGGAACCCATGGACAAACACATGTAGAGCCCATACTGGTGCTAATTCACATAGGGCCGACATGGAACCCATGGACAAACACATGTAGAGCCCATACTGGTGCTAATTCACATAGGGCCGACATGGAACCCATGGACAAACCCATGTAGGGCCCATACTGGTGCTAATTCAGATAGGGCCGACATGGAACCCATGGGCAAACACATGTAGAGCCCATACTGGTGCTAATTCACATAGGGCCGACATGGAACCCATGGGCAAACACATGTAGGGCCCATACAGGTGCTAATTCACATAGGGCCGACATGGAACCCACAGACAAACACATGTAGGGCTAATACTGGGGCTAATTCACATAGGGCCGACATGGAACCCATGGACAAACACATGTAGAGCCCATACTGGTGCTAATTCACATAGGGCCGACATGGAACCCATGGACAAACACATGTAGAGCCCATACTGGTGCTAATTCACATAGGGCCGACATGGAACCCATGGACAAACCCATGTAGGGCCCATACTGGTGCTAATTCAGATAGGGCCGACATGGAACCCATGGGCAAACACATGTAGAGCCCATACTGGTGCTAATTCACATAGGGCCGACATGGAACCCATGGGCAAACACATGTAGAGCCCATACTGGTGCTAATTCACATAGGGCCGACATGGAACCCATGGACAAACACATGTAGAGCCCATACTGGTGCTAATTCACATAGGGCCGACATGGAACCCATAGACAAACACATGTAGAGCCCATACTGGTGCTAATTCACATAGGGCCGACATGGAACCCATAGACAAACACATGTAGAGCCCATACTGGTGCTAATTCACATAGGGCCGACATGGAACCCATGGACAAACCCATGTAGGGCCCATACTGGTGCTAATTCACATAGGGCCGACATGGAACCCATGGACAAACCCATGTAGGGCCCATACTGGGGCTAATTCACATAGGGCCGACATGGAACCCATGGGCAAACACATGTAGGGCCCATACTGGGGCTAATTCACATAGGGCCGACATGGAACCCACAGACAAACCCATGTAGGGCCCATAGTGAGGCTAATTCACATAGGGCCAACATGGAACCCATGGACAAACACATGTAGAGCCCATACTGGTGCTAATTCACATAGGGCCGACATGGAACCCATGGACAAACCCATGTAGGGCCCATACTGGTGCTAATTCACATAGGGCCGACATGGAACCCATGGACAAACCCATGTAGGGCCCATACTGGGGCTAATTCACATAGGGCCGACATGGAACCCATGGGCAAACACATGTAGGGCCCATACTGGGGCTAATTCACATAGGGCAGACATGGAACCCATGGGCAAACACATGTAGGGCCCATACTGGTGCTAATTCACATAGGGCCGACATGGAACCCACAGACAAACACATGTAGGGCTAATACTGGGGCTAATTCACATAGGGCCGACATGGAACCCATGGACAAACCCATGTAGGGCCCATACTGGTGCTAATTCAGATAGGGCCGACATGGAACCCATGGGCAAACACATGTAGAGCCCATACTGGTGCTAATTCACATAGGGCCGACATGGAACCCATGGGCAAACACATGTAGAGCCCATACTGGTGCTAATTCACATAGGGCCGACATGGAACCCGTGGACAAACACATGTAGGGCCCATAGTGAGGCTAATTCACATAGGGCCAACATGGAACCCATGGACAAACACATGTAGAGCCCATACTGGTGCTAATTCACATAGGGCCGACATGGAACCCATGGGCAAACACATGTAGAGCCCATACTGGTGCTAATTCACATAGGGCAGACATGGAACCCATAGACAAACACATGTAGAGCCCATACTGGTGCTAATTCACATAGGGCCGACATGGAACCCATGGACAAACCCATGTAGGGCCCATAGTGAGGCTAATTCACATAGGGCCAACATGGAACCCATGGACAAACACATGTAGAGCCCATACTGGTGCTAATTCACATAGGGCAGACATGGAACCCATGGGCAAACACATGTAGAGCCCATACTGGTGCTAATTCACATAGGGCCGACATGGAACCCATGGACAAACCCATGTAGGGCCCATACTGGTGCTAATTCACATAGGGCAGACATGGAACCCATGGACAAACACATGTAGAGCCCATACTGGTGCTAATTCACATAGGGCAGACATGGAACCCATGGACAAACACATGTAGAGCCCATACTGGTGCTAATTCACATAGGGCCGACATGGAACCCATGGACAAACCCATGTAGGGCCCATAGTGAGGCTAATTCACATAGGGCCAACATGGAACCCATGGACAAACACATGTAGAGCCCATACTGGTGCTAATTCACATAGGGCAGACATGGAACCCATGGACAAACACATGTAGAGCCCATACTGGGGCTAATTCACATAGGGCCGACATGGAACCCATGGGCAAACACATGTAGAGCCCATACTGGTGCTAATTCACATAGGGCCGACATGGAACCCACAGACAAACCCATGTAGGGCCCATACTGGTGCTAATTCAGATAGGGCCGACATGGAACCCATGGACAAACACATGTAGAGCCCATACTGGGGCTAATTCACATAGGGCCGACATGGAACCCATGGACAAACACATGTAGAGCCCATACAGGTGCTAATTCACATAGGGCCGACATGGAACCCATGGGCAAACACATGTAGAGCCCATACTGGTGCTATTTCACATAGGGCCGACATGGAACCCACAGACAAACCCATGTAGGGCCCATACTGGTGCTAATTCAGATAGGGCCGACATGGAACCCATGGACAAACACATGTAGGGCCCATAGTGAGGCTAATTCACATAGGGCCAACATGGAACCCATGGACAAACACATGTAGAGCCCATACTGGTGCTAATTCACATAGGGCCGACATGGAACCCATGGGCAAACACATGTAGAGCCCATACTGGTGCTAATTCACATAGGGCCGACATGGAACCCATGGACAAACACATGTAGAGCCCATACTGGTGCTAATTCACATAGGGCCGACATGGAACCCATGGGCAAACACATGTAGGGCCAATACTGGTGCTAATTCACATAGGGCCGACATGGAACCCATGGGCAAACACATGTAGGGCCAATACTGGTGCTAATTCACATAGGGCCGACATGGAACCCATGGGCAAACCCATGTAGGGCCAATACTGGTGCTAATTCACATAGGGCCGACATGGAACCCATGGACAAACACATGTAGGGCCCATACTGGTGCTAATTCACATAGGGCCGACATGGAACCCATGGACAAACAGAAATGGAGAAAAAACCTTGGAAGAATCCAGGCTCAGTCGGGGGGCCAGCTCTCCTCTGGCCAACAAACGAACACGGTGTGAATATGATTCAGACTGCATCACAAGTCAGAAGTCAGAAGTCAGATTGTGGATTGTAGTCAAAATATTTCATCCAGTTCCTTCTGCTTGAAGATCAGACTCATCCCGCTGGTATGGAGCTGAAGCTGGCCATAGGGTCTGTGCAGAGGACCGGTCTGGTTCTCATGGTCTTTGCTGAGGATCTGTGCCGTGTCGACGAGGTCTTCACAGGGGATTGTCTAGTAGACACAGTCTCTGCTCATCTGTGATGAGGTCGTGTCTAGGTGCAGATCCACCTTCTGATCTGGATACGGCCCGGATCCGGCTGACTACGGTAACCTCAGGATAAGGATGAGATAAGGATAGCTGCCATTCTTCTTATGATGTAACAAGTACATCAGGTTTTATGGGAAGTGTTCCTGGTTTACGGTTGACCTAATTTAAGCAGCCTAACAATCCTTCAAAGGATTTGAATAATATAAATTGATAATTTTCTATGTGTATGCCAGGTTAAAGAGATGTGTTTTTAGTCTAGATTTAAACTGAGAGTGTGTCTGCTTCCTGGACAATGCTAGGAATGTTCCAGAGTTATTATTAACTGGAGTATAATGCGTTAAGAGCTCGCTCAAGTACTGGAGCTAAACCATTTAGTGCTTTATAAGTAATAAGCAAGATTTTAAAATGTATGCAATGTTTAATAGGGAGCCAGTGCAGTGTTGACAGAACTGGGCTAATATGTTCACACTTCCTGGTTCTAGTAAGAACTGGAGCTGCTGCGTTTTGGACCAGCTGGAGTTTATTTATTAAGCGAGCAGGGCAACCACCCAGTAGAGCATTACAATAATCTAGCCTGGAGGTCAGCAACTTTTATATTCTGAAAATTAAATGACCGATTTCCTTGCACATGAGACACACACACACATACGCACACACATTTAAACATAATGTTCAAACATTATAGTTGATGTGCTCCTACATTTTTGCTGGTGCTCCTTAACTCTTGAAGTTGGAAGCTCCAGTGCTACCGAGTAAAAAAGTTAATTTCTAGTCATGAAAAGCCAGCTTAAAAGTTTTCGGTACATATCCTAATGACAAAGATGAATTAATGATATTAAGAAGAGGATCTATGACCTCTGGACGCATCTCTTTTAATAGCCTAGTCGGTACAGGGTCGAGCATACATGTTGTTGATTTTGATGATTTAACGAGTTTAGCCAATTCTTCTTCTCCTATAGCAGTGAATGAGTGTGTGTGTGTGTGTGTGTGTGTGTGTGTGTGTGTGTGTGTGTGTGTGTGTGTGTGTGTGTGTGAGAGTGTCTTCTCCTATAGCAGTGAATGAGTGTGTGTGTGTGTGTGTGTGTGTGTGTGTGTGTGTGTGTGTGTGTGTGTGTGTGTGTGTGTGTGTGTGTGTGTGTGTGTGTGTGTGAGAGTGTGTGTGTGTCTTCCTCTCCTATAGCAGTGAATGAGTGTGTGTGTGTGTGTGTGTGTGTGTGTGTGTCTTCCTCTCCTATATCAGTGAATGAGTGTGTGTGTGTGTGTGTGTGTGTGTGTGTGTGTCTTCCTCTCCTATAGCAGTGAATGAGTGTGTGTGTGTGTGTGTGTGTGTGTGTGTGTGTATGTGTGTGTGTGTCTTCCTCTTCTATATCAGTGAATGAGTGTGTGTGTGTGTGTGTGTGTGTGTGTGTGTGTGTGTGTGTGTGTCTTCCTCTCCTATAGCAATGAATGAGTCTGTGTGTGTGTGTGTGTGTGTGTGTGTGTGTGTGTGTGTGTGTGTGTGTGTGTCTTCCTCTCCTATAGCAGTGAATGTGTGTGTGTGTGTGTGTGTGTGTGTGTGTGTGTGTGTGTGTGTGTGTGTGTGTGTGTGTGTGTGTGTGTGAGTGAGTGTGTGTGTCTTCCTCTCCTATAGCAGTGAATGAGTGTGTGTGTGTCTTCCTCTTCTATATCAGTGAATGAGTGTGTGTGTGTGTGTGTGTGTGTGTCTTCCACTCCTAAATCAGTGAATGAGTGTGTGTGTGTGTGTGTGTGTGTGTCTTCCTCTCCTATAGCAGTGAATGAGTGTGAGTGTGTGTGTGTGTGTGTGTGTGTGTGTGTGAGTGAGTGTGTCTTCCTCTCCTATAGCAGTGAATGAGTGTGTGTGTGTGTGTGTGTGTGTGTCTTCCACTCCTAAATCAGTGAATGAGTGTGTGTGTGTGTGTGTGTGTGTGTGTGTGTGTGTCTTCCTCTCCTATAGCAGTGAATGAGTGTGAGTGTGTGTGTGTGTGTGTGTGAGTGAGTGTGTCTTCCTCTCCTATAGCAGTGAATGAGTGGAATTGTTGCTCAACGTTGACTCGATACCGTAGAAAGCACTTGCATGGTTATAATTTTCTCTGCAATAGTATCAATCTTAAAGAAATTCATTAAGTCATTACTACTGTGCTGTTTGGAAACATCCAATATTGAAGCTGATTTCTTGTTAATTTAGTTTTTAAGGCCTTTGCAGTATGGCCTGCAGTAACACTGTCCTTCCATGAAATGCGAAAGACCTCTAGTTTAGTTTTCTTCCAGCTGCGCTTCAGTTTTCTGGCTGCTGTTTTAAGGGCCCGGGTGTGCTCGTTGTACCACGGCGTTGGACTATTTTCTTTAATCTTCTTTAAGCGCAGAGGAGCAACTGTGTCTAAAGTACTGGAAAAGAGAGAGTCAATCGTTTCTGTTGCAACATCGAGTTCTTCTAGGCTCTCTGGGATGCTGAGGAGATGATACTGATGAGGAAGATTATTTATAAAGCAATCTAGTGGTAGGAGTGATAGTTCTACCATATTTGTAACAGGGAGTCTGTTTTGCAGCCTTGGCTGAATGAAGTATACTCGAGACTAGGTAATGATCTGAGATGTCATCGCTCTGCTGCAGAATTTCAGCGGCATCAACATCGGTTCCATGTGACAGTCCAATTTAGGGCCCATACTGTGGCTAATTCAGATGGGGCCAACATGGGACCCATGATAAGTTACTTATAGTGAATAGAAGGTCTAAAGTGGACCAAAAAAATAAAGTGTTATTGTTTAATTGTTTGTATGTTCTCTAATGTCCCATTTACAGACGGCCGACCAGTATAACGAAGTGCCAATCAGTATCCACTTTCAGCTCAGAGAACCTGTCCGTTTCAGAGGGAGAGGAGGGCCACACCACTGACCACTCCCACAGCGGCACGCCAGATGTGGTCAGTACCAACACCGACGAGCGTCTGGACGACCGCAGCGATGACCTCATCTCCCAAGGGTCTGAGATCCCTGTGGACATTACAGACCCCACGCTGTCTGAAAGAGAGGCCGCCGCCCTCGAACTGGAGAGGGCCAATTTTGACCTGGAACAAAATATCCTGGAGGTACTGGTATTGTGTGAAACCATACAACGCGCTAGCTACGTCTACATGGACACCTTTTGCTTCAATCGGAATAAAATTTTGCTGATTGGTGAATCCAAACATAGCGTTTTGATCAGAGGTGGGCAACTCTGGAGATCCACTTTCCTCTAGAGTTTAGCTCTAGCTCTAATCAAACTCAACTGAAGAAGCTAATCAAGATCTTCAGGGTTAATCTGCAGGAAGGTGAGTTTGATCAGGGATGGAGCTAAACTCTGGAAGGAGAATTTGAGAGTGTATGTCCAACAGCCATTTCTGCGTCATTGCACATGCTCAGAACATTCACTTTTCAGTCCGATCAAGTGTCCTGTCGAATGGATTAGAGAAGGATTGGGCCAGTTCCTTCCAATTGATGTGGTTACATGTGCCTTTTTTATTCGAACTAGGCTACTAGTTAAATTCCAAATATAAAGGACCATGTAGACGCTGCTAATAACATCGCCATGAGAAAAACAAATTCTGTCTCATTGCAGGGTTTTTCAGATCTGGCTCTAGATGTCCTTCAGAGTTTAGCTGATTAAGCACACCTGACCAGTGGCGCAAAAAGTGGGTCTGCGCTAAATGTGGTGCATAGGGGCGCAGCACTTTGGGGGCGCCAAAGCGATGGTATGAAAAAAGAAAAGCTGCTGTTGCGTGTTTCTAAATAATTTCTGTATGTCCTCAATATTATATAACATTTTAGAGGACTAACAGGCTAGAGAAGGTGCCCTCATAAGATTCCATAATAGAATTATGCTATTAGCTATAGCTATTTAAAAAATGCGCGTTTCTGATTTTTCCGTGACCCCGGAGCGCACATTAAGAACGCGTGCTTATGGTAAATGACGCGTCGAAGACACACGCTATGAGTCGGACAGAACGCATGTTATTAACGGCTAAACAGGTAAACCAAACAGGCAGTGCAAACTTGTGTTTGAAGTATCCAAATAGACTAAAGAACCTGCTCTTTTCTTGGTGTTCTCAAAATTGCATGCTCACTTTTTAGGGCACACCTCTTATAAAGTAAAGTTACATATTGTTGACCATCTTTTTAAGTAATTACACTATTTACCACAATACACTATGGCTGTTATAGAATTAAATGAAATCTGTATCAACAAAATCCACTTACACTGTAATTACAATTGCCTAAATAATGTAATGAGAATTTTAGATTTATGTTATAAATGTAATATTTTAATTATAGAACATGTTTATTATTCCAGGCCTATGAAACTTTAAAACTGCCAGTAGTTGGCGGCGTAATGGATTCTAGAATCATTCAACTAATTCATTCTAACCGACTGTTCAAAAACTGTGAATTATGCGAGAACGAAACCTATACTTTGTTTGAATCTATTTTTGTTGGAAAAATAGAGCAAAACTGTAAAAAATGACCACTTGTTGTTTATTGAACTGTTGTATAAAATTAATATCGCATTTTGCAATCGTGCTGATATCGGCTACTCTGGAAAATAGCACTCTTGCTCGTATAATATTGCTTAACTCATCATTTCCTCTTTAATTACTTTCAAACTAATGTTTATTTTTATGCTTGTTATTAGCCTATTTTAATGAAAATACAACAACAATAAAATAGTACAGTAAAAAAAACTTGCGTGTTAAAAAACGAATAAGACGGATGACATAAAATAGCTATACCCGAATTATAACAAATACATAAAAGATATTTGGAAACAAATAAATAAAAGATATTTGGAAATTCCCCTTTAAAACTGTAATTTTCAAAAGTGATCTTGCGTTTGTGCCTCCGCTATCGTCCTGTCAATCATCTCGCTCGCGCCTATGATAACCGTTACAGTAAAATTTTAATTGACCATCATTGGTTCCCATCCTCAGCCGATCTGCATGACCATCAATGCTAGATAAATGGGCAAGTGAAAAGACACGCCATATCACAATTTAGTAGGAACTAAAGAGCGCTCTAGAATGTTTGGTAGCGACATTATTGGGCATCGAGAACCGGTTCCTACTTGGAATCGTTATAAAAATTCCGATTCTTTTCTTTCTTTTCGTTTCTTTATCAATGGGGGGATTGGAAAACTACAGGTAGGTGAGTTTAATCAGGACCTCAGGACCAGACTTGAAAAGCCCTGCCTTCTTTTGTTCGTCCACGGCTGAAGAGTTAATCTGACGAGCGTCTTATATAATGTGTCCAAGAGTTTAACCAATGCTCTCTGTCCTGTTCCCAGACTCGCGCGTTATGTGAGGACTCAGACTGTGACAGCGCTGAACTCGACCAATCAGGGAGCGGAGAGCCGAGCCGTCCCCCGAGTGCAGGAGGCTGGGGCCAGGGTCCCCAAAACTGAAACACACACACCCACACACACACACACACACACATGTGAACCCGTGCAATCAAGCACACACAGGCATCACACCAGCACACACTTTCACACTGTTTGGTTGCACCAAAGCGAAAACATTTAGTGAAACACGTGTGCGCACACATCATCTGAGAAATGCAACACAAAACGACTAGCCACCTAAAGAACAAACACACTGGTCATAACAACATTTGGGATCACAAACTGCCTCATGACCAGGACGTAGCCACGGAAAATATAGGAAGACAAGTAGAGCAGCAAACGGCTGCTAGAGGACGAGGATTGCAGGAACCATGAGGAAAAGATCAATGCAATTCAAAACTTCAGGGCATTCCCAATAATGACGCTTTGGTTAGGTTTGTGCTACTGTAGCGCAGATAGACTTCCCGGTGGATTCATGTCCGTTAATGTGCGGAAGGCTTGCGGTTAGCAGAATCTGAATGTGTAGAGCCGGATGAAACTCCTTCCTCCTTCGGCCGGGATAAAGTAGTGCCGTAATCCGTTCAGACAAGTGTGTGTTGCTCTCGGATTGGGTTTGTACAGATGCTTCCTTTCCAAAGCATTTACAAGGTGCATATACAAATGTGATTAAGACTGTAATGTCCTGTACATATATATTTAGTAAGCTAAGTCTAAGAAATCAAAAAGAGAACTATTTGTTAAGGTAATTGAACAAGAACACGAACTCTCCTGTGCTTGTGGCAGCTCAAACCGGTCTGGAGATCAGCAGATCGGGCTGTAAATGTACATGTAGGACCTTTGGATGCAAGTATACCCAACGGCACATATAAACGTACACCACCTATGATATGGAGAGATCTGCTCCAACTGTCCGCTCCTCTGACCTCTCCGATTCTCTTTCAATACCTTTTCTTTCGTAGGGACATGCAATATGTACATTTCAACTAATCCGAAGAAAGCACTTTTATTTTCTGCACTGTAAAAATAAAGTAAAACAAATAAATGACAGTAAAAATAATGTATATGAATTTTAGCTTGCCAGATTGTAGGTCTGAGAAGGGTAACGTCAAAACCGAACAAAATGCATGATATACATTTTTATGTATTTTAATTTTTAAATCGATTGTTTTTATACATCTAAAGAAATGTTTGCACCTTTTTTACCTTGAATGTGTAATGTTGTGTTGCTTGTAGGCACTTTACAGTAGGATGTTTATATACATGATCACTTTCTCATGTTGCACTGAAAATGTATTTCATTCCATAGATGCAGGAGAGTATCTATATGTAAAGACCAAGAAGATAACGCTCTTTTCTTCTGACGAGGAATGGACATTGGACAATTGGACATTGGCAGCTCTATTCTGACTGAAACTCAAAAGTCCTGAAATTGGTTACATTCACATAGACGGCAATAATCTGACTACGAGTAAGACGTTGCTGTGTAAAGAAAAAATACATTTTTCAAGCATGAATGAACTGAGATTACTGTAAACACCTCAATCCACCATCCTACAGCAAACCATCTGATGACACGTTTTATGTTTGTGAACTTGTAAAAATACAAATATATAATTATTAAATAACTGCTAAGCTACAAAAAAAGCCTCGCGTATATTGCTTTCTACTCTTGTGCAAACTTTGGTCACTAACTAGACTCTAGAAACAAGAATCTCTGGTAATATTTTGTAACATTTATCTTCTATATAAATGTGGCTAAAGTCAGACAGGAAGTCTCCAGGATAAAGAACTACAAGTGAGAGTTACTTTAAGTGCAAATATCAAGTCTTTAGCTATTGTTTGGTTTTGCAGCATCACTTTTATGAGTCTGATGGTATGCTGAACCTGCCCTTCATGACTAGTGCCTGGACTAAAGCAACTACCTTCATGGGTTTGGGTATGCATCTCCATCTGCACTAAAGGACACACTACCTACTGTTGAGTTCTGAAGGCCACCCCAGTCATCTGATCTCGCCTGCTATTGGATCCGCTCAGCCACACTCCATATGTTACCATATTTTGCACTCTGAAAATGCTGGGTTAAAAACAACCCAAGTAGGTTTGAAAAAGGATAAACAGAGCCACCACGCGCTCAGCTCCTGCATACTTTGACTCGATTCTACGAGTCCACACCCCCACCAGAAGCCTTCGCTCAGCTGAGGAGAGACGGCTTGTGGTTCCATCACAGAGAGGCAAAAAATACCTTTCCAGAACATTTTCATTCAACACTCCCAGCTGGTGGAACGATCTTCCCACCGCCATCCGAAACGCAGAATCACTGACAACATTCAAAAGACAACTAAAAACTCATCTCTTCCGTGAACACTTAACCTCATAATTTTTTTTTTTTTTAAATCCTCTTTCTCCTCCTCTTTCCCTCCCTACTCTAGCCTGTGCTACACTGAGCAATGCTCACGGACTCAGTGTTTCAGGCACTTGTTGCGCTCTCTCGACTCTTCACGACCAAACGCTTCCTGTACTCCCGAATTGTAAGTCGCTTTGGATAAATTGGGTTATTTTAGCCCATTGATTGGGTTGTTTTAGCCCATCGATTGGGTTGTTTTAGCCCATCGATTGGGTTGTTTTAGCCCATCGATTGGGTTATTTTAGCCCATTGATTGGGTGGTTTTAGCCCATCGATTGGGTTGTTTTAGCCCAGTGATTGGGTGGTTTTAGCCCATCGATTGGGTTGTTTTAGCCCATCGATTGGGTTGTTTTAGCCCAGTGATTGGGTTGTCTTAGCCCATCGATTGGGTTGTTTTAACCCAGTGATTGGGTTGTATTAGCCCAGTGATTGGGAGGTTTTAGCCCATTGATTGGGTTGTCTTAGCCCAGTGATTGGGTTGTATTAGTTAGCCCAGTGATTGGGTTGTATTAGCCCAGTGATTGGGTTGTCTTAGCCCAGTGATTGGGTTGTTTTAGCCCAGTGATTGGGTTGTTAAAATTAACTCAAAGTATGTTGGAAATTAACACTGATTATGTTTAATAAATGAACATTATTAATAAGTTTAATGAAAAAAAAACTAAAACAATAATCATTTATTAAATTTCTGATTAATAAATTTTTCACCTTTTGATTGTTATTGTTGCCTCTAGTAACTATGTGTCTGATTTTTAATTTCCAACCTATTTTGGGTTAATTTTAAGCCAGCCATATAGTCATTTTTAAATAATTGTTGGGTTAAATAAAACTACAACCATTTTCAATCCAACTTGGGTTTCTTTTAACCCAGCATTTTTCAGAGTGTGCAAGGCAGAAGCAAAACCATCACTGGAGTGTAGTATTTATTTATGTACATATACAGTCAAACCAAAATTTATTCAGACACCTTCAACATTAATCACAGTTTATTCGCTATAGTTTAGAGATGGTAATAAAATATGACAAGAACTCAAGAGTTAAACTGGCAGAACAAACTCATCTCGATAATGTCAGATAACTTTGATAGAAAGGGATGTAATGGATCACAATCAACCAATCAGCTGTTGGATTTAACACAATCAGATAATACCAGTTTAGCTCAACCAATGAGCAAGCAATGCTTCATTTAGTTCAGTCTGTGGGGTCAAAGGTCACATTAGCAATTAAACACTTCAGCAAAACGTGGTCAGGTCAAAGTGAAACATGAAAATCAGTTTTACTGGTAGTCTCTGTATGAAGAGTGTTTGGGTATAATAGTCCCAGCTGACTCCTCTCATCAGAACTGGACATCACATCTGTGTCTGGATCAGTCTTAGTTTGCATCTAATGGAAATCAAAACTATCTATCTAGTTCTTAGCTTCTAAATGGCTTCATGTATGCATGATGATTTGATCAAGTAGGACTACATAACCACCTGGTTACAGAAATAGACAGAAGGGCGCAGAACATTACAAAGGAAGAGGGAGAAAGCTTGATAAAGAGGATGTCCATGTTTGATAAAGAGAGATGTTAATGTAAGATCACACAGATATAGTAAATGATGTGTATTTGGCGTGGGAGGGACCCAGAGTACTCCCAAAAAGGCAAAGTTAGCTCAGGACAGCAACCGCAAAACTATATGAAATTACCCCCCGAAAAGTGAAGGGGACAAGAAGGTATTCACAAAACCAAACTTGACCGTTCGACCAGCTTCCAACGGGAGCTTTGGGTGAAAGTGTACTCGGCATCGGACGGGTAGGTCTGGAATCTTATAGGCATGCTATCCTGCATATTTTGGTACTGGAACTATTGTGGCACTTTTGACCCAAGCTGGGACTCAAGCTGAGGACAGTGAAATGTTCTAGATTGTGGAGAAGACTTCTGCCCATCCCAGCCGCTGTTGCACAGACTAAAGCCCCGTTTCCACCGATATTACCCGGAACAATTTGTCCCAGGAACTGTTTTCCCCAGACCTGCTGCTGTCTGTGGACTCTACAGTTCCCACTGGATTTCGTCCTCTACATATAAGCTTAATAAAGCCTGAACCTCGTCATCGGTCCATCGCTCATATTTTTAAACTCCATTGTTGATTCGAATAGCAAACAACTCTTACTGCACCGCAACCAGTGTTGGGGAAAGTTACTGTGAAAAGTAATGCATTACAATATTCCGTTACTCCCTTAAAAAGTAACTAATTGAGTTACTTAGTTACTTTTTAAGAAAAGTAATGCGTTACGTTACTTTTTCTCACCTGGGCTGGGCTTGTTTTTGTTTATAGCAAAAAAGTTATGAAGAGCTCTTCATACCAAAATGTAAATAATAAGCCCCAGGCTGAGGTATAAATGCAGATTCCCTCATGAACACTAGAGGGCGCAGCTCTGGATAATGGAGAATAGGACACAGGAGAAAAGAGTTTTACCAATAAAAACAAAAAATCTAGTCATTTTCATCATCAAAGGTCAGCAGCAAGACATTGGTCAATTAAATATAAAGGTAGATTATGCATAAAAATAGTAGTTTTATTTAACATTTAATTATTGGAGGTTTGCTTATACTCTGATTTTGCATTTGACTGATTTTCTTCATTTTGAGGAGCACAGAATCTTTATTGTGCAAGTGAGATAAATAAATGCTCACATTTAGTCTAGAACTACAATAACCATCATGTTCACACACACACACACACACACACCTCTGCACTAACTCTCAACATGAGGGCAGGAGAGCTGTCAGTCAAATTAATGTGAAAACTAACTCAGATATTTTGTTGTAAATTTGAAAAGTAATGCGTTACTTTACTAGTTACTTGGAAAAAGTAATACTATTACGTAACTCAAGTTACTTGTAATGCGTTAGCCCCAACACTGGCCGCAACAGACTTTTAAAAATAGTGGTTGAAATAAAATGCTGCGTCGAGTCGACCAATCAGCATGATCAGCGCTCAAGTCCCACCCCCGAAAGTTCCTGAACTACGGAAAGTTACAAGCTTATCAACAGGGCCATTTGGAGGGGAAAATATTTACCCAGAACTTTATTTAGACCCTGTGGTCGAAACACACAGAGTGCAAGTTCCTGGGCAAAGTTCCTGGTGGAAACACGGCTAGAGTCCGTTATTGCCCTGATGCCCCCCCCACACCTGCCGGGGATTTGTGGAGTTATTAAAACGGGCTTCGATTATAAGCGTTCCTGTCCCCGGATCTATACCCAGGGTTCCCACACTTGGGTAGCCTGGGAAAACCCAGACAACTTCCGGCAAATTTAGATTTGCTCTGCAAGTAGTCTGGCAAAGAGCCCATTCAAACCCATTTCTAAACCCTAGAAATCGCGGCACCAATTAGAAACGTTGGGCCAGGCTTTACACGATGACGACAGCGCAGCGACGGTGAAGCAGATTTGCCGCCGTGGAGCATCACTCGTTCGAATCAGCTATCGCGTCTGTTTTAAGCGATTTAAACTTTTCCTTTTCGTTAAAACCCGAGCAAAGAACAACACTCGAAGCCTTCATATCTAAAAAAGATGTTGTCGCTGTCTTACCGACTGGATTCGGCAAAAGTCTGATACCAGCTTGGCCCTTTGGTGGCTAAACGAATGGGTCTTAGCGAGAGTCCTCTGGTAGTGTTAATGTTTCACAAAATATAGTTTTAAGTCCTTTTCAGGCGAGAATGTAGTTGTTTAAAGCTCAAATATGTGGTTTATTTATAAAGAGAGCGCCTTTTTTAAAAATTTGATCTGCCGTTTTCGGAGTTGTGAGCGCCAGTGGTTCAGCGGCGCTCAATCGCTTATTGAGCCCGCCGAGAGGCGCCTTTCCTCGGCCAGTCCTTCTGCCGTCTGCCGCTGGCTCTGATGTGAAGATATAATTTGTCTCGTCTTGTGTAGATCTCCCGGCTGATCTTTGCTCTCATTAATCTATAATTTGTTCCCAGGCAGATCGTTTTGTCTGAGGGCAAAGTGAAGTTTCATAACTTTATATTTTTAAGCTATTAAACTTTACCGTTGTAGTCTCCTAGCGCTGACTTTGACTGAATTGCTTTATTGTATAGCTTCTTATACCTTTTACTTACTTTTATAATTGCTATTGATGATCACACATAAACTGACATTTAACAAAAAGAGACTGGGTTGTGTTTTATGTAATATTTAATTTATTACAGTGATAATCATAGCCTATATTATGCCTATATTATGTGTATGTTTTTTTTTTTAATGTAAACAAAAAGAGGCTGGGTTTTTTATATTTCGTTTTGTTATAAACATGCATTGAAGATAATATGCATTGCCTGCACTACATATACAAATATATACTGAGTGATACTGTCAAGAGCATAGTAGGTGGACTAGTGTCCTCCCGTCCTCGGGAGTTCGTTCTCCGGAGTCAAACTTGTTAAGTCACGGACGCAAGTCAGAAGTTTGCGTACGAAATATGTCATAAAACACCACTGCCTCATTTCATAAGAAAATAAAAACCTTAAACATAATAGCCACACGAATGTGGTTCAGGCAACGCATAGCTAGGCCTACATTGATTATCTTATATATTTATAATAAAACGAAGTATAAAACACCCTGCCTCTTTTCGTTTACATTTTAAAAATAATATATTAAACATTAACATGTGGTTTAGGTAAGGTGACCAGATTTCTGAAATGGAAACTGGGGACATTTCCTATTTGAGAACACAAGTACAGACAAGAACGCATATTGAGAAACGGCCAGTCAGATGTTTCTCCGTCGCTCTGCATACGTCATCTCCCTCATCGCTCTGATTGGTTTTAGGTCTATCCAATTGCGCCGAGAGGCATTTGAGCGGCGCCCGTTGGTGACGCCCCTTTGGAAATGATTTGTCTATGAAGCTTTGCCAGACCATAACTCAGTTACTACTGAGAATGGTGTGGTTTTAACCAGGCTAACACCTGGGTTAACTTCAAACTCAAGTGGGAGCGAGGTTACGTCGTGTTTCTGTGTACGAATCATTGTTACACTTTTCATGTGTCAAACACAACTATATTTATTTTTGGCCATATGACAGAGATCTGATATTCTATTTGTCGTATTTCTGTTTTGCACAGATCTGAAGAATATTCGGCACATCCTGTACTGTATTCTACAATGATCTGATATTCACTTTTGTTTACATTATCTCAACAAGCGAAGCAATTCAACTGAAAACCCTTCAGCGATCGATTTGATTTTAATGTTCAAATCAAAGCTTATTAGCAGTGTGCTCACATGTTAGAAACATTTCATTGTGACCGGTGAGCTTTTGGAAAAGAGGCCTTGGAAGACCTTAAATAGAATGAAAACGCTGCTTTAAATGCTTTAGTTCAGCGAGGTGGACAGTGAAACACATTATTCCTCTGTATGGTTAGCCACACTGTTTGCAGTAACTCACAAGAGTTTTTCAAATGTTCATATTTTAACAAAACTGTGTTGCTACGTTTCTTTCTAACAATCTTCTAATAATAAAAGATTGTCCTTGGCCATCTGAGGCCTTTTCCTTCATTATGATATAAGGACAGAACCTGGAAATCAGCATTATTCAATCTGCATGTTATTAGTCTTACTACATTTTTTGAATCAATGTCATATCTGGAATATCCAGTGAGCCGAAAGCATCTCTCTGACCCATCATCTCTCTGACCCATCATCTCTCTGACCATCATCTCTCTGACCCATCATCTCTCTCTCTGACCCCATCATCTCTCTGACCATCATCTCTCTGACCCATCATCTCTCTGACCCAGCATCTCTCTGACACATCATCTCTCTGACACAGCATCTCTCTGACCCATCATCTCTCTCTCTGACCCCATCATCTCTCTGACCATCATCTCTCTGACCCATCATCTCTCTGACCCATCATCTCTCTGACACATCATCTCTCTGACCCCATCATCTCTCTCTCTGACCCCATCATCTCTCTGACCATCATCTCTCTGACCCATCATCTCTCTGACCCATCATCTCTCTGACACATCATCTCTCTCTCTGACCCCATCATCTCTCTGACCATCATCTCTCTGACCCATCATCTCTCTGACCCATCATCTCTCTGACACATCATCTCTCTGACCCCATCATCTCTCTCTCTGACCCCATCATCTCTCTGACCATCATCTCTCTGACCCATCATCTCTCTGACACATCATCTCTCTGACCCCATCATCTCTCTCTCTGACCCCAGCATCTCTCTGACCCATCATCTCTCTGACCCATCATCTCTCTGACACATCATCTCTCTGACACATCATCTCTCTCTCTGACCCCATCATCTCTCTGACCATCATCTCTCTGACCCATCATCTCTCTCTCTGACCCCATCATCTCTCTGACCATCATCTCTCTGACCCATCATCTCTCTCTCTGACCCCATCATCTCTCTGACCATCATCTCTCTGACCCATCATCTCTCTGACCCATCATCTCTCTGACCCATCATCTCTCTGACCATCATCTCTCTGACCCATCATCTCTCTCTCTGACCCCATCATCTCTCTGACCATCATCTCTCTGACCCATCATCTCTCTGACCCAGCATCTCTCTGACCCATCATCTCTCTGACCCCATCATCTCTCTGACCCATCATCTCTCTGACCCATCATCTCTCTGACCCATCATCTCTCTGACCCCATCATCTCTCTGACCCATCATCTCTCTGACCCATCATCTCTCTGACCCATCATCTCTCTGACCCATCATCTCTCTCTCTGACCCCATCATCTCTCTGACACAGCATCTCTCTGACCCATCATCTCTCTGACCCATCATCTCTCTGACCCATCATCTCTCTGACCCCATCATCTCTCTGACCCATCATCTCTCTGACCCCTCATCTCTCTGACCCATCATCTCTCTGACCCATCATCTCTCTCTCTGACCCATCATCTCTCTGACCCATCATCTCTCTGACCCATCATCTCTCTGACCCCATCATCTCTCTGACCCATCATCTCTCTGACCCATCATCTCTCTCTCTGACCCATCATCTCTCTGACCCATCATCTCTCTGACCCATCATCTCTCTGACCCATCATCCATCTCTCTGACCCCATCATCTCTCTGACCCATCATCTCTCTGACCCATCATCTCTCTCTCTGACCCATCATCTCTCTGACCCATCATGCTCTCTGACCCATCATCTCTCTGACCCATCATCTCTCTGACCCATCATCTCTCTGACCCATCATCTCTCTGACCCATCATCTCTCTGACCCATCATCTCTCTGACACAGCATCTCTCTGACCCCATCATCTCTCTGACCCATCATCTCTCTGACCCCATCATCTCTCTGACCCATCATCTCTGACCCATCATCTCTCTGACCCATCATCTCTCTGACCCATCATCTCTCTGACCCATCATCTCTCTGACACATCATCTCTCTGACCCATCATCTCTCTGACCCATCATCTCTCTGACCCATCATCTCTCTGACCCATTATCTCTCTGACCCAGCATCTCTCTGACCCATCATCTCTCTGACCCATCATCTCTCTGACCCATCATCTCCCTGACCCATCATCTCTCTGACCCATCATCTCTCTGACACATCATCTCTCTGACCCATCATCTCTCTGACACATCATCTCTCTGACACATCATCTCTCTGACCCATCATCTCTCTGACCCATCATCTCTCTGACCCATCATCTCTCTGACACATCATCTCTCTGACCCAACATCTCTCTGACCCATCATCTCTCTGACCCATCATCTCTCTGACCCCAGCATCTCTCTGACCCATCATCTCTCTGACCCATCATCTCTCTGACCCATCATCTCTCTGACCCCATCATCTCTCTGACCCCATCATCTCTCTGACACATCATCTCTCTGACCCAACATCTCTCTGACCCATCATCTCTCTGACCCATCATCTCTCTGACCCCAGCATCTCTCTGACCCATCATCTCTCTGACCCATCATCTCTCTGACCCATCAGCTCTCTGACCCATCATCTCTCTGACCCATCATCTCCCTGACCCATCATCTCTCTGACCCATCATCTCTCTGACACATCATCTCTCTGACCCATCATCTCTCTGACACATCATCTCTCTGACCCATCATCTCTCTGACCCATCATCTCTCTGACACATCATCTCTCTGACCCATCATCTCTCTGACACATCATATCTCTGACCCATCATCTCTCTGACCCATCATCTCTCTGACCCATCATCTCTCTGACCCATCATCTCTCTGACACATCATCTCTCTGACCCATCATCTCTCTGACCCATCATCTCTCTGACCCATCATCTCTCTGACCCATCATCTCTCTGACCCATCATCTCTCTGACACATCATCTCTCTGACCCATCATCTCTCTGACCCATCATCTCTCTGACCCAGCATCTCTCTGACCCATCATCTCTCTGACACATCATCTCTCTGACCCAGCATCTCTCTGACCCATCATCTCTCTGACCCAGCATCTCTCTGACCCATCATCTCTCTGACCCCATCATCTCTCTGACCCATCATCTCTCTGACCCAGCATCTCTCTGACCCATCATCTCTCTGACCCATCATCTCTCTGACCCATCATCTCTCTGACACAGCATCTCTCTGACCCATCATCTCTCTGACACAGCATCTCTCTGACCCATCATCTCTCTGACACAGCATCTCTCTGACCCATCATCTCTCTGACCCATCATCTCTCTGACCCATCATCTCTCTGACACATCATCTCTCTGACACAGCATCTCTCTGACCCATCATCTCTCTGACCCAGCATCTCTCTGACACAGCATCTCTCTGACCCATCATCTCTCTGACACAGCATCTCTCTGACCCATCATCTCTCTGACCCAGCATCTCTCTGACACAGCATCTCTCTGACCCAGCATCTCTCTGACACAGCATCTCTCTGACCCATCATCTCTCTGACACAGCATCTATCTGACCCATCATCTCTCTGACCCATCATCTCTCTGACCCATCATCTCTCTGACCCATCATCTCTGTGACCCATCATCTCTCTGACCCATCATCTCTCTGACCCAGCATCTCTCTGACCCATCATCTCTCTGACACATCATCTCTCTGACCCATCATCTCTCTGACCCATCATCTCTCTGACCCATCATCTCTCTGACCCCATCATCTCTCTGACCCATCATCTCTCTGACCCATCATCTCTCTGACCCATCATCTCTCTCTCTGACCCCAGCATCTCTCTGACCCATCATCTCTCTGACACAGCATCTCTCTGACCCATCATCTCTCTGACCCCATCATCTCTCTGACACATCATCTCTCTGACACATCATCTCTCTGACCCATCATCTCTCTGACCCCATCATCTCTCTGACACAGCATCTCTCTGACCCATCATCTCTCTGACCCATCATCTCTCTGACCCATCATCTCTCTGACCCATCATCTCTCTGACACATCATCTCTCTGACACAGCATCTCTCTGACCCATCATCTCTCTGACCCATCATCTCTCTGACCCATCATCTCTCTGACCCATCATCTCTCTGACCCATCATCTCTCTGACCCATCATCTCTCTGACACAGCATCTCTCTGACCCATCATCTCTCTGACCCATCATCTCTCTGACCCATCATCTCTCTGACACATCATCTCTCTGACACAGCATCTCTCTGACCCATCATCTCTCTGACCCAGCATCTCTCTGACACAGCATCTCTCTGACCCATCATCTCTCTGACCCATCATCTCTCTGACCCATCATCTCTCTGACCCATCATCTCTCTGACACAGCATCTCTCTGACCCATCATCTCTCTGACCCATCATCTCTCTGACCCATCATCTCTCTGACACATCATCTCTCTGACACAGCATCTCTCTGACCCATCATCTCTCTGACCCAGCATCTCTCTGACACAGCATCTCTCTGACCCATCATCTCTCTGACCCATCATCTCTCTGACCCCATCATCTCTCTGACCCCATCATCTCTCTGACCCATCATCTCTCTGACCCATCATCTCTCTGACACAGCATCTCTCTGACCCATCATCTCTCTGACCCAGCATCTCTCTGACCCATCATCTCTCTGACCCAGCATCTCTCTGACACAGCATCTCTCTGACACAGCATCTCTCTGACACAGCATCTCTCTGACACAGCATCTCTCTGACACAGCATCTCTCTGACACATCATCTCTCTGACCCATCATCTCTCTGACCCATCATCTCTCTGACACATCATCTCTCTGACACATCATCTCTCTGACCCATCATCTCTCTGACCCCATCATCTCTCTGACACAGCATCTCTCTGACCCCATCATCTCTCTGACCCCATCATCTCTCTGACACATCATCTCTCTGACCCATCATCTCTCTGACCCCATCATCTCTCTGACCCCATCATCTCTCTGACCCATCATCTCTCTGACACAGCATCTCTCTGACCCATCATCTCTCTGACCCAGCATCTCTCTGACCCATCATCTCTCTGACCCATCATCTCTCTGACCCAGCATCTCTCTGACCCATCATCTCTCTGACCCATCATCTCTCTGACCCATCATCTCTCTCTCTGACCCATCATCTCTCTCTCTGACCCATCATCTCTCTGACCCAGCATCTCTCTGACACAGCATCTCTCTGACACATCATCTCTCTGACACATCATCTCTCTGACCCATCATCTCTCTGACCCATCATCTCTCTCTCTGACCCATCATCTCTCTGACCCATCATCTCTCTGACCCAGCATCTCTCTAACACAGCATCTCTCTGACACATCATCTCTCTGACCCATCATCTCTCTGACCCATCATCTCTCTGACCCATCATCTCTCTGACCCATCATCTCTCTGACCCATCATCTCTCTGACACATCATCTCTCTGACACATCATCTCTCTGACCCATCATCTCTCTGACCCATCATCTCTCTGACACATCATCTCTCTGACACATCATCTCTCTGACCCATCATCTCTCTGACCCCATCATCTCTCTGACCCATCATCTCTCTGACCCATCAGCTCTCTGACCCATCATCTCTCTGACCCATCATCTCCCTGACCCATCATCTCTCTGACCCATCATCTCTCTGACACATCATCTCTCTGACCCATCATCTCTCTGACACATCATCTCTCTGACCCATCATCTCTCTGACCCATCATCTCTCTGACCCATCATCTCTCTGACACATCATCTCTCTGACCCATCATCTCTCTGACACATCATCTCTCTGACCCATCATCTCTCTGACCCATCATCTCTCCTACCCAGCATCTCTCTGACCCAGCATCTCTCTGACCCATCATCTCTCTGACCCATCATCTCTCTGACACATCATCTCTCTGACCCCATCATCTCTCTGACCCCATCATCTCTCTGACCCATCATCTCTCTGACCCATCATCTCTCTGACCCATCATCTCTCTGACCCATCATCTCTCTGACCCCATCATCTCTCTGACCCATCATCTCTCTGACCCATCATCTCTCTGACCCCATCATCTCTCTGACCCATCATCTCTCTGACCCATCATCTCTCTGACCCATCATCTCTCTGACACATCATCTCTCTGACCCATCATCTCTCTGACCCATCATCTCTCTGACCCCATCATCTCTCTGACCCATCATCTCTCTCTCTGACCCCATCATCTCTCTGACCCATCATCTCTCTGACCCATCATCTCTCTGACCCCATCATCTCTCTGACACAGCATCTCTCTGACCCATCATCTCTCTGACCCAGCATCTCTCTGACCCCATCATCTCTCTGACCCCATCATCTCTCTGACCCCATCATCTCTCTGACCCATCATCTCTCTGACACAGCATCTCTCTGACCCATCATCTCTCTGACACAGCATCTCTCTGACCCATCATCTCTCTGACCCATCATCTCTCTGACACATAATCTCTCTGACCCATCATCTCTCTGACCCATCATCTCTCTGACCCATCATCTCTCTCTCTGACCCCATCATCTCTCTGACCCATCATCTCTCTGACCCATCATCTCTCTGACCCCATCATCTCTCTGACCCATCATCTCTCTGACACATCATCTCTCTGACCCATCATCTCTCTGACCCCATCATCTCTCTGACCCATCATCTCTCTGACCCCATCATCTCTCTGACCCATCATCTCTCTGACCCCATCATCTCTCTGACCCCATCATCTCTCTGACCCATCATCTCTCTGACCCCATCATCTCTCTGACCCATCATCTCTCTGACCCATCATCTCTCTGACCCATCATCTCTCTGACCCATCATCTCTCTGACACAGCATCTCTCTGACCCATCATCTCTCTGACCCAGCATCTCTCTGACCCATCATCTCTCTGACCCATCATCTCTCTGACCCATCATCTCTCTGACCCCATCATCTCTCTGACCCATCATCTCTCTGACCCATCATCTCTCTGACACATCATCTCTCTGACCCATCATCTCTCTGACCCAGCATCTCTCTGACCCATCAGCTCTCTGACCCATCATCTCTCTGACCCATCATCTCTCTGACCCATCATCTCTCTGACCCAGCATCTCTCTGACCCATCATCTCTCTGACCCCAGCATCTCTCTGACCCATCATCTCTCTGACCCATCATCTCTCTGACCCAGCATCTCTCTGACCCATCATCTCTCTGACCCATCATCTCTCTGACCCCATCATCTCTCTGACCCAGCATCTCTCTGACCCATCATCTCTCTGACCCATCATCTCTCTGACCCATCATCTCTCTGACCCAGCATCTCTCTGACCCATCATCTCTCTGACCCCAGCATCTCTCTGACACATCATCTCTCTGACCCAGCATCTCTCTGACCCATCATCTCTCTGACCCATCATGCTCTTGTTCAAAGGCTGTTGTTTCCGGCTCTCCAGGTATTCCGGCTTGAATGTTGATTATTCCTCATATTCCCCATAGCTGCGCCTCCTCTCTTCCCAGTCTGTGTTCCAGTTGGTTTATTATGCCCTTCCCTCGTCTCGTTCCCTCAGAGGTGTGTCATTGCTGAGGGTTCATGAGTGTCCACTACTGGAGGAACCTTTGGGCAGAACTGGAACAGCCTGAGCCCTTGATCACTTGAGTTATTATTAACTTTCCCTTAAGAAATTGTTTAATGCTGAATTCTATATGTATATAGGTGTGTTTGGGTTGTTTTAAATCTAATGTTATAGAGTTGATTGTGGTGGGGTGAATTCAATTGTGGTATATGAAGCTGTAGAAATGAAGTAGACTCGCTCCCTCAGTCAAACTCAAGGGTCTGGAACGCACTTTAAAATGGCGGCAGATTCCCCCAAGGGGAAGTGCTTAGGGAAGTGTGCGAGTGCGTGTCTAAAAGTGGAGCGCAGCCCCAGTCTGACAATTACAGATCTGCGCAAAAACTTTAGCAATATTTTCTAAATTTTGATAATAGAAAAAAAATGAAATGACAGCGTTTCCATTAACCGATGTTATGCGATGTTATGTTAACACTTCATTCCAAAAATCATGCCACATATGTTGTTGGGTTTATGTTTATCCCAGCCACTACACTGGCCATTATTATTAATGGAAGGAGACGTGTGTGTTATCCAAGCATTAAAGGGTTAGTTCACCCAAAAATGAAAATAATGTCATTGTATTCCTCACCCTCATGCCGTTCCACACCCGTAATGGTGTGTTCACACCGGACGCGATTCGCGCGAGTGATTTACATGTTAAGTCAATGCAGAGACGAGATTTGTGCGATTGAGGCGGCGCGAAGGACGCGAATTGAGCGTTTTGAACGGGCGATTCGCGCGAATCGCTCAAGTTGAAAAATCTGAAATTTGGCGGATATTTCGCGCCGCGTTAACCAATCAGGAGCTTGCTCTAGTAGTGACAACAATGAGGAGAAAATCTGTATATTAATATCTGGTTCAGACAATATGATTATCACTGTGATAACATTAAATGACATGAAACACAACACAGTCTCTTTTTGTTAAATGCAAGTTTATGTATGATCAATAAGTAAAAGGTATAATAAGCTACACATGAAATAAAGCAAACAATTCAGTCAAACATTCAAAGTCAGTGCTAGTAGGCTAACGTTACAACTGCAACATACAGTTATAGCCTAAAAATATAAAGTAATGAAACTTATCTTTGCCCTCAGCATAAACGATTTGCCAGGGAACAAATTATAGATCCATGAGAGCAAAGATCGGCCGTTACAAGACGAATTATATCTGGAGCCGCCACAGAGACATCAGAGCCAGCGGCAGAAGGACTGGCTGAGGAAAGGCTGATCTCACTGGAGCACACACACACACACACACACACACACACACACCACAGATCATCAGAGCCAGCGGCAGAAGGACTGGCTGAGGAAAGGCTGATCTCACCGGGTTAATGAGCGCCGCTGATCCACTGGAGCTCACAACTCCCAAAACACCACATCACATGTTCAAATAGGCACTCTTTATATAAATAAACCACACATTTGAGCTTTAAACTACTACATTATCGACTGAAAAAGTCTTAAAACTAAGTTGTCACACATTAACAGTAGATTTTAACAAAAAAAAGACGTGTAAACACAGTCCATGTCAGCCATTTCTCACTGAGACGAGCCGCTGGCAGAAGCTCCGCCCATGAGGAGAATCACGTCTGTTGCAGTGAATGTCACGCGTGATTGAAGCGAGTAAACTCAAAATGTTCAAGCGTCCACCTTCCGTCTGGTGTGAACGCCACATAAGACCTCTGTTTATCTTCTCAACACAAGTAGGGATGCACGATATATCGGCGCCATATCGTTATCGGCCAATAAATGGTTATTTTTAGTGTTATCGTTATCGGTCAGATAAGAAAATTAGGTCGATATATCAAAACCGCTAAATTATGGATTATTTCTGTCGGTTGAGCTACTAAAGATGTATCCTGCTGGCCACAAGCGCTTTTATTAGACGTGGTACGTCGCGCGCGCTTTGGAAGAGTTTATGCTAGAGTGAAGGCAAGATGTCGGCAGTGTGGGAGTGAAAAAAGAGGACATCAAAATTGCAATTTGCAACAGCTGCCAATGTGAGGTAAATCGAGGAGGCAGTAGAACAAAAAACTTCAATACAACACATTTAATAAGCCATCTTAAGTTTCGCCATGCCGAAATGTATAAAGACTATTGCTGCGTCCCAATTCGCCTACTTATACTACGTCCTAAAAGTATGTACTCTTTTTGTGAAGAAAAAGTACTTTTGAGTGTGTAGCAGAAGAGTATGCAAGCTTTGGGACTACTTCGTCATCTTTAACGGACTCTGTTAAGTGCGTCCCGTCACCGTTTAAACTGCCCTGTCAATCATCGTCACAGTTCAAATCCCCCACTTTCAGTTTAATTTCCTACCGTATCGGAGAGAAATGTAGTCGCTCGTTGATCTGCCTTTCATGGGTCTTTAATGCAGAGACTCCTCTCATGTGTTTGCAAAGTTAATGGCCAAACGTATCATTACAAAAGTTCTCAAAGCTGCTGCAGGAGAAATATAATGTGGATAATATTGAATAAATATCTTTTCGTCAGGTTAAATACTGATAATTGCTCACTCAAACCACTTTATCTAATCCTCTCCACTTAACCGTCAGACTCGCGTAACCGTCATGTTTGTAGTTTTTTAAACACTTTTTATCCGCGTTTGTAGTTCTAATCGAATCCTCGTCCATCTCGCAATGGGTTGTGGGCAATATCAGCCGTTAGTGCGCATCGATCTGCACTTCGGATTCTGACCGGAAATAGTAAACCATCCGGGAATCTTTGGAATACTCTTTTCAACATACTACGATTTGGGACATACTAATTCTTTTTTCGAATACTATTTAGTACGGATAGTATGGGAATTGGGACGCAGCATATGAGACAAAAGGCACTGCCAAACAAACAGCGGCAACGTTAGCCCTCAGTACAACAAACACTTGACAATACGAGGAAATTTGACAAGAACAGCGTCAAAGCAAAATCTATCACATGCAAAGTTATGGAAATGATTGCAGTTGATGACCAACCTTTTAGCATTGTTGAAGACCATGGATTTCGTCGGCTGATCGAGTTTATTGAACCGCGCTACTCCCTCCCTAGCCGGCGGTACTTCGCTGATGTGTCGCTCCCGCTTTATACACTGAAGTAGCGACACACATCCGCATGCTTTAGAGCAAAAATGTGGCTGATACAGTCTTGGCTGTATGGCTCATACTCTTCAGTTAGCCGTACATGAAGGAGTTCTGAGCCAGGGCCGCATTTCCGACTGTATGGCGTTAGGGAGAAAGATAGTCGGACACTTCAAACATTCTCAGCTCGCCATGCCCCGACTCAAAGAGATACAGACATCGCTAGGATTGCCAAAAAAGAGGCTCCAACAAGACACTCCGTCACGATGGACCAGCACATTTACATGATGTCGAGCTTTTTCGCGCAGAAGCGCGCACTTGGTGGAGGCAGAATACGAGCTTCCGCATCATTCAGCGCATTCCAGTGGGGCCTTAACACTTCTTGCACCTTTCGAAGAACTGACGAGAGAAATAAGTTCACACACGGCAACGACTTCAGACGTGATTCCCTCTATTGAGGCTCTGAAACGTTTACTGAACAAGAGTCTCAGTGCAGATAGTGGAGTGAAGACAACTAAAACGACTCTTCTGGAGGCTGTGAAGCAGCGGTTTAACAGCATATACACCGAACCTTTGTACGTCTTGGCCACGACCTTGGACCCAAGGTATAAAGATCGCTTTTTTGATCAAGCCACTAAACAGCGAGCCACAGAAATGAACAAGATGACAGCACCAGAAAACCACGCAGAGAAAGAGAGAGACGCGAGACAGAGTCACACCTGCAAACTGGTCGCTTTTCGCCGTTTTCTTGGTCAATTGGGTAATTTACGTGAATCGCGTAGAACCGGAGAGTTTTTGTTTTGGGTGGGCGGGGAGTAACGTTATCGAATGTTTCCGGGTGCAATCTTTAACAGTTCATAGTCGGCTTGTTTTAAGCGCAGAACACACTTCAGTCCGAGTTCCCACACCAACATATTAAGTATTCAGTCCATTTTATCACGAAATTCAAACGATAAATGCCGTTTTGACGCTTTATGTAGCGTGACTGGTCACTGATCACAGTTCAAGCGGCCGATCATCTGTGAAGGCGATCGATCATCTCTTCCTAAAGAATAAACATGAATGAACATCTGAAGGTATGCTGAGGATACATTACAACTCACTGTCATGTGTATATGTGGTGTAATCGCTAAATCAGTAGGTGCGTTTACATGGAGCACTGTAATCGGTTTAAAAGTCCAATCCGAATAAAAATACTCCATATAAACACCTCAATCGGAATAAAAATGGCCAAACCGAATGAAATTGTAATCGGTTTGAGAGGTGTGGGATAAACCTTTTCATGAACCGATCAAACGAAAAATTCCACCATGTAAAAGATCTGATCCGATTACTGTGAGTGCACGTCTTTCTGTGACGTGATATACAGCACGCGCCTCCTCAACTGAAGAGCGCGCGCCGCGCTCACACCAGGCTAATGTTGACAAGAGAGGAAAGCTCATTTTTCTGAGGTATTAAACTTTTTTTTCGTAACATGTTATGAACATGATGTTGGAATAATGACACAGACATAGCCTGGCTACACCATCTCGACAGCGTTTGTCCTAGGCTTCAACTGCACCTGACAGAATAATTTATTTTTCTGAGGTGATTCTTACACTTTACGACAAATAATAAATAGCTTTTCTAAAACTGTACAAGTCCTGGTGGCTGTTGAGAGCTGCCATTTCAACGGGGAACATTCAAGCTGCTCTCTGTTTCTCATTATAGTTAAGTTAGCTATTAAAAAAAAAAAATTCAACAACTGCTTCAAATTGGTTAAGTAGCATTACCCCCAGTCTACTTTAATTACGTTTGTTAATATTTATACCTTTGTGATTATGGTATCTTTCCTTAATCATCTGAAATATATAGGTTTAGTACTACTAGTAATGATGTGGGGCACGTCTTGAATGCTTCATTCATGTTTCACCGTATATCCTATATTTTTATTAATAATTTGAGTGCATTTTATTGTTAATTTTTTGTTTTTCAAAATAAATTAATTGAATTCATTTTTGATTCCGCATTCATCATTCACAGCTGTTGAAATAGCCATTGTATAGGACATAAATTAGTTTAAACTACTGCATGTCCGCCCACAGAAAAATAAATAAATATAAAAATTACCAACACAGAACGATCCACGATACGTAACGAATCTGAGGCGGCAGACAAACTGTGTGCGCATGTCACAAAATGATCCCGACTGAAAGTCAGCACATGTAAACTCCAGATCGGTTTAGATAACGTCTCATGTAAACAGTCCAGCGAATCTTTCAATCGGAATGATTTTAATCGGAATGACAAAAAAGTGCGCATGTAAACGTGGCTAGTGTCTCAACGGCAGAAAGACGTCAATATAACTGCTGTAAACTAACAATATCAGCATCACATTTACCTCAGGCAGACATTCAGTGTCCACAGAATCATATTCACTAGAGAAATTAACTCTTTCACTAAATATATGCTCTATATTAGCAGTTATATTCATTATATTCTACTGAACCTGTTAGTGATGTCTTGATTATTTCATGTATGTTTAAATAAACCTGTCATGAAAATGACACACACTGTGTATAAATTATTATATTTCAACAACGAATTGGAGAAAAAAAACTATTTTATAATTACATTTAGAAGTTAATGCAAAAACTGCCTCATGTGAAGTTTACATGTTTGCATATAATGTGTTATTTGAGTGTGGATTATTAGACCTAAAAATAAATAGCCACTGAATTACGGCTAATAGTTTGGGCTCTGTTGTTAACCTTTAATATTAATGTGCAAGTAAGGGCTCCCTATATAATTTACAGAAATATCTTCAATACACTTTTAGATATATAAAAAGCAATTTTGTAAAACTGCTGTCCCGAACTTGTCCCGAATCCTCAGTTTTGTGTACCATTACACCTCTACTGTCAGTTTTTTATTTTTTGTCATGCGTCACAACACTTCCTTGAGTTCCAGGCGTTTCCGTGTTGTAAATAAAATCCTTTTTTAAATATTAAATGTGTCATTCTCCTTAAGTCACGCTCAGAAATGTGTCATTTGCATATTAAAAGAGACGCACAGAGAGCAACGGAGGCGCAGCATCCCTGCTTGACATGTATGGGGAAATTCTTGAAGAAAACGTGACCAAGGAACATGACGTACGAAGACACTCCAGTAGGACAACAGGTCATGTTTTCCCCCTCATATTCAAAAGTGCTTTACCTAACCATTTAAGAAAGAAATGATCATTATTTGACTGTTATATAGAGTACAAAACAAAACATTAATGTTCCATCTTAACTGTACTTAACGTCTCTTCTCAGCTGCATCAAACGTGATTGATGAAAAGTCAGGCAATAGATTTTATTTATATAAAAGAAAGTTGGCCATAGAAATGTATAATTAATTTGAAAAGTTAAGAAATCGGTTTATAGTTGGCTACATGATTTTGGGAATTGATGTTTCCTTGTTTTCGCAGTTAAGTTTTAAAATAAAAACAGTTGTCCACTGTATTTGTTTGCCTTTTGTTTTTGTAATCAGGCTCTGAAAAATTCATACCAAAATTTGTATTTATCGGCCAACATATCGGTTATCGGCTTCTAAATATAAACAGTTATCGGTTATGGCCAAAATGTCCATATCGGTGCATCCGTAAACACAAGTGAAGATATGTGTGTTAAATCTGAAGGCTCAGTGAGGCCTGCATAGAGAGCAATGACATTTCCTCTCTCAAGATCCATTAATGTAATAAACACATTTAAATCAGTCCGTGTGATTACAGTGGCTCAATATTAATATTATAAAGCCATGAGAATATTTTGGGTGCGCCAAAAAACCCTAAATAACGACTTGTATAGGGATGGGCGATTTCAAAACACTGCTTCATGAAGCTTCGGAGCGTATCGAATTTTTGGGTGAACTAACCCTTTAATGGCAAGGAAAGCACCTTGTGTGTCTGGTGTGTGTGTGTGTGTGTGTCTCACACCAAGGTCTTCATGATAATGTGCATTTCAGTGTTTTGAATCCAGTATTGCTGTAATTCTCTCGTCTTTTATGAGTTTAATAAAGTCTCGTCTTCTGTCCACACACACCATCGCCTGTAAAGAATGATCGTGTTAGAAACTCAAAATGGAGGCGTTTCAGAGACACTGATATATATATAAATATAAAAGAACTGGAACATCACACACACTAAAGACAGATAAACACCACAGGACGCCAGCCTTTAGTTTCAGCATTTCATGTTTTAATTTTGCATGTTTAATTCTTCATTCCAGCTGCACTCCAAAATCTACAATATTCAGAAAACGTGCACAAAAAGGTTTTTAGGTTTTCCTTCCTCCTGCGAGAAAAAAATAAAATAAAATAGAAAAAAATAAAATAGAAAACATAACTATTACTCAAGCAAGAGTAGAGAGGAAACTAGTGTTAAATCTAGAAAGTTCCTTCTAGTCATGTAATTGATCAGTAACTCAGTCGCATCATCATCATCATCATCATCATCATATAAATGTCAATTGGGAATCCTCCAGACTGGGCTCCGAACCACAGGGTTAAAAAAAATAATCTCTCTAAAAGAAATATTGTCAACTCATCATGGTTATAGCAGTAATGTCACGTGTGCAGGACCCAACCCCCCTCCAACAGAACCACACACTTCAGGATAGAGGAGAAGAAGAAGAAGAAGAGAAAATAGAGGAATGACACATGTTCAAATGTCAAAGCAAACCTGAACCCCTGACAGACTCGACGCATCACGCCGGCCACTCTCTAGAGTTAAATTAAAATAAATAAACGCGAACTCAATCTAGCATCTGCGCTCTTTTTGACGTTTTCTGGTTTTATACGAAAAATCTGAGATAACAAAAACCCTTCTCCAGATTTTTCCCCTCTCGCCGCTGTGGTAATGTGAACTGACGAAACGCAAAGAAAAGGAGACATTAAAAACGGGACGCAAAGGGATTTAAAAACATTCTCATGAAATAAATAAATAAAACACTTGTGTATATCCGTGAAGCATAGCGTGGGTGGGGAGAGGACAGGGTGGGCTGAAAATACTTGGTTTCCTTTTGCACTTAGAGAGCGTGATGGAGGAGGAGAGAGGTGGAGGAGAGAGGTGGAGGAGAGCGTCAGTTAGCGGCCATTCCTGTGGCCTCAGATGAGAGTCTGCAGGAGAGAGAGAGAACACGGGTCAGGGGTCAGTCACAGGGGTCAGAGGTCAGTCACAGGGGTCAGAGGTCAGGCTTACCGTGCGTTGATCAGGTACTCTGCCAGGCTGATGCTGGCGGGCGAGCCGGTGATGGTGACCTGCCGGTCGGTCGACCCCTCCACTGGGTTGGCGATCTTGATCTGTGCCCCGGACATCTGACGGATCTCGTTGATCTTGGCACCTTGACGGCCGATGATGCAGCCAATCAACTGTCACAATCAAACCAGACGTTAACCCTCACCAAACTGAGTGTTCTCGAGTCTCAGGGCGCTTCACACACGACGTCCCAACCGCAGTTCATGTTTGATACACTTTCCACATCCTGTTAGCTGTGGTGTGTTTCGCACTGCAGTCGCGCGAGCGCACTAAAGAGCTGTACACACGGGTGTCCTGGCATCTGGACACTGATTGGTTTTGACGAGAATGACTCGTATCGTCTGTGAGGCTGAGTTTGGGTTATTTATGAGACGTGTTCAAGAGCAATGCTAGTGATCGCGCCGGCGCCTTCATGTCATGGTCATTATAGCATCTTTAAATGCGTTTTTATTTTATTATCGTTTTCAATTTTGCTACAAATATCAGTTTAGTTTTAGTTCATTTTATAAATTATTTTAGTTTAGTTTTAATTTTGTAAACACATTTCTATTTAGTTTTTATACATTTCATTTCAGTTTTAGTATTTATAGTTTAGCCAAATCAAGACCAAATCAAGATTTTTAATTTCAGCAAAGTTTGCAAAGATAAGAGTTTACTCTTATGCAGACATCTTAATAATAAAAATAAAATAATGGAATACAGATTGTTTTATTTAATGCCATGTCAGCATCTAAGGCTATATTCATGGCAAAAATTAAATGACAAAAACACAAATATTATTTTATTTCAGTTCGTTTTTCAGTAAGAGTTGTTAGTTTCGTTTAGTTTTTCATTTATTATGATTTTTAAAATTTTATTTAAGTTTACGAAAATGTTTTTTGACCAATAGTTTTAGTCCTAGTTTATGAAAATAGCTTTGCTTCATGTCATGATTATTGTCTGCTATCGCAGATTTGCTTCGATTGGCTGATGAGACATTGATTAAAGTTAAGATACCAAACTAAATTCACTTTAAAGAAAGACTTTCTACAAAACAAAACTTAATGAAGTGGTCAAAATCATGTCTGACCTTCTGTCTTCTGACATATTGCGCATCTTAGCACTTTTCATAATCAATATAGTCGAGAGGAAATGTAAAAATAACATAATATTTACACATAAAGAGGAACTTCCTGTGAATGCTCTGAAAGTCTGAACCGTACAGAAAATGCTCTCACACTAGAAACTAGAGGTCGACCGATTCATTGGTTTTGCCGATTAATCGGCACCGATAGCTGATTGGTGGAACAATCGGTTATCGGCAAAAATCCACACCAATAGTTTTTCCGCGTTGCGTCCGTTGCTGGAGCGGCTGACACAGATGCGCGTTTAAAACACGACAGAAACGGTATGAATACTGAACACTACAGTGCTTGTTACCAAACCATTATAAAGTCATTAATTTCTTGACTAGATGCTGCATTAGCAGGTAAAGAGCATCAGCAGTGTGTGTGTGTTTGAGAGGCCGAGAGGACGCTAACATTAGCAGTACCTCAAGCAGTTAAAACAATGTGATAAAAACACACGCAAGTCAAACCCAAATGTTGCATATATATAGTGATGTGAGAAAGCAAACTGTTTGGATCTGTATGAAATGGTAATACTACAATAATAGTCCATCTGTAACATTGACTACGGTTAATAAACCCTGTGGAAGTATTGTTCATTGTTAGTGTGTTAATTTCAACATTAAATTGAGTTTGAGTTTGTATTTGTTTCTGGTAACCTTGGTTAATGCACTATAAACTAACATGAATGATCAAGGTACAAAATTGGCCATATTAAATGCTGTAGAAATATATGCATAATGCTAATTAGTTCATGTGAGCGAATACATCCTTGTTGCACAGGGACCTATGATATGTACATGCATGTTTCTAGGTTATAGGTAAAGAAACAAATTTGACCTGTAATACTTTAATGTTTAAATTATTTTCTGGAGAATTTCTTCTGTAAGAATGTCTCATTCTAATATTAAAGGGTTAGTTCACCCAAAAATGTAAATTGTGTCATTAATGACTGAGCCTCATGTGGTTGGACACCCGTCAGACCTTAACTTTACACTCTCAAGACCCTTAAAAGACACTAAAGACATCGATACAAAGAATATCTCAGTACAGCGGCTCTACAATAACTTTATGAAGAGACAAGAATAGTTTCTGTACGCAAAAAAAACCCTAAATAACGACTTACATAGTGATGACGATTTCAAAACACGGCCTCATGAAGCTTCGAAGCGTTATGAATCAGTGAGTCGATTCAGCGGTTCAGAGCGTTATGAATCAGTGAGTCGATTCAGCAGTTCAGAGCGTTATGAATCAGTGAGTCGATTCAGCAGTTCAGAGCATTGTGAATCAGTGAGTCGATTCAGCAGTTCAGAGCGTTATGAATCAGTGAGTCGATTCAGCAGTTCAGAGCGTTATGAATCAGTGAGTCGATTCAGCAGTTCAGAGCGTTATGAATCAGTGAGTCGATTCAGCGGTTTGAGTCGCCAAATTTCAGCAGTTTGACACGCGATCCGAATCATCATTCGACTCACTGATTCATAACGCTTCGAAGCTTGAGGCCGTGTTTTGAAATCGTCATCTCTATATAAGTCGTTATTTAGGGTTTTTTTGCGCACAGAAACTATTCTCGTCTTCATAAAGTTATTGTAGAGCCGCTGTAGTGAGATGGACTTTGTAACTTTAGTCTTTAGTGTCTTTTAAGGGTCTTGAGAGTGTAAAGTTGAGCCAATGGAGGCCTTTCAGAGCATCAGATTTACACTAAAATATCTTCATTTGTGTCTGAAGATGAACGGAGGTCTGACGGGTGTCCAACCACATGAGGCTCAGCCATTAATCACACAATTTACATTTTTGGCTGAACTAACCCTTTAAACTGTTTTTGATTTAGCACATTTTCATGGATGAGTACTGTTTTTTTTATTTATCGTTATAAAGTTCAGCACTGTTTTACTTATGTTTTTTTTATCCAGTATGCATTTCGGTCGATTAATCGGTGGGCCAACCTAGTTATCGGTAAATCCCACTATCGGTCGACCTCTCCTAGAACCGAACCTTTGTTCAGTTTGACCCGGACCGAGACTACCTCTTTTCATCTGTGTGGTCAGGGGAGGTTTCACATTTATCAGTTTGAGTCGGATCAAACTGAAAAGTCCAAACAAGGCAGGTGTGAGAGGGCCCTAAGATCACTCGTGTCTCCGCTATCTTTCAGATCAACAGAAACACTGACTCCGTGAACTCACATCGTTTGGAATGGTCAGTTCGTGAGAGCCTGTCTGCGCAGTCGCGTCCATACCAGCTGCAGGAGAGAGAGAGAGAGAGACAGCTCCATCAGTGAGACAGCTCCATCAGTGAGACAGCTCACACGAGGCGGACAGGAAGTGAACCGTGGAACAGGAAGTGTGCGCTCTGACCTGTGAACCCTTGGCTGCTGGGGGCCAAAGGGAACGGGCTCTGCTGCATGGCCAACTGGTGGAGTTTAGTGAGCTGTGAACACAGAAAACAGCACCTCAACCGCAATCCCTCAGCAGAGAATCATGGGAACACAAGAACAACTCAAAGAGCGGCTCTTACATCAGGCTGAGGAATAGCATGTTGTCCCTGCACCGCGTATGCCTGCAAAACACACGTTTCAGATTAAACACACACACACACACACACACACACACACACACACACACACACACACACACACACACACACACACACACACACACACACACACACACACACACACACACACACACACACCTGTCCTCCTGCAAAGATGACAGGCGATCCTGAGGGTTTGGGTCGGTACGGGATGGTCACACCCTTGGGAGGCGACTGGAACGAGAACATTCATCTTTAACACTAGAACCACCACCGGGGAAAACCCACAGCTGTTTTCACATCTACATAACAGATTCCAATAAAACATACAAGTCTCCCAGTCACTGACTTTTACTAAGACGGTGTTATTTACAATCCCCTGTTGTTAAAAATTGTTTAGATAAAAACTGATTTAAAAATGGGGCATTTACACCTATAAGCGGCAGCGGGTCAAATTCACCCCGATATAATTCTTCTATTTTCACTCTGTGTTTGAGCAACTGTAAACAGTCACACGGTCAAATAAAGATGTTTTAGCCTATTTATAAATGTTCAAACTTCGGATTAATTATACATTTTTGTTTTGCAATTTTGAGTATTGTTTGCTACTGTGTTGCTATTTATTCACATCTGTCCGTTTCCTGAAATAAAAAACCCTGATATGATGGAATGAATAAAACAATTTTCATGATTATCCCAAGTTTATTGCCGTTGTTCTCTTATTCAAATTATAAATGATATAACTATACAAATGAATAATTAGGTCAAACTGTGCGTATGTTATTCTTATCGTAAGTTGTCATACATCTTATGTAGTGCTGTGAATTATTATTATTGCTCTTCATTGTCTATTTAGGGTATTTTACTCATTTAAATAACATGGGTTATCTTAATATGAGATTAATGACAGTTTATTATAATATTACACCAGCCAAATATGTATTTATTTCCCTCTAATTCTCGTCGTCATTGAGGCTGATTTAGCCTATATTCAGTGATTAGTGTAACTGCTTAAAATAGCATAAAACAACCGGACAAAAACACAGTTGATGACTAAAATAATCATTTCATGACTCTAGACATTACTCTGTGAAGACAGAGGCATAATACGTGTTTTTTAGCCGTATCAATACAGTAATAATCTGCATGGGTAAATTGTACCCGCTGGCGTTTTTAGGTATACAGCGCCCCCTGGTGGTTCTAGTGTTAATGAAAACACACAGGGATGTGGGCGTGGCTCAAACACACAGTTCTGCCGCATTGACTAAAGCTAGAGGTGTGTGTTTTACCTCCAGCATGACCACACAGATCTGTTTGACACACTCGATGATGGACAGCGGGGTGCCGGCGATAGTGATGGCTCTCTCAGTGGAGTTGGGCAGCATGTCCCCAGCCACCTGTACCTGAGCTCCTGTGGACTGCACACACACACACACACACACACGGGTCAGCAGAGTCCTCATCAGCGCCTCCAGCAGGTGAGTGTGGGGCTCTCTCACACACACACACACACACACACACACACACACACCTCCCTGATCTCCTTGATCTTGCATCCGCCCTTGCCGATGAGCGATCCGCACTGGCTGGCCGGCACCACGATCCGCAGGGTGACCGGGGGCTTGGAGGTGGCGGTGCTGTTGGACATGGAGCTGCTGATGTCCTGGACACACACACACACACACACACACACACACACACAAGCCGCACAGAGACATCACAGTCAAACATGCATGATTCAGTCAAGGACATTATGAAAATCAGCCAACAGCAATCAAAAACATGAGTCTGACAAACGCTCTAGGACTGAAGAAGAAAAAAACATACATCTCTGCCATTAAACCATTTTGAACTCTTTTAAGAAACTTTTCAGGTCTAATCCTTTATATTAGTTTCCATCATTGAGTGTGAGTGTGTGTGTGTGTGTAAGCACACTTTTACATGGGAAATGTGCCTTTTACGGGTGGTAAACCCTTTTGAAATGAACGTGAGCCAATGAGCGGTCCTCTGCTGCCATCTGCTGTTGATTTGGTCACTCTCACTAATGTAGTTCTTTTCACAGGTTTTGCCTTTGCTTTCATTTTTAGACATTATCAAACCACTATAACATTTACAACTGCAGTGTCCAAGTTTGTCACCTTAGGTTCATCAGTTTTGACAATTGTGCCACATTATGATTAAAGTCGGCATGAAACGGAAGTTGAGATTAGTTAGACCGATATATCGGCCGATATTTGCGATTTTTACGTGTACCGGCCGATATAAGGCCGCTGCGTTCGCTGATAATTTTTCCCCTGCATTATTTCCAGACAGGCGTCCACAGGGCAGCTCTCACCATCTTCTCACACTCTCGCTCTCCCTCGCGCATATTAATCAAAATCAGCTGAGAATTGACGATGGTAAAAGGTGGAAAGACTGAAGCTTCACGTGGAGCATTGGGAGATTTTCTCCTGAATTACCGCTGGTGTTGGGTTGGGTTGAAAATGGACTAACCCATAAATTGGGTTGTTTTAACCAAAGAATTGGGTTGT
The DNA here is from genome assembly GCF_949357685.1 of Gobio gobio. Taxonomy (NCBI): domain Eukaryota; kingdom Metazoa; phylum Chordata; class Actinopteri; order Cypriniformes; family Gobionidae; genus Gobio; species Gobio gobio. The sequence continues at coordinate 2,470,599 of NC_137103.1, forward strand.
TTTAAGCAAACATTTAACCCAACCGCTTGGTCAAAACAACCCAATTGCTGGGTTAGTACATATTCAACCAAACTTGGGTTATTTTTAACCCAGCATTTTTAAGAGTGTAAGCATTAAATGACGAGGTTGTAAACAGTTTTAAAGTATAGTACAGTCAGTGTGCACTTTATTATGCTGCTCGCTTGTTGATACTGTGTGCAATAGTGTCATTATTTTATTTATGCTTAAATATTTATTTTCAGTATTTATTTTAACCACTGAACTCTTTTTTTTTTCTTGTTCTACCTCACCTGTTTTTACTATTTGTTAAATATTGTTTTTTTTTTATTCAATAAATGTTAAATTGTAATCATCATGATCATTGTGTCATTTTTATGATGTAAATTGAGGGACAAAAGCAGCATCGGCTCCAAATATCGGCTCCAGAGAATCGGCAGCCCGTATCGTCATCGGCTAAGGCTGAGGAAAAAAAATCCATATCGGTCGACCCCTAGTTGAGATGGTCTTTTTCTTATTATTATTACGTATATCTGAGTGAAACGGCTTCTGAAATGAGTAAAAATGTAGGCCGAGGCTTGATTTCGTCCTTCGGGAATTGATTGGATCATTGGAAATTGATAACAAAATGGAGGCAGATTTGAAGTTTGCACTCAGTGGTGGAGAAAAACTCAATCGAGCTCTTAAATAAATTTAATTTCTCTCTAAATCTTTTCTACATATGTTACTGAGCATATTTCCTCACTTTTCGCTGGTTTATGCTACAGATTTCACTTATTTTAAGCCTTTTATGGCTTTATTTCTGTAAAACTTTTATCTCAGCTCTCCCTTATAAGGGGCCGTTCACACACGCTGCATTACCCAGTACGAGCCGTCGCCACAAGCTGTTCGTCCGACTATATGGAGTAATTTTTACATGAAAAAGCTTTTATTTCTCATATATTTCTCTCTTTTTGCCTCAAGTCCTTCCTGCAGAAGGTATTGTGTACACCGAGAAAAATGCACCTAACCACCATATTACTACGATCAGTGACGGATTTCTGAGAGGCGGGGCAGAAACGAGACAGGGGGCGATAACCCCGCCCTCACACCATAACCCCGCCCTCGCACCATAACCCCGCCCTCGCGCCATAGCCCCGCCCTCGCGCCATAACCCCGCCCTCGCGCCATAACCCCGCCCTCGCGCCATAACCCCGCCCTTGCGCCATAACCCCGCCCTCACACCATAACCCCGCCCTCACGCCATAACCCCGCCCTCGCGCCATAACCCCGCCCTCACGCCATAACCCCGCCCTCACGCCATAGCCCCGCCCTCGCGCCATAGCCGGGAGAGAAGAGAGGTCGTTTCGATGGGGGAGGGAAAGTTAACATTTGATTAAAGATTATACGTATATATATGTAATCAGAGATGAGCCGTACCTCCTCCAGCTTCTCGATGATCATGGAGAAGGCCTTGAAGATGGCGGTGGTGGGGCCGGCGAGGGTGATGATGCGCTCGGGGCAGTTCCCTTCAGAGATGTTGATCCGCGCACCGCTCTGAGGAGACACCAGCGCTATCACACACACACACACACACACATTAACACAGCACGGGCGGCGGCACACAGGCCATGGACCTCACCTCCTCTCGCATCTTCTTCACCGATTCACCTTTCTGAAACACACACACACACACACACACACACACACACTGGATTAGCTCAGGCTGGCGTATAATGTGAGCGGAGCGCTTTCGTTCCTCCCGGAGACAAACGGTCAAATAACACACACACACACACATGTAGAAAAGCATCCTCACACACAGCGAGTGTCTTATCCCTCTGCTGCTCTTCCTTTAGGGGTCGCATTGCTCATCTTCCCGCTCAGTGACCGGACACAAACATTAAACTTCCTCCACCCCAGGAAAAACACATTTTCTTCAATAATATTTTTTTCTTTTTAATTTTGACCTTTTGTTGAATAAATGCTTTTAAATGGGATTTTTTAGACGTTAAATTGCAGGCGATGACCGCTCGACGCCACTCAGGCTGAGACAGGCAGAGTTTTGAAGTTTACACATTGGTCAGAGCGCACAACTGCACAAGCTTATGTGGCAGAAGCCATGTCTGAGCTTGCATTTTGGGTTAAACTGCGTTCGTTTGACATTGTGGAAAATAGAATAATATAATAAAAATGTATTATCCTTTTTATACGTTAGGGATGTGACGGTGAAAACATGTTCCCTCAGTGTTTCCCTCATTGCTGTGCTTGTGCGCTGAGCCGCTGAACGCATGCAGCCCTGCGCCGCGTTTACTCTCGGTTGGCCAATTCAGGGGCGGTTGCTTGAATTGTGGGTTCATTAGCTATTATTCTATAATGAAAAACATAGCAACAAAACAGTACAATGACAAACTCCCTTAAGTAGGCGCTTTTACATCGCTTTAAAACCAAATATTCGGCGATCATCTTGTACTTTAGCTCCTCTCTCTGGTGTAGAATATGATGCTGCTGATGTGCTGATGTGCTGAGACGGCCGTTAGTTTGGCTCGAGTGGCACGTTCAGTTGTGTAATTGTAGTTAGTCTTAGACCCTAGCCCGGCCGTGTCCTACAGCTTACCAAAACTATCGGCCCGAGTCCCGTGATTTTTTATTTTATTTAATTTATTTATCCTCCCTATTAGGCCTACACGTCGTTGCAGCCATTAAAATAGTTCAGTTTTGTTTTTAATGTCAAAGTAGTTATATTTTGTTTCGTTTCTTTATTAAGTTAATTTAGAAAAATGTTTAAAGCATTTTTTTGTTTGTTAAATTAAAGTTTTAGTTGTTTTAAAGTAATGACCAAGCGGACAGCAGCTGACTGTGAGTTAACCGCATGTTTGATCAATTTAGCCTCTCAAATCAACACTGGACTTGTCTTACTTGTAATGAAATCCATAGATATAAAACACTTCAAGCATCACAATGTTGGATTAAACATTTAGCCTACTATCACCACCACCACAGTAAAAAGGCATTTTTGACAAGCTGAGGCTGATGCTGCTCGCAACGGCACAAATTAAACAAATAAAATGAAGTGACGTGTTTTTTTAATTAATTAATTAATTTTTTATTTAATTTTTTATTTATTTTAGTGCCATATAGAACCTTTTTTTTTTTAGTAAACATTCCTCCCTATTCCACATTGTTGCAGCCATTAAAATTTTGTTTTTAATGTCAAAGTAGATATATTTCGTTTTGTTTCTTTATTAAGTTCATTTAGAAAAATGTTTAAAGCATTTTTTTGATTGTTAAATTAAAGTTTTCTTTTTTTTAAGTAACGACAAGCGGACTGAGTGAGTTAACAACACACGTTTGATCCATTTATCCTCTTAAATCAACACTTAACTTGTCTTGCTTATAATACGTTTTTTGTTTTTGAGGAAACGTGTTCAAAAAGAAATAAATAAATTAGGCAGGTTGTCTTGCCTTACACCTCTCCGCAAAATTTATATAAATCCGATCTTCAATTCTTGCGCTATATGCACATTTAACGGAGTTGATGTCAACGAAAGCAACAGATATGAGCTGCATTATAGGCTATTCATCAGCTCATTTCAAGATCAAAGACTGCCATATCAGAACGAGTGACCTAAGCACTGTAAGAGCATTGAGTCTCATTAATGAAGATGATTGTGTTTTTGAGCATCTAAGAGGTTCGGCAGTTTGCGTGTTGGCTTGCTTTACTCATTTGCGGCGATACTCTAAACACTGTGAGCCGTCTTGACAGTCGTGTTGTCATAGTCTCATGTTGTTTCCACCAGCGCTGCACACCTCATTGTTTCTTTTAATTAATGAATGTCTAAAATATAAAATGAAGGAAAAAGCCTTTATCAGAGAGAAGGATATGTTCAGCTCCTTCCCTCCGAAGCTTCCAATATTCGATGTTGATCACTACCAAAGCTTCGAAGCTCAAAAAATGGTATTCGGACCAGCCTTACACACAGCTCATAATTTATCAGATAAATGTCACTTTTCGCAGTTGAAATGAAGTTATTCGCTCTGTACGGAACACCGTTAACGCTCATCATCTTCCGTACACCAGCGGAGGAGGAGGTGCTTTCCCCACTTTCTCAAATACTATTGGTCCAAAAGACATCAATCAAAGTGTGGCCTGTCCAATGGGTATTCACCCAGGGAATGATCACACACACATGCTTGTCTGGCTCTCAACTACGGAGGAGTGGGCGTGCGGGGAATGGCGGAAAGTGTGCGGAACAACGGTTAGTCTACGTTACTCAGAAGTAATTCGATCGCTGCCCTTAAAGGTACCGATTTCGGACCTCAGGCCCAGGGGTGTGTGATGATGAGGCTGTGGTCAGGGTTAGGGGTTAGAGTTAGGCTGTGGTTAGGGTCAGGGGTCACCTTCCCGATGATGCTGCCCACTTCTTTGCCATGCATGAGCAGTCTGATGGTCAGCGTGACGTTCAGGCCTCCTTCAATCACACCTGAGTCCATGATGACCAGTGAGGAGAGATATCGGGTCTTTGGTCACGGGTGGTCAACCTGTCAACACACACACACACACACACACACACACACACACACACACACACACACACACACACACACACACACACACACTCATCAGCATAACACAATGACTGAAGCATAAGCTCAGAGAGACCCACAGTAAACACACCATTAATGCGCTGTGTTTTCCCATCTAACGCGTATTCCGAAAAACACCAACTCGGGTTACGTCAAAAACGTATAAACATGCCGATATACCGAGCATTCGCGTAAATAACGCGGTAAACCCGCGGATTATCGGAGTAAACATGAGCTGTGTCGCGTGTGGTAATGAATCAGTGAAGCCGCGTTAGCTCGCGAGTGTTTACTAGCTGCGTAACAGCGTGGAATAACGGACAGACTCCTCTTCACGCGATGTATCCGCGATTTAGCGGCGTTTACAGCGTTAATATGCCGGTTTATACCGCACAGGGCGGCGCTCGACGCGGGAATATCCGCAGGCGTCGCGTGAGAGGAGCGCAGAGTGCTTAGCACGAGCGCTAATGCTAGCGCGCGGCCTGCAGGGCCCTCGCGCGCACGGAACGCGGTAAAGTCTCACCTGACGCGCGCGCTCCGGGATGGGGAGAGGGTCCGAGGGTCCGGAGGGTGAGAGGGGAAGGTTCGGGAGGTTCGGGAGGGAGTTTTGAGAGGATTCGGGGAAGAGGGAAGACACGGCTGCGTGATCGAGCTCCACTCTTACAAAGACAACAAGATGTGTCCCGATCACCTCTCACCCACGACCTTTCTGACGTCAGCGCGCACTGGCCACGCCCCGCGGCGGCTGCGTACTGCGTACTGCGCGTAGTACGTACTGCGACAATAACAAACCCTAGCCTTTCCCTAGCGAAATATGGACAGCGCTAACATATTCTTCCTTTCCCTTTTCCAAGGAGACTTTATATACACCTTGTCAAATGTTAATAGATAAGCTAATAAGACTTTGTGTTGTTTTACTGCCCTGAATAAGCTATTCCACTATGTTTACTATAGTCCACAAGACACAATAAGAGCTAAATTTACACAAATAAACACTTCTGTGTGTGTGAAAATCATTCACTCCAACTGTTTTACAAAAGGTGGGTCATTCCTGATATTTCAACTGGAATTTAAACAAAAATCTACATATAATTCATTTTCTAAACACCATTAGGCACATCAAACCTACAACAAATCATATTCCCACCTCAGCCATTAAAGGCCTTTTATTATTTTCAGTTTTAAAGATGTAAACACTCATTATCAACTCTGTAATGAACAGAATGGAATTGGTTTAAAAATGATTTTACACAAAACTCGTTATAAAACAAACATCTATCTAATGCTCATGTGTCCCTCATAACAATTTAATAACTACAAATGATTATTTGCATATTTTTATGGGACTGAAGTTAAAAAAAGACTAATTGTGTGTCTGTGGTCTCTTTATTTTTGAAAAAATAATTAGATGTTTAACTAAAACCACAATTTTAGTTTAAAAAGCATCTTACATTGCATTCTAGCCACACATTGTACATGTTGCTAGTGCACGCTCTACTGTTTGAGCAAATTACAAAAAACTTTTATATTTTAATGTTGTCTTTCTCTCATACAACACAGTCTTTCTGACATAGGATGCTAGGCACTGTTTAAGTGGACACATTACATCAAATATTCTATTTATAACACAATTATGACTGAAACCATACTATTATATATATATATTTAAATTAAAATTATTCATAAATGAAGTGAAAAGCTCAACCTTGTCACAAGTTTTCAACCCTGAAACAATGATAAGTATACAGATATGTGAGGGAGGTTGTGTGCTCAGAATGGCCACTGCTCCTCTTGTACTGTAGGAGATTAGACATATTGCAGCAAGTACATTGTGTTTACTTATGGATTAAAATCATTTTGCATCTTAATTGTATGTGATGGGGTTGAGTTGTTAAGCATGACGTGAAGACTGTGGTCGCTCTTTCATTAGGAGTGGTGTCAGTTTGCCGAATTATTTCTGCACCTGAAGAGATGTTTTCAGAGAGTGATGCAGTTCCAGATTCAGGCTGTTCGTTTGTACCAGTCTAGTCCTGAATCTGTAATCATTTCAATATTGTTGTTTCTATTTATTAAGAACCACAGCTGCACACATTAATGTCTCTGAGCGGACATCTTGTGAGTCGTGACTGCTCACTTTCCTCCGGATTCGCATACATGTACAAACTCATGAACCAGCTTCACTTGCCATTTCTACCTTTCAATCATGACAATCATAAACTAAACCTAATTTAATGAATGTGTTTATTATTGACTTTTGTCAGAAATCAAGCCTCTGTGGCTCCCACCAGAGGGCACCATCACCTGAGTATCAATCCTCATTCCGGACTCCATTTCCCATGATCCCGTTCCTGGCGCTGATTACGCTGATAAAGCTGCAAATGGATCCTCACTCTGTAGACTCTTCATCGTTACACCTATTACAGTCATTAATGAATAGTCATTCTAATAATGCACTAATGTAATGTACTAATATAGCCTACTAATTCATTTATTATTATTATTAGATACAGTATTTTGTTGTTATTGTTATTTTTTTCATATTATTTAAACCAAATATTTATTTCTTCCAAATTGCAGGACCAAAGGCAAATGGCAAAGGTTCACATTTACATCCCGCCGTTTGCTTTTCACTTTGTTTTATATGAATAAAGGCCAAAGCGACTTTAAATGACTGCAGCTTTTCTGTTCTGTGTTTTATATAGAGCAATTGTAAAGGGTTAGGGGTCGCTTTAAATAGACTATAGGCTACGCTAGATGTAGCCGGCTGCTCAAATTGAAAATACCCCACATACAGGCCTATCATGAAAACTACACCCCAGTATGTCATTTTCATGAAGATAATTCCCATGCCCCTCTTGTTGCTTGTTCATCAATGCCCGGTTCAGTATTAACATCGAGTCATGTATTATCATGGTTTCAGAGACATGCTCTCGAAAGTGTGGGAGAAACAATGATTTTACAAAAGAAAACTTGTACATAAAACATTTTGAACTGGCTTTTTTATATATTTTTTTATTTTAACTTGACGTTTGCGTGGTTTTTACATTCAGAAACATCATAATGAATCAGTAATAGGCTATTTTCTTCCCTGGTTTTGAGGCTCTCTGGAGAAACACTGGGTTTTGATGGGCGTGCCGCACTGAAGACTTGGAAGTAAACGCTCACTGCTAGGATTGGATAAGATTTGCATATTTAATGAGCTTCAGCTCCTCTCAGTACATGTGGGGATTGTTTTGAAAGCGTGTGGAGAAACACTCACAGGACTCTCTAAATATCTTTATCAAACAAACACAAAGATTCATCTCATCACCCGCGATTGATTGGAATGTTATTTTTGTATTCCTTGGCCCGCCCGATCGGTGAATAACCGCGACCCGTACACACACACACACGCGCGTGCGCGCAAGAAAGGAATGTTATTTCACTATTTAAGATAGCCCGTCGGCTGGCCGGTGATATGTTTTGGTAGCCTGTCTGAAAAGCACACAGCCCCGGGACTTTGGGCCTTGCGAGCACTGGCGTTACAAATCTGAGTCTAATCCCGAATGAACCAATAACAGCTTCTCCAGCCTGTGAGCGCGTGCTAAGGTGTGTAATCAATAGATATCAAACCATCTGTAACAATGTAACACTCTCATATAAAACATGTTTTACTCACATTAGTGTGTTGCAGCGTTCCTGTCGGATCCAGAAGCAAAGCATTGTGTTTTAATCTCAATCTGTCTGCAAATCCAGTCTCCACCTGTGTCTTGTTTACAAATGAATGCGCGGTGAAATGAAGCGAACAAACACGCAATGTCTTACGCACATGGGCTGGAACCGCATGTTTATTGCTCGGTAGCGCGACCCGTTTAGCTCCACGAGTCGGTGGTCTATTACGTCAATGGTCGACATATTCTGAGATCTCTCGCTTTCTGGGTCTGGTGTCAATAAAAGCTTTTCTTTGACTAACAAGGAAGTTTTCAGCTCTGAAACGTACAGGATATTCTTATATCACGATTAACTTTTATATATCAAAGGCTGAAGGGAAAGTTGATTTGTCAGTTCATCACCCCTTTAATCTGTTCATTTTTAATTTGTGTTTAATAAATGCAAAACGTAATTAAAAAAATCTGAAAAGAAGTCAATATTTGATTTTGTGTAAACGGTTTTAATTTAAATTTTGGTATTCAACATTACATTTAAAACTACAACAACCGTTTCTTTGTTTTTTCTTGTTTTCTGAAATATTATTGGTTGCAAAAGTACACGGACAATGTTGGTTAGACTACTTGGCATTAAAGAGGCATGTGTGTAATCCTGTAGTCGGGGTGCTTGTGTTCCTCTGTTGGCCTGGGCATGGGGCTTCTTATAGTGTTGTGTTTGTGTGTTCTCCATCCCATAGACCAGTGTCTTTCAGATCCTCCATTCAATTGCCTTGATAGTTGTAGCTCTACGAACCAAGTATATTCGATTTCCTAAACCTCAGGACTTTGAGGAAGTTGGAGAAGGATTTGCCAGACTGGCCCATAGCCATTTCTTCAAAAAGTGTGCCATGTTAGAATAAAAAAACCTGTTGGACAGGATTACTTCAATCAAAAGCACTTTATTCTGTTCAATTACAGGCCATATGTGGATTTTTTCTGGACACTATTGCTGGGTATCCAGGATCAGTCCATGACACAAGAGTGCTGAGGAACAGCCCAGTATACACACATCCACCAGCAGGTGTTTCATTCTAGGTGATGGTGGTCCCATATGCACCATTTAAAGAGCCTCTGAGGACATTCAAACGGATTCTTTAATGGATATAACATTACGGACATCGAGCTGGAGAATGACTGCTATATCAGATGCAGGTAATGCACTCGTTTAGTCAATCTCTCTTTCTCATAATACTCCACATAATATCTTCACTGAAGCGACTCCTCCGTCTCTCGCTCTAAAGTGGCGTTTCTGAATCACGGAGGCTCCGGCTCGACTTGAGATGTGAATCCATGGCGGAAGGAAGTAGTTCTGCACTAAAGAGTGTTTCTAAAGACACTCCGTTGTTGTTTGTTGGTTATTTACTCCCTTGTGCCATTGAACTGTAGTATAAACACAATATCACACTCATAGCCATGCGATACGGCTGTATATCAGTGATTACCTGAAAAAAGCAAGCAGTTCGGTGTCTCAATGACTATCGCCCAGCTGCCTTGACACTAATTATTATGAAGTGTCCCCACAGATCCGGACAGCCATTAGTTTGCCTACTGTAGGAACAGATCAACGGAAGACACACTCACACTCCACACAAGCCCGTCCCATCTGGAGCATCCCAACACATATATTAGGGTGTTATTTGTGGACTTTAGTTCAATACACTAGTGCCTCTGGTGAATAAGCCCAGTGACCTTGGATTAAGCATCTCACTTTGTTCCTGGTTTTTCCACTAACAGAGCACAGAATGTGAGGCTGGGTAATTATACTTCCTCCACCCTCACCCTGAACAGAGGGGTAGGGCAGGGTTGTGTCCTCATGATTACACATCCACTCCTGATACTTGATATCAGGAAATGACAAGACGCTATCGTTTCATATCATTCTTAGATTTGGTCTAATCTCTCACTGTCAGTGTCATTGGTTGTGGGATATTTGGCATGGCAACCGCAGGAGACCAAGTGCTGCTGTGAAGGAGCCAAACTCTAGATCCGGGTTTAAAGGGATAGTTCACCCAAAAACAAAAATGTGATGTTTTTCTGCTTACCGTCAAGGCATCCAAGATGTAGGTGTCTTTGTTTCTTCAGTAGAACACAAATGAAGATTTTTAAATCCAACTGTTGCTGTGTGCCAGTTGTATAATGCATGTCAATGGGGTCTAATTCTATTAGAGTAAAAAAAACATGGACAGACAACTTCAAATTAAACTCTGCGGCTCGTGACGACACATTGATGTAAGGTCAAAATAGCGGCCGGGTCATGGATATAAATACGTAGATTCCTCCTTCGATCGATCCACTCAGGAACTAATGAGGTATCTATGTATATATCTATGACCCGGCTGCTATTTGACCTCACTCACAGGAAGTGATGGCAGTCTGGAGAGCTGAAGACATTCATCTGATATGAGGTGATATATTTGCATAAATACCGTTGGGTTTCTCTCAGAAACCGATCGTTTCGTGTCTTAAGACATCAATGTGTCGTCACGAGCCGCAGGGTTTAATTTGAAGTTGTCTGTCCATGTTTTTTTTACTCTAATAGAATTAGTCTCCATCAACAAGCATTATATGAGTGACACACAGCAACGGTTGGAGTTAAAAATCTTATTTTGTGTTCTACTGAAGAAACGAAGACACCTACATCTTGGATGTCCTGGGGGTAAGCAGAAAAACATCTAAATTTCGTTTTTGGGTGAACTATCCCTTTAAATGTCTAAATACACAAGGGAAGCTTCACCTACATGACCAAAGACAGGCCGATAGAGAGGGGAACAGTACATTGCTTCAACCAACTGTGACAGTCATCTTCACTAACATTAGACAGTGTGTGTTGGGTATTGTAAAGGAAGAGTAGAGCAGTAGAGCAGGATTTGAGCACAGAAAACACACAGGAGAAGGTACAGCGGGGCTAAAGGCTCCTTTGGGTTTATTCTCCTCTGAACCACTAGATGGCACAAACACTTTCCAAAACATCCGCTTTTCAAGATGCTCATGGAGATTCATGATCACGGGCAGCAGCGCAAACATGATTCTGTCATCTAATATTTCATGTTTTTAAAAATGTTAGATTTAAGTAGCAAACAAGAATCATTTTCAGTTTTGTTCAAGGTAATTAAAGCAATAGTTTTTAAAAATTATGTATTTTTAAAATATATTGACAATATATATGACAGTAGGCTATATTTATTGAACAAAAATATTATGATTTTATTTGTCAAAATAAACAGAAAATTGTTCAAACTTTGCTAAAGTGATTGTTTTGAACAAGTTGTAACTTACATGTTATTTTAGCTGAAGTATTTGTGTCAAAGCTGTCTTTTCCCATCGTCATCTCATACATTTATACCACTTTCATTTATGATTTATTTTGACACACAGTCTGTTGCTCCATCAAAGTTCGATACACACATGTATATTTTTTCTGCAATCATACACTATGGGAGTAAGGCCGGCTACACACAAAAATAAAAATGGACACGCCACGCAGCTGAGACGCTCACGCCACGCTTGCCGGCCTAATGAAAAGCACATTTTTCTTAAGGCCTTTAGCCTCATTGTACCTTATATCACAAATACAGGACAATAACAGCCACTAAACACAGACGAGAATGGCCCCAGAATGACTAAACTAAGGGCTGTACATGTGTGACAACGCTTGAGAAAACTGCACACAATTCAACAGCACATCATGACACACACAGTCAGGAGAGTCCCATCACAACACGTTTAGAAGGAATCACGCCTCATGTGAATTAGGGTCATATATCTGCAGAACTGATAAGAGCACATCACGTGTTTCTGAATGACTTTGAGCCTGTAGACCCGCAGAGATGTAGCACAGCCGGGTTATATTCAGCTTAACATGGCTTTACAGGAACACTTGAACATGTGTAACCGTGCACAACAATCAGATTATGGTCAGAAGCAAAACCATTTATGAACTGAAAACACAAGTGTTTGTAATGTTAATGCAAGCTGTGATGTTAAACGGGTGAATACTGTAAGCGTGTGGTTTCTGAAGGATTGTGTAGTGTCCACAGGAGGGCGACCTTTGACCTAAACGTATCAAATATAGTCATTATGTTTTTTGCATATGTTCAATGTTTTATTACTGTTTTGCGTTATAATATATTACATTTAGTTTTACTGTTGTGTTCCATTGAAGCCATCTAAATTCATTTAAATACATTCAGCCAATGAGGACACAGGACTGAAAGAGGCTGGCGTTAACATAAAGCATCCAGTACTTTGTGTTTGGCTGGACAGAGACTGGACGATATGTGTTTCTGCTCCTGTCTGGATCCCATTGAACTGTCCCTCCATTTCAGATGAGTCCTCGATGGCAAAGCACGTGTTTGGAGTTATTAATCTTTATCCCTACACTCAAAAAAATTTCTCTTTGAATGAACATAAAAAAATCATGGAAAGTATTTCCACATGATTAACTTGCTTTATTTCAGCATTATGCAATTATGTTATTCCAATTTAATGTACTTACGTTGGGTCAACCTCATTTATTAAGGTTGATTCAACTTATTTACTATGGTTAGGCACAGCCTAATTTAATAGTGTCAGCCCAACTCATTTGCAATGTTTTGGACCAGCTAATTTATTTAAGTTAGCCTAACAAAAGTGCTTAATGCTGAAAGAAAGCCATTTAATCACATGGAAATCCTTTCCATGATTTAATTACATTAATTCAAAGAATAACTTTTGAGTGCATTTACAAAACCTTTTTATTTTACAAAGATTTTATTGGCTAGCCAGAAGATGGTTTTGATACATCCGTGGCATGCCCAGAGTAGATTTTTATTATTAAAACAACTTTAATAGTTATTAGTAGGTCCTCACCCCAAGCACATGCTCTACACTTCACCACAATGGTAACCTCCAAAAACACTATCATAACAAACTTTTAAATACCAACATAACAAAACATTAAGCATTAAAAAGTATCTCTATTTTCTCATCTTGTTAAAAATGCATCAAATTGCACTTTATTTAAACATTTACTCTCCAAATTCAGCCCCTTTGCAAAGCATGACAGGAAGTGAAAGTCTTGTTTGATTGGGTTACTTGATTGAAATATGTTATTTCAAAATGAAAACATCAAGTTATGTCAAAGAGTAACGGTTTTAAGTCAGTTTAACATGAATCAATTACATTTGAACCAGAAACCTAATATAATGGTGTTAAATCAAGATGAATTACTTAAATAAAGTGAACAGCATCATAAAAATACATAATTTTGAGTGTATAATGCGTTAGACACGCACAAAAAAAGGAAAAATATATAGTTTATAAAGCTTATAAAAAAGTAAGCTTCTTGACTTACTTCAGGGACATATTGTATTGTATGTATTCAGGGAATTACCTCGAGATACTGTAGTATATTATTTTTTTATATTAATAAATGGGAGTTGTTTGAATTGTCTGTGGTGAAATCAGATTAGTAGGTTGTATTCGTATTGATAATGTCCACAACTCAACACTGGAACTTGCTCTGGTCAAAAGTCCAAAAACATGCATGGCCAGCTTCTAGTTCTTGGGTGCACTGAGAGAGAAATACAAAAAACAACTGTCATAAATCGGCATGAATAATTTGTTGCTTTATGGAAGAAGAAACAAGATTTGACTTACTGCTTTTTGCACAGGGCTTTAGTATTTTTCGTGATATGGCTTAGACAGCAGTGGAGGATAGGAAGACTGAAGTCTTCAGCAATGCCTTTCCCTGTCAATTTTTGATAATAACTTTGGAGCAAGGCTTTGAGGTTAGCATGAAGACAATGGATCCATCACACATAATCATGAGTGGACTGATGTCTTTGTGTCCATATTGCTTGGCATGATCTGTCTGGAAAGCACTGAGAAAATACAGAATGGATGAGGTGGTGTGGTCACAGGTCACATACGGACCACCAGCTTGTGTCCATAAAAAGGACTTGTTCTGTGTTTACTTTTCTTCACAATCCTTCCTGTTGTATCGAGATATTGAGCTTGGCAACCGAGATCACTGCGCAATGTATTCTGGGACGTAAACAAGAGGGCGCTGCCATATTGTGAGGCCACATCGGTCGAGACTTAAAACAACCAGTTACTACATGAGAATGTGTCGAAAACCAAAAGTCGATTAAAAGAACAAAATGCACTATACACTATTCATAATTAACAGCAGCTTCCCTGAAATCGGAGTGTCACCGGATGGTCTGACTATGTGTGAATGCTTTGGGAAGGGTAAAATGTCCTTTCAAGAATCGGTCAAAGCACACGCAGCCTCATGTTCCAAGTGAAAGAGAGCAGTAGTAAAGAAGTAGCTGTTGTTTATGAAAGAATTGCACTTAGGCCTACTCAGTTAAGAGTTTTCTCAAGTTTTGCTTGCCTGTTACTTTAAAATATTTGTCACTTGAAATTCAGTGTTTCAAAGATCAAAGAAATTAATGATCAAATTGTCATCCATTTTCATCTGAAGTATTTAATGTACAAATAGCACTCAATGTTCATTCTAAGGCTGCGTTCACACCAAACGTGAATAGAGCATCAGGAGCGAGTGATTTCAATGTTAAGTCGATGGAAAGACGCGTTGACGCGCGTCTTGAGGTCCTGCGGCACGATGGACGCGATTTCACCTCATTCGCGCATATGGCGTGAATTGAGCGTCTTGCGCGAATGGTGCAGTTTGTGCATTCACACGTTTGAAGCGAATCTGCGTCTGACGCCCGAGTTGAAAAATCTGAACTTTGCCGTCGATTTGCGCCGCGTTAACCAATCAGGAGCCTGCTCACTGCTGTCACATGGTAAAGTGACGTGATGAGAAACCTGCATAATTTAAAAATACTACTATTTTACTACTATATAACTGCCAAATCGTTTTGACTGAGGGCAAAGAGAAGTTTCATAACTTTATTTTTTAAGGATATTTAAATATACATGCAGTGAAGATAATGTAGGCGTTGCCTGGACCACTTTTGTGTGGCTATTAATGTTTAATATATCTTTTTAATGAAAATGAAAAGAGGCAGAGTGGTGTTTCATGACATATTTCTCCTGGAGCGCATTGAACGCGCGTCCAATTTGCTGTGGGCGTGCGAATGGATTAAAAATGTTCAAGCATCTAAATAGATGCAGTGGACGCGATTTTGACGCTCTATTCGCGTTTGGTGTGAACGCAGCATAAGGAAGACACACAAACACACACACACACATACACACACACACCAAATACAAACATGTTAAATCTCAGCAGAGTACCACACATTCACACACACCAAATAGAAACAAATTTCTCACAGGTGATGCATTTAACATGCACACGTTTCTGATTCATCTGGCCTTACAACATCACTTGGACACGTTAACTAGAATACAGCAAACATTACCTATCTTATCAAGAAGGGTACGTTCTTCATCCTGACAGTGAAGCAGTAAACCTATTGGCACTGTGTTATGTAATAGCATGTACTTATTGCGCAAGCGACCTATTACCCTTTCTACATGTATCCTAAGGTGTGCTATAGCACGTGTGCCTTCCACATCCTTAGCATCGAGCTGACATCTGCTTTTAGTGAATGCAGGAATTGTAACTTCCGCGTACATCATTCCCACACTGTCTTTAATATTAAAGCCTCGGTCCGCTAACACTAAATCGCAGGGCAACAGTTAATTAAGCCCACAATTCTCGGTTATTTTCTTGTCAGATGCTCGTCCCTCCCATCTCTTTGAAATAAATTAAATTAAATTAAATTGATGTGGCATTGTGGCTTGTAAACAGTGTCTCTCGAGCCAGTACAAGGGAGTAAGGTGTGCATACAGCACATCTATGGTGTCGGCAAATGTAGCAGAAAGAGTTCTATGTGACATTAAAAATGTGTGAAAGATGTTGGATTGGAAGATCAGATGCACTCACTGAATCCATTGATGGTCAGATCGTTCTGTCATGCTCAAGGAAAGAGGATTCAGTAGCGAGAGTGAAAACAGCAGTATTTATTGAAAAAGACAAAGAGAGTAGGAGTCCCGGGAACAGTCACACTTGGCAGCGCAGGGACACAAATGGACAACCCAATCCTCCGTTAGACACAAGGAAGAACGACCTGGAAAACAGACATCGTAATCCAAACACAAAACGCAGGAACCACAAAGACAGCCAGGACCAGGACCTGAACACCGGGAAGTACATACGATCTAGGTGGATGGCAGGACATTGAATAGCAGCTGGTGCTGATGATCTGATCAGTGGCAATCAGCAGCCACAGTTCAAAAGAACAGTATTTATCTGAAATAGAAAGCTTTTGTAACATTGTACAACCCTTCAAAAGTTTTGGGTTGAACTGTCACCTTATCGTGGTGGAGGGGTTTGAGTACCCGAAAGATCCTAGGAGCTATGTTGTCCGGGGTTATATAACCCTGGTAGGGTCTCCCAAAGCAAACAGGTCCTGGGTGACGGGTCAGACTAAGAGCGGTTCAGAAGCCCATTATGAACAACAAAAATCAAGGACCGAGACGTCGCCCGGCATGGCACAGCCGGGGCCCCACCCTCTCTACCACTCTGGAGTTGCCCATGGTGAGAGGCGGCGGGCTGGAGTGGGTTTGCTTATAGCCCCCCAGCTCAGCCGTAGGGTTGCCACCCGTCCCGTAAAATACGGAATCGTCCCGTATTTACAAGCAAAATGACGCGTTCCGTATCAAACCAATACGGGACGCGATTTGTTCCGTATTTTACATAGGTCCACACATAGTTCAATAAACACACAAGGATTTTGCAGTGTGGAGAATACTGATTGTGACAATTTCACAATAAGTAGTACAGGAGCTCATTTGTGCGTGATTGCGTTTTAGCGGCTTTGTTGTCATAGTGGCGGAGTCTCGAGAACATGCGCTGTGCCAGAGTGTGCCTGTAAACTTGCGCGTTTTTTTAAAAAACATGTCGAGCTCGCGTCGCATGCGTCCACCGTTTAAACGCAAGAGGATCTCCAGATGTAGAGCTGAATATCAAAAAGGTATCAATGGGTCTGTCCAGTAACTCATGATGAACCTCAGGCGAACTGCACACTTTATGAGTTCGTGCACACGCAGACTGTCTGACTTAAAGCAACAACGGTGACAGACACATCTGTGCTTCTAAAGGTAGCCTAGTTTTTTTTAATGGATAATATATTAATATAATATTCCATACATTATCAGAGCTTGGCAGACAGAATTATTATTTTTTAGACAGGTAAATTAATAGATTATAGCCTAATAAATGTAATTATTAATTTATAATTTAGCTACGCTATAATCATACATAACCAATAATCCTGTCATATAAAGTTTATGACTAAAACATTTTTTTAGATAAAAATGGGACAAATAATTACATGATAATATAGTCATAATTTAAGTAAATTAATTAAAAAAATTACATTTTTGAAATTCAAAAAAGTGATTACTGGTTCAGAATGACTGCTTAAAGGGACAGTTCACCCAAAAATTAAAATTCTGTCATTTATTCACCCTCAAGTTGTTCCAAACATGTATACATCTCTTTGTTATGTTGAACACATAGGAAGATTACTATGGAAGTCAATGGTGCCCCCAAAGAAGCCTGGTTACAAACATTCTTCAAAATATCTTCTTTGTGTTCAGCAGAATAAAGAAACTCATACAGGTTTGGAACAACATGAGGGCGAGTAAATGATGACAGAATTTTCATTTTGGGCTGAACTGTCCCTTTAAAGTGCACCAAATAGGCTACTAAAGAGTTATTTAGAAATAAATAAAATAATCAAATGTAAAATAATATAAAATGTGTTCTGTTGCAAGTTCACATACTTGATCTCATGTTTTCTTATGGTTTATTATTGAGCTGTCAAGTTGTCAATGTAGAAATAATCATTTCATGACGTGTTGTTTTTTTTGGGGGGGGGTGGGGGACGGTCGTGAATGGGTGTCCCTTATTTTGCCAGACCAAAGGTGGCAACCCTACTCAGCCGCCATGTGTTGGAGTTCACCCCGGTGAGCTAGAGGGTCGCTTCCCTGCGCCTTCGAGTCGGGGATAGGTCTCTCACTGTTGTATGTGCCTAGCTTCTGCAGTAATGCAGTCAATGTACCGGTCTGTCGTGGTGAAGAAGGACCTGAGCTGTAAGGCAAAGCTCTCGATTTACCGGTCGATCTATGTTCCTACTCTCACCTATAGTCATGAGCTGTGGGTCATGACCGAAAGGACAAGATCCCGTATACAGGCGGCCGAAATGAGCTTTCTCCGTAGGGTGGCTGGGCGCTCCCTTAGAGATAGGGTGAGAAGCTCGGTCACTCGGGAGGAGCTCAGAGTAGAGCCGTTGCTCCTCCACATCGAGAGGAGCCAGCTGAGGTGGCTCGGGCATCTGTTCCGGATGCCTCCTGAACGCCTTCCCAGGGAGGTGTTCCAGGCACGTCCCACCAGGAGGAGGCCCCGGGGAAGACCTAGGACACGCTGGAGGGATTATGTCTCTCGGCTGGCCTGGGAACGCCTCAGGGTTCCCCCAGAAGAGCTTGAGGTGTCTAGGGAGAGGGAAGTCTGGGTGTCTCTGCTTAGACTGTTGCCCCCGCAACCCGGCCCCGGATAAGCGGAAGATGATGATGATGATGAGAATCTTTTTTTTTTTTTGGTAAAGAACTTAAAGAAATAAATACATTTATTCAGCAATGATGCATTTAATTGATCGAGGGACAGTATAGACATTTATAATGTTGCAAAAGCTTTATATTTCAGATAAACGCAGTTCTTTTGAACTTTCTATTCATTAAATAATCCTGAAAAAAAAATTGTATACTACTCCTCTCGGGAAAAGAACAAAATGAGAACCCATAATCATTTGCATACACTTACATGAATGAAAATGCCTGAAACACACTTTCAATGATCTTGGGATGTCTGTGAAGTGTATCTCAGAGCATTTTATAGCGGATATCCAGGCCATCCATCTCCACTTGGTTACATCAAGACACAAGACTCCCTTCATTCTGTTTCCAGGCCGGAAAAACAATAAAAAGAAAGTCTGTTGTTGATTTTTTTGTCCCGTTGATCGTTTGATCGGACATTACATCCAACAACCCAACAGGTTCTTCCCATGACTAAAACTTCCTCGGCGCATCACAACAAGTGGCCTCATAAAAGGGAGATTTTTCCCATCAGCCACCGCGGCGCTAGAGCCGTGATGTTGCGCCCCCAAGCTCAAGACTGTTGTTTTTACATCTTTGGTGGAATATGTCAATGCATTTCTTTGACCAAAGCATCACGCTCTTTGGATGAAGGATCACTTTCTGGATAACCTCATCCAGTTCATCTCTTTTTTCTTCTACCATCATCTGTCTTTCCTGTCCTTCATTCTTTGTCTCCAGGAAATGGATTTCAGAGCACCTGTTTTCCATTTTCTTAAGATAGAGTGCCCTTGGTAGAGTTGTTTGCAATTGCTGATTCATTTTCCATTGGGTCATCAGCTCTTACTGTCAGGAATCAGAGACGGATTCAAGTACGAGTGAAAAATAGGGAAGTTTATTCCAATTAAAAAACAGTAATGCAAACAATGGTGGTCAGAGTCGAAGGCAGGCGGTGCTGAGTCTCCAGGCAGGGATGCAATGGGTAAACCAATCTGCTGAAGGACGTGAGACGAAGAACTACAGGGACAGACAGGAACCAGCTGGAACAACACATTTCCGGAGAACAAGAAGGAAGGAAAGGACAGGGCCACGGGAGACAAACAAATGATCTGACAAACACAAGGTGGTTAGCAAGACATTAAAGGTGCCCTAGAAGGAAAAATTGAATTAACCATGGCATAGTTGAATAACAAGAGTTCAGTACATGGACATCACATACAGTGAGTCTCAAACACCATTGCTTCCTCCTTCATATGTACGCTGTCTTTGTCACATGCCTGTCCTGTCTCGTGTAGCACATGTGGTGTTGTGTAATTTTCCTGTCTCTGTCTAGATCCCACCCCCTTGTTATCTCATTATTGGTTTAATTTGCCCCACCTGTGTTCCTTCATGCCCTGCTTGATTTGTCCCCTTTATAAGTTCCTTTGTGTGTTCAGTCTTCGTCGGATCGTTGTACAGTCTACGTCCCCCGGTCCCCCATGATTCCCTTTTGGTATGTTTTATGTTCCTAGGTGTAGTGATGGGCAGACAGAGGCTTCGTGAAGCACTGAAACAGTTGAAGCAAATGTGCCATATTGTTTCGAAGCTTCGAATCAATCCGACACCTGTCTCTATGGCGACATCTAGTGGTCACTTGCATGTATTGATCTAAAATACCTTGACAATGATCCATGTAAAAGAAAAAAAAAATTTAACATCTGTCTGACAATTACATGATCTTGGTTTTATAACCTGTAGACTCCTCATTGTGAATAACTATAGTTTTTTTTGTGGTCATGAAAAATGAACATTAATAAAATAAATAAAGCCACAATGTGTCACATTTGTTACATAACATTTTTATTCAAAAATATTATTCGCTCTGCTGTTGAAGGAGTTAGCTGACTTCTTTTTTTTACATATAAATTCTCCAGCCTTTGAAAAAATCCTCTCACATGGGACACTTGTTGTCCTCTGCACTCTCCAAAATGCCGGGATGAGCTCCTCAAATGGTGCATCAAGGCTAGCTGCCTATCACAATACACACATCTCACTTTATTTGGTGTTTCCAAATGGAAATGCTCCTACACCACAGATGTACGGCATCTCTTGTAATGGACAATAACAAAGATAACTTCCTGAACATCCTCATGCTGGGAAAATTTTATATAGCCTACACAAATGCAAGTTCTTAAAGGTGAAACCAAGATTTTATTAATTTCATAATGAGTTTAACTCTTATACAAACGCCCCGCCCCCAAAGTTATGAAAATGCAATCAGTCTTGTTTCCATTATAGAAGAAAATTATCTTCAAACAAAACCCTAGCCCCTTTAATGTTTTTTTTGTTTCTTTTATTATGATTTGCCTGATATATTTTTCTACTGTACTTTCAAGCACCTGATCTGTATTTTGTAATACAAAAAAGTTCTGTTATTGCCATGCTGTTTGTAAATGATTATTTGTTCAGCAATAAAAAAATGTATGGCATCTCTTAGGTGGAGCCTCCATTTTTATCTATTCTATTAATATATCTATCTATATAATCACCCATGAATCTATATAATTCTATATCTCTAACTTATGCTGTGCTATCTGTCATGATCTAACTTGGCCTATATGAATGTGTCACTGTCTATACCTATCAGTCAATATATCTCCTTTAAATCTAGCCTAAATATAGCCTAACTAACCAAAGCGCACTATAAATCTCACTTATATCACTAAATCACTGCTATCACAAAATCTCTCTCCTCTCACAAAACCCGACCAGGTGAAGATGGATTTAGGCCTACTTCACTTTTAAACTGTGGTGAATTAGGTTTATACAGATGTATGACTGTGTGATTTGTTCCCGCCCCCTTTAATCAACGCAGTTTCGACAGGCGCCACCTGATGAAACACTTCGAAGCTTCATTTAGTCATAGTCACGTGACATGGGTGTTTCGAATCACAGTTCAGAGCAGTGTTTCGAAACATCTGCACTTCGGGATCTCGGCAAAGCGCCGAAACGTCAGTTTCGCGTCAGCCATCCCTACCTAGGTGTTACTTTTATTGTGTTTGCCCAATCGTGGGTTTTGTTTTGTGTTTGTTTCCTTTTTTCATTAAATTCACTTTTTCTCTGCACTTGAGTCCTCACCTCAGTTTTCATTTAAGTTACGTGACAGTCTTCACCTCTTTTGAGTCCTCTTTCTTTACATCCACCTGCCCAAACTGTTTTGTAGATTCTTTCATTCCCACTTCTGCTTTCAAATCCTCCAAGTCTTGTCCTTCTCCTTAGTATGTTTTATGTCATCTTCCTTTTAAAAATCACTCGTCTTGTGTAACTTCCTAAGCTTGTGCACCTTCAACCTCTAATGCATCCTCCATCTTTCTCCGTTTGGACCTTTTTCACATTTTCATCTTTGCATTCATCTTTTTAGTTTATATCTACTTGGGGATGTATTTGGTATACCCAAAACTGTGCAGAGTTCTGCCCAGAACTTATGGTCTTACAGAAGACATTCCCCTGTTTTCTGCTTCTGCTCCTGAAGCTCTTGGATGTGTTTGAAAATATCTTCAAAATATATTTTCCTAATATTGTGCTGGTTCCCCTTTGGCTGACCCGTCGAGGCATGGACTCCACTAGACCCCTGAAGGTGTGCTGTGGTATCTGACACCAAGATGTTTGCAACAGATCCGTTAAGTCCTGCAAGTTGTGAGGTGGGGCCTCCATGGATCGGACTTGTTTGTTCAGCACATGCCACAGATGCTCGATTGGATTGAGATCTGGGGAATTTGGAGGCAGAGTCAACGCCTCAAACTCGTTGTTGTGCTCCTCAAAGCATTCCTGAAGCATTTGTGCTTTGTGGCGGCGCATTATCTGCTGAAAGAGCCACAGCCACAGGGAATACCGTTTCCATGAAAGGCTGGACATGGGCTCAACAATGCTTAGGTAGGTGGGACGTGTCAAAGTCACATCCACATGATGGAGGACCCAAGGTTTCCCAGCAGAACATTGCCCAAAGCATCACTGCCTCCGCCGCCACGCCTTCTTCCCATAGTGCACCTGGTGCCATGTGTTCCCCAGGTAAGCCACGCACACACACCCGGCCATCCACGTGATGTAAAAGAAAGATTTGAAATGCATGATTTAGCTGCAATGAGTTTCTAGACTCTAAAGGTTTCCTTCTGACAAATGTGCCAAATCTGCAACACAGATCCCCAATAGTGTGTACTTTAGTGAGTTCGGTTATTTAGCAAAAGTACAGCAAAACAGATTGTCGATAACTGCCGGTGATTAGAGATGTCATCAGGCATCCACAGGGACCTGATTTAGTTATTGCTTTGACATGATTACTGAAACTAAGGTCCAACTCCAGATTCACAGCAAGATTCCAGGTGTTTCTCAATATCCCTCCTCGTTTCCTTGCTCCTCCGTCCTCCATCCTATGACCTGATGGAGCTCAGACATCTTGTAGGACATCTCAATTCTCTAATTGCAACGTGAGGAGGCGAGGATCGAGGAGTGAGAAGCTTCCAGAGGAGTCATGAGCGAGGATACACAGGTATATCCAATGCAGAAGTGATTTACCGACTAAACGTGACGCACATATTAATTCTCCTCCCTCTTCACATCTTGCCACAGTTTATTCATTATTATATTATGTTTACATGTACAAAACACAAATGTATGTCAAATAACAACAGACAGTTGCAGAATTATATTAAAGCACAAGAAAATGAAAGAAACAAACTGTAATACTATACAAGAAAGCAGTTAATAACTTATAAGACATTGTTAATGATAACACTGGTAATATTAAATAAAATATGGACAAATGTGGTATTTTGTGGAGGTTGAAACTATTACAATACAGTTATCTCTAATGTTCAAGAATCCCGACTTACAAACTAAATCCAGTGGTGTAGAGTCATCATTAATTGACGACGCTTTGAAGTGACGCTTAAGGGAGCGAGGATATATCATTTCACTTGTGGGTGTGTGTGTGTCCAGCCCTCTTATGAGCTTTATATAAGACAGAAACCTCTCAGAAAAACATCTCTCAGACTCGATCGAGGTGAAGCTGCTCTTCTGACTCCGTCTACAGTCACACAGGTAAGTATGTTTCTAATACAGAAATAGTAAAATAGTTCATTTGAACACCTGCATTCTGTAGTCAAGATTATTTTGTATTACACACTTATTTAATATGCTAACTAGTAATTAATCAAATAGATTAGAAATTGAAGATTAGTAATTAAATATTTCACAAGAAGATATTGAATATAAAATACAGGGCTAAGGAGTAACCTCGACTAATTGCAGTGTTAAATATTGGATAATAAACCTTACTTGTATGTTTGTGAAAAGTTTCTATAAAGTTCCTTAGAAGACTATAAGATATGATAAGATAAGATATGATAGCGTTTGGACTTTGCTTTACAAGCAGTCAGTAATCTTCAGTTAATTATTGAGCAGCCTCCAATCAGACTGATTATATTGCTCATAAGTGTACATTTGTAAAACACATCAGAATGTTTCTATAGAAAGCTATTTAAGATATGAAGATAAGATATGATTGACTTTATCTATCATTAGAATATGAAAAGCTTTCTGTTATTTGTATTGATGGTCATATCTATTGATGGCAGTAATTTCGGGAGTCATTGGCGTGAGGTCGTTCTATAGTGCTATAGGCTGTTGGTCTGCTAGATAGAAAGGCATGTATAGTGACCGTAAGGACATTTAAACTGCTGACCGTTCTCCAAACTCAGGAGAAGAGATCAGTCAGTGACAGGGACCAGTACAGTTTTATCTGATAAACCATTGTCTGATGAGGTAGGTTAACGTTATCATTTACATAATCTGAATTATTTAAAACTTGAAGGCTGATTGTAACCGATTGTAGCCCGCCCACTCGCTGTGCTCCGCCTCAGTCCCGCCCACTCGCTGTGCTCCGCCTCAGTCCCGCCCACTCGCTGTGCTCCGCCTCAGTCCCACCCACTCGCTGTGCTCCGCCTCAGTCCCGCCCACTCGCTGTGCTCCGCCTCAGTCCCGCCCACTCGCTGTGCTCCGCCTCAGTCCCGCCCACTCGCTGTGCTCCGCCTCAGTCCCGCCCACTCGCTGTGCTCCGCCTCAGTCCCGCCCACTCGCTGTGCTCCGCCTCAGTCCCGCCCACTCGCTGTGCTCCGCCACAGTCCCGCCCACTCGCTGTGCTCCGCCTCAGTCCCGCCCACTCGCTGTGCTCCGCCTCAGTCCCGCCCACTCGCTGTGCTCCGCCTCAGTCCCACCCACTCGCTGTGCTCCGCCTCAGTCCCGCCCACTCGCTGTGCTCCGCCTCAGTCCCGCCCACTCGCTGTGCTCCGCCTCAGTCCCGCCCACTCGCTGTGCTCCGCCTCAGTCCCGCCCACTCGCTGTGCTCCGCCTCAGTCCCGCCCACTCGCTGTGCTCCGCCTCAGTCCCGCCCACTCGCTGTGCTCCGCCACAGTCCCGCCCACTCGCTGTGCTCCGCCTCAGTCCCCCCCACTCGCTGTGCTCCGCCTCAGTCCCGCCCACTCGCTGTGCTCCGCCACAGTCCCCCCCACTCGCTGTGCTCCGCCACAGTCCCGCCCACTCGCTGTGCTCCGCCTCAGTCCCGCCCACTCGCTGTGCTCCGCCTCAGTCCTGCCCACTCGCTGTGCTCCGCCTCAGTCCCGCCCACTCGCTGTGCTCCGCCTCAGTCCCGCCCACTCGCTGTGCTCCACCTCAGTCCCGCCCACTCGCTGTGCTCCACCTCAGTCCCGCCCACTCGCTGTGCTCCGCCTCAGTCCCGCCCATTCGCTGTGCTCCACCTCAGTCCCACCCACTCGCTATGCTTCACCTCAGTCCCGCCCACTCGCTGTGCTTCACCTCCTTCACTTTTCACTGTGGAATCCTCGACTCACGCGCAGTTATATGATGTTGTAGCTGAGGAGAGAGGTAACTACAAGGATAACGTTTATATCTGTGATTATGAAAAGTGTGTGTGAATGTTGTAACAGTCGCCCTAGGAACAACCTAGGGAAGACAACTACAAGATAAATTTGAGGGAGGGACCCACTGACCAATCTGACATTCAAAGATAAAGAGCAAATAAACAATTCAACATAAACCTCCAACCACAAACAGATGTTCTTTTGTTTATATATATATCTATGAAAAAAAACACACACAAAAAACATCCCCATCAACAAAATCCATCAAATATTGACACCACAATAACCCCAGAAAGAGTCACAAAAATGCCATTCTGTCATGGTTGTTTGGCAATGAAGTACTGGCATCAAAGAAGATACATTTAAGAAATGTCCATTGAACGAGGTGATAAAACGCAACCGGTAATCCAAATAGAGTCCCAACACCGAAATTAAGTCCGTCCTTGATACTACTGTCCTCAGGCTACGGAACTTTCATGTTCATTGAAACCTCAGCATAGAATCACCAAGATGAAAAAAAGATGATGTATGAAGAGTCCTTCTACAAACAAAACATATAAATTATCACTATAAACCAAACAGCATCCATAGATGAAAAAAACTAAACAAAATACAGCTTACACAGAAATAACTTCCCTTAACATAAACAAAACAAAAGGAAACACTTGATTGAGCTTGAAAACAAAGTTTCTTAATCTGGACTCTGAGCCGTTTGTGTGAACCATGGGAGAAAAACCATGCTTCCCCTTCACCAAACAATCCTGACTTCTTCTCCCTCTATACCTGGCTATATACCAGGGAGAATGCTACCTAGAGCCCCCTAAGCATAGAAGTGGCATTACACCAAAAACATAGTAACCAAACTGTGAGTGGTTACAATGTGTATCTGTAACGGAGGCCAGCTAGTAGATGCTGTGCGAGTAAACCTCACTTCTCTGATCTCAAGAGACGCTCTAGCGACTGATGCTAGGGGTTGCAGCCTTTAGCCTCATTGTTAGAGTGTCTGACTCTCATGCCGGCGGACCTGGGTTCGAGTCCAGCTTGGAGTGTGTGGTTTAAACAGGATGGGCAACATATCATTTAGTTGAATGAGGACATCCTGTATAAAGGTTGATAAGTAAATTGAGTCACAGCTACAAAGTTAATTACCTTATATCTTATAGACAATTTGACAAATTAAAATTATTTTGCTAACTTTTTGTCTTGTGTGTCTCTAGATGATATATGCTAAATTTCATGTAAATCTATCAACTCAAAATGGCTGATAGACTCAGCCACACAGAATGTTCTTCTATTGTTAGTGTATGGTTGTCGTTTGGTTATTATTTCATTTTCTGCCTTAAATGCCAAAGCGTTAAGTCCTAGAAACTCCAAAGTTTGGCAGAGCTGTCCTAAATTCCTCACACTGCTCATGTGCGCTCAAACACACTCACATTTGAACCTAGGTGGTGTTTTTATTGGCTGTTTCTTTACCAAGGAAACAAATGCCAACACAGGAAACAGATCAGGAAACACTGAAAAACCAACTCAAAGTCCAGATTAAACAAAGACCAAACATGACAGTTAGTTTTCTGAAAATAAATAAATAAACCCTCAAGTTCAAGAAGTGTATTTTGAAAAAAAAGTGTTTCTTCTGCTAGATGATTAAACACATTGAAATTAAAGCTCAGGATTATATCATCAGTTAGCGTTCATGTTTCCTCCCTCATATATAAAGCTGTTTTGGTAATCGGTGAGCTCAATCTATAGAAGGACTAGAATAACAGCATTCATTTGGTGTGGAGATTGAATGATTGTCTTATTCTGTGTTGCAGGTTCAGACACAATGACGAGCATTATTCCCAAGAGCAAAGCAAAAGGCACTGACATCTGTGGAGAGGGCAAATTCCATTATATAATCCGCTCTGATCTCGGCTGCTATATGAAGACAGTTGATGTAAAAGAAGGTTTAGACATCGCTATTTGGAGTCTGCACCCTGCCTGCCAAAATGGAGACCATTACCTTGGTAGTGGAGATGGCTCCTTTTTCATCATCAAGGGCAAGTCATTCCGCAGAGTCAACGACCTGACGAGAGACACTGATGCTAAGGTTTACAGTCTTCATCCCAACTGCCAGGGTGGAGACCACTACCTCTCAACTGCTTCTGGCAATTATTACATCATCTTCCAAGAAAAGGGCACTTATCGAACAACAAAAGACTTGCATCAAGACACGAATGGTCATGAATACAAGCTGCATCCCAACTGCAGAAACGGTCTCTATTATTGGGGCATGCCAGGCCACTGCTACTTAATCAAGCCAGCCTCCGAGTGGGGATATGAGTTCTGCGGCAGTAAAGACATCAGCAAAGATGAGTTCTTTGGGGTCTATTCTGTTCATCCAGATGTTCTTAACTTCTTTCCTGGTGGGCTGGCAGTAACTAAAGGCCCATCCTTTGGAATGTGGGAGAATATTAAAACCATAACTAATGACAGCAATACACCAGTGTCATGGCAAAAGAAAATCAATAAAAAGGTTGGATACAATAAGGAGAAGATGACCGAGATCACACACAACTGGAATATAGCCTTGTCATCCTCTGTTGAATCTGGAGCCCTTACAGCATTAATTGCGAAGGTCCAGTTGTCCTTTTCTGCAGAATATGGAGGTTCACATGTCAACACTGATAAAGAAACTTGGGACGAAGTGACTGAAGTGGAAGAACAACTCTCATTTGAGCTGAAGCCAAACAAGTCTATATATCTGTGGCAGTACAAACTGGGTCTTGGCAAGGAACCAGTGTTGTTCTGCCGTGATTTAAAGATTGACGATGTGCCAAACCCTCCGACTGAAGTCCCACTGCCACCCGCACAATCATGAAAATATATCAGGATGATTTCACTCCACGGATAACCAAGTGTTTCATTAAATACTTTAATTCTCAAGTAATTATTTAGAGATCTGCATGCATTGCTTAAAATGAGTCTGGAATTGTTTAATGTAGGAAAGAGATTTTTAAGTTACTTACCTACAAAATTACAACTATTCATTATGGTATTATTGAAACTTGGTTAAAAGAAACTGACAGAATCCTACTTTAAATCTCACAAAATTTCTTCTTAAAATCTCACACATGCAAACCAACTGCAAATCTTTCAATATGGTGGCTAAATCAGGTTTTGGGAAAGTTTAACAAGAATAAAATAAGTGCTTAGTCTATATCATTGTAGATGTAGTCATAGTGTAATCACAGTCTACTGAAGTGTTCATGTATTTCTGTACTCATGCATTTGCCGT
The DNA here is from genome assembly GCF_949357685.1 of Gobio gobio. NCBI lineage: Eukaryota > Metazoa > Chordata > Actinopteri > Cypriniformes > Gobionidae > Gobio > Gobio gobio. The sequence goes on from NC_137103.1 coordinate 2,499,647, forward strand.
ATACATGTAATCAAAAGCTTTTTGTTTCCATATATTTTCCCTTATATCATATACCATTTGGATTGTGCTTTTAATAAAGCTGGATACTACTTTTAAAGTCTTGGTGTTTTCATTGTTTCTTTACCAAAAAAAAACGTTGTGGTGTTTGACAACTCTCCACTACCAGATACACACACGTCTGTCTGATGTTGTCAGGGAAATAGGCAGGATTCAGATGCGGGTGCAAAACAGAAGGTTTAATGAACAGAAAATAACTTAGGCGACAGAAAACAGTTCGTGGAACAGAAAAAGCCGCGACCGCGGCAAACGACACAACCAGGAAAGGCTGCTCTCTAATCCAGGCAGCCGCCACCAAATGTGAATGGTGTTAGAGTCCACAGTGAGCGCAGTAGAATGATGAGAGAACTTGCAGCCACGAGCACTGGAGCCTGAACGAGACGGGAAGAGACAAGACAAGACAAGCGTACTTGATACGGACATAGGCAGTCAGAATTGTGGAATAAACCATAACAGTCTGACAAAGGACAGAGACACACGAGGGGTTATAAAGGGAAAATAATAATGAGGAGAACAAGAACCAGGTGTGAGATGAGCTAACGAGCAGGAACAGGTAGGGGCGGAGACACAAGCACATGGCGAGCTGTCAAAACAAAGCCACGCACCAAAACACAAAACAAACACAAAGAGAGGTGATCAGACCCGAGACCCGACAGTACCCCCCCTCCCAGGAGAGCCACCAGGCGCCCCAGGAGGAGGCTCACCTCGTCCCCGACGGAAGTCCTCGATCAATGAGCGGTCCAAAATGTCCCGGGAAGGCACCCAGCACCTCTCCTCTGGACCATAGCCCTCCCAGTCCACGAGATACTGAAACCCTCTACCACGGCGCCGCTCGTCGAGTATCCTCCTAACCGTATAGGTAGGAGAGCCATCCACAAGACGAGGGGGTGGGGGAATAGGACGATCGCCAGCAGGATTGATGGGAGAGGAAAACACAGGTTTAACCCTGGAAACATGAAACACAGGGTGAACCCGACCAAGAGTAGGGGGAAGCTTGAGCCTGACCGCCACTGGATTAACCACCTTGGTGACACGGTATGGACCAATGAATCTGGGTGCCAGCTTACGAGAGGGCGCCCGGAGAGGCAGATCCCTGGTAGAGAGCCATACTCTTTGACCACACACATAGGTAGGAGGAGAGGACCGGTGGCGATCGGCTGCTGCCTTGGTTCGTCTAGAGGTCTGGGCCAAAACCCCCCTAACCTTTCTCCAGGTGCGACGGCAACGCTGGACAAAAGCCAGGGCAGACGGGACCGCAGCATCGGGTTCCTGTGATGGAAACAGAGGAGGCTTATAACCCACAGAACACTCAAAGGGGGACATACCTGAAGCCGCCATCGGAAGGGAATTACGGGCGTACTCGATCCAAGAGAGCTGTTGGCACCAGGAAGTCGGGTTATTGGATGTCAGACAGCGGAGCATTCTTTCCAGATCCTGGTTGGCCCGCTCACATTGCCCATTGGTCTGAGGGTGAAAACCAGAAGACAGACTCGCAGAGGCCCCGATCTGTCTACAAAACTCCTTCCAAAACCGGGAGGCAAACTGAGGACCCCTATCAGAAACCACATCAACCGGCAAACCATGGAGACGGAAGACGTGATCCACCATCAGCTGAGCGGTCTCCCGAGCGGAGGGCAATTTAGGGAGGGGAATGAAATGGGCTGCTTTGGAGAAACGATCCACCACCGTGAGAATGACCGTGTTCCCCTTAGAGGGAGGAAGCCCAGAAACAAAGTCAAGGGCGATGTGTGACCAAGGACGGGAGGGTATGGGAAGGGGGCGGAGCAGACCATCAGGAGGCCGGTTAATCGGCTTACATTGAGCACAAGTGGGGCAGGCCAACACGAACTGTCTGACATCTGTGGCCAGAGAGGGCCACCAGAAACGCTGACGGATGGCAGACAACGTTCCCCGAATCCCTGGATGGCAGACCAACCTGGACGAATGACCCCACTGAAGGACCTCAGAGCGCAGCGCAGCCGACACAAACAACCTACCCGCAGGACACTCCCCGGGCACTTGCACCCCTCGGCCAGCCTCCTCCACTCGCCGTTCAATACCCCAGGAGAGCGCACCGACCACCACCCCTTCAGGGAGAATGGCAGCGGCCGCAAGCTCTCCCTCCGGAGCATCGAACAGACGCGAGAGAGCATCGGGCTTAACATTTTTGGACCCTGGCCGGTACGAGAGGGTGAAGTTAAACCGGCCAAAGAAGAGTGCCCAACGGGCCTGCCGCGAGTTAAGCCTCTTGGCCGAACGGATATATTCTAAATTCTTGTGATCCGTCCAGACCAAGAAGGGCTGCGCTGACCCCTCCAACCAGTGACGCCACTCACCCAGAGCCAATCTCACTGCCAACAGCTCTCTGTTGCCAATGTCGTAGTTACGTTCTGCAGGGCTGAGGCGACGAGAGAAGAAAGCACAAGGATGCACCTTCCCATCACGAAGGGAACGCTGAGATAGAACTGCGCCAACCCCGACATCAGATGCATCGACCTCAACAATGAACTGGGACTCGGGATCTGGAACCAACAGAACAGGTGCAGAGATAAATCGGGACTTAAGGTTATCAAAGGCTACCTGAGCATCCTGGTTCCAGCTGAAGGCCACCTTGGTGGAGGTTAATGCAGTGAGGGGTGCAGCGATCTGACCAAAATTCCTGATGTAACGGCGGTAAAAGTTGGCAAAACCCAGGAAGCGCTGCAGAGCCTTACGAGAGTCGGGGACTGGCCACTTAGCGACAGCTTCTATCTTGGCGGGATCAGGCTTGATCCCCCTGGATGAAATAATGTGGCCAAGGAACGTAACAGACTCGGCGTGGAATTCGCACTTCTCCGCCTTGACAAACAATTGGTTCTCTAACAGACGCTGGAGGACCCGTCTAACATGTTGGGTGTGTGCTTGGAGAGAGGGAGAAAAGATAAGAATATCATCCAAATAAACAAAGACAAATTGATTAATCATGTCTCCCAAAACGCTATTGACGAGACCTTGGAAGACGGCTGGAGCATTGGTAAGACCAAAAGGAAGAACCAGATACTCATAGTGCCCCGATGGAGTGTTGAATGCCGTCTTCCACTCATCCCCCTCCCGAATACGCACTAGATGGTAGGCGTTGCGGAGGTCTAATTTGGTGAAGACCCGAGCTCCCTGTAATAATTCAAAAGCAGAAGACATTAAAGGTAGGGGATACCTGTTCTTAACAGTAATGTCATTCAAACCTCTGTAATCAATACAAGGACGTAGGGAGCCGTCTTTCTTCTGCACGAAGAAGAACCCTGCACCAGCAGGAGAGGAGGAATGGCGGATGAGCCCAGACTGAAGTGATTCACGAATATACTTGTCCATAGCCTCTCTTTCAGGACCAGAAAGGGAATAAAGACGACCCTTAGGCGGAGAAGTGCCCGGGAGGAGCTCAATGGCACAGTCGTAAGGACGATGCGGAGGAAGTGAGGTGGCCCGAGACCTACTGAAAACCGCTCGAAGATCAAAGTACTCCGCAGGAACACCGGTAAGGTCAGGAGGATCCACCTGCGAAACACAAGACACAGAGACAGGGGAAAACGCAGCACCTAAACAAGACACATGACAAGACTGACTCCAGGCTAAAATGGAATTATTGACCCAGTCAACCTGCGGGTTGTGTTTTAGCAACCATGGGTGTCCTAATATTAGCACAGCATTAGGAGAGTCCAGAATAAACAGTTCAATCTCCTCACAATGGTTACCAGAAAGTGAAAGGCTTACACGGGGTGTGACGTGTGTGATGGTAGTAAGGGGACTTCCTGCCAGTGACCATGCTACAATGGGTTCAGCCAAGAGGATGGTGGGAATATTCCATTCGAGAGCAGAGGCGGAATCCAGGAAATTTCCTTCAGCGCCTGAGTCTATAAGCGCTTGACCCGAGTGGACGTCTCACCGGAAGGCGAGATGAAAAGGCATTTGAGTGCGTGTGGCTGGAGAGTTAGAACAGGAAAAAGCGCCCACCAGGACTCCCCGATTCACTGGTGGGCTTTGGCTTTTAACGGACACTGAAGAACAAAATGGCCCGGCTTGCCACAATACAAGCATAATCCTTGGGTTAAACGCTCCTGTTTCTGTTGTGGTGTTAATCGAAGCCGACCCAGCTGCATCGGCTCAGTTTCAGCTGACAGTGAACTTGTGGCATCATGCGAAGAGGACGATTGAGACGCCCCTCAACACGGAGTGCAAGATTAATTATGTCATCCAATCCCCGAGGGAGATCCAGAGCAGCCAGCTCGTCGGCAATGGCATGATCCAGTCCATCAAGAAAGCGAGCACGTAACGCACCCTCATTCCAAGCACAAGCAGCCGCCAAAGTTTGGAACTGAATTGCATAATCAGTCACTGAACCCCTCTTCTGAGTCAGACTAGACAACTGAGCAGCCGCCTCATCTCCCTGTGCTGAACGGTCGAATAACTTCGTCATCTCTTCACGAAAATCCTCAAAAGAAGCACAGCAGAGAGCACGAGAATTCCACACGGCCACTCCCCACTCGCGGGCGATACCGGAGAGAAGGGTGATGACATACGCCACTTTTGCCTCTTCTGTGACGTATCGTCGAGGTTGTAACGCGAACACCAGAGCGCACTGAGAGAGAAAGGCTTGACAAGACCTCGGATCGCCGTCATAGATCGGTGGATTATTGGCGTGTGGTTCGGGTTCAGGAAGAATAACTGCGCGAGGAGCGGACGCCCGGTTAGCCGCCTCTTGCTGAAGCTCATCGACCCGTGAAAGGAGTTCCGCGACTCGGGCATTCAGTGCGTCCACTTCCTGAGCAGTAGTGTTGATCTGGCTGGAGTGCTGGCCCAGCAAAACCCCTTGCTGAACGAGAGCAGAACGGAGTGGGTCGGATCCCGCTGAATCCATAGTTTGGTCAGACTGTTCTGTCAGGGAAATAGGCAGGATTCAGATGCGGGTGCAAAACAGAAGGTTTAATGAACAGAAAATAACTTAGGCGACAGAAAACAGTTCGTGGAACAGAAAAAGCCGCGACCGCGGCAAACGACACAACCAGGAAAGGCTGCTCTCTAATCCAGGCAGCCGCCACCAAATGTGAATGGTGTTAGAGTCCACAGTGAGCGCAGTAGAATGATGAGAGAACTTGCAGCCACGAGCACTGGAGCCTGAACGAGACGGGAAGAGACAAGACAAGACAAGCGTACTTGATACGGACATAGGCAGTCAGAATTGTGGAATAAACCATAACAGTCTGACAAAGGACAGAGACACACGAGGGGTTATAAAGGGAAAATAATAATGAGGAGAACAAGAACCAGGTGTGAGATGAGCTAACGAGCAGGAACAGGTAGGGGCGGAGACACAAGCACATGGCGAGCTGTCAAAACAAAGCCACGCACCAAAACACAAAACAAACACAAAGAGAGGTGATCAGACCCGAGACCCGACAGATGTGTGATGGTTTTTAGAAATATGCGGAAGATGCTGGAAAACCAGAGTTGCAGGACCTGCAGAATTTTTCTGTAGATCGATGGGCAGTTGGTGGGACATTTTTGTAAATTCAGTTCTTTTGTCTTGTGGACTACATGTAAACAGTGAAGTAAAGTGAAGTAACTCAGTTGACCCATATGAAAAAAACCTGTATGTTTCTGTTACGACCCCATTATGGGTCATATTGTGTGGGTTTGGTTGTTCTTTGTTCCCTTTCGAGGGAACTCTCACTGCGTCGAAACGACGATTTGGGAATGATCCCTAAGCGTCAGCGTATCTGAAGTCTGAATGAAAAATAAACCAATCCGATTGGCGTGCGTGATGACGTAACTGTGACGGCATACCCGGAAGTATAAAAGGAGAGCCGGCGCATAACGTCAGCAGTTATTGCTCTTCAGCATAGCGCTCTCTGTTAAAATTGTCTGTCTATTTACTGTTGTTCTGTCACAGTGTGAAAGCAAAAAGAGTGTGTATGATGGAGAAAGTGAGAGAGTTTAAGCAGTGTGTGCATCCTTGTCCTCGATACATGTCGGGCTTGGATACACACCTGCTGTGTGTGCATTGCCTGGGTGTTTAGTATGCTTGGGCGGCTCTCGAGGGAGCATCATAGATCAGTGGGATTTGGGACTGCTACCACACTTTCCCAATCCTCGTCTGACAGTTCCGAGGATCTTCCTCCCCGTGTGGAAGCCTGCTCTGCGGCTTCTTCCCCCTGGTTGGAGGGTCCGATGCTCATTCTCTCCGGTTCCGAGGAGCCGGAGGAAGTGGGCATCGGGGCGGGTGGTGAAGCAGGAATTGTTTCATCGCTTCATCCACCCGCCCAGGAGGAGCTGGTCGAGGTGTTGACTCGGGCTGTGGCCAAATTAAACATTGATTGGCCACAAGAGACGCTGGAAGTTCAGCCACCCAGTAGGCTGGATGACCGGTTTCTCTCGCACCGAGTTCAAACACCTCGCCGGGGCTTGCCATTCTTCTCGGATCTACACACCGAGGTGTGCAGATCTTGGAAGAGGCCCTATTCCTTGCGTGTTTCCAATCCCCCGGTATTGGACTATTCCAATGTTCTGGGGGCACGTGAGGCGGGCTATGGGGCGATGCCTCGGGTGGAGGAAGCTCTCGCGACCTACCTTTCACCCGATTCTGCATCGTCCCTAAAGGCTCCGGCATTGCCCACCAAACCCTGTCGGGACACCTCATCTTTGGTGGGCAAGGCTTATATGGCGGCTGAGCGGGCTGGTAGTTCCCTGCAAACTCTCTCGATCTTGCAGGCCTACAAGGCTGACCTCCTAAAAGAGCTTGACGAGGGCGAGGGTCCCTCTCTGGAGGATGTGCTGGAGCTCCGGAAGGCTGCAGATTTGTCTCTCCGCATCACCAAGGAGACGGCCCGTGCCATCGGCCGCTCCATGGCTTCCATGGTGACTGTGGAGAGACATCTCTGGTTGAATCTGTCGGGGATAAAGGAGAAGGATAAAACCTTCCTCCTGGACTCCCCGATGTCGCCTTCTGGGTTGTTTGGAGACGCGGTTAACGCCGTGGTTTCCAGACACCAGGAGGCGAAGAAACAGTCCGCAGCCTTCCACCAGTACCTCCCTCGCCGCTCAAAGCCCGGGAAGGCTGGCCCTAGTGGGCAGCCTCAGCCGTCCGCCAGCTCCTCGCACCGACAGGTGCAGAAGGAGAGCGTCGCCTCTAGAGCCCCTCCTCCGGGAGCTTGGCAACAGAGGTGGCGCTCTCAGCAGCAGTCTTCGGCTCCTAAAGGCGATCTGAGGAACGTACTTCAGGCGTGGAAGGCTGCTGGGAAGAAGTCCTAGCTGCGGCGGGACTTCTAAGAGCGGTCCCCCCCGTGAAGGGGCAACCGAGGTTGCTCCCTCCACGGCGCTCTGGGGAAATCGATGTGGTAATCCCGCCGTCTATGACGCTTCGGGCCACATCAATTTCCCGCGAACGCATGCTGCACCAGCCGCCTCTGGAAAGACCTGCGGCTGGGCAGCTCGCGCGTCCGCACACAGAGAATCGTTCCCAACCACTTCCTGCCGGTCAGCCGCTTCAGGGGGTTGGGGACGAGACTCGTGTAACACCCGACGCCAGCCTCGAGAGGCTGGTTCCCTTAGTAGATTATCTCGGCACATGGAAATGCCTTCCGAATATTTCTACATGGGTTCTGCGTACTGTAGAAAAGGGTTACAAACTGCAGTTCGGTCATCCTCCTCCAGGGTTCAGGGGGTTGAACTGGACCGCAGTGGTACCAGAGCGGGTTCGGGTAATGGAACTAGAAGTAAAATCCTTGCTGGCGAAGGAAGCCATAGAGCGCGTTCCTCCGCTGAAGAGGGAGTCCGGGTTCTACAACCGGAACTTTATAGTTCCCAAAAAGGATGGAGGGTTGCGTCCGATCATAGATCTGAGGGATTTGAATCTGTCTCTGAGGAGCTTCAGATTCAAAATGCTCACTGTTCCCATCATCGTGAGTCAGATCCAGTCCGAGGACTGGTTCGTCATGATAGATCTGAAGGACGCATACTTCCATATCTCCATCCTCCCATGTCACAGGAAGTTGTTGAGGTTCGCTTCCGGGGGCGAAGCGTACCAATATCGAGTGCTTCCCTTCGGCCTAGCCCTCTCCCCACGCACATTCACGAAGTGCATGGATGCAGCCCTGGCTCCATTGAGACTTCAGGGCATTCGTGTGCTGAATTATATCGACGACTGGCTCATATTGGTCGTATGAGATGGCAGTTCGGCATCGAGATGTCGTTCTGGCCCACATAAAGTGCTTGGGGCTTAGACTCAACACGAAGAAGAGCGTATTGACGCCGTCCCAGAGGACTACGTTCCTAGGGATTGTATGGGACTCGACAATGATGCGGGCACAATTGTCTCCCGCGTGAGTCGAGACCATACTGGCGATGGTCTCAGGAATAAGGCTAGGACAGCATCACTGTGAAGCACTTTCAGAGAGTGCTGGGGCACATGGCAGCAGCGTCCAACGTGATACCTTTTGGCCTGCTGCACATGAGACCCCTCCAGTGGTGGCTGAAAACCAAGGGGTTTTCCCCCAGAGGGAATCCTTTCCGTATGATCAGGGTAACGCGCAGATGCCTTCGTTCCCTAGTCATATGAAAGAAACCTTGGTTTCTGTCCCAGGGGCCAGTGTTGGGAGCGTCCTGTTGCCGGAAATCCGTTTCAATAGACGCCTCCCTCACTGGTTGGGGCGCGGTCATGGATGGCCGCTTTGCGAGGGGCCTCAGAGACAGATTCAAATCCCTCAGATCTATGATCGGACGCAACCCTCCATCCTTTTTGGGAACTATAAAGTACTGGCTGTAGAACCCGGAGTCCTGGAGAGGGTCCGTCGACAGGGGGTCAGCCTACTTCTGGTAGCACCCCGTTGGCCGACTCGAGTTTGGTTCTCGGATATCATAGCTCTGCTGGCAGGTCAGCCGTGGGAGATTCCTCTGAGGAGGGATCTCCTATCTCAGGCGGCGGGTACGATATTTCACCCCCGCCCGGAGATTTGGAACCTTTGGGTCTGGCCCCTGAGAGGGCCGGGTACCTAGAGGCTGGCCTATCGGCAGAGGTGATAGAGACCTTACTCAGTTCCAGGGCTCCGTCTACGAGGAGACTGTACAGCCTCAAGTGTAATGTATTGCAGGGAGCATGAGGTGAACCCAGTTAACTGCCCAGTGGCTTCAGTGCTGGAGTTCCTCCAAGATCGCTTCTCTGCGGGTCTAACCCCGTCCACACTCAAGGTGTACGTGGCTGCCATTGCGGCTTTCCACACTCCTATGGGTGATGGGCCTTTGGGTAGGCACCAGCTGGTTGTACAGTTCCTCCGTGGGGCTCGGAGGATGAGGCCTGCGGCTCGTTCCAGAGTTCCAACCTGGGATCTGGCAGTGGTTCTCGAAGGGCTGGCTGAGGCCCCCTTTGAGCCATTGGAGTCGGCTGAACCAAAGAACCTGACCCTTAAGGTGGCTTTTCTCCACGCCATTACCTCTCTAAGGAGAGTGGGAGATCTCCAGGCCTTGGTGGTAACGCCAACCTGCCTGGAGTTTACCCCGGGTGGAGTAAAGGCCATCTTACACCCTAGGCCGGGCTACGTGCCTAAGGTCCCATCAAGGGTGGTCAGGTCCTTGGTTCTGCAGGCATTCCATCCTCCGCCTCACGTGACGGCGGAAGAAGGGCTCCAGTCCTAGCTGTGCCCTGTCTCCGGCTTCACACTAGGACAGGCGCTACCCTCGGTGTGGCCTAGTGGGTACTCGATCCCCAAATCGTCGTTTCGACGCAGTGAGAGTTCCCTCGAAAGGGAACGGCTCGGGTTATGTATATAACCCATGTTCCCTGAGAAGGGAACGAGGACTGCGTCACGTCGCCACACCTCGGCACGCCTGGAGCGCATGCTTCAGAGCAAATAGCTGCCGACATTATGCGCCGGCTCCCCTTTTATACTTCCGGGTATGCCATCACAGTTACGTCATCCCGCACGCCAATCGGATTGGTTTAGTTTTCATTCAGACTTCAGATACGTTTCGACGCAGTGCTCGTTCCCTTCTCAGGGAACATGGGTTATATACATAACCCGAGCCGTTTTCTTGTCTCGTAGGTTGGCGTTAGAGTGAGGGACGTCATGATGACTGATGATTTACACCTGTGCTAGAGCTGATGCCGGCAGATTAAAGCAGCTCCCTTCAGTCATGATGAGCGCCATAGCGTCTTAGGGTTACATATATTATTAAATTAAATTAACTCAATAGGGAATTATGGGTATTCATATTTCGGGATTTATGATTAATCATAACCAAATCATAAATCTCCAAAATCACCCAAAAAGGGGGGGAATACCTAACCTATGTATTTATGCAATACATATATATATATATATATATATATATATATATATATATACACATATATATATATATATATATATATATATATATATATATATATATATATATATATATATATATATATATATATATATTTATTTATTTATATATATATATATATATATATATATATATATATATATATATATATATATATATATATATATATATATATGGTTAACAACAATTTACTGTAATTAACTACGGATATATATCTATATTAAATAATCACAGAATAACCTCTAAGGAGTTGATTCAAAATTCCTCTGATCCGTTCTGTTTAACGAACGAGCAGTAAAATCCTTATCAACTTTCACAAGGTCTTCTACCCAATTTCCGGGAAGTTTATCCCTCTGGCCACAAAGGACAAACTTTCCGAGTTATGGTATTAATTAAAGCATTCAATGATATAAGAGCTTGTAGCTTAGATCTGACATTAAAGTGATTTGTGAGCAACAACAATGACCATCAAAACGTGGATTACAATGGTTTTAATAATGATTGATACTACGATTACATACGACTAAATAAAGGATACATACAGAATAACGAAGAGTAAAGAAAAAGGATGAGAAGAAGGAAGGGAAGAAGGGTATGATCGGGTCCGATCCGAGACTTTCCCAAACGTAACCACTAGAGCCAGCAAGGACCATTATCACCTTAAACAGGGGCACAACATCTTAAAACGCATCTAAATTTCGATAGTATTGATACTTGCATGGTTTCTTTGTGTTGTGTAAAGCAAGATGTGTGCGTTGCCGTTTCTCAGAGTGTTCGTGCTGAAGCTCTCTCTTTGTAGATTTAAAGGTGTTAGAGGAGCGAGTGTCTTGGAAGGGAAAGTTCATCTCGTCCAAGCTGAGAAGGTTCCTCGTGCCCATTGATGAAGCGCGCCGCCAGCCGTGTTGTGGAGTGCGCCGCTGGCCGTGTTGCGGAGCGCGTCGATCTTCAAAGGAAACAACCAGCTTGGCTGAGCCGCGCTGATGTGATGGGAGGAAAAGAAAATTTGTCTCGTCGGAGTCCTTGCAAGTTGACTGAGCCAATATGTGCTTGTGTTTCTGTCCTTTAAAGTCCATTAACCTATGCCCATCTTCCCTGAGATGACCAACGTTGGTGTGAATTTCAGGCGGGAGAGAATTTCTTTGTTCGGACTTTATTACTCGATGGAATGTTCTTGCTGGAAGCCAGAACTAGTAAAGTTTCATTCCAAAAGGACTAAACATACTAACGGTACATCTCATAATCATATACTTTGCACCATTGACTAAGACAAAGAATAGTAGGGTAGGAAGGGGGGTTCACCTGCACCCGAAAGGTATATTTTTTTAACCTATTTTTTTGTAATCTTTAAGGTGTCTAGAAAAGGAATTTTGATGTTCCCCAAGCAAATTATTGTCCCATGTGTGATTTTTTTGTATCATCGTTTGTGTCCGTGCTTGATTTTCGGGTGTGAAAAATGAAAACTTTAAATCTACATAGAATCTGAACAATACATCCTACAGACACAATCCACCACATTTTCTCTTCATCTTTGCATGAGGAATTAATAGATATGAGGATTGTCATGATTAGATGATGTATGGTGCATTAAAACTCAAATAAACAACAAAAAATGTAAAACAAAATGGTGACATTGGATCACTGTAACTCCTCCCCTATGGACCCTATTGATATATGTTTTCTAACTTTTGTATTTTTACAGTCTGTAAGATGTCTAATAAGCAAATGTGGATGATCCCCACCTGAAATATTGTCACATGTATGTCTTTTCTTGCTATATTGGTTGCCACCCTGGATTTCCAAAAAAGCAAAAAAGAACATTTACAGAATGTCTTAACTGTACATTATGTAATGACAAATGTCTTTTTCAAACTGTTATATATTTGTAATGCTTTAGGTGTCTGATAAACATATTCCCCACTTTAAAATATTGTGCCATGTTTTTAATTTAGATTTGAATCAATTTGAAACTTAGAGCAATAAGTGTGGTCGAAAGTCAATAACACTGAAGGCCATCAGAAAGTCCAGACTTAGCAAGCCCAAAATTGAAAAAAGCTGTTTGGAGAAATCCAGTGCCACACTGTTTCAGTGCCGTCCCTTCTTCCCACCTTCTCTACTAACAGCCATCGTTGATGACAATCTGGGAAACGGAAAATGATTGATGATAATCTGGGAAAATAAAACTGATGCATGCTAATCATCCTCAAAAAAGAGCAGGGAGATATAAATGGTGAGTCTGAAAAATATACTCCTCTACCAAGTTTGAAGCTGTGTTGAAGACATTAGGGATAAAGAAAGTCAACACTGTTATACTATAATAGCTAATTGGCTAGTTGGTGATCATTGCTAATCATGCCCAAGTCAAAGTCTAAGTCAAAGAAACACAAGGAAAAAAATTATACTGAGTCTGAAGAGTTCAATCCTGCTACAAAGAAATCCAAGAGCGATGATGGTGACAAATCAAAAGACCATGGTCCTGAAAATTTTACATGTACATGGCTTTGAGCATGCAGATTTCACACCACTTAGTAAAATTAAAGGGTCTGCTACTGACAAGCTGGCTCTGCTACACAGCATTCGTGATAGACGTCTCCAAGAAGCTCTTGATTCTGAAAAACTGGCTATCATCGAGCCTGCTACCAAAAGTTTACAAAGAACCAGGGACTCTTACAGGAAAGACCTACTGTGACATCTCAGCAAGCTTCAACATCACGCTCACCACATAAATGTGGGTCCTCCTCATCTAAGCATCTGTTTCCCCCAGAGTGTATCTTCTGTATTGGGAAAGACCGAACGATGCATCAAGTTCCCAGTATATAAGGCTAAGGACAGAGCATTGAAGGAGCCTACATGGAAACAGATTACGCCTCAAGCCTTTGAACTTGGATTTCACCGTCTACATCGCATGGTGCAAGGTGAGGACCTTTTTGCGAGAGAAGCAAATTATCATCAGTCATGTCGCAAGTCATTCAACCTGAAATATGCAAAGCATATCACATCCTGAGGTAAAGCCCTAGCTACCAACCCTGTCAGTGAAACAGAGCAGACTACCATGGCTTCTGCACATCAGATGTCATTTAATGCTGTACTTGATGTCATTCAAGATGATATCAAGTGATAAGACAGAACAAGATTGTGCGGCTTGCATGACTGCGGCTTGTCTACAGCCAAGAGTTGGAGAGAAATGGCTTCCCCAATCCCGAGTACAGAAGTGAGAAACTGAAGAGAAAACTTGAGGAGCATGAGGGATTGGCATTTCTATGGTCACAGCAGATTTGAAGGGTTGTATCACCCATAGCTTGATATTCAGTGCTAGCTTATCCATCTCAGATGCAGTGAGAAATGCATATATGATGGGGAGCACGGACAAGTATGAAGATGTGTTCCTTCTTCTTCGTGGTACAATAAAGAAGACATACAGAGAGTCAAATTCTCTTCCTTGGCCTCCGACAGCTGATGATCTGGTCATGTCCTTGGATGACCTCCTCCCATCTAATCTCATGAGGTTCCTGACCGTCATGATTTCTGGTGATGCTGACTTGGAGAAGAGTGAGAAGACAAGACGCCTTGTGCTGTCTATAAGTCAGGTATGACAACTCTCCATTTTTATATATGTTTTGCCTTTAAATATTGCATATGTTTTATTTTGTGTACACTATAGTTGCTTGAACCCTTTATTATTTCTGGACATCTGCCATGCTGTGACAAAGGGAGAGTGGAAGTTGCCTAAGCATATCCTCCTCTGTACCACTATAGGTCACCTTTATCGCAGTAAACTACTGACTACTATTCTCAGTAGGCTATATCACTGTGAAACTTACGACTTTGACTTGGAACTTGAGACCGCTCTAACCAAGGCCCTCAATGAGGTTTCCATCTCTCTAGGTCCACAAATTATTACTGGTGAGGGAAACTATTTGTTTCATCTCGAGTGGGACAATTTGAAAATAACGACTAACATTCATGGCTCAAATGTGGTGAACTGGACCGGTGGGATCATGATACAGGAGGTGAAACCTGGATTTGATGCCCCCAACTCTCTGGAAATTCAACGAATGCTCCCACTCTACGAGCGGAACAAGACACGCTCTCTTAAGGTAGACATACCTGAGACCCTAAACACCGTCCATATCTATAGCCGAGTCGGCCCCAAATTTCCTGAGGGAGCAGTTTTTACTCCACCCACAGCAAACAAATGGTAAATGGACTGCATTTATATAGCGCTTTCAACAGACCCATGGCCATCCAGAGCGCTTTACATCTTGCCTCACATTCACCCATTCATACAAGGCGCCATCCAGCTAGTCGGGAGCAACTGGGGTTAGGTGTCTTGCTCATGGACACCACAACACTTGGTCAGGTGGAACCGGGGATTGAACCACCAACCTTCCAGTTTGTAGACAACCTACAAAAACCACTGAGCCACTGCCGCCCCAACAACAAAGTTTACTCAAACTGCATCCAAGAGTATCGTGTCTGGCTACTTGTCCAAGTTGTGGAAAGCAGTGGATCAAAGCAACTTGTTGCAGGTGTGGCAAGGCGGGTTAGATTCCGCCCTGTGATTTGTGTTGAGTTCGGAGTTCAGGTTACCCGGTTATACGTCATCGTCACAGACTTTGTTGTTGTGCGTGTGCAGTTCCGTGGGAGCCAGGTTACTGTCCGAATTAATGCGACGTTGCTTGTGGGTGCAGGCTGTCCCTATCCGAGGTATGTTTATTCTGACAGACTAACGTTTGTTTTGATGTGATCTCCGGTAAACCCATGTTTCTATCTTAGTGCGGCTAATGTGTTTGAACGGATGTAACATCTCTGCACGCTGGCGGGTTGCCTATTGTGAACGAGACTGCGTGTGAGTAACTTAATCCTCTGTGGGTCTAGCGATCTACTATGGGGTAGGTAAATCTAACCACTTGAATAACCTGAGGTGGGTGTTTTTTTTTAATTCATTCATTAATCGTTTTCTCTTTTAGTGCAGTAAACCACTTGTGAGCGGTTCATCATTGTGGACTGGAGGCAAAATGCTCCATTGATAACGTCGCTAAGACAGCACTGTTGTTTTCTGCTGCCATTTAATATCACTGTGATCATCGTGATTCATTATTTGTTTTTGTTAGCTTACTTTGCATCTGCATATGGTTGTAAATGCTTGTTGTACTAGTGTGTGGCTAGCTTCCGAGCTGTCCGTCCATGCATGACGTAGCTGCATGTGATGGTATAATTAAGCCTCACTTAATGTATAACCACCAGCCGTTTGGTTATCCTTGAGCCCTTTGCTCTGTGTGTTCCTCAAAGATTGCGAAGTGAGCAACATTTTTCTGTTTTGTAAGCCTGGTTTTGATTTCTGTGATTTAATGTTTAATTGTGTTTTTGTGTGGTTCATTTCATTTTTGTTCATAGCCTTTGGCTGTTGTAACGTGGCCACATTGTGAACTTTCTAGGTCACCACCAGCCAGGCTAACTACTGTGCTCAGTAATTTCATAAGTTTGCAGCCAACTGTGAAGGTGTATCATATTGTGTTTTTTGTTTCTTTTAGGAGCTGAAGGCCCGCCCTGTGCAGAGGAGCTAGCTGTCTGTCCTCTTTTGGTGGTGGTTTATTTCTGGCCTGGTGCACACTTAACAGTGAAAAACTTTTGTCTACCTCAAAGTTTTTATATATTAAATTATTGTTGAGGAAATAAAAAAAGAGTATTTTTGTATTTTGATCCACGTCTCTTGTCGTCTGTGGTCACGAACCAGCGTGTCTTGTATAAATTTCTCCGTGTAGTGAAACGGGGTGGCGTAGTCTGCTTTTCATTTAATTATACTTTTCCTCATAAGTGTAACTGTAATTTACCTGATCCATCACCTCGCCACACAGGGTTTGCTGGCTTTGTATCAGCCATTGGTTACAAGCCCTCTCGAAGATCTACCATCGACTACTTCACCCCAATCAACCAACCTTTTACAGAGTACTCAGTCATAAAGGAGCTGCTAAAACAGTCTGAGGAGGCCACCATGGATGGCCCTGCCTCTCATTTGGAAATTTCCAGATGAGTATGAAAAGCATGTGGTCACCCCAGGACCCTTCCACACTGGGATGAACTACATGGGCATGGTGGCAGCCCACAAATGCAAGGGCTCAGGCTACACTGAAATCCTCATCGAGTCAGAACTAGTGGCTGTATCGAAGGAGTCCTGAAGGGGAAGGCATTTGCAAAAGCACTGTTCTGTCTCAAAACAGTCAGTGAAGCCATGGAAAAATCTGTGAACAACGTGCGCAGCATCATACTGAAAAAAAAGATTGGAGAGGATGAGACGCTTACCACCAGATCCAAGGTGGATCTGTCCCGGCTATCGCCCTGCAGAGACAACCTGGTCCCACACATCAACTGTGTCAACCACCGTCTGGCCATCTACAAGAGAGCAGCCACACCGATATTCTGGTGTCCCAAGCCCCATGATCCTGGCCAAGGCTGGTAAAAGACTGAAGAGGGTACCCTGGAAACAGTGTGGTCTTTTGGACCTATCCTACCCACTTCACTCACTGACTTGCTGGAGGAAACCGGCAAGGAGATTGATGGAGACGGTGAAGAAGACGAGGAGCAAGAGATCGATTATGAAGACCTGCTGTATGATGAATAGACATCATTGCCCATGACCTTTTGACCTTTTATTAGAATCACTCTTTTCTATTTCAGTTTATTCTAATGGGGATTTGTTCTACCCTTTACACATATTTGACTATATGAGTGGTTTTCTGTTTTGTTTCAATAAATATAATACCAATATAACGGTTTGAATAGTTACTCCTTATTATGAGAGATGTTCATTTGGACCAACATGTGACAATATTTCAGGTGGGGATCATCAACATTTGCTTCTTAGACATATTAAAGACTGTAAAAATACAAAAATTAGAAAACATATATCAATAGGGTCCATAGGGGAGGAGTTACAGTGATCCAATGTCACATATATTTTTTATTTTTTGCGTTTATATGAGTTTTAATGCACCATACATCATCTAATCATGACAATCCTCATATCTATCAATTCCTCATGCAAAGACGAAGAGAAAATGTGGTGGATTGTGTCTGTAGGATGTACTAATCAGATTCTATGTAGATTTAAAGTTTTCATTTTTCACAGCCGAAAATCAAGCACGGACACAAAAGATGGTACAAAAAAATCACATATGGGACAATAATTTGCTTGGGGAACATCAAAATTCCTTTTCTAGACACCTTAAGGATTACAAAAAACTAGGTTAAAAAAATATACCTTTCGGGTGCAGGTGAACCCCCCTTCCTACCAGACTAGAAAGAGGAACCTTTAGACATCAAACATGCCTTGGTTTAAACACATAAAAGCAGTGCATCTTCTTTACGGAGCCATTTTGAGCATTTAAGATGGCTCTGGGGTCATCATCGAGAGTGTCATTGGTTGTGGGATATTTGGCTTGACAACCGCAGGAGAGTCAGACACCAAGTGCTGCTGTGAAGGAGCCAAACTCTAGATCCGGGTTTAAATGTCTAAATACACAAGGGAAGCTTCACCTACATGACCAAAGACAGGCCGATAGAGAGGGGAACAGTACATTGCTTCAACCAACTGTTACAGTCATCTTCACTAACATTAGACAGTGTGTGTTGGGTATTGTAAAGGAAGAGTAGAGCAGTAGAGCAGGATCTGAGCACAGAAAACACACAGGAGAAGGTACAGCGGGGCTAAAGGCTCCTTTGGGTTTATTCTCCTCTGAAACACTAGATGGCACAAACACTTTCCAAAACTTTTCAAGATGCTCATGGAGATTCATGATCACGGGCAGCAGCGCAAACATGATTCTGTCATCTAGTATTTCTGTAATCTAGTAGCAAACAAGAATCATATTTCATAAGAATATATTTATCTTGTTAATGATTTTCAGTTTTGTTAAAAAATTATGTATTTTTAAAATATATTTTAATGACAGTATATTTATTGAGAAAAAATGTATGATTGTATTTGTCAAAATAAACAGAAAATCGTTCGAACTTTGCTAAAGTGATTGTTTTGAACAAGTTGTAACTTACACATTATTAAACATGTCTTTTCCCCTTGTCACCTCATACATTTATACCATTTTTACACAAAATAAATCACTTTTATGATTTATTTTCACACACAGTCTGTTGCTCCATCAAAGTTCGATACACACATGTATATTTTTTCTGCAATCATACACTATGGGAGTAAGGCCGGCAACACACAAAAATAAAAATGGACACGCCACGCAGCTGAGACGCTCACGCCACGCTTGCCGGCCTAATGAAAAGCACAATTTTCTTAAGGCCTTTAGCCTCATTGTACCTTATATCAAAAATACAGGACAATAACAGCCACTAAACACAGACGAGAACGGCCCCAGAATGACTAAACTAAGGGCTGTACATGTGTGACAACGCTTGAGAAAACTGCACACAATTCAACAGCATATCATGACACACACAGTCAGGAGAGTCACATCACAACACGTTTAGAAGGAATCACGCCTCATGTGAATTAGGGTCATATATCTGCAGAACTGATAAGAGCACATCACGTGTTTCTGAATGACTTTGAGCCTGTAGACCCGCAGAGATGTAGCACAGCCGGGTTATATTCAGCTTAACATGGCTTTACAGGAACACTTGAACATGTGTAACCGTGCACAACAATCAGATTATGGTCAGAAGCAAAACCATTTATGAACTGAAAACACGAGTGTTTGTAATGTTAATGCAAGCTGTGATGTTAAACGGGTGAATACTGTAAGCGTGTGGTTTCTGAAGGATTGTGTAGTGTCCACAGGAGGGCGACCTTTGACCTTAAGCTATCAAATATAGTCATTATGTTTTTTGCATATGTTCAATGTTTTATTACTGTTTTGCTTTATATTATATTACATTTAGTTTTACTGTTGTGTTCCATTGAAGCCATCTAAATTCATTTAAATACTTTCAGCCAATGAGGACACAGGACTGAAAGAGGCTGGCGTTAACATAAAGCATCCAGTACTTTGTGTTTGGGTGGACAGAGACTGGACGATATGTGTTTCTGCTCCTGTCTGGATCCCATTGAACTGTCCCTGCATTTCAGATGAGTCCTCGATGGCAAAGCACGTGTTTGGAGTTATTAATCTTTATCACTATAATGCGTTAGACACACACAAAAAAAGGAAAAATATATAGTTTATACAATTTCAGAAAGAAAACAAGGGTTAGGGTTACTGTAATGTGGGATAACAACAAAACGCATGCTCTAAGAATGTTAACACCCCATAAGAAAAAACCTGTAGGGATGGAATAAAGTGTGTAGTGGCTTTCCTATAAGAGAGGTGGTAAGATGCTCGTCACTCATCATGTCCACACAGTGAAATCTGCTTCTCTGCACTTGTTGTCCATTTACTCAAATGCATAGGCTGTTGTTCCAGAGTTTAAAGCTGTGGATCTACAGTAAGAACCTCATGTTCCCGCCACCCGTCCCTGCAGATACAACCCACAGGAAGTTTAACTATCATGTGATATTACTGGTGACCACACCTACACCACTGGTGCACACTGCCATCTAGTGGTTAAACCATTACATCTGGCTCCTACAGAGTGTAGCATATCCAGCAGAGGGCCATAGAGATCCATTCATTTTCTGGTGTAGCCAATTGCTCCTTTTGTGAACACAAATTTAAACTTTATCAAATGCATTAAAATTTAAAGTTTGGAATTTATGGTTGTTTGATGTGTTCTGGAATGTGTTTTTGCAACAATACCACATAAGTTGCCACTGAAAGCCAAGACTTATAAAACCATACACTTTAAGTAATAAAAACAAATATGTGAATAAAACAAGCAACAAGAAGCAGAAATTAACTTTATTGGTAATGTAAATCTTTTGAAAGTATTTTATGAAATGATTTTGCAATATTTATTCATTTTCAATGTAAAAATGTTGACTGTCCATTATTATTGTTGCTGTAATATATATATTGTCATATTTTCTTTTAAAAGTGCAGTGTGTAGTATTTATGAGGATATAGTGACAAAAATGCAATATAATATACATAACTATGTTTTCAGACCGTTTTGTTTTTATGACCTTAGAATGAGCCGTTTCTCTCTACACAAACCGCAGGTCCCTTACAGTGAAGCCGCCATTTTGCGGCGTCATGTTTCTACAGTAGCCCTAAAGGGACAAACTTCTCTACAGAGCGCTAGCTACTCTCTGCTGTCTCATGCTGCGTTTACACCAAACGTGAATAGAGCGTCAGGACCGAGTGATTTCCATGTTAAGTCAATGGAAAGGCGCGTTGATGCGCGTCTGGAGGTCCTGTGGCGCGATGGACACGATTCCGCCTCATTCACGCATCCAGTTCGCGAGAATGACATGAACTTGATGCGAATTGAGCGTCTTGCGCGATACGCATGAGTGGTGCTTTTTGTGAACTCATGCCTTTGAAGTGAATTAGCGTCTGACGCCCGAGTTGAAAAATTTGAACTTTGGTGTCAATTTGCGCCGCGTAAACCAATCAGGAGCCTGCTCGCTGCTGTCACATCGTGAAGTGACGTGATGAGAATCCCTGCATAATTTAGAAATACTACTGTTGTGTCACAAAATGTAGTTTGTGAAAATGTAGTTGTTTAAAGCTCAAATTTGTTTATAAAGAAAGCTCCTCTCTGAACATGTGATCTGGTGTGTGTGGAGTTGATCATGTGATCTGGTGTGTGTGGAGTTGATCATGTGATCTGGTGTGTGTGGAGCTGAACATGTGATCTGGTGTGTGTGGAGTTGAACATGTGATCTGGTGTGTGTGGAGTTGAACATGTGATCTGGTGTGTGTGGAGTTGATCATGTGATCTGGTGTGTGTGGAGTTGATCATGTGATCTGGTGTGTGTGGAGTTGAACATGTGATCTGGTGTGTGTGGAGTTGAACATGTGATCTGGTGTGTGTGTGTGTGTGTGGAGTTGATCATGTGATCTGGTGTGTGTGGAGTTGAACATGTGATCTGGTGTGTGTGGAGTTGTGAGCTCCAGGCGATCACCGCGCACTCAGCGCTCATTAACCCCGGCGAGAGCAGCCTTTCCTCGGCCAGTCCTTCTGATGTTTGCTGCTGGCTCTGATGTCCTGTAGTGGTTCGTCTTGTGTGGATCTAACGGGTGATATTTGCTCTCATGAATCATCATTTGTTGTCTGCCAAATTGTTTTGACTGAGGGCAAAGAGAAGTTTCATAACTTTATTCTTTAGGATATTTAAATATACATGCAGTGAAGATAATGTAGGCGTTGCCTGGACCACATTTCTATGGCTATTAATGTTAAATATATATTTTTAATGAAAATAAAAAAGCGCCTTGAACGCGCGTACAATTCGCGGTGGACGTGCGAATGGATTCAAAACGTTCAAGCATCCAACTAGACGCAGTAGACACGATTTTGACGCTCTATTCGTGTTTGGTGTGAATGCAGCATAAGGAAGGTACACAAACACACACACACACCAAATACAAAAATGTTCAATCTCAGCAGAGTACCACACATTCACACACACCAAATAGAAACAAATTTCTCACAGGTGATGCATTTAACATGCACACGTTTCTGATTCATCTGGCCTTACAACAACACTTGGGCACGTTAACTAGAATACAGCAAACATTACCTATCTTATCAAGAAGGGTACGTTCTTCATCCTGACAGTGAAGCAGTAAACCTATTGGCACTGTGTTATGTAATAGCGTGTACTTATTGCGCAAGCTACCTATTACCCGTTCTACATGTATCCTAAGGTGTGCTATAGCACGTGTGCCTTCCACATCCTTAGCATCGAGCTGACATCTGCTTTTAGTGAATGCAGGAATTTTAAGGACCTGAGCTGTAAGGCGAAGCTCTTTATTTACCGGTCGATCTACGTTGAGGTGGCTCAGGCATCTATTTTGGATGCCTCCTGGACGCCTTCCCAGGGAGGTATTCCGGGTACGTCCCACCGGGAGGAGACCCCGGGGAAGACCTAGGACACGCTGGAGGGATTATGTCTCCCGGCTGGCCTCAGGGTTCCCCCGGAAGAGCTGGAGGAAGTGGCTAGGGAGAGGGAAGTCTGGGTGTCTCTGCTTAGACTGTTGCCCCCGCAACCCGGCCCCGGATAAGCGGAAGATGATGGATGGATAGAAGGAACTAACAGTCACATGATTAGCTTAGATCATTACAGACCAATCACTGGAACAAATCACAATGAAGAATGATTTGGTTTTTGAGTTTAAATGTACTGTTCAGGAGACTCACTTGGTTGGTGTGTCGTGATCTCCTGGCCTTGAATAAAACCTCATTCCTGCAAAGAGCAACTTGGGAGTCGTGCAGCTGAAGAATAGAAGTACTAAAGATTATACACTCAAAAGACCACAAAAAGACAGCTCAAGTGTGACTGAGGTAGTGATAAGCTTCTTGACTTACTTCAGGGACATAGGGATGAAACCATTACCGGTTTCACGATAAACCACGATAAAATTTAGTGACGGTTAGTAATATCGTATAAAATTTAATTATCATTAAAACCGCGTGTGATTATCACGATTGTGAAAACTCGCGGTAAATCTTGTCCAGTCAGCGTCAGTCTGATGCAGGCGCAGCGCTTCATTTTGAATGAGAAGAAATGTCAGAAGGCAGTGACAGCGCCGGGAGATTTTCCAGCCTTCTAAAAGGACCAAATATGAGGTGTGGTCATATTTTGGCTTTTACAAAAGTCCTGAGGGAAACTTAATCGAGCATGGTCACCCTGTCTGCAGAACATGCCAGAAGAAAGTCGCTGTAATAGGGGGAACACTTCAAAACTACGAACACAAGGCAAGTGGACTTTAACCTCAATACCAAAACTACGTCTGGGAAATAATAACGTGAAGCGAACAAACAAATTCAGACAAGACTAGGGTGACATTTAAGGGATAATCAGGGCTTGACATTAACAACCGCCATTTGTGGGTGTAACGTTATCTCGGCTGCACACTAGCCACTCTGGCTGTTGAACTTATTATAGTCTTCTCAAAAGCCGTCTGTTATAATCGTGTTGCGCATTATAACCACTCACACGTGTTTCTATTGAGTTTATGAATGCGATGTCGTCTCATAATCAGAGGCGTTCAGATTAGCCGGAGTTTAGTTTAGAGTGCGCGCCGCTCTCACTCACTTAAATCTGCACATTTAAAGCAGAGATAAACGTGCGATGTACGCAGGAGATTCACTCATCATACCAGTGTTAATTTCGTTGATGAAGACTATGACGAAAAATATTCGTCAACTAACCTTTTTCACAGACGAAAACTAAATAAAAACTAAATAAAAAGTCAGATATGATGACGAAGAACGTGACGAAATATAACTGACACTTTAGTCAACGAATAAAAATGAGACGAAAATATATGGGAGGGACGAATGGAGAAGAGATCCAATCATAAGTACTCTTTTTGTGGGCCGTGTTGGGAAGAAATCCAATCAGAGCGAATCTTTGAGGGTAGGTTGATCTATGCAGAAGCAGCCGAGCCATTTTAAAAAGCCGCGGCAAATGCAAGCGCAACTGCTAAACAAACGCAGCAGCAGTTACACAGAAAAGAGAACAAAGATGAGTTTGCAGAAATTCGCAGTTTCGAGGACGTTTTCATAACAGTTAAGTTGTTTACATTATATTTAGTTGTGGTTGCACAGTCTTAGTTACACAGCTGGGTGATTTCAGTTGACTTTTGCCGTGCACCTGGTCCAAGGGCAATGACAAAACAGAAATGTCAGAGGCAGAGCTAACGTTAGGTCTAGGACGAAAACGAAGAATTGACATCTGGTCACATTTCACATATGACAACAAGGACAACAAGACCGCCTGCAAACCGTGTGGAGCAAAAATCACTGGGAAAAACACCACCAACTTGAAGCGACATTTACAGACGACTCATCCAGAAATACATGCCAAGGTAAGCGTACACGCTAAGTTTAATTGATCAGATAAACCACCGTGTTTCCGCTAGCTGCTAAACTTGGAATAAAATAGAAGCTAAAGAAAACCACTTCTGAACTGTATTGATTAGACGATTGTCTCACTGAATTAATATGAGTATAATATTCAATGTCCTCAAATTGAATCAAATGTGTACTAGTATAACGTTAGTAGGTGTGTGTGTGTGTGTGTGTGTGTGTGTGTGTGTGTGTGTGTGTGTGTGTGTGTGTGTGTGTGTGTGTGTGTGTGTGTGTGAGACCGAGCGAGAGAGATCTGATTAGATCGGGGCAATAAAGAAAATAAATCACAACTTCATTCCCCCTTTATTCACCCTCACAGATACAGAAGACGTATGATGACAGAGATGACCATGGGCCAAGTGGAAATAAAGCTAGTGCTGCTAGTGCAACCCAGCAGCAGGCCATCTCTACAGATTTCCTATGTCCTTCAAAGTACAAAACCGAACCGAAGGAACAACAGACCATGGAGCAGGCCATAGCTAGATGGATTGGACGCACAGGTTTACCACTCACAACAATTGAAGATGAGGACTTTGTGCTAATGATGGAGATAGTGGATAGGAGACTAACAGTTCCAAAGAAAACTAAAATGAGCAATTTGATTGAAACACAGTATGAACATGAAAGACTAAAATTCAAAGAGAGACTGGCTGCTGCCCGGAGAGTGTCCATTGGCCTTGACTTGTGGACAAAAAAAGGACTGACAGCCTCATTCCTCGCTATAAGTGCATGCTACTTTTGAGTTGAACTAAGTAAACCTGTACCTATATTGTTGGCCCTTGAACAAGTAGCTCACCCACACACTGCACAGTCTATTAAGGCATGTGTGGACAAATGTATGCAAGAGTGGGCCAGCAGAAGATCCTGACGGTAATAACGGACAATGGGAGTAACATGGTGGCAGCCTTTAAAAACACCACAGCAGAAGAAACCAGCTCTGAGGACGACTCCCCTGGGTCCACGATGGAAAGTGACTCTGAAATTGATGACCAGCGGTGAGCCATGTTTAATTTATTCTTTTACATGACAGTCAATTATCACATGAATGATTTTCCCCCTGCCACACACTACATATATACATTATATATACAGACACATACCAGCCAATTTATTAGGTTTAGACTTTTTTTTTCTTGTTATTAGGTACCATCATGTTGATATGGAAATGGACCGGACACCGTGTGTGGTGCATACCATACAACTAGTGGTCCACATGTTGCAGAAAGAGACAACTGTCAAAACTGAGTCCTCGATAAAGCAAGGTCTGTGGTAAAGCTCTTTCGCAAGTCCTCAGTTGCAACACAGAGGTTATTGGACCAGTGTGGGGTTATTGTTGTAAATGACTGCCCCACACGCTGGTCAAGCACATTTAACATGGTCACACGACTCCTCACAGTCAAAGATGCAGTCTGTCAAATCTCAAATGACATGGGATGGGACAATTTGCTTACTAGTGAGTGGCAAAAGCGTTCATCACTGCATGACTTACTGCTGCCTTTTGCGGAACACACTAAAACCCTCCAGAGTGACACCACATCAATGTCCCTAGTGGTTCCTGCCCTTTTTGATCTGCTGAGCCACCTAACTGACTTTGCAAAGAACACTCGGTACAGAGACCTCGTCACTCTTGCAGAGAAAATGAGATCAAATCTGAACCAGCGTTTTTCTTGCCTCTTAGATTCAACCAATGAAAAGTTCTCAGCACTTGCAGCAGCTGCCTGCTTTGTTAACCCAACTGTCTGTGAAATCCTTGTTAATGTTGATGTGGCTGATGGAAATATCCAGGAACTGCTGAAACAGGCAGAAGACTATGTGGTCAAATGCACTTTCCCACACACAAGACAGGAGGACCAGTCTGAAGATGATGCAGAAGAAGAGGTTATTGAGGAACCAGAAGCAGCGCCATCCTCAAAGCAGCCGGTGTTTAGGTTCCTCTCAAAATGCTCAAGGCCTAAACAGAAAACCTCCACAACTAGCATCAGGCAGCAGATCATCAAGTACAAGGAAGAACTTTCACATCCCATCACTGAGGACACAGGGACAGACTTCTGGCTGGCAAAGAGTGACAGTTTTTATCACAATTTAAAACCTTTTGCGTTAGACTTGTTGGCTATGCCAGCTTCTCAAGCTTTTGCGGAGAGGGTATTCAGCATCACAGGTGACCTCACAAGAGGACGGCGCAACAGGGGAAGGGTCACATTGGAGCGAAGTGCTTTCCTTAAAATGAACAGAGACAAATAGAACTGTTGTATTTACTGCTATTTACAGCATTTCCTGTAGTAGTATATGCACAACTTGAAAGTTACTGATCTTGTATTTTTGTTTTTTGTAATTATTTACAGAAGAATTAACAGAAGAATATTTTGTGCAATGACATTACAACCAATGCATATTTTCTTTTACATACGTTTTGTTTTTCTTTTCAAATCTCCTTGATTTTGCACACAATGCACAGAGTAATAGATGATGAAGAAGATGATGATGCTTACAGAGTTGTGTGCTTTTTAGTTTAATTTGATATTTACCTGTATTTTTAATGCTGAGAGAGCAGGGTTTTTTTTTATTTACTTGAACATTAAGGAGTGTTTCTTTGGTAGTGTGTGTAATGGCATTACAGCCAAAACATCTTTTATTCTACATTTGAGCATTGTAGTAATCTGTTCTGTTCAAATCTTGTTGATTTTGCACAGAGTAGCAAGGCATTCTAAGACATTGTAGCCTAGCAGTTATTTAACTTCTCTTGAGGTATGTGAACAGTAACAGTAGTGCATTTTCTGTATTTAGAAACCTTGTGCAATGGCATTACTTTTTATTGTTTTTGAGAATTGCACTTTATTTTTCTTAATGTTTTTGATTTTGCACAGACAGTAGAAGACAGTAAGTTTAGAGTTAGGTGGTTGTCTATTTCAATAATACTGTACTTCATCTTGAAAGAATGTCATATGCATTGCATATCATTCAGGGAGAATGCATATCTTTTTCAGAGAGCATGTATATTTTTCATGGAGAGCAGGCCTTATGTTTATTTTATGTGAGATTATCTTTTGTGAAAAAAGTTAAGGTCAGTGTTTTTGACATTAAGAATAAAATAAAATACATGTTTTGTGTTACAGCCATTAAATCTGTGTATGTATTGCATATTCAAACCTTAATACCATTCCATAACAGACTGATGGTTAGTCAAGTCAACGAAGTCGGCCTTTTTAAAAAAAAAAACTAGACTAAGACTAAAAGACTTAAGACTAGACTAAGACTAAAACTCTTATGACATTTAGTCGACTAAAACTAGACCAAGACTAAAAGATTTCAGATGACTAAAATGTGACTAAAACTAAATGGTGTGTTATTCAAAAGACTAAGACTAAATCCGAATTTGCTGTCAAAATTAACACTGCATCATACCGTGGTTGACTGTTTTTGTTCTATTTCAGCTGCGAAATTGGTTTCAAACAAACACAGCAGAGCCACAGCGCATCTGATATGACTGGCATAACGCTGGCGAATTTAGGGGCCGTCTCTAAAGTTACATACAACATTGGTAACGTTATACACGTTTCTGACTTCAATAGCATTTGAAGAGAATGACAGTCATAAAACTGACTGTAAAGTGTTCATCTAGGTGTCAGGTATGATGCACACCTTTTGATATTTAATAAAATAAACTGTCAAATCATATGGAAATATGGATATGCATTATTTCACTAGGATACTGTTTGGGCTCTTACACAAAATATGCTAGATTTAAATGCATCATTGCTGAACACTAATGAGAATATTGCTTGAGAATATATTTACAGAGATAATATTAGAGATTATATTTACGACAAATTATTTATGCATTATGTGTTGCTATTTACGACGGCCATTATAAGGAAGGAAATCCCACAGAATAGAATCTATCTTAAAAAAGTGCCTAGAGCTGCTTTAGTTATTTGTTGTTTGTTGATTTTCAAATATAAAACTTGTTGAAATGTTTTAAGTGTGTGCATCTGTTCTTTCTGAACACTTTCATCTCATTTGAACAAAACCGTGAGTATATTGATAACCGTAATAATTTGGGTCACTATAATCGTGATGTTAAATTTCCATACCGTTTCATCCCTACAGGGACATATTGTATTGTATATATTCAGGGAATTACCTCGAGATACTGTAGTATATTATTTTATTATTTATTATATTATTTAACCTGCATAATTAAAAAATACTACTATTGTGTCACAAAATGTAGTTTTAAGACTTTTTCAGATGAGAATGTAGTTGTTTAAAGCTCAAATCTGTGGTTTATTTATAAAGAGAGCACCTATTTAAAAAAAAATAATCTTGCGTTTTTGGAGTTGTGAGCTCAGCGCTCATTAACGTCTCGGGTTATGACTATAACCCTTGTTCCCCGAGAAGGGAACGAGACACTGCGTCATCGTGACGACACTTTGGGGAACGCCCCTCGCGTAAAGCGTCTGAAGAAACTGTGGAATCAGCCCAATCCGATTGGTGTTGCGTGATGACGTAGTATGTGACGGCATACCCGGAAGATACAAAGAGACGTCTGAACGCAACAGAGATAGCGTTCTTTGTGATGAAGCGAGCGCTCTGATGATTGGGTGG
Organism: Gobio gobio; assembly: GCF_949357685.1. NCBI lineage: Eukaryota > Metazoa > Chordata > Actinopteri > Cypriniformes > Gobionidae > Gobio > Gobio gobio. The sequence continues at coordinate 2,528,648 of NC_137103.1, forward strand.
ACACGAGACGCAGTGTCTCGTTCCCTTCTCGGGGAACAAGGGTTATAGTCATAACCCGAGACGTTCCCCTTCGAGGGAACTCGAACTGCGTCATCGTGACGACACTTTGGGGAACGAGTACCAACTATCCCACACCAATCATACCCACCCCAGTGTGAAGCTGGAAACCAGGCACAACTAGGGGGCGAGCACTCTCGCAACAGGCGTCTCAGGGAGATGCAGACTATAAAAACGAATGAAGGTGTGAGGGGTGGCCCACCCCGCCGCCTCGCAGATCTCCTGCATAGAGGCTCCAGAAAGGAGGGCCACAGAGGAGGCCATGCTCCTAGTAGAATGGGCCCTCACGGCTAAAGGTGAAGGCAAGTTGCGCACCTGATAAGCCATGGCTATAGCCTGGACAATCCAACTACTGATCGTCTGTTTGGACGCAGGCAGCCCCTTCTTGGGTGAGCCAAAACACACCAACAACTGGTCTGACCTTCTCCACTGAGCAGACTTCTCCAAATAGATCCTCAATGCCCGCACGGGGCAGAGGAGGTGAAGTCGGCTCTCTTCCGCCGTCACGTGAGGTGGAGGATGGAATGCCTGGAGAACCACTGACCTTGCCCTGTTAGATGGCACCTTGGGCACGTAGCCCTGGCTGGGATGCAAGATGGCTTTAACCATGCCAGGGGCAAACTCCAGGCAAGTCGGCGTGACCGCCAAGGCCTGGAGGTCCCCCACTCTCCTCAGAGAAGTGATGGCAAGGAGAAAAGCCACCTTGAAGGTCAGTATTCTCGCCTCAGCCGACTCCAGCGGCTCAAAGGGGGCCTCAGCCAACCCCTCGAGCACCACTGCCAGGTCCCAGGTTGGGACCCTGGAATGAGCCGCAGGCCTCATCCTCCGAGCCCCACGGAGGAATCGTACAACCAGATGGTGCCTTCCCAATGTCGCATCACCTAAAGGTGCGTGGAAAGCCCCAATGGCAGCCACATACACCTTAAGTGTGGACGGGGAAAGACCGGCGGAGAAGCGGTCTTGAAGGAACTCCAGCACTGAAGCCACCGGGCAGTTAACTGGGTTCACCTCCCGCCCTCTACACCAAGTGGAAAATACATTCCACTTTAGGCTGTACAACCTCCTGGTGGATGGAGCTCTGGAACTGAGTAGGGTCTCCACAACACCCGCCGACAGGCCCTCTGCTAGGAACTGAGCCCCCTCAGGGGCCAGAACCAGAGATCCCATACCTCTGGCCGGGGGTAGAAAATCGTACCCCTGGCCTGAGACAGCAGGTCCCTCCTCAGAGGGACCTGCCATGGGGGACCGTCCAGCAGGTCGATGATGTCGGAGAACCATACTCGAGTGGGCCACCGGGGTGCTACTAAGAGAAGGCTGACGCCCTCCCGGCGGACACGTTCCAGAACTCCCGGGAGCAGAGACATCGGGGGAAAAGCGTACAGACGCAGCCTCGGCCACGTCTGTGCCATGGCATCCAGCCCCAGTGGGGCCGGATGAGTGAGGGAGAACCACAGCGGGCAGTGGGACGTCTCTTGAGACGCAAATAGGTCCACTTCCACCGGGCCCAACCGCTCGCACATAGCCTCCACCACCTCGGGGTGGAGTCGCCATTCCCCGGGCCTCAGCCCCTGCCTCGACAGGATGTCTGCTCCCTGATTTTGGTCCACGGGGATGTACATCGCCCTGAGGGATGACAACTTCCCCTGGGACCACAGAAGGACCTGATGCGCCAGTCTGCAAAGAGGGCGCGACCTCAGGCCCCCCTGGTGGTTTAGATACGATACTGCCGACAGGAGGTCCGGGAGAAAGCTCCTCAGAGCCTTGTAGACCGCCAGCATTTCCAGGCAATTGATATGCCAGGAAGAATGCCGGGTCCCCCACAGACCCCTGGAAAAGCGGCCTTCCATGACCGCGCCCCAACCAGTGAGGGAAGCGTCTGTTGAAACGGACTTCCGGCAACACGATGCTCCCAACACTGGCCCTTGGGACAGGAACCAAGGTTTCTTCCACATGACGAGGGAACGAAGGCATCTGCGCGTTACCTTGATCATGCGGAAAGGATTCCCCTTGGGGGAAAACCCATTGGTTCTCAGCCACCACTGGAGGGGTCTCATGTAGAGCAGACCGAACGGAATCACGTTGGCTGCCGCTGCCATGAGACCCAGCAGTCTCTGAAACTGCTTCACAGTGAGGCTGCGGCCCAGTTTCACTCTCGAGACCATCGCCAGTATGGACTCCACGCGTGCGGGGGACAGCTGTGCCCGCATCAGCGTCGAATCCCATACAACCCCCAGGAACGTAGTCCTCTGGGAGGGCGTCAACACGCTCTTCTTCGTGTTGAGTCTGAGACCCAAGCACCTTATGTGGGCTAGAACGACATCTCGATGTCGAACCGCCATATCGTACGACTGAGCCAAAATCAGCCAGTCGTCGATATAATTGAGTATACGGATGCCCTGGAGTCTCAACGGAGCCAGTGCTGCATCCATACACTTCGTGAAGGTGCGAGGGGAGAGAGCTAGGCCGAAAGGAAGAACCCGATACTGGTACGCTTCACCCCCGAAAGCGAACCGCAGGAACTTCCTGTGAGCTGGAAGGATGGAGATATGGAAGTATGCGTCCTTCAGATCTATCGCGACGAACCAGTCCTCGAACTGGATCTGAGTCACGATGGCTGGAATTGTGAGCATCCTGAACCTGTATCTCCTCAGAGACCGGTTCAGATGCCTGAGATCTAGAATTGGACGCAACCCCCCATCCTTCTTGGGAACTATGAAGTACCGGCTATAGAACCCGGACTCCCTGTCTGGTGGAGGAATATATTCTATAGCCTCCTTGACCAGCAGAGAGTGTACTTCTTGCTCCATCACCCGCACCTGCTCAGGAACCGACCACAGTCCGAACCACCCCGTTGAATTTCGGGGGAGGGAAACCGAACTGCAGTCTGTAACCCCGTTCCACAGTACGCAGGGCCCACGCAGATATACCCGGAAGGCATGACCATGCGCCGAGATAATCTACTAAGGGAACTAGCCTCTCGAGGCCAGCCTCGGGTGTTAATCTAGCCTCTACCCCAACTCCCTGAAGCGGCTGACCGGCAGGGTGCCGTCGGGGAAGAGGTCCGGAGGGCGCACGCGGCTGCTGAACTGTCGCAAGTCCTAATGGAGGCGACTGGTTCAGTGCGCGCTCGCAGGGAATCGATGCGGCCCGAAGCGTCTTGGACGGCGGGAGCGCAGCAACGATTCCCCGAGAGTCCCAGAGTGGGAACGACCTCGATCGCTCCACCCTGTGGGGGACGACTCTCAGCGGTCCTGCCGAAGCTAGGACCGCTTGGGAGCCTTCTTAGCCTGGATGACGTCCCTCAGGTCGCTCTTAGGCTGAGAAGGCTTCCTGCGAGAGCGCCGCCTCCTTTGCCAAGCTCCCTCAGGAGGGGCGCGGGAGGCAACACTCTGCCTCTGCACATCGCGGTGCGATGAGCTGGATGAGGGTCCGGGCTGCCCACCCGGGCCTGCTCTAACTGCAGAGCCCGAGCGGCGAGGGAAGAACTTCTGGAAGGCGGCTGACTGCTTCCTCGCCTCCTGAAACCTCTCGACGACAGTATCCACTGCCCCGCCGAAGAGGCCAGAAGGCGAGATCGGGGCATCAAGGAGAAAATGTTTCTCGCTCTCCTTGATTCCTGACAGCGTCAGCCAGAGATGCCTCTCAACGCATACCATTCCAGCCATAGAGCGGCCCACAGCGCGAGCCGTCTCTTTGGTAATGCGGAGAGACAAATCCGTTGCCTTCCTGAGCTCGGTGACGTCATCCGGAGATGGTCCCTCGCCCTCGTCCAGCTCTTTGAGGAGGTCGGCTTGGTATGCCAGGACCGCCATGGTGTGCAGACAACCAGCAGCACGACCTGCCGCACTAAAAGCCCTGCCGACTAACTTGGACGTGTCGCGGCAAGGTTTAGTGGGCAGCGACGGAGCCTTCAATGATGCAGCGGCCCCGGGTGAGAGGTGGCCCGCAAGCGCCTCTTCCACCTGTGGCAACGCTGCATACCCCAACTCAGCCGTCCCCAGCACATTAGCAAAGTCGAGTACTGGGGGATTTGCTACACGGGCTGAGAAGGGTTTTTCCCACGATCTACACAACTCGTTATGCAGATCGGGGAAAAAAGGAAGGCCCCGCCGTGGAGGTTGAACCCGACGCCTGAAAAAGCGTTCATCCAGCTTAGATGGTGGCTGGATGTCCACTATTTCTTGTGGCCAATCCAAACTCAGCTTGGCCACAGCGTGGGTTAAAACCTCCACCAGCTCCTCTATAGCGGGCGTGTGGGGTGGCGAAAGCCCCACATCATCCACCTCGATCCTCAAATTGTCTGACTCCTCAGAGTCAGACAGCCTGAGAACCGGATCCTCCGCCCCGCGGGAAGAAGCCGCATCGCGGGCTTCCACACGGGGCGTGAGGATATCAGAATCGTCAGAGGAGGATAGGGAAGATGCCTCAGCAGTCCCATATCCTCTTGACAGATCCCGCTGTGAGCCCCACGATCTACGGCGCCGCGCTGCCTCAACAGACGCAGGCCCAGAACCGCGGGGCTCACGAGGCTGACCGGTCTCCTCAAAGACGGCCAGCCGCGAGCGCAGCACCCTCAGCGGCAGCAGTTCACAATCACCGCAAGCCGCCCCCTCAAGAGCGGCCTTGGCGTGCTGCACGCCGAGACACTGCACACAAAGCTGATGTGTGTCCGTGCCCGCAATGTAGCGCGGACACGGGTGCACACAAAGCCTGAAACGCTCGCTCGCCATAATATACTTAAATACTTTCTTTCACATTGTAACAACACCTTCAGACTGAACAAACAGAGCGCTCACGCTGAAGAGCAAAAAAAGCTATCTCTGTTGCGTTCAGACGTCTCTTTGTATCTTCCGGGTATGCCGTCACATACTACGTCATCACGCAACACCAATCGGATTGGGCTGATTCTACAGTTCCTTCAGACGCTTTACGCGAGGGGCGTTCCCCAAAGTGTCGTCACGATGACGCAGTTCGAGTTCCCTCGAAGGGGAACCCCGGCGAGAGCAGCCTTTCCTCGGCCAGTCCTTCTGATGTTTGCTGCTGGCTCTGATGTCCTGTAGTGGTTCGTCTTGTGTGGATCTAACAGCCGATCTTTGCTCTCATGAATCATCATTTGTTGTCTGCCAAATCGTTTTGACTGAGGGCAAAGAGAAGTTTCATAACTTTATTCTTTAGGATATTTAAATCAGTGGCGTAGGCAGAAAGTTGATGATGGGTGGGCTTCCAATAGTGTTGGGGGGCCTGAATAATTCGCATTACCCCCCTAATTTGGAAGAAAAATCCAAATATCCAACTGAAATTTAGCTAAAAGCATTCCGTAGCCTATATGTTGGACCTTTTATTGTCTATTGTATTTTAATATAGTCAACTTCTACATGTTGATGCCTTCTCAAGCCCCCGTACGAGCTTTGTTTGTAATGTTTGAGCACGACGTGCGGATGGACCATTTGCAAGGTTGTTTTAAAATTCCGCTATTGCTGTAATAGTGTCACAGAAACTAAATACTGTAAGCACTAAGCTCCGTGCGATCAATCAAAGTGTGGGCGGCTGTAACGCGCCTACACGTGTAACGCTGTAAACTGATAACTATATCACGAAGAGAAATCACAATGTCCTGTATCGACAACCTACCAATAATAGACGTGCTCACAAATATTACATGCAAATATATGATTGCCATGCCACGGCGGGCCAGACTAAAATCCTGCCCATAGCTTACCTTGTATGGCTGATGTCTGCTCTAAACAAGTCGGAGTTGGCTGGGTTTTGAATTGAAGATGTTGATGTTTATCACTTATCAGTTAGTTCACTTTCAAACGACAAAAGGGTTATGGTGTCCTGTCATCTTTGTCAAGACGTGTTTCTTTCTTAAACTGTCATAACTTACAGTTTAGCCATTTTTTTAATGACAAAAAAGGCGCTGCTAGTTGGATTCGATACGTGGGCCCAGGCCCACCCAGGCCCACCCGTAGCTACGCTAGTGATTTAAATATACATGCAGTGAAGATAATGTAGGCGTTGCCTGGACCACATTTGTGTGGCTATTAATGTTTAATATATATTTTTAATGAAAATGAAAAGAGGCAGAGTGGTGTTTTATGACATATTTCTCCTGGAGCGCCTTGAACGCGTGTCCAATTCGCTGTGGACGTGCGAATGGATTCAAAATGTTCAAGCATCCAACTAGACGCAGTGGACGCGATTTTGACGCTATATTCGCGTTTGGTGTGAACGCAGCATAAGGAAAGTACACACACACACACACACACACACACACACACACACACACACACACACACACACACACACACACACACACACACCAAATACAAACATGTTCAATCTCAGCAGAGTACCACACATTCACACACACCAAATGGAAACAAATTTCTCACAGGTGATGCATTTAACATGCACACTTTTCTGATTCATCTGGCCTTACAACAACACTTGGGCACGTTAACTAGAATACAGCAAACATTAACTATCTTATCAAGAAGGGTACGTTCTTCATCCTGACAGTGAAGCAGTAAACCTATTGGCATTGTGTTATGTAATAGCGTGTACTTATTGCGCAAGCGACCTATTACCCGTTCTACGTGATGTATCCTAAGGTGTGCTATAGCACGTGTGCCTTCCACATCCTTAGCATCGAGCTGACATCTGCTTTTAGTGAATGCAGGAATTTTAACTTCCGCAAACATCATTCCCACACTGTCTTTAATATTAAAGCCTCGGTCCGCTAACACTAAAATCGCAGGGCAACAGTTAGTTAAGCCCACAATTCTCGGTTATTTTCTTGTTTCTCTTTGAAATAAATTAAATTAAATTGATGTGGCATTGTGGCTTGTAAACAGTGTCTCTCGAGCCAGTACAAGGGAGTAAGGTGTGCATACAGCACATCTATGGTGTCTGCAAATGTAGCAGAAAGAGTTTTTAGTATTTTTTCAACAAAATGAGAACACATAATCATTTGCATACAGTTACCTGAATGAAAATGCCTGAAACACACTTTCAATGATCTTGGGATATCTGCGAAGTGTATCTCAGAGCATTTTATAGCGGATATCCAGGCCATCCATCTCCGCTTGGTTACATCAAGACACAAGACTCCCTTCATTCTGTTTCCAGGCCGGAAAAACAATAAAAAGAAAGTCTGTTGTTGATTTTTTTGCCCCGTGGATCGTTTGATCTGACTTTACATCCAACAACCCAACAGGTTCTTCCCATGACTAAAACTTCCAAGTGGCCTCATAAAAGGATGATTTTTCCCATCAGCCACCGCGGCGCTAGATGTTGTTTTTACATCTTTGGTGGAATATGTCAATGCATTTCTTTGACCAAAGCATCACGCTCTTTGGATGAAGGATCACTTTCTGGATAACCTCATCCAGTTCATCTCTTTTTTCTTCTACCATCATCTGTCTTTCCTGTCCTTCATTCTTTGTCTCCATGAAATGGATTTCAGAGCACCTGTTTTCCATTTTCTTAGGGCCACGGGAGACAAACAAACAATCTGACAAACACAAGGTGGTTAGCAAGACATTAAAGGTGCCCTAGAAGGAAAAATTTAATTAACCATGGCATAGTTGAATAACAAGAGTTCAGTACAAGGACATCACATACAGTGAGTCTCAAACACCATTGCTTCCTCCTTCATATGTACGCTGTCTTTGTCACATGCCTGTCCTGTCTCGTGTAGCACGTGTAGCACGTGTTGTTTTGTTATTTTCCTGTCTCTGTCTAGATCCCACCCCCCTTGTTATCTCGTTATTGGTTTAATTTGCCCCACCTGTGTTCCCTCATTCCCTGCTTGATTTGTCCCCTTTATAAGTTCCTTTGTATGTTTTATGTTCCTAGTTGTTACTTTTATTGTGTTTGTTTCCTTTTGTTCATTAAATTCACTTTTTCTCTGCACTTGAGTCCTCACCTCAGTTTTCAATTAAGTTACGTGACAGTCTTCACCTCCTTTGAGTCCTCTTTCTTTACATCCACCTGCCCAAACTGTTTTATAGATTCTTTCATTCCCACTTCTGCTTTCAAATCCTCCAAGTCTTGTGTGATGTCCTTCTCCTTAGTACAGGTGCTGGTCATGTAATTAGAGTTAAAAAGTTTATTTATTTCACTAATTCCATTCAAAAAGTTAAACTTGTATATTATATTCATTCATTACACATAGACTGATATGTTTCAAATGTTTATTTCTTTTAATTTTGATGATTATAACTGACAACTAAGGAAAATCCCAAATTCAGTATCTCAGAAAATTTGAATATTGTGAAAAGGTTCAATATTGAAGACACCTGGTGTCACACTCTAATCAGCTAATTAACTCAAAACATCTGCAAAGGCCTTTAAATGGTCTCTCAGTCTAGTTCTGTAGGCTACACAATCATAGGGAAGACTGCTGACCTGACAGTTGTCCAAAAGACGACCATTGACACCTTGCACAAGGAGGGCAAGACACAAAAGGTCATTGCAAAAGAGTCTGGCTGTTCACAGAGCTCTGTGTCCAAGCACATTAATACAGAGGCGAAGGGAAGGAAAAGATGTGGTAGAAAAAAGTGTACAGGCAATAGGGATAACCACACCCTGGAGAGGATTGTGAAACAAAACCCATTCAAAAATGTGGGGGAGATTCACATAGAGTGGACTGGAGCTGGTCAGTGCTTCAAGAACCACTACGCACAGATGTATGCAAGACATGGGTTTCAGCTGTCAGACTCCAATCAGACTGATTATATTGCTCATAAGTGTAAAACAAAGAATGTTTCTATAGAAAGCTATTTAAGATATGAAGATAAGATATGATTTCCTTTATTTATCATTAGAATATGAAACGCTTTCTGTCATTTGTATTGCTGGTCACATCTATTGATGGCAGTAATTTCAGGAGTCATTGGCGTGAGGTCGTTCTATAGTGCTATAGGCTGTTGGTCTGCTAGATAGAAAGGCATGTATAGTGACCGTAAGGACATTTAAACTGCTGACCGCTCTCCAAACTCAGGAGAAGAGATCAGTCAGTGACAGGGACCAGTACAGTTTTATCTGATAAACCATTGTCTGATGAGGTAGGTTAACGTTATCATTTATATAATCTGAATTATTTAAAACTTGAAGGCTGATTGTAACCGATTGTAGCCCGCCCACTCACTGTGCTCCACCTCAGTCCCGCCCACTCGCTGTGCTCAACCTCAGTTCCGCCCACTCGATATGCTCCACCTCAGTTCCGCCCACTTGCTGTGCTCCACCTCAGTCCCACCCACTTGCTGTGCTCCGCCTCAGTCCCGCCCACTCGCTATGCTCCGCCTCAGTTCCGCCCACTTGCTGTGCTCCGCCTCAGTTCCGCCCACTCGCTGTGCTCCGCCTTAGCCCCTCCCACCTGCTGAGCTCCATCTCAGTCCCGCCCACTCGCTGTGCTCCACCTCAGTCCCGCCCACTTGCTGTGCTCCGCCTCAGTCCCGCCCACTTGCTGTGCTCCGCCTCAGTCCCGCCCACTCGCTATGCTCTGCCTCAGTTCCGCCCACTTGCTGTGCTCCGCCTCAGTCCCGCCCACTCGCTGTGCTCCGCCTTAGCCCCTCCCACCTGCTGAGCTCCATCTCAGTCCCGCCCACTCGCTGTGCTCCACCTCAGTCCCGCCCACTTGCTGTGCTCCGCCTCAGTCCCGCCCACTTGCTGTGCTCTACCTCAGTCCCGCCCACACGCTGTGCTCTATCTCAGTCCCGCCCACTCGCTGTGCTCCATTTCAGTCCCGCCCACTCGCTGTGCTCCGCCTCAGGCCCTCCCACCTGCTGTGCTCCATCTCAGTCCCGCCCACTCGCTGTGCTCCGCCTCAGCCCCTCCCACCTGCTGTGCTCCATCTCAGTCCCGTCCACTCGCTGTGCTCCGCCTCAGTCTCGCCCACTCGCTGTGCTCCGCCTAAGCCCCTCCCACCTGCTGTGCTCCATCTCAGTCCCGCCCACTCGCTATGATCCATCTCAGTCCCGCCCACTCGCTGTGCTCCGCCTCAGCCCCTCCCACCTGCTGTGCTCCATCTCAGTCCCGCCCACTTGCTGTGCTCCGCCTCAGCCCCTCCCATCTGCTGTGCTCCATCTCAGTCCCGCCCACTCGCTGTGCTCCGCCTCAGTCCTGCCCACTCGCTGTGCTCCGCCTCAGTCCCGCCCACTCGCTGTGCTTCGCCTAAGCCCCTCCCACTCGCTGTGCTCCGCCTCAGCCCCTCCCACCTGCTGTGCTCCATCTCAGTCCCGCCCACTCGCTGTGCTCCATCGCAGTCCCGCCCACTCGCTGTGCTCCGCCTAAGCCCCTCCCACTCACTGTGCTCCGCCTAAGCCCCGACCACTCGCTGTGCTCCGCCTCAGTCCCGCCCACTCGCTGTGCTTCGCCTAAGCCCCTCCCACTCGCTGTGCTCCGCCTCAGTCCCGCCCACTCGCTGTGCTCCGCCTCAGTCCCGCCCACTCGCTGTCCTTAGCCTCAGCCCCACCCACTCGCTGTGCTTAGCCTCAGCCCCACCCACTCGCTGTCCTTAGCCTCAGCCCCACCCACTCGCTGTGCTTAGCCTCAGCCCCATCCACTCGCTGTGCTTAGCCTCAGCCCCATCCACTCGATGTGCTTAGCCTCAGCCCCATCCACTCGCTGTCCTTAGCCTCAGCCCCACCCACTCGCTGTCCTTAGCCTCAGCCCCACCCACTCGCTGTGCTTAGCCTCAGCCCCACCCACTCGCTGTCCTTAGCCTCAGCCCCACCCACTCGCTATCCTTAGCCTCAGCCCCACCCACTCGCTGTGCTCAACCTCAGTCCCGCCCACTCGCTATCCTTAGCCTCAGCCCCACCCACTCGCTGTGCTCAACCTCAGTCCCGCCCACTCGCTGTCCTTAGCCTCAGCCCCACCCACTCGCTGTCCTTAGCCTCAGCCCCACCCACTCGCTGTGCTTCACCTCCTTCACTTTTCACTGTGGAATCCTCGACTCACGCGCAGTTATATGACGTTGTAGCTGAGGAGAGAGGTAACTACAAGGATAACGTTTATATCTGTGATTATGAAAAGTGTGTGTGAATGTTCTAACAGTCACCCTAGGAACAACCTAGGCAAGACAACTACAAGATAAATTTGAGGGAGGGACCCACTGACCAATCTGACATTCAAAGATAAAGAGCAAATAAACAATTCAACATAAACCTCCAACCACAAACAGATGTTCTTTTGTTTATATATATCTATGAAAAACACACACAAAAAAACATCCCCATCAACAAAATCCATCAAATGTTGACACCACAATAACCCCAGAAAGAGTCACAAAAATGCCATTCTGTCATGGTTGTTTGGCAATGAAGTACTGGCATCAAAGAAGATACATTTAAGAAATGTCCATTGAACGAGGTGATAAAACGCAACCGGTAATCCAAATAGAGTACCAACACCGAAATGAAGTCCGTCCTTGATACTACTGTCCTCAATACCGGAATAATAATAATAATAATAATAATATACAACCCCAAATCAGAAAAAGTTGGGACAGTATGGAAAACGCAAAAAAGAAAGAAAGAAGTGATTTCTAAATTTACTTTGACTTGTATTTCATTGCAGACAATATGAACACAAAATATTTCATGTTTTGTCTGGTCAACTTCATGTCATTTGTAAATATGCATCCTTTCCTGTCATTCAGACCTGCAACACATTTCAAAAAAAGTTGGGACAGGAGCAATTTAGGGCTAGTAATGAGGTAAAATGGTTAAATAATGATGTGATTTGAAACAGGTGATGTCAACAGGTGATTGTAATTATGATTTGGCACAAAAGCAGCATCCAAGAAAGGTCTAATCCTTTAGGAGCAAAGATGGGCAGAGGATTGCCAGTTTGCCAACAAATACGTGAGAAAATTATTGAAATGTTTAAAAACAATGTTCCTCAAAGAAAGATAGGAAGAGATTTGGATATTTCACATTCAACAGTGCATAACATAATTAAAAGATTCAAGGAATCTGGAGGAATTTCAGTGCGTAAAGGACAAGGACGCAAGCCTAAGCTGAACAACCGTGATCTCCGATCCCTCAGGCGGCACTGCATCAAGAATCGTCATCATCTAGAAGCGATATCACCACATGGGCTCAGGACTACTTTGGCAAATCTTTGTCAAGTACCACAATACGTAGTTACATCCACAAATGCCAGTTAAAACTGTACTGTGCCAAAAGGAAGCCCTATGTTAACAGTGTCCAGAAGCGCCGTCGACTTCTCTGGGCTCGGAGGCATCTGGGATGGACCATCACACAGTGGAAACGTGTACTGTGGTCAGATGAATCAGTATTTCAGGTATTTTTTGGGAGGAATGGACGCCGTGTGCTCCGGACCAAAGAAGAAAAGGATCATCCAGACTGTTACCAGCAACAAGTCCAAAAGCCAGGGTCTGTCATGGTATGGGGTTGTGTCAGTGCCTTTGGCAAAGGTAACTTGCACTTCTGTGAAGGCACCATTAATGCTGAAAAGTACATAGAGATTTTGGAGCATAATATGCTGCCTTCAAGAAGACATCTTTTCCAGGGACGTCCATGCATATTTCAACAAGACAATGCGAAACCATATTCTGCACACATTACAAAGTCCTGGCTGCGGAGGAAGAGGGTACGGGTACTTGACTGGCCTGCCTGCAGTCCCGACCTGTCTCCAATAGAGAATGTGTGGTGCATTTTGAAGCGCAAAATGCGACAACGAAGACCCCGTACTGTTGCCCACCTTAAGACTTGTTTGCAGGAAGAATGGGACAAAACTACACCTGAAACACTTCATCACTTGGTGTCTTCAGTCCCTAAACGTCTTTTAAGTGTTGTGAAAAGGAATGGCAACATTACAAAGTGATAAATGCTTTACTGTCCCAACTTTTTTTGAAATGTGTTGCAGGTCTGAATGACAGGAAAGGATACATATTTATAAATGAATATGAAGTTGACCAGACAAAACATGAAATATTTTGTGTTCAGATTGTCTGCAATGAAATACAAGTCAAAGTAAATTTAGAAATCACTTCTTTTTTTATTTTTTTTATTTCCATTTTCCATACTGTCCCAACTTTTTCTGATTTGGGGTTGTAATATAATAATGTCCTCTTTACCGGAATCTGTCCTCAGGCTACGGAACTTTCATGTTCATTGAAACCTCAGCATAGAATCACCAAGATGAAAAAAAGATGATGTATAAAGAGTCCTTCTACAAACAAAACATAAAAATTATCACTATAAACCAAACAGCATCCATAAATGAAAAAAACTAAACAAAATACAGCTTACACAGAAATAACTACCCTTAACATAAACAAAACAAAAGGAAACACTTGATTGAGCTTGAAAACAAAGTTTCTTAATCTGGACTCTGAACCGTTTGTGTGAACCATGGGAGAAAAACCATGCTTCCCCTTCACCAAACAATCCTGACTTCTTCTCCCTCTATACCTGGCTATATACCAGGGAGAATGCTACCTAGAGCCCCCTAAGCATAGTAGTTGCATTACACCAAAAACATAGTAACCAAACTGTGAGTGGTTACAATGTGTATCTGTAACGGAGGCCAGCTAGTAGATGCTGTGCGAGTAAACCTCACTTCTCTGATCTCAAGAGACGCTCTAGCGACTGATGCTAGGGGTTGCAGCCTTTAGCCTCATTGTTAGAGTGTCTGACTCTCATGCCGGGTTCGAGTCCAGCTTGGAATGTGTGGTTCAAACAGGATGGGCTACATATCATTTAGTTGAATGAGGACATCCTGTATAAAGGTTGATAAGTAAATTGAGTCACAGCTAGGGTTGCCAACAGTTCCTTATAATACGGAATCGTCCCGTATTTAAGGCATTAATGAAGCGTTCCGTATGGCTTTCATTCTGTATTATACGGAACGGTTGGCAACCCTAGTCACAGCTACAAAGTTAATTTCCTTATATCTTATAAACAATTTGACAAATTAAAATTATTTTTCTAACTTTTTGTCTTGTGTGTCTCTAGATGATATATGCTAAATTTCATGTAAATCTATCAACTCAAAATGGCTGACAGACTCAGCACACACAGAATGTTCTTCTATTGTCCTCAGGGGCCTCATTTATAAACGTTGCGTACGCCGCTCTCTACGCAATAATTGGTATTTATAAAAAGCAAACTTGACGGGAAAATGTGCGGTCCTTCACGCAAGCTCTGACCCAGGCGTACGCACAAAAACGGGTGAAATTAGAAATGGCGACACCGTCGGCAGATGGAAGAAACACGTGAAACTGTAGAACGTTGTGTAAAAGAAATGGCTATACTGCCTCTCATAAATAACATAAAGAATTCACAAAGCAAGTCTTACAATTAACAGCCTACACGAACACCCGTTTGATCGATCTGCAGTGTAAAACAAACGAAAATTACTTCAGAAATGCAAATTAACACATATTTGCAAAAAGAAAAGTGAAATATGTTCTGCAATAATATTGCCATGTTATGCAATTCATCCTCATAAATAATATGGTAAACAGAACGAAATAATGTAGCCTACAAAACTGATATTCTCGATGCAATTAGATAGACAGATAGATAATTAGGGAGATATAGATAGATAGATAGATAGATAGATAGATAGATAGATAGATAGATAGATAGATAGATAGATAGATAGATAGATAGATAGATAGATAGATAGATAGATAGATAGATAGATAGATAGATAGATAGATTTATTAATTGTCCGCTGGGGAAAGTTGTTTTCATAGTAAAACATGTATTCATCAGCTACGGAATCATATTCATGCAAATGCCTTTAGTTTGTTTTATTTTTGATAAAATAACGTATGACGTTTGTCTCAACCATTCAGAAAACTGCAAGAAATTACATTTGCACTGAACTATTTCCCATTTCCACGTAGATAATAGGGATAGGGAATAGGGATTCCCCATTAATTGCCCAGTCTCTCATCAAGAGGGCTCAGCTCCAGTGTCCCCTTTCCCCACCCGTGGCAGACACACTCTGGCGATGGAGCCCTAGACGCTTTTTTGCCTCGACTTTGATGTCCGACTATTTCTTTTTTATTTCGGCCATGGTCTGAGGTTGTGAGGCTACAGCATTTAGGCGTCTGCAACCTTTTGCCACTCAAGTGCCTTTTTGGCATTAGTAATGCCCACACTGTGCCCGCCAAACAAAATTGTTCTCCTCTTTTCCACCTCGCCAAAGATAACTTCTACTTCACATTGAGTGAAGTTACGTTTTTTTTTATTTCCTCTCTGTGTTTGCCATGATTTCGCAAATTATGAATATTAACTTGTGGGCGTTTCACAGACTATTTATGGGCAACTATGGGCGTGACATGAAGCCGCAAAAGCTGCGCTATATTTAGAATTGATTGTGATTTATTAAGGGAAAACTGCGTAGGAGGGGCGTGCGCACGGTTTTATAAATCCAAATATTTCTGTGCGTACGCACGTCCTATGTTTCATCCGTACGCCACTTCTGACGCAAATCCTACGCAAAGTTTTATAAATGAGGCCCCAGGTCTTTACACTGGCTTCCAGTTACATTTAGGATCGATTTTAAAGTACTATTACTTGTATATAAATCACTCAATGACCTAGGACCTCAATACATTGCAGATATGCTGATTAAATACAAACCCAACAGATCACTCAGATCATCAGGATCAAGTCAATTAGAAATACCAAGGGTTCTCAAAGCAAGATGTCTGCGTTTAGCTATTATGCCAGCCGTAGCTGGTACCAGCTTCCTGAACAGATCAGATGTGCTCCAACAGTAGCCACTTTCAAATCCAGACTCAAAACACATCTGTTCAGCTGTGCATTTACTGAATGAGCTGTGCCACCGTACGTCCAACTGATTGCACCTTATCTTATGCATTTACTGAATGAGCTCTGTGCTTTGTCCGAACTTCTTGCACTTTAATTATGTGTTTCAATTTAACTTTAAATTTTATTTTTATTTTTGAATTATACTTTTTATTTTTTATTATTCTTATTATTCTTTTTTTTTTTTTGTTAAGGGTGGAAGAGGTTGAGAGACGGGGGAGCGATAAATCGAAATCCCTCCGGCGCGAGGACGATCCGTTTAGATCTGCTCTGACGGATAGATCTGTATAGCCTTGGTGGTAAGAGGAAGGACCGTGTAGATCCGCTCTGACGGTCGAATAAAGTGGAGATAGCCCTGGTGTTCCTGTCCAGGAAGATTTGTCTGTAAGGGTAATGTTTAAATGCACAGTTACCTGACAAATATTTTTTGAGTACTCCCTCCGGTGCGAGGAAGACCCGTTTAGATCTGGTCTGACGGGTAAAACATCTAGAGAACGCCCTCAAGTTAGGCCAAGAAGATTTGTCTGTAAGGGTACTGTCTAAACGCACAGTTACCTGACAAATATTTTTAAAGTAAACCTGACTCTCCATTTTCTTCCACCCCAGATTTCATCTTTATTTTTATTTCCTTTTAATTCCTATTATAACTGTTATACTATATATATTTTTATTTTATTCACTTATGACTATTTTAACTTCATTTCTGTGTAAAGCACTTTGAATTGCCCCTGTGTATGAAATTTGCTATACAAATAAACTTGCCTTGCCTATTGTTAGTGTATGGTTGTCATTTGGTTATTATTTAATTTTCTGCCTTAAATGCCAAAGCGGTAAGTCCTAGAAACTCCAAATTTGGCAGAGCTGTCCTAAATTCCTCACACTGCTCATGTGCGCTCAAACACACTCACATTTGAACCTAGGTGGTGTTTTTATTGGCTGTTTCTTTACCAAGGAAACAAATGCCAACACAGGAAACAGATTAGGAAACACTGAAAAACCAACTCAAAGTCCAGATTAAACAAAGACCAAACATGACAGTTAGTTTTCTGAACAAAAAAAAATTTACATCCTCAAGATCAAGAAGTGTATTTTGAAATAAAAAGTGTTTCTTCTGCTAGATGATTAAACACATTGAAATTAAAGCTCAGGATTATATCATCAGTTAGTGTTCATGTTTCCTCCCTCATATATAAAGCTGTTTTGGTAATCGGTGAGCTCAATCTATAGAAGGACTAGAACAGGGGCGGAGCCAGACGTTGTAAACATTCGGGGCTTAGCCCAAACCTAGGGGGGTCTGGGGGCATACTCCCCCGGGGAGATTTTTTTCCCATTTACATCAGCTAAATGCACTATTTTTCAGGCTGTTTGAGATAATAGAATGAAACCCCCACGTGACAAATCATCTGACAAATCATCCGCCCATCTCTACTAGCAACTAATTTCTCTTAAGGCGAGACACTACAGGTGAATAGGGAATTTTTTTAATTATAAGATATCACTGTGAAACTTCTCCAGTTTATTACTGGCATAAACATAAGGAAAAAATGTATTAAAAGTTTTGTGTAAATTAATGTTTTAATATGCAAATGAGGCCTTACATACTTAAATATACGCTCATTTGCATACTTTTACAAAAACAAAATCTGGAAATTGGAAAGGACCATGTTTAAAATTCTTGGTTCAATTTGTTGACATATTAGATGAGAGCGCTTTTACAGAGGGGATTCTGGATATCTTATTTTGTGCTTTAGTAAATTAGAGAATACTGACAATATCCTTAAAAAAAATGTTGCCATGTTTTTTGGAGTTAAAGGACCTATAACTCAGGATAGGAATGATATATCAACAAATCCCTCTGTAAACGCCTTCAGAATATAGTTCAGTATAAGACTGCAAAAGTTGGTGCTTGTAGGTGCTACTGAAGTGGATATATCTGACTCTGAGTGTGAGAAAAAACTCATTTTGAGAAAACGGCCTTTAAAGTTTTATACTGTATAACTGCATACATTTCTATAAAACCCCTAACCTACAAACAAAATATATATTCAGTTAATTAATATCAGTAGTGTATAATATTTAAAACACGTGGAAATTGATAAATGAATAAAGTTTAAGTTTTTTTTTTTTTTTTAACTAAAAGATTCGGGGCTTTTGACAAAACATTCGGGGCTTGAGCCCAATTAGCCACCCCCCCGCTCCGCCCCTGGACTAGAATAACAGCATTAATTTGGTGTGGAGATTGAATGATTGTCATATTGTGTGTTGCAGGTTCAGACACAATGACGAGCATTATTCCCAAGAGCAAAGCAAAAGGCACTGACTTCTGTTTAGCGGGCAAATTCCATTATATAATCCGCTCTGATCTCGGCTGCTATATGAAGACAGTTGATGTAAAAGAAGGTTTAGACATCGCTATTTGGAGTCTGCACCCTGCCTGCCAAAATGGAGACCATTACCTTGGAGGTGAAGATGGCAACTTTTTCATCATCAAAGGCAAGTCATTCCGCAGAGTCACCGACCTGACAAGAGACACTGATGCTAAGGTTTACAGTCTTCATCCCAACTGCCAGGGTGGAGACCACTACGTCTCAACCAATATCTATTATTACATCTTCTTCCAAGAAAAGGGCACTTATCGGAGAACAACAGACATGCATCTAGACACGAATGGTGCAGAATACAAGCTGCATCCCAACTGCAGAAATGGTCTTTATTACTGGGACTGCTACTTCATCAAGCCAGCCTCCGAGTGGGGATATGAGTTCTGCGGCTGCAGAGACTTCAGCAAAGATGAGTTCTTTGGGGTCTATTCTGTTCATCCAGATGTTCTTAACTTCCTTCCTGGTGGGCTGGCAGTAACTAAAGGCCCATCCTTTGGCATGTGGGAGAATATTAAAACTATAACTAATGACAGCAATACACCAGTGACATGGCAAAAGAAAATCAATAAAAAGGTTGGATACAATAAGGAGAAGATGTCCGAGATCACACACAACTGGAATATAGCCTTGTCATCCTCTGTTGAATCTGGAGCCCTTACAGCATTAATTGCGAAGGTCCAGTTCTCCTTTTCTGCAGAGTATGGAGGTTCACATGTCAACACTGATAAAGAAACCTGGGACGAAGTGAGTGAAGTGGAAGAACAACTCTCATTTGAGCTGAAGCCAAACGAGTCTATATATCTGTGGCAGTACAAACTGGGTCTTGGCAAGGAACCAGTGTTGTTCTGCCGTGATTTAAAGATTGACGATGTGCCAAACCCTCCGACTGAAGTCCCACTGCCACCCGCACAATCATGAAAATATATCAGGATTATTTAACTCCACAGATAACCAAGTGTTTCATTAAATACTTTAATTCTCAAGTAATTATTTAGAGATCTGCATGCATTGCTTAAAATGAGTCTGGAATTGTTTAATGTAGGAAAGATATTTTTAAGTTACTTACCTACAAAATTACTCTGGTTTTCAGGTTTTGGGAAAGTTTAACAAGAATAAAATTAGTGCTTAGTCTATATTATTGTAGATGTAGTCATAGTGTAATC
Source organism: Gobio gobio (assembly GCF_949357685.1). Classification (NCBI taxonomy): domain Eukaryota; kingdom Metazoa; phylum Chordata; class Actinopteri; order Cypriniformes; family Gobionidae; genus Gobio; species Gobio gobio. The sequence goes on from NC_137103.1 coordinate 2,548,070, forward strand.
AAAGTCTACTGAAGTGTTCATGTATTTCTGTACTCATGCATTTGCTGTATACATGTAATCAAAAGCTTTTTGTTTCCATATATTTTCCCTTATATCATATACCATTTGGATTGTGCTTTTAATAAAGCAGGATACTACTTTTAAAGTCTTGGTGTTTTCATTGTTTCTTTACCAAAAAAAAACAGTGTTTTGGTGTTTGACAACTCTCCACTCCCAGATACACACACGTCTGTCTGATGTGTGATGGTTTTTAGAAATATGCAGAAGATGCTGGAAAACCAGAGTTGCAGGACCTGCAGGATTTTTCTGAAGAACGATGGGCAGTTGGTGGGACATTTTTGTAAATTCAGTTCTTTTGTCTTGTGGACTACATGTAAACAGTGAAGTAAAGTGAAGTAACTCAGTTGACCCATATGAAAAAAACCTGTATGGCTCTGTTACGACCCCATTATGGGTCATATTGTGTGGGTTTGGTTGTTCTTTGTTTTCTTGTCTCGTAGGTTGGCATTAGAGTGAGGGACGTCATGATGACTGATGGTTTACACCTGTGCTAGAGCTGATGCCGGCAGATTAAAGCAGCTCCCTTCAGTCGTGATGAGCACCGTAGCGTCTTAGGGTTACATATATTATTAAATTAAAATAACTCAATTGGGAATTATGGGTATTAATATTTCGGGATTTATGATTAATCATAACCAAATAACCTAACCTAGGTATTTATGCAATATATATATATGGTTAACAACAATTTACTGCAATTAACTATGGATGTATCTCTATATTAAATAATCACAGAATAACCTCTAAGGAGTTGATTCAAAATTCCCTCAAAATTAAAAGAGTTTATCCCTCTGGCCACAAAGGACAAACTTTCCGAGTTATGGTATTAATTAAAGCATTCAATGATATAAGAGCTTGTAGCTTAGATCTGACATTAAAGTGACTCGTGTTTTGTGAGAAACAACAATGACAATCAAAACGTGGATTACAATGGTTTTAATAATGATTGATACTACGATTACATACGACTAAATAAAGGATACATACAGAATAACGAAGAGTAAAGAAAAAGGATGAGAAGAAGGAAGGGAAGAAGGGTATGATCGGGTCCGATCCTAGACTTTCCCAAACGTAACCACTAGAGCCAGCAAGGACCATTATCACCTTAAACAGGGGTACAACATCTTAAAACGCATCTAAATTTCGATAGAATTGATACTTGCATGGTTTCTTTGTGTTGTGTAAAGCAAGATGTGTGCTGAAGCTCTCTCTCCGTTTGGTCCTTCCGGAGCTTAGTCGGTCCGAGGGAGATTTAAAGGTGTTAGAGGAGCGAGTGTCTTGGAAGGGAAAGTTCATCTCGTCCAAGCTTAGTGCCCAGTGATGAAGCGTTGCGGACACCTGTCACGCTGTTAGCAACCCCTGCTACCATGTGTCACCGAAACTGGGGACCGGGGAACGATCTCAGGGAGGCCCGGTGCCTACGACCTGATGGCAGAATGTGCTAGCCTCCAGGGGCCTCGGCCACCTGGAGCCCGGGAACACCTCCTCAGAGGAGGTCAAGTGAGCCTGCTTACCCCACAGCAGGCCCTTAGGGAGGCCTGGTACCCGGTCGTATTGGTACTTTATACTTAAAGCCAGGAAAACAAAACTCGCCGCCGCACGCCACAAGCCCGTGAGCAAGAGCGGCAAATACAACCACTCACATAAGTGAGAGAGATAACACAAATCTCTACTAGCTAAAGTATAGCATTATGCACAAACATATAATGTTGCAAAGAAGATCGTTCTTAGCTTACTCACGGGGAGCTGCAGGCCCTGCGATGTCCAACGATGTTCTGTAATCCCCCGACACCTCTCAGGAGAGCGAAAACGGGGTCCTGAAAAACATAGTAAATAATGTTTCACCCTTCTCGAGGGGGACTCACCACTCGCTCCTCGCGACGCTTCAACCCAGCCATCAAGCTAGTATACGACCACCATCCTGAGGGGGGTGCTTTCACCAAACAAACCAGGCGGGCCGTCAGAATCTTACATTTCCTGCTCATCATTGGCCCACCGGCCTGATGTAAAGCGGCCAGGGGAAAACACAGGAGGAAGGGAAAAATGCAGCGCTCATCTTCTCTGTGCACCAGTCCTCCACGGAGGGGGCACTCGAGAGGCGACGCTGGCTCGCTGGTCCCGCCTCCAGTCCTCAGACCGTGACGGGCCAGGGACACCTGACTGCCTGGGCGCGGTCCTGGACCTCAGCGCATGCATGTTCTAAATGCCGCCGAGTGCGCCTTCGCCTCCCTGAACTTTCCGACCACCGCCTCCACGGAGGTGCCGAAAAGTTCAGAGGGCGAAACTGGGACATCAAGGAGAAAGGACTTCTCTTTCTCCCCGATGTCCGATAGGTTCAACCACAGATGCCTCTCTGTGGCTACCATCGCCACCATCGAACGGCCGATGGCGAATTCGGTTTGCTTGGCAGCCCGGAGAGCGAGATCCGTGGTCCGCCGCAACTCGGTCACCGCATCAGGGGTTAGTCCCTCCCCCTGATCGAGGTCCCTAAGCAGGTCCGCCTGGTAGGCTTGTAACACCGCCATGGTGTGCAAAGCCGCCCCAGCGTGACCCGCTGACATGTACGCCCTGCCGTTCAGACGTGATGTTGTTCTGAGAGGTTTCGTCGGCAGGGTGGGAGCCCTCAGTGTCGACGGCCGCCCAGAGGCGAGATAGTTCGCAAACGTCTCGTCCACAGGCGGCAACGACACATATCCAGCCTCGGCCAGTCCCTTGACATCAGCGAAGTTAGCTCGCTGATGCCGATGGATGCGGGCTGAATAAGGCTTCTTCCAACCCTTCGAGATCTGCTGATGGAGATCTGGAAGAAATGGAAGACTCCCGGGAGCTGGGCGGTCATGAGTGGAGAGAAACCGGTTGTCCAAGCGATTCAGACGCACGACCTCTCTCCTCGCGCGCTGCCAAGGCAGCTTCAGTCGACCTGCAGCGCGCTCCATGACTTCCACCAGCTCCCCGTACATGGGACAGGATGGATGCGAGGTTTCAGCCTCAGCTGACTCACCAACCTCTTCATCCATCCTTTGCTCAGTTGGAAGAGCCGCAGACGAGGAGGAGGAGCCCAGATCCCGCTCCTCCGATGTCTGCCCTTCGTGATCTGGATCGTCATCCGCGAGCACTACACCAGTCTCCAGACGACGAGCCAGATCCATCCGGGAACCCCAGGATCTCAGACGCCGCTCAGCCTCAGCTCGAGCGGGGCCGTCCCCAGATGCTGAACCCTCTCCCCTCGAGAAGAAGGCCAGACGAGAGCGGAGCGTTTTCAGGGGAAAACACTCGCAGTTTGCACAGGAAGCTCCCTCGAGAACAGTTGTGATGAGCGCGCTCTCCCCTCGTGCAATTTTGTCATTGTTCTAGTTATTGTTTAGTTTCCATTTTGGTCTTTTCTCTTACTTTATTGCTCTTACTTTAATAAATGTTATTCCTTTTTGCATATCACCCAATGTGTCATCTCCTTCTTTGTCGCGGCTTGCGAGCCGGCCGTGACAAATGGGGGCTCGTCCGCTAACTTTAGAAAATTCCTGTTTTTTGTCGACATGATTTGGAAGCGTTTTCGTTGCGATCAGTTATTTTGTAATGAATTTGGCACGTTCATTAACTGAATGTAAAACCGGAAGAATGTTGTTTGGTTAACGCTATTGTTTGAAATGTTTTATACGTCGTTTGGAAGGAAATGCGCGTTGAGTTTGTTTTGAGGACGTGTGGCTGTATCCATAGTGAGCTGCTCTATTCTGTTTCTAAGAGGTAAGTGACTTTACAAATCTTATCGTGGGGAGAATTTTGTTGGTGTTCCCTTGTTAGGTGTAGCTGCTTGGTCCCTTTTGGAACAAGTGGGTAATGTAATTTTGTTATTTTTGTGTAGTGACCGTGAGTTGAGCAGTTGTCTCAGGAGCATTGCCGTGGTATGAGGGAGTCGCCGGCGTGCCGGTTGCTTTTCTTGTACCAGCGGGAGTTGGTGCTTAACCCTCTGGAGTCTGAGCTGTTTTGGGGGCCATTAGAAGTTTTGACATGCTCTGACATTTGTGCTATTTTCAGTTGCTTGTAAACACATTAATGGCAAATGTGTAAATACATTGTATTCAGCACAAACTGGGCTACCATAATATCTGAGCAACATGTATGTACATGCTTGTATTTTTGAGAGAATAATGTTTATGCATGATTTAAAAAAGAAAAATTGTTTTAAAATTAAGGCTTCAAAACACACAATAGATATGTGTTCACAAGCCCTTTGAATAATGTGTGTATTTGCCTAGTGTTTTTGCTTCAAAATGATGTGAGAATCATTGAGCCTACTCATTCACATAAAACAATATATTAATTTACATTTTGTAAAACACTTTTTCTTTACTCAGGCCTTATGCGAGTAGGCGTGAACGAGCCATGAATAATAATGTATTCACTCCTGAGAAAAAAAAGACCTCCATAATAATGAGCTGCATAATAAATGAGCTTCAGGTAGGCCTACTAGATTTTAGGTTTACTATATAAGTACAGTAACAGTATGCCTACTGGCAGTGACAACTGTCAGGACAAGCAAATTCCAGTGAAATGCCTGAACCACAAGAATGTCAGTGACAGCATTCCCTACGGTCATAGCCCAAGCTATAAGCCTGAGTAGGAAACTTTGAACACTAGAGAAGTCCTACCCAGGCTGCTCAAAGGCCTGGATGCTCAAAGGCCTGGATCCAACAAATTCAACAGAAGGGGCTCCTTTAAGGGAATGTGGCTAGGGGGCCCTAGGCACCCCAGCCAGCCACTAATGCCACCAGGGAGGCCTGGCCTGGTGCCGCTTCTGTGGAACACTTCGGCCGGGCCATCCTTGTCTGTTTGAGAACAGAGCCTCTGGACACTTGCCTCCTGGAGAGGCATCAAGCCCAAGGTACTGCGAACTGGCAGTGTCCTCCTCAGACCGGATCTCAGAGACGGGCATCCTGGAGAGCAATACTCAGCATAGTGCTTTCAACCCTTGCTAGCGAGGGGAGTTAATCTGCTCGATCCTAGGATCTACTGAGCTCTTATCATTATAAAAACACTCAGGAGGCCAGACTGGCCAACAAGCTGATCTAATCGGGAGGCCTCGCGAGGGGCCTACGACCATCTGATCAGGCCCAGGCAGCTTCGGGCTCACAGACGACCCTCAAAGAGAGGGGAGCTCAAAATCTGCCCGGTAGGTAAACCAGGTTGTAGGCTAAAATCACTCACTTGGGGACCAAGTAGCAGAAGCGACACCAGTCGTGCTAGGGTAAGACCGTCCTCAGATGCTGCCGGCTCAGAACATTATACATTATGCCTGATAGTATTGGGTGAACAAGTAGGTTTTGAGTTGTGATTTAAATACAGAGAGTGAGGTTACAGTCCTTAGTGCCAGAGAGTTCCATAGTTTAGGTGCAATTACGGAAAAAGACCTGCCACCCATTGATGACAAGTGAAATCTGGGTACAATAAGAAGTTCACAACCAGAAGATCGAAGAGATCGAGGCGGAACATAAGGAGACAGTAGTTCAGAGAGGTAAGGAGGAGTGAGACCATTGAGTGATTTAAAGGTAAGCAGAAGAATTTTGTAAGTAATGCGAGATGACACCGGAAGCCAATGGAGGTTAAATAAAATTGGGGTAATATGAGCAGATCGTTTAGTGCGTGTTAATATTCTCGCAGACGAATTTTGAATGTTTGTGTCCATATTGCTTGGCATGATCTGTCTGGAAAGCACTGAATATATAAAAATACAGAATGGATTAGGTGGTGTGGTCACAGGCCACATACGGAAAAGGAGGGGAACACTTATTTGGCTTTCATGACCACCAGCTTGTATCCATAAAAAGGACTTGTTCTGTGCTTAATTTTCCTGTTACATCGAGATATACTACGTCGTCCTTATATCATTGGTGGAATATATCAATGCTTATCTTTGACCAAAGCATCACACACTTTGGATGAAGAATCACTTTCTAGATAACCTCATCCGGTTCATCTCTTTTTTCTTCTACCGACTTTTGGAGACTGAGAGTTTCCTGTCCTTCATTCTTTGTTTCCAGGAAATTGACTTTACCTGGCAATGGTGCCTCATCTTGACACCCAGACTCTACCACTGATTCCTTGAGGTTTTCCATTTTCTTAAGATAGAGTGCCCTTGGTAGTGTTGTTTGCAATTGCTGATTTATTTCCTTTGGGTCATCAGCTCTTACAGGTTGCCTTTGCAGCTCTGTTTTATTGTGCACTAACAAATCTCCTCTGAAGGACACCTGTGCTTTAAGCGTGTTCTCAATGTGCACAACAACATCAACTTCTACCGGGCAGTCAGTGGACAGGCAATGGCCAGAACATGTAAAAACAGGTGTGTACACTGCATGAAAAGTGGGATTTTCGACCCCGTAAACGCCTGTATACTCCCGGAAATCTCCCTAATTTTCGGCAGTTTTCGACAATTTAGAGGCAGCGAACGTCGCGTTCGTCTGTGCCACAAATTGTCGTAAACGAACCATGACGTAGGTGGAGAGCCCCCAGCTGAGAGAGCCCGCGGAGGTGCGACGCCTCTAATTAGCATATGAATAGCAGCGAAACCAGAGAGTCAACGGCCAGACTTGAATTTACTCACTCACTATTGGCTGAAGCCACTACATTTAAAAAAGAAAAATCCCTCGTGATTGGTTGGCAGATCACTGCAAACCAATCATTATTGGTCCCCCTGGCTCATTATAAATGTAAACCCCAATAATAATAATAAATATATAATTTATGTTGTAATAATTTGTTTTATATTAATGTTATTGTGCTATGAAGTATTCATACCATCAAGGAATATATGGGAAAATTATACGGACCGTGCCGTTTATTCAAAGAAAGAGCTTAATTTATAAGCATACAGCTGTTCATTCAAAGAAAGGGCTTCATTGATAAAACACAGCTGTTTATTCAAAGAAAGAGCTTTATTGTTAAACACAACTATGTACAGTGCAGCAGTAATGTCTCGTAATGTAATGTAAAGTTCGGCGAGCTCCAGGCTGCGAGAGGGTGGTGGCCGCACAATCCATCCAGACACCCCGTCAACAATGCCGTCTTCCTCGTCAAACATGAGGTCAATGGTTGCGCACTTCCAAATGTCCACCTCATCCAGCACACTCTCGCTTCCAGCAACTGTAATACAATCCATAAAGACAATAAGCAACCTGAAAAATAATCACATTGACAAAAAACGGATCTAATATAATAAATCTTACACTTTTTCTTCTTGATCGACTCCGAGCTAAACTCTTCGCAGTTTCCGCCTGCGATGTAAGTTCAGGTTGTTTGTATCTGAAGCTCCGGCGTGTCGATTCATAATACGTCTTACAGGCAGCTGGAAAACAATTACATGAGACTGGTATTAATAAAAACAGTCACGGTAAAATTAAACAAGGAATGAGAAACACATTAGAAGTTACTTACACACAATGTCGTTATGGTCTGCGGTTAAATCTGGACTCGCGGAAATTGCTCCAAGCAGATAAGAGCTCACGGCTTCGTTATGAGGCGAGGATAGTCTGTGTAAACAAAATGTGCAGTTTTAAGCTCGGATCTATTAACGCATCCATTTCCTTATACAGCTGAATAAAAGCATGTTCTTTAAATCGTAACGTTACATTACCCATGCCCTTGTTCATAGCGCCTGCAGTTTGCCTCAGAGTTGTGAAGACGAAGACAGCCTCCTGAAAATGAGCCGAAAAAGTTGGTCGCGTCCATGCAGAGATTGAGTTGAAGACGGCGTCCTGTCATAGTTGATCACGAAAAAGGAAAGCAGCAAAAAAACATAGGAAATGTAAAAAAAAAAAAGTTTAAAGCTCGTCTTCTACGCGTCATGGCCATGACCTCGACCTTGCACGTCATTGGACTAGGGCTCTACTATGGAACGCGCCCGGGGCCAAATCTCTTTATACGAAACGCGTGACTTATGACCGTTTCAACACGCCCTGCTTTCCGCGTCAACGCAGCAACTTTTTACGTGTTTCTTTTGTATGTGTAGACACGCACATTCTGGTCGTGTAACAGGCATACACGCACAGTCGACGCACAGTTTTAACATGTTAAGAAGACACATTTGAACGTGTTTCTTAACGCGCACATTCTGTACATGTCGAAGTGTAATATTTTTATTTTTTTAAAGCAGACTTACCTTTAGATGTAGCCTAGGCTACATACATATTAATATAAGATATTAATTAATTGCTTAACTGACTACTGTGCTAGAGTAAAGTAGCCTAATGTTACAATGTATATTAAGTAAATGCTTAATATTATACAATTATTATAATTTATCTATATGGGTTATTGTTTGTTTTTTAAAGTTAGGCTATATATAATTTCTAAAAGTATATATAGGCTAATTTACACAGCACATATTTATAACTGAAAACACACACACACACAACTTTATTCACTTTAACATAATAATGTGTTTGTAATTTGGTGTTTAGTTTGTTGTATAGTTTGTTTATACTGTTCTGTCTCTGTTTTGTTTCCAGGAACATCTGATGAGTGCTATAATAAAATGACTTCATTATATTTAAAATATGTTTTGATATACATTTTATTTATATTATTAATATTTTATTTACCCATAAACGTGTCTTTAGGAAGCCATAAGTTATAGAGACAAGAATAACTTTTGCCATTTAAATGCCACATTCATTTACTGAGGACCCATACAGCCAATGATCATGTGTGAAAACACTTATACATAAATTGATCACTTAGAAATCAAAACTAAGGTTTGAGAAAGAAAGAATATGCATACAACAAAATATATTGTTTCATAGCAGCTTCAGTAACAAGTTCAAAACAAATTCTGCTGTAAACCGGCTCTAACAGGCCAATATAGTGTCAATATTCAGCTCAAGTGACTTCAGTGTTGATTCAGTTCAGTTGATTTCAGTTCAACTGTAAATTCCTCAGTTGTGCATATTTGTGTGTAGTTAGATATATGCAAAAACAACATTTTTGGAAGAGTTAAAATAGTTTTGCACAAAGTGTTGCTTTTGCAAGCGATGTCTGATGTTTTGCATGTTGTGTGTTTTGTGTGTAGAGTTACAAGAAATTGAGCCATATTTTCAGAAATTGTGTGTAAGCAATTAGATAAAACTGTAAATGAATCCAGTTTATTTTAGTTCAGGACTCATAGTCCAGGTGTTAGTAATCTGTGCTTAATCTTTGTTCCAGGCAACAATTTTTTAACTCGCGATTTACTAGATTAGGCCTACTCTTGGCATAATTTAAACCCTGTCCAGGAAACCACCTCTTGAAAATCTGCATTGATAATTCATAAAATGTGGTGTGAGCTCAATTTAAATGACAATTACAGAAAAACACAATCTGACTTAACTATAAACACACAAACTTGTACTTTTCACATTTATGATTAATAGCCATTTAAAAAATCATTCACAGTGCAGGGTGGAAAAATTAATTTTGGTATGTAAACTGTATGCTTTACTTGATTTATTTGTGTGCTTTGGTTCATTGTCTTGTTGCATCACATAACCTCTCTAAAGGTTGAAGACATGAACTGCTGTCCTGTATTTTTTTTTTTTACATAACATTGGTTATTGCTAATGACATACAGAGTAATTCATCTACACTGTGAGCCCGGACAAGTTGAATCTACTTAAAAAATTGGAGCAAACTGGTTGCCCTAAAAATTTAGTAATGTGAACTAAAACGAGTACATTTAACTTAAATTTAAGTTAACATTTTAACTTAAACTTTAAACTTGTTTTAGTTAAAAAAATTCAGAACCTAGATAAAACTCCCCCTGCTGCTACTCTGATTTGCATTTGTGTAGCTCACAGCATGTTCATTTACATGATAAAGCCTCCCCTAGAATTAAGGGGAGGGGGGGTCATGGGGGGACAACTGCCAAGCAAGGCCCACGTCAATTTCAGACAATTTACGGCAGTTTTCGGTGTTGCCTGCAAATTGCCGTGCACAGTCGTAAACCTGAAGTTCCACGGCAATCTACAGTGTCACATACTGACGAAAATCCCACTTTTCATGCAGTGGTAACTGGTTGATCCTTGTATTTTAACCCTGTGGCCTGTAAAAGCAAAACTTCTATGCGGATGGATTGTGCAAATAAACAATGTTAGTCCACTGCCAGTGATCCAATTTGTATTAGTTTTTTTCTAGGCAGGAACAATTTTAATCTTCTTTGTCAAGACTGACATCATCATCAGTATCACTCCAACTGTCACCGTCTTCCACCTTGGTATCGTTGTTGTGGACCTACAAGAAAATAAACAGTAATAATAGAAAGCCATATCATTTCTCATTTTAAATTATTTAATTTGTGTTTCAACATCTATGGTCGTTTATAATCTTCCTCCTCTTGTTTTAAGTCATTTTCCCTCGTATGTTCTTTCATCTTCCTTTTGAAATGTAATCATCTCTTGTGTAACTTCTATTTCCTTTGCACCTTCAATCTCTGGTACATCTTCCTCTTTGAGTCCCAAACTGTTTCTGTTTTTCAGATTCTTTCATTCCCACTTCTGCTTTCAAATCCTCCAAGTCTTGTGTTATGTCCTTCTCCTTAGTATGTTCTATTTCGTCTTCCTTTTAAAAATCACTCATGTCTTGTGTAACTTCTTAAGCTTGTGCACCTTCAATCTCTGGTGCGTCTTCCTTTCCATCTTCCTCCGTTTGGACCTTTTTCACATTTTCATCTTTGCATTCATCTTTTTAGTTTATATCTACTTGGGGATGTATTTGGTATACCCAAAACTGTGCAGAGTTCTGCCCAGAACTTATGGTCTTACAGAAGACATTCCCCTGTTTTCTGCTTCTGCTCCTGAAGCTCTTGCATGTGTTTGAAAATATCTTTAAAATATATTTTCCTAATATTGTGCTGGTTCCCCTTTGGCTGACCCGTCGAGGCATGGACTCCTCTAGACCCCTGAAGGCGTGCTGTGGTATCTGGCACCAAGATGTTTGCAACAGATCCGTTAAGTCCTGTAAGTTGTGAGGTGTGGCCTTCATGGATCGGACTTGTTTGTTCAGCACATGCCACAGATGCTCGATTGGATTGAGATCTGGGGAATTTGAAGGCCGAGTCAACGCCTCAAACTCGTTGTTGTGCTCCTCAAAGCATTCCTGAAGCATTTGTGCTTTGTGGCGGCGCATTATCTGCTGAAAGAGCCACAGCCACAGGGAATACCGTTTCCATGAAAGGCTGGACATGGGCTCAACAATGCTTAGGTAGGTGGGACGTGTCAAAGTCACATCCACATGATGGAGGACCCAAGGTTTCCCAGCAGAACATTGCCCAAAGCATCACTGCCTCCGCCGCCACGCCTTCCCATAGTGCACCTGGTGCCATGTGTTCCCCAGGTAAGCCACACACCCGGCCATCCACGTGATGTAAAAGAAAGATTTGAAATGCATGATTTAGCTGCAGTGAGTTTCTAGACTCTAAAGGTTTCCTTCTGACAAATGTGCCAAATCTGCAACACAGATCCCCAATAGTGTGTACTTTAGTGAGTTCGGTTATTTAGCAAAAGTACAGCAAAACAGATTGTCGCTAACTCACGGTGATTAGAGATGTAATCAGGCATCCACAGGGACCTGATTTAGTTATTGCTTTGACATGATTACTGAAACTAAGGTCCAACTCCAGAATCACAACAAGATTCATGATTTGATTTTTAGTAGTTTAACCCCTAGCGTCAAGGGGTTCATATTTTTATATGTGGTCTTATATATGTGCGCCTATTTTTTTCCTTACTATGGTTGCTCTATCTGCTTGGTTACAAACACTCTTCAAAATATCATCTTTTGTGTTCAGCAGAACAAAGAAACTGATACAGGTTTGGAACAACTTGAGGGTGAGTAAATGATGACAGAATTTTCATTTTTGGGTGAACTATCCCTTTAATGTTGTTCACTACCACTCTACTTACCTGACCCTTTACCTGTTGTGATCCTCACCATCATCATCTTCTATCCTGATCATCCGCCTGCCAGTCATCTGCAAAACACAAAGACTATTACTAACAAGCCGTCTTCATTCAAGCTACTCACCTGTTCATGCACAGCAAATATAACCCTTTGTGCAATACATGATTTGTGTGGTCTTCTTCTGTCCGCTGACAATTATCTATACGTCTTTCTTTTCTTTTTTTTCAGTTTTTTGTAAGTATCTGCTATACTGATGTCAATATCTCATCATTTACATTACAAGCGTGGCCATATAAAATCAGCATCTGCACCAAATATCTTTTTCTTCTTTTTTTTGCTCAGTTTGAGTCTCTGAATAAAGTGGAGCTGTTTTTTCCTCCTCAACTCTGAGCTCCATATCCTCCTATGAGCCATAAAATCCTGATTTAAAATATGACTTTTAAAAACCTTTATCTGGCCGTTGTGTGTTTTATTTCTAGAAACTGTGTGGGGTTGAGGGGAGAAAAGTCGCCCATCTGCATTTTGGGACAGGAATGTTGCCATTTCAGTTTTAAAGCTCAGTCATGTATTATCATGTTTCTACAGACATGGCTCTCAAGAGTGCAGGAGAAACATTAGTACTAATTTAGCAAAAGAAAACTTGTAAATTTATATATTTTTTCGAACCGTCCATTTTAATTTTTTTTCACAAAAATTAATAAACAAAAATCTGAAAGAAGTCAGTCTAATTTTGTGTGCATAACATTTGTGTTTAACCTCCTGGGACCCAGAAAAAAAAAGTTTTTTGAATTTAATATTTTTTCATGTCATTACATTGTTTAGGGCATAAGAAACAAATGGGACAAATGGGATATTTCATTCATATGTTATGATATGTCCTCTGTAGTTGACACCAGGACTCAGTTGTTAAAAAAATTAAATGACATGAAACTGCATGTATAGGCAAAAACAATGGGATTTATTTTTAATTCACCAATCAATTTTTAGGTTTCAGGGTTTTTTTTTTAAACAAACTTTGTTTAAAGATAATTCTGAACTAAGTTATGAAAGATATAACGAAATGCATTGATATACCATTTTACTTTATGCAATATGTGGGTAAAATGGCCATACTTGGATTTTCCCATTCAATACAATGTATCTATTCACTGCATCTAATTTGCACATTAATGTGTTCTTGGTGCAACATGTAATGAAATAAGAAGTGTAATAATGGGAGTAATAATTGGCAACATTTTCATAAAAAATATCTAATATTTCATAGGAATATTGATATGTAATTTCTTTCCCTATTCACTTGTAATGTCTCCAAAATGTCTGATAAACATGATTTAAGTCCTGGTGTCCCCTACAGTGGACATTTATGAAATCAATACCCTGTTTTGTAACAGAAAGTCATATTTTGATTAGAAACCCCATAACATTTTCCTGAGATGTTGATTTATAACAAACTATTTGAAAATGAATCCGATTTAAATTATAATTAAAAAATATTATCATATTTCCATAAGAGTGTTAAATATCAATGTCAGCCGTTTTTAAAGGGTAACTAAACCCCTGCTCAGAGCTTAACTCCACCCACTGGCAATTTTCAAAAAATGCTGGAAAAGTGGGCAGAGCCCGGCGGACACAGAGGGGATGAACCGAGGGCGGGGCTGAGCGGAGGGCGTGCACCTGAGACCCGCAGTGACGGGTTGATTGACAGCTGTCAGACTCGCGAGTCGCAAAGATGGAGAATGACTGGAGTGACGCCAGCTTTGCAACAGAGCGGTCATTCTCCTACCTTCACCTGAAGTGGAGGAGGGTGGATTGTCTGTAACAGACACAAACCCGGAGCCTTATCAATGCGAGCCGCTGCTCAAACTGCGTTAACTCCCGATGCCGACGAGAAGCAGCCGCGCAAGAGAACCGACCTAATCTATCTGCGTCCGCGGCAACCACTTGCGTGTCAGGGTTTGAAAGCGCGTCTCATGTATGAAACTTATCTGTACACATGACGGGCGGCAATAATATCGCAAGAAAAGCCTGACGTGTACTGACAACTGCATTATTTAACCGTATTTTCTTCAATACAATGTTAAAGCAAGTCTCAAGTGAGTTTCATTCATAATGTTTACTTCATGTAACATGACAGTTCATACTGGAGTGAAGCCGTTCTCATCGTGTGATTGGGGGAAACATTAGGGCGTGGTGAGCTCGTGTCAGGGGCGGGGCTAGTGAGCCGTTGGAGGTACCATCATACGTCACGATGACCCACAACGTCCAATAGGAAAATTCAACTGCAGTCGCCACCGTTCAACCTTAAGAGGGCAGCACTTTGGCGGTTTTACACCATATTTTATAGAATTAAAACACTTTATACTCAAATGTCAAAACATTTACTCGAATCAATGAACAGCATTAATAAAGCCCCAGTATTACAGATCATTAACAAAAAAAAGTTGGTTTAGGGTTTAGTTACCCTTTAAAGACCAAGAAGAAGTTGTTGTCCTGGTGAAACCTCCAAACATTTGGTATCTCTGCAAAGCCCCAAATGTGCTCTTTAAAGGACATCCAGACTGTGACATGTATGATGTCAAAGAAATTCACTAAAATATAATGTCCACTACAGTGGACAAAAGTCTATTCCTGGGTCCCAAATACAACCATTCTTTTTTCCCCCCCTTTTTCTCGCCATGGTTAAAAAAAGAAAAAGGGAATGGATGCAAAATTACAAATCAGACCAGCGTCGCTGCTGACCTTCGATGATTTAAACATCATTTAAACATGGTTAAACATCACATCTTTTTCCATTTCATTATATTTAAATTTAGAGCATGGACGTGAATTTACTCATTCGTATTCAGAACTAGCTATTTATTTATTTTTATTTATTTTTTAGAAGACTGTTTCATGAACGAGACTCTGCTAAAGACCCGAGACGCGAGCGCACCGGTCAAACACGTTCTCTAGGGTGTGTTCACATCGAAAACAATGGAAAAGCAGTGCAGTGGAATTAAAAAAAAAAACAGCTCTAGGCTATCTATGTTTTTTCCTCTTTTGGAAATTCATGTAAATGCAATAATGTGTTTTGCTGTTGGAACAAATGGAAACAAACGTATACTTGCCATGGTCTGATATTCGTATCGCACTTTGCAACGTGTGACCAATAATGCTTGAAAGTGGAGAATGAACTCTGCATATACTAAAGAAAACAAACAGTGAAATAGAGAAAACTGGAACAGAGGTAAATACCTTTTCACATCACAGGTATTTACTGTTGGTGACTGTTGATAACTCCTGTTGCTGACTGGTCTGTCTTTGGGTGTGTGTGTGTGTCCAGCCCTCTGAGGAGCTTTATAAAAGACAGAAACCTGTCAGACAAACATCTCTCAGACAGACATCTCTCAGACAGACATCTCTCAGACAAACATCTCTCAGACTCGATCTAGGACGTGAAGCTGCTCTTCTGACTCCGGCTACAGTCACACAAGTAAGTATGTTTCTAAAACAGAAATAGAAGTCAAGATTGTTTTGTATTGCAGTCTTATTTAAGTTGCAGTCCGTAGTTTTACCTCTTTGTCGCCATCTCTGTTCGAAATTATTTGCGCAATTATCAACCTTACGTGAGTTGTGCTTCGGCTCGGCACAGCGCGGATGAATCCGATGTTTTGAGGAGAATGTGCGGCTGTCCGTCACCGCGCCGGTGTGGATACTGTACTTCAGAATCACAGATTCTACTTTTTGAAAGTATGACCAACATAATAATTTTCACCAGAAACTGTAATCTGAACAAATAGCTAACATCAACTGACCAATGGAGGGAAAAAAAGCATTGCAATAAATCATGATGATTAAATCTAATGATTGCTTGTCATATCATGTCAAACTGTGCAAATTATACTTTGTTTTCAAATTGTTAATGTTAAATGACTACATTTAAAGTGTATTAGGGCTATCTGTAGTTCAGTTTCCATTTCTTTGCAGTCTAATTTTTAAGTGTCATACACCAACAAATTAATGTGAAGTAGAGGTGAATTGCTCCCTCTCATGGCTTGCACAAAATAATTATTATTAGCAAAACGAGAAAGGCACACCAAAGAAAACTCCGTAACTATATTCAAGTAAACAAATGTGCTACTGTTACATAATTTAACCATGGAAATGTCTTACCAGTCTCTGCTAGGGATGCAATGATTATAGATTTTGTTGGTACGATTATAGTCTGAGAAATAATCACGGTTTCACGATTATTATGCATTCATTAATTTCACAACAATTTATAAAATCACATGAACACTCTTTAGATTTTAAAGTGTTATTTAATTTAAAGTGCTGCATTTTGAACCAGAAATAACACAGTAACAAAATAATACAGCACACAATAATAATAAAGACAAAAGTCCAAGTCGTGGCCTAATGGCTTGTAACCCGAAGGTTGTGGGTTCGAGTCTCATGTCCGGCAGGAATTGTCGGTAGGGGGAGCGAAACTACTGTGTGTGCACTTGGATGGTTTAATGCCGTGCACAAATTCCAAGTATGGGTCATCATACTTGGCCACACTTCACTTCACTAAACATCGATGTCAGTGTGAGGGGAATACACTGAACTGTTATTGTCACCAACTGTCATCCATATGTATTCATTTTAATAATTAATCTAATTTTACATGTGGTCTGAGAAAGTCGTTTCTGTTATTTTGATTTGTTTGTTTGTGTCACTGATAAATTTAAACGTGCTTCTGTGCTTTGGCTGGCACTGAGCCAGAGACGACGCCCTCAGTGTTTTTCATATATCACTATTCATATATCACTATTCATATAAGACTATTCATAAATCGCTACTCATATATCACTATTCATATATCACTATTCATATATCACTATTCATATATCACTACTCATATATCACTATTCATATATCACTATTCATATATCACTATTCATATATCACTATTCATTTATCACTACTCATATATCACTATTCATATATCACTATTCATATATCACTATTCATTTATCACTACTCATATATCACTATTCATGTAGTACTATTCATATAGCACTATTCATATATCACTATTCATATATCACTACTCATATATCACTACTCATATATCTCTCTTCAAATATCACTATTCATATATCACTACTCATATATCACTCTTCAAATATCACTACACATATACCACTACTCATATATCACTACTCATATATCACTATTCATTTATCACTACTCATATATAATAATAATAATTAATTACATTTATATAGCGCTTTTCTAGGCACTCACTCAAAGGGTTAGGGTTAGGGTTAGGGTTAACCTAACCCTAACCCTAACCCTAACTCTAACCCTAACCCACTCACTCAAAGCGCTTTTACATAGAAGGGGGGAATCTCCTCAACCACCACCAATGTGCAGCATCCACCTGGATGATGCGACGGCAGCCATATTGCGCCAGTACGCCCACCACACACCAGCTGATTGGTGGAGAGGAGACTGAGGGATGATACCAATCGTATGTATATATGGGGATGATTAGGAGGCCAGGGGCCAATGGGCACAATTTTTTTTGGCCAGGATGCCGGGGTTACACCCCTACTCTTTATCGAGGGACATCCTGGGATTTTTAATGACCACAGAGAGTCAGGACCTTGGTTTAACGTCTCATCCGAAGGACGGTGCTTGTTACAGTAAAGTGTCCCCATCACTACACTGGGGCGTTAGGACCCACACAGACCACAGAGTGAGCGCCCCCTGCTGGCCTCACTAACACCTCTACCAGCAGCTACCTAGTTTTCCCAGTTTGGTCTCCCATCCAAGTACTAACCAGGCTCAGCCCTGCTTAGCTTCAGTGGGAAACCAGTCTTGGGCTACAGGGTGATATGGCTGCTGGCTATATCACTACTCATATATCACTATTCATATATCACTACTCATATAAATAACTATTCATATATCACTACTCATATATCACTATTCATATATCACTACTCCTATATCACTACTCATATCCATACTCATATCTCACTATTCATATATCACTATTCATTTAGCACTATTAATATATCACTATTCATATATCACTATTCATATATCACTACTCATATATCACTACTCATATATCACTCTTCAAATATCACTACACATATATCACTACTCATATATCACTATTCATATATCTCTACTCATATATCACTATTCATATATCACTACTCCTATATCACTACTCATATCCCTACTCATATATCACTATTCATATATCACTACTCATATATCACTCTTCAAATATCACTACTCATATAGCACTACTCATATATCACTACTCATATATCACTCTTCAAATATCACTACTCATATATCACTACTCATATATCACTATTCATATATCACTACTCATATCACTATTCATATATCACTACTCCTATATCACTACTCATATCCATACTCATATCTCACTATTCATATATCACTATTCATATAGCACTATTAATATATCACTATTCATATATCACTATTCATATATCACTACTCATATATCACTACTCATATATCACTCTTCAAATATCACTATTCATATATCACTACTCATATATCACTCTTCAAATATCACTACACATATATCACTACTCATATATCACTATTCATATATCTCTACTCATATATCACTATTCATATATCACTACTCCTATATCACTACTCATATCCCTACTCATATATCACTATTCATATATCACTACTCATATATCACTCTTCAAATATCACTACTCATATAGCACTACTCATATATCACTACTCATATATCACTCTTCAAATATCACTACTCATATATCACTACTCATATATCACTATTCATATATCAGTACTCATATATCACTATTCATATATCACTATTCATATATCACTACTCATATAGCACTATTCATATATCACTATTCATATATCACTACTCATTTAGCACTATTCATATATCACTACTCATATATCACTATTCATATATCACTCTTCAAATATCACTATTCATATATCACTACTCATATATCACTATTCATATATCACTACTCATATATCACTATTCATATATCACTACTCATATATCACTATTCATTTATCACTACTCATACATCACTATTCATATATCACTATTCATACATCACTACTCATATAGCACTACTCATATATCCCTACTCATATATCACTATTCATATATCACTACTCATATATCACTATTCATATATCACTACTCATATATCACTATTCATAAATCACTACTCATATATCACTACTCATATATCACTATTCATATATCACTACTCATATAGCACTATTCATATATCACTACTCATATATCACTATTCATATATCACTACTCATACATCACTATTCATATATCACTCTTCATATATCACTATTCATATATCACTATTCATATATCACTATTCATACATCACTGTTCATATATCACTATTCATATATCACTACTCAAATATCACTACTCATATATCACTATTCATATATCACTACTCATATATCACTACTCATATATCACTACTCATATACCCCTACTCATATATCACTATTCATATATCACTATTCATATATCACTACTCATATATCACTATTCATATATCACTATTCATATATCCCTACTCATATATCACTATTCATATATCACTACTCATATATCACTATTCATATGAGCTGGTGTACCACTGATGTAACTGTTTTTATGTTGTGAAAGTTGCAATAGTTCTTTTCTGTGCAAAAGAAACACTCAGACTGCTGCTCGCAAGTCTTTCTGAATATACACATATGTAACATATATCTAGAAAGCCAACACTTAAGAGTTTACAATTCAAGACTCAGAATTACTCAAGACTGTTATTAATATGGAGATATATAGGCTCAAACATAAAAAATCAATAATATATTTTTAAATGTATTACCAGTGTGGTCATGCTTCATTTCAAATCTGAGGATGAAATCTCTAAAATTATACATTTTATGAAGCACATTGTAAGACTATGTCATGTGAGTTTTTAGCGAATGCTAAGATGCTATCATTATGTTATTGGCTTATAAAACATACTTTCAGTCTACTACATCCAGTTTAAACATTAACATCCACATACTGCCATTGCACTGCACTTTACGTTCCTATTGTTACTGTGTAACAACCTGTAATAACCTGTTTGCACATCATACTCCTGTTTGCACATCATACTCCATTTGCAATTATACCTATTGCATGCACATCATACTTCTCTATATATAAATATATATATATATTTTATGTTAACCACTTATTTTTAAGTCTACAGTTTATCTCACTTATCATATCCACTTATTTTATATCTTATATTTTTATTTTATTTTTTTATTTTTATCTTATTTCCTATTTTTATCTTACTTGATTTATTTATAACTCTACTTATGTTAATACTTTTTATTCTAATTTTATTCTATTTCTATTTTAGAATAGAAGGCGCCAACTGCATACTAAGATAAGAGATGCACAGGGGAGAGTTAGCTCTTATCCCAGTTGACCCGAAGACCCAACTGGCTGAGGTGACTGAGTACCATTTCCTTGTGTTCGCACAACTGCTCTCTCGACTGGGCAAGCATGAGCCACTGATGAGCATTTGAAAATGCCTTTCTGTGCCAACATCTTGAACAGCAGCCTGTGAAGGGACCAATTCAGGACTTGCAGGTCCAAAATTGGCTGTAACCCATCTGTTTTTTTGGGTACGATGAAGTAAAGGCTACCCTTTTGGGACCCGAAGGAATGGGAAACTGCGAAGTGGGAACATGAACTATCCACAAAAGCTGCTTGAGTGTGCTGAGCGCCCAAACACATGACGCAGCGATCATGACCATCAGCAGGCGACAGGGAACGACCGCATCCAGAAACGCACGGGCAGAATGACATCTTGAAAAAGATGCAGTGTCCGCCCATATACTCTTTTAGAATGGGAAAAAGCTGCTTTACTGCTCCACACCCTGGGTTTGAAGCCACACTCTCGGATGACACAGCAATACTGCTCAGCTCCGAAGCAAAAGACAAATGTGCGTTTGCAGGCACTTCCTATTTATATCCGCGCTGCGGAGCAGAGTGCAGCATATAAATCTTGCACGCCAATGTTCATTGGCCGGTTAGTACACACTCGAAGGTGATAGGGCTCTCATGCGATATCCCAATTCGTCGGTTCACATTCTGACATATGTTGAACGTGACTGACTGAAAGGGAGCTCATGCACTCAGATGGTAATTTATTCACAGTTGAGCAGCGAGTTTTGTGATCCTGCGCACCTGGGAACGCGCTGCTCACGTGGTCAATAACATGACTGTCTGCTGTTAATAAAATGTCATATGCTTGGTATAATAAGAATAAATGCAAATTTAATTAATAAAAATAGGAATATACAGTATATATATATATATGTACATTATAGTTAAAATGGTTTTCTGCCTTGTATTTTATCTCAAAATAAAGGATTTCATTTAATTCCATGGAAACGAGCAGAAATTTTCTTCTCTTTATTTTTTGAGCGGTGATTAAATGTATTGCTGTATTGATGTATTGTAAAATACCTTATGACCCCACGAGAAACAATTACCGTCCAGTGACATATTGCATACAATATGTCACTGCATATAAATATAGATTAACCTTTATTAAAAGTTAATCAGTCAAGAGCAGTGAGTGATTTTTTTTTCTTTTTTCATCTCTATATTTCAGTGACAATATATTCCAGCTTTCCCTGTTTTCACTGTTATACGGTGGGGAGTGGATTACGCAACTCCTGAAGGAGTACAGAATCTCCTTATCAAAACAGAGGCGATGAAACAGAAATTACCAATATCATATGTAATCATATGCATATGTAAAATAAAGATTTTATCAGCTTTATGCTCAAAATGTTGCTTTTTCATGAAACTTGCAACATCCTAGTGTTGATAAAGGGAATGTATGAAGCTAGACATTTCATGTATATGTTCACTTAAGACATAACCGACTATGTTTTTGATGATACTCGACAAGATAGGCATTTGACATAATTTTGTATGAATATTTGTGCACTGTGAGACGCGTGGGTGCGCTAAGGATTTGTGTTGCTCTTTGCGAGTACCAAACTGAAAGAAATTTTCTCGTCTATGTGCGCTTGAATATTTAAATATTGCAATTGATCAACTTCTGTGAAGATGCAGCACTGGCACGAGCGAGGATGTGGCAGTTGCGGCAACCATCGGGCAGTCCTTATTGTCGACCGTAATGACAAATAATTTTTGTCATTCTTTCAAGGGGGACAGTGAGCTCAATCTATAGAAGGACTAGAATAACAGCATTCATATGGTGTGGAGATTGAATGATTGTCTTATTCTGTGTTGCAGGTTCAGACACAATGACGAGCATTATTCCCAAGAGCAAAGCAAAAGGCACTGACATCTGTGGAGAGGGCAAATTCCATTATATAATCCGTTCTGATCTCGCCTGCTATATGAAGACAGTTGATGTAAAAGAAGGTTTAGACATCGCTATTTGGAGTCTGCACCCTGCCTGCCAAAATGGAGACCATTACCTTGGTAGTGGAGATGGCTCCTTTTTCATCATCAAGGGCAAGTCATTCCGCAGAGTCAACGACCTGACGAGAGACACTGATGCTAAGGTTTACAGTCTTCATCCCAACTGCCAGGGTGGAGACCACTATTTCTCAACTGCTTCTGGCAATTATTACATCATCTTCCAAGAAAAGGGCACTTATCGAACAACAAAAGACTTGCATCAAGACACAAATGGTCATGAATACAAGCTGCATCCCAACTGCAGAAACGGTCTCTATTATTGGGGCATGCCAGGCCACTGCTACTTAATCAAGCCAGCCTCCGAGTGGGGATATGAGTTCTGCGGTAGTAACAACCTCAGCAATGAGGAGTTCTTTGGGATCTATTCTGTTCATCCAGATGTTCTTAACTTCTTTCCTGGTGGGCTGTCAGTAACTAAAGGCCCAGCCTTTGGCATGTGGGAGAATATTAAAACTATAACTAATGACAGCAATACACCAGTGTCATGGCAAAAGAAAATCAATAAAAAGGTTGGATACAATAAGGAGAAGATGACCGAGATCACACACAACTGGAAGATAGCCATGTCATCCTCTGTCGAATCTGGAGACCTTACAGGGTTAATTGCGAAGGTCCAGTTGTCCTTTTCTGCAGAATATGGAGGTTCACATGTCAACACTGATAAAGAAACCTGGGACGAAGCGACTGAAGTGGAAGAACAACTTTCATTTGAGCTAAAGCCAAAAGAGTCTGTATATCTGTGGCAGTACAAACTGGGTCTTGGTAAGGACCCAGTGTTGTTCTGCCGTGATTTAAAGATTTCTAGTGATCCAAAACCTCCAACTGAAGTCCCGCTGCCACCTGCACAATCATGAAAACATCAAGGTTTAACCAATGATAACCTGCAGTTAAATACCTTAATTATAACTTCTCAAGTAATTATTTAGAGATCTGCATGCATTGCTTAAAATTAGTCTAGAATTGTTTATTGTAGGAAATTGATTTTTCAGTTACTTAACTACAAATTACAACACTATTATATGGTGGCTATATCAGGTTTTGGGAAAGTTTAACAAGAATAAAATTAGTGCTTAGTCTATATTATTGTAGATGTAGTCATAGATGTAGTCATAGTGTAATCGAAGTCTACTGAAGTGCTTGATTCACAAGTCATAATAATCACTGCATTCTGTACTCATGCATTTATTGTATACATGTAATCAAAAGCTTTTTGTTTCCATATATTATCCCTTATATCATATACCATTTGGATTTTACTTTTAATAAAGCTGGATACTGCTTTTAAAGTCTTGGTGTTTTTATTGGCTGTCTTTACCAAAAAAAGAGAACACTCCAGAAACCAACATAAACCCGCAAGAACAGAGTAACGCTATTATAACAAGGTAATGCTCAAATGTTAATTCAGTTCAAATATATTTATTATTATTTTTATTTTTATCTCACACATTGATCTGCATTTAATTAATTAGCATCAAACAAACAATATAGTCTTTGTTTTTTAGTGAATAAAGATTACTTATTAAACAAAAAATTGAAAAAAAAAATGATTGCACAATTACCAAATAGGTGGCGATGTGGACTAACAGGTTATGTAAATTGACATAAAAAAAGAAGAAGTAAGTAGAATGGCACACTTTTTCTTAGTGTCTGTTTCCATGGTGAAACATCGATTCACCTCTCTATTGAGAATGTCATGTGTGTTAACCGGGAACATACTTTGAATTGACAAACGTACTCTTATGTTCCAATGTTACGTCGATTGACTGACGTAATGGGAATCCTGTTAGAGAGACCAATCTACTTTGAGTGTATCTAAACAAGCTATGTGATTTTGCATCTGCTGCCCCACCCTGCAGAGCTGGTATATAATGAGCAGCAGGTACATCGCATCTTCAGTTTTCACTTTGGAGCCGAGTGGTTCAACTGTTTCTGCTAAGGGAAGAAGTCTCTTTGAATGGTTTTAGCGTGACGGAGCTGCAGCGGTGGCCACGATCGTTTTCACAGCTACTGAATGAGAGCGCCTTCAATGAGACTGCTGTTCATTCAGCCTGAGAGAAGTTGTTCCTCTGAGGAAGGACCCACCGACTTGCCCAAACGGGGCCGTGCTTAATTCCTGCAGCAGTATATGCTGCCATCATGATCCTATAGGAGGTAAGTTGGTAAGGAAACACAACCTGGTCGTCAGGTTCCTTAGGGGGTCCGCGAAGGTCAAATCCTTCTTGCCCTCATACCCTACCCTCTTGGGATTTAGCTCTGGTTCTTAAAGCACTCCAGAATGCCCTGTTTTGCAGTCAGTCGGGTTAAAAGTCCTGTCTATGAAAACATTACTCCTGGTTGTTTTGGCTTCCATTAAGAGGGTGGCGGACCAACGGGCTGTTGAGGTTCCTTCATCACCCTCAGCTGCAGGACGTAGCAGAGTATCCGGCGCCAGGCCTCCATCCATTTGTCCTTGAGAACCAGAGATAGGCTGGGATCCCATATGTGTATTCTTCCACGGTATAGCAGGGCTGGAAGGGGCAGCACCTGTGGCGCTTTGGTAGGATTCCCATTACGTCAGTCAATCGACATAACGTACAACGTGACTGACTGAAAGGGAGCATCCTGTCGCCACAGTTGCTGTACCACCGCTGGGGCGGCCGGGTCACCAGCTTGGCTCCTCAGCGAAAACCTGAAGATGCGATGTACCTGCTGCTGATTATATAACCGCACTGCAGGGCGGGGCTTGTATATATTGCATGCCAACATGCATTGGCTCGTTTAGTTACACCCAAAGTAGATTGGTCTCTCAAGCGAGATACCCATTACATGAGTTTTTCTTTTTTAAGAGGTGCGAGATTCTGGTCTTCCCAGCCTCTCCAACTGTAGACACATGTCTGCTGTTCTCATACAAGTCTCAAAATCATAGCTGATGTGTTTGTCACTAGGTTCTTTCAGTTTAATATGAAACCGTTATTGTGACCTTCATCCACCAATACTTGGCTACAATGTACACAGCACTTGTTGTAGTTTGGTGTGTCATTCTCCTGACAGATTCCTTTTTCTAACCATAACCAAAATTACTTTTAATTTGCTAATTCATTTGGATCTAGTTGTGGTTTCTTAATGAGAGATTTAATAACTTCCATCTTGAACGGTCTTGGGACTTGACCTAGAGATTGTCATGATCCCCAGTGAGAGTGCCCGTGATTTACCACCAGAGGGCCCTCCACCCCGGACTATTGCCATATCATCTCAGACTACATCTGCCATAATCCTTTGCCCGGACTCATCAGTCATGATTGTTTTCAGTGTCTCATTAACCTCATTAGCCCAGCCTATATAAACCATGTTCACTCTGTCATTCACTGCAAAGTCTTGTTTAGTGTAACACTGCAATTCTGAGCGTTCTCCCCGGTTTCATGTCTCTTGGTTCTTTGGATTTCTTGCCTGTTTCCTGGGTTACTCTTTTGCCTGTGTTCCCTGCCTTGCTGTGTTTTCTCTGGACTGACTGCCTGTGTTTTAACCTTGCCTGTACTTTTAACTACGATTGTGGATTACCCTTTCAATAAAGCTGCGTTTGGATCCTCAGCCTTTGTGTCTCGGAGCAGTTTGTTACAGAGATAAAGATTAATAAATAATCTTGAGAAAAGGCTCTTCTGCTACAGGTAACAACTCTTTCAGTAGTTTAGTGGGTATCTAATAAACATGTTGTTGGTTTAGAAGCAATGATATGTTTATTTAGCTCTTCCTGTCCTAAAGATGTAAAGCACTGTCAGCGAAGAGGGCTTCACATGTGATAAATGCAGGGAGATAGTCAGGCTGATGGAGCCCATTTGACATCCTGTTTGACATTTGTGCTGGCTACTGTATATAGGCCACCAGGGCACCATTTACCAAAAATGTTCTGATTTTCTATCAAATTTAGTACTGGCTGCAGATAAATGATCCATAATTTAATATCCATGAAGACAATGAAAAAGACGCATTAGGATTGGCATTTAGAGACATTCTAAACTCTATTGGAGTCAGGCAACATGTTTCAGGATGTTGATACTGTTGAAATTCTGCAGCAGAGCGATGACATCTCAGATCACTACCTAGTATTGTGTATACTTAATTTAGCTAAGGCTGCAAAGCCGTCCCCTCATTTCAAATATGGCAGGTGTTGGGAACTCTTTTCCTCCTCAAAGAAGACTAGGAGACTTGGATATTTTCTTCAGCAGGATTCTTTATTGAGAACTTGCTGTTTGGTCGATGTAGTCGTCAAGTCTGTCTAAGGGAGTTGTTCATGGTATTTTATAGGCATTCAGTGGGCAGTCCTTAAATATATTATTATATTCAGACATTCATTCCATATATTTAAGCATCATTCCATATATTCAAGTTTCATTCCATATATTCAGACATTCATTCTATATAATCAAGCGTCATTCCATATAT
This sequence comes from Gobio gobio, assembly GCF_949357685.1. NCBI lineage: Eukaryota > Metazoa > Chordata > Actinopteri > Cypriniformes > Gobionidae > Gobio > Gobio gobio. Next base: position 2,575,035 of record NC_137103.1, read on the forward strand.
TCAAGTTTCATTCCATATATTCAGACTTTCATTCCAAATATTCAGATTTTCATTCCATATATTAAGACTTTCTTTCCATATATTCAAGCGTCATTCCATATATTCAAGTTTCATTCCATATATTCAGACATTCATTCTATATCTATATATTCAAGCATCGTTCCATATATTCAATTTTCATTCCATATATTCAAGTTTCATTCCATATATTCAGACATTCATTCTATATATTCAAGCGTTGTTTCATATATTCAAGTTTCATTCCATATATTCAGACATTTATTCTATATATTCAAGCGTCGTTCCATATAATCAAGTTTCATTCCATATATTCAGACATTCATTCTATATATTCAAGAGTCATTCCATATATTCAAGTTTCATTCCATATATTCAAGCATCGTTCCATATATTCAAGTTTCATTCTATATGTTCAGACTTTCATTACATATATTCAGACTTTCATTCCATATAGTCAGACATTCATTTCATATATTCAAGTTTCATTCCATATATTCAAGTTTCATTCCATATATTCAAAGAATTATATTATAAATATAATAATTTCCTGAACGGCATGCCATAATATATGTGTGTGTGTGTCTCTACTATAGTTGTGAGATTGGCTGACTAACAGTTTGAAGCTGGGTTAGTTCTTCAGTCACGGGGCACTGGAAGCACAATGTCATTGCATGGCTGGTCAGGGATGTTGGTAGTCTTCCAGTCAGAGTCTTCTTTTTTTTTTTTTAAGTAGATAAATGTTTATGGCCAAATGATACATATGCAATACATCAAGTAAAAAGTTAACAAATTAAATGTGTTCAATCTAGTCCTCACCAGCCCTTTCTCTGTCAGAACACATCAGATTTTGGTTTGATATTTAAAGCAGTCAGCAGCACGTAGTACAAGAGGAGCAGACAGAGGAAGAGCAGGAAGCAGGAGATGGTGATGGTAAAATGGTAAAATAATTGAATATAGTTCACAGAGTAATCTTAGTTACATGATGTTACAGTTTTTTTATTCACTTTGGTACCATTTTCACATGTAAGGTGTACATTTTCAAAACTCTTAGAACAAAAATCCAAACTGATCACACTTGTAACACAGCTAGTCATTCTTTCAAAACCTGATGTAATGCTTTCATTCAGTTGCACATGTTTTCAATCCATATAATCATTATTGCAAACACAAGATTATTGTAATATGTAATGCAAACATTTGGTTTACAGTTTTTCTCCATTGGTTTGGCTCATTTCTTGAAACAGAAATTACATTTTCAAAGTTGTAAGATCATTTGGCAAAACAGTCTTACAGTTCAGCACAACACTATAGCTCACTTGCAAAAGCTAATATCTCTCCCAAAACTGTTCACTCATGCTTCAGAACTAAATTCCTTTCCCATATAAATAGTCAGTGCCACCAAAATGGCAAAGATCCTTCTCATTGCTTTGGCTCATTTCTTGAAATAGACCGGACGTTCTCAACACTCCTGGTGCTTTTGCCAAAATAACGTGGATGGTTCGGCACAACACCATGGCTCACCTGCAAAAGCTCATACCTCTCCCAAAACAGTTCACTCATGTGTAAAAAATAAATTTCCTTCTCATTTAAACAATCAGTGCCCCCAAAATGCTTTGTCTCTTTGGCATTGTGTAAGCACTGCAAGTCAAAATGTTTAGATATCACTATGACAGAGGACCATTGAAATATCCCTCATGTCCACCTTTCAGTCTTAGCCCAGTCATTCATTGACATATTAATTTTTTGTCTAGCTAACAGAATACAATTGTGTATAAAACTGAAAAAAAAGAAATATGATTTTAGGGTAAGAGTAGCCTCCAAGGTTGGAGACTGATCAGCGGCCAGCTGTATATTATCCACGCCCCCCCTTAACCATGACATACAGACACACACACACACACACACCACACATGAAACTAGAATAAGACAACCGATCTACCAACCGTGACAGTACCCTCTCCCCTAGGAACGCCTCCTGGCGTTCCCAGACGACCCTACCTGCCGATGGTAGTCATTGATAAGAGAGTGATCCAGGATGTCTCGAGCAGGCACCCAACTTCTCTCCTCCGGACCGTAACCCTCCCAATCCACCAAATACTGGAATCTTGCTTAGTGCGACTTACACCTGGATGACAAGCCACGTTGGAACAATGACCCCATCGAATAACGTCGGACTGTAACCCCTCCGGAACAAACAAACGGTTCGGTGGGCAGCCGGGCGGAGGCGTTACCCCTTCCAGGGCTGTCTTGACCCTTGATTCGACCTCCCATATGAGTGTGGAGATAACTATCCTCTCTGGTAAAATACACTCGGGAGTAACCGGGCGTTCGGATGGCTCAAAAATACGAGATAAGGAATCGGGTTTTACGTTCTTGGAACCCGGGCGGTACGAGAGAGTAAAGTCAAAACGTCCGAAAAAAAGTGCCCACCGAGCCTGCCTGGAGTTGAGTCTTTTGGCAGATCTAATATATTCAAGGTTCTTATGATCGGTCCAGACAATAAAAGGTACCCCCGACCCATCTAACCAATGACGCCACTCCTCCAACGCTAGCTTGACGGCCAACAACTCTCTGTTACCAATGTCATAGTTACGTTCGGCTGGTGATAAACGATGGGAGAAAAACGCGCACGGATGCATCTTGTCGTCTGAGGAAGTACGTTGGGAGAGAACTGCACCTACCCCCACCTCTGATGCATCGACCTCCACCAAGAACTGACGTGTGGAATCAGGGGCAACTAAGATGGGAGCCGAAACAAAGCGACTTTTGAGGTTGGAAAATACAGCCTCAGCTGTATCAGACCACCTGAACGTCGTTCTGGGGGAGGTCAAGGCCGTCAGAGGTGCGGCTAGTTGGCTGAAATTGCGAATGAAACGCCGATAGAAGTTGGCGAATCTCAGAAACCTCTGTAGGACCTTACGGGAATCTGGACTTGGCCAATCTATCACAGCCCTAACCTTGTCAGGATCCATGCGCACTCCCTCAGAAGAGATGATGTATCCTAGGAAGGAAACAGACTGTGCATGAAAATCGCATTTCTACACCTTGACAAAAAGCCCATTCTGTAGCAACGTCTGAAGCACTCGTCTGACGTGTTGAACATGTTCCTGGAGAGACGAAGAAAAAATCAATATGTCATCCAGGTAAACATATATGAACTGATCTACCATGTCTCTCAACATGTCATTGACGAGTGCCTGGAAGACCGCTGGGGAGTTGGAAAGGCCGAAGGGCATAACCAAGTATTCAAAGTGCCCCCTGGGGGTGTTGAACACTGATCCCCCTTCCTAATGCGGACCAAATGATATGTGTTACGTAAATCCAATTTTGTGAAGATGGACGCTCCCTGCAACCTCTCGAAAGCTGAAGACATCAACGGCAAAGGATACGTATTCTTTACCGTGATGTTGTTCAGCTCTCGGTAATCAATGCAAGGTCGCAGAGAACCATCCTTCTTACCCACAAAAAAGAACCCCGCCCCCGCAGGAGAAGAGGAAGGTCGGATGAATCCGGCCGCTAAAGAATCAGAAATGTATTTCTCCATGGCCTCCCTCTCGGGAACAGAAAGAGAGTAAAGTAAAGTCTTCCCTGGGGCCTCCTCCCGGTGGGACGTGCCTGGAACACCTCCCTGGGAAGGCGTCCAGGAGGCATCCGAAATAGATGCCCGAGCCACCTCAGCTGGTCCCTCTCGATGTGGAGGAGCAGCGGCTCTACTCCGAGTTCCTCCCGAGTGACTGAGCTCCTCACCCTATCTAAGGGAGCGCCCAGCCACCCTACGGAGAAAGCTCATTTCGGCTGCCTGTATACGGGATCTTGTCCTTTCGGTCATGACCCACAGCTCATGACCATAGGTGAGGGTAGGAACGTAGATTGACCGGTAAATCGAGAGCTTTGCCTTGCAGCTCAGCTCCTTCTTCACCACGACAGACCGGTACATCGACCGCATTACTGCAGAAGCTGCACCGATCCGTCTGTCAATCTCCCGTTCCATCCTTCCCTCACTCGTGAACAAGACCCCAAGATACCTGAACTCCTCCACTTGAGGCAGGAACTCTCCACCCACCTGAAGCGGGCAAGCCACCCTTTTCCGACTGAGAACCATGGCCTCGGACTTGGAGGTGCTGATTCTCATCCCAGCCGCTTCCCACTTGGCCGCAAACCGTCCCAGTGCACGCTGAAGGTCCTGGTTCGAGAAAGCCAACACGACAACATCATCTGCAAAAAGCAGTGACGAAATCGTGTGGTTCCCAAACCGGACACTCTCCGGCCCTTGGCTGCGCCTAGAAATTCTGTCCATAAAAATTATGAACAGAACCGGTGACAAAGGGCAGCCCTGCCGGAGTCCAACATGCACCGGGAACAAGTCTGACTTACTGCCGGCAATGCGGACCAAGCTCCTGCTCTGGTTGTACAGGGACTGAACAGCCCTAAGCAGGGGGCCGCCGACCCCATACTCCTAGAGCACCCTCCACAGGATGCCACGAGGAACACAGTCGAATGCCTTCTCCAAATCCACAAAACACATGTGGACTGGTTGGGCAAACTCCCATGAACCCCCCAGCACCCTGGAAAGGGTATAGAGCTGGTCCAGTGTTCCACGACCGGGACGAAAACCACACTGTTCCTCCTGAATCCGAGGTTCCACTATCGGCCGAATTCTCCTCTCCAGTACCCTGGCATAGACTTTCCCGGGGAGGCTGAGAAGTGTGATCCCCCTATAGTTGGAACACACTCTCCGGTCCCCCTTCTTGAAAAGAGGGACCACCACCCCGGTCTGCCAGTCCAGAGGTACATGCGATGTTGCAGAGGCGTGTCAGCCAAGACAGCCCCACAACATCCAGAGACTTGAGGTACTCAGGGCGGATCTCATCCAACCCCGGTGCCTTGCCACCGAGGAGCTTTTTAACCACCTCGATGACTTCAGCCCGGGTGATGGACGAGTCCACCTCTGAGTCCCCAGCCACTGCTTCCTCAACGGAAGAAATGTCGGTGGGATTGAGGAGATCCTCGAAGTATTCCTTCCACCGCCCGACTATACCCCCAGTTGAGGTCAACAGGTGCCCATCTCCACTGTAAACAGTGTTGGTAGGGCACTGCTTCCCCCTCCTGAGGCGTCGAACGGTTTGCCAGAATCTCTTCGAGGCCGACCGATAGTCTTTCTCCATGGCCTCACCAAACTCCTCCCAGGCCCGATTTTTTGCCTCCACGACTACCCGGGCTTCAGTCCGCTTGGCCTGCCGGTACCGGTCAGCTGCCTCCGGAGTCCCACAAGCCATCCAGGCCCGATAGGACTCCTTCTTCAGCTTGACGGCATCCCTTACTTCCGGTGTCCACCACCGGGTTCGGGGATTGCCGCCTCGACAGGCACCGGAGACCTTACGGCCACAGCTCCGAGCGGCCGCAGCGACAATGGAGGTGGAGAACATGGTCCACTCGGACTCAATATCTCCAGATTCCCTCGGGATCCGGTCGAAGTTCTGCCGGAGGTGGGAGTTGAAGATCTCTCTGACAGGGGGCTCGGCCAAACGTTCCCAACAGACCCTCACAGTACGTTTGGGTCTGCCGGGTCTGTCCAGCTTCCTCCCCCGCCATCGGATCCAACTCACCACCAGGTGGTGATCAGTTGACAGCTCCGCCCCTCTCTTCACCCGAGTGTGCAAGACATATGGCCGAAGGTCTGATGACACGACCACAAAGTCGATCATCGACCTCCGGCCTAGTGTGTCCTGGTGCCACGTGCACTGATGGACACCCTTATGCTTGAACATGGTGTTCGTTATGGACAAACCGTGGCTAGCACAGAAATCCAATAACAGAACACCGCTCGGGTTCAGATCAGGGGGGCCGTTCCTCCCAATCACGCCCCTCCAGGTGTCACTGTCACTGCCCACGTGGGCGTTGAAGTCCCCCAGTAGAACGACGGAGTCTCCAGTCGGAGCACTTTCCAGCACCCCTCCCAGAGACTCCAAGAGGGCCGGGTACTCCGCACTGCCATTTGGGCCGTAGGCACAAACGACAGTGAGAGACCTATCCCCGACTCGAAGGCGCAGGGAAGCGACCCTCTCATTCACCGGGGTGAACTCCAACACATGGCGGCTGAGCTGGGGGCTATAAGCAAACCCACTCCAGCCCTCCGCCTCTCACCATGGGCAACTCCAGAGTGGTAGAGAGTCCAGCCTCTCTCGAGAAGTGTGGTTCCAGAGCCCAAGCTGTGCGTGGAGGTGAGCCCGACTATCTCTAGTCGGTACCTCTCGACCTCCCGCACAAGCTCAGGCTCCTTCCCCGCCAACGAGGTGACATTCCACGTCCCTAAAGCCAGATTCCGTGTCCAGAGATCGGGTCGTCGGGGGCCTCGCCCTCGACTGCTGCCCGATTCACAAAGCACCGGCCCCTTACGCTCCCTCCTGCAGGTGGTGAGCCCACAGGAGGGCGGCCCCACGTCACTCCTTCGGGCTGAGCCCGGCCGGACCCCATGGGGGGAGGCCCGGCCACCAGGCGCTCGCATACGAGCCCCAACCCCGGGCCTGGCTCCAGGGTGGGGCCCTGGCTGCGCCATGCCGGGCGACGTCACGGTCCTTGGTCTGATTGTGGTCATAAGGGTTTGTGAACTGTTCTTGGTCTGGCCCGTCACCAAGGACCTGTTTGCCTTGGGAGACCCTACCAGGGGCATATAGCCCCAGACAACATAGCTCCCAGGATCATTCGGGTACTCAAACCTCTCCACCACGATAAGGTGACAGTTCAAGGAGAGGAAATAAGATAAGCAAAAGTTACAAACTTTCTTTGAATTTATTTCAAATTCATTGTCAGTATTGCGCTTGCAGATCAAGTGGGTAGGGTATTTTTTTTTTTTACCGTGCCTGTGTGTGTGTGTGTGTGTATGGATGACCATGTCTGTCAGCCACCACCGAAGACCATTTTTGACCCAGGAAAAACCCTGAATGTGTATTGTGAAAAGCGCTATACAAATACATTTTAATTGAATTGTTTTACTTACTTTTATTGGCATTACATATATTATTCATGATTTATTTGACAGGTCGCAAGATGTATTTTATTTTGTGAGACTTTGCTGAGGAAGTATTCTTTGGCTCAGTCTGAAAAGGCCCAGAAAAGAAACACTATGAAGAACATCACACAGAACCGTCAGAGAAAGAGACGGGTAAGTTAAGAAACCGGTTTAGCTTTTTCCCCCCAGAATGTTACTATGCTCCTCTCTGAGTTTTAGTGGTTAATTTACTGTCATGTTTTGCAGTTGCTGGAGACCAGGTCCAGGGTTGCACAAACCAACACAGAACCTGTGGAAGACCGCAACTATAGACCTGATGTCTGAAGATGATGATGCTGTTGTTGATGGAAGGCATGGTTAGGCTAGCTACTACAAACCAGACTAGGCTGACCCACGCTACGTGTCACATCACCAGCCCATCACAGCAGTTAGAAAAAATGTTCAAAACTCAAACAACATTGTGTTAGAGTTGGTCGCAATTCCTTTATATTTATAATTTTAATATTCAATTGTTCCATTTTATATTTTCTTTATTCCTATGTTTATATACTTATACTTTTATTGGTTCCCATATATAGAATATTTACATATATTTTATATACACTTTTTAATTTATAGATTTCTTTGTCTCGTTTTATATTGTATACTTTGTATGTTTGTTCCTTTTTAGATGTCCATGTTGCTTTTGATCTCCACGTTTTGTATTGTTGTTCCTCTTACGTCGCCTTCCTTTAGAAACATTTTGTTCACTTATCTTTTCTCCCATTCATTTTAATGTATGTTTATAATGCTCTTTGTTCTTTTTACTTGGTTATATTGTTTACTTGGAATATTTATGTGTATTTTATATACACTTTTTTTGTCTTATAAATATATTGTTCTCATTTTATATTGTTTAATTTGTATATTTATTATTTTCCTTTTCATGTTCACTGTGTATTTTATTCCTTTACATCTCTGTCCTTTAAAATGCATTTTGTTCATTTTTTTTCCCTTTTTGTTTCTTTACCAATTCATTTTAACGTATATTTATGTTCTTTGGACTGTTTATATTTTTACATTTGTTCCTTTACATTTTCATCCCTTTTAAATACATTTAGTTCACTTGTTTTTGTTTCACCATTGTTTTAATGTTCGTTTATAATGCTGTTAAGAATGTGTTTTTTTTAAATACCTTTTTAATAAATATTTCAGACTTTCTCAAATTGTTTTGTGTGTATTTTTCTTTTCTTTTCTTTTTTCTTTAATATATTAATGAACAAAATCTGCATAGCTGGCCTATAACCAATCAAGTCCCTATGCTACAAAACCTAGCCCACCCTTAGCCTTAGAAGTAACCAATAAAGTCACTTGACTGGGTTTTCAATGCGTCCTGTCCTCCAATAGCAGTCTGGGTTTTGGGAGTGGTTTTAAAAAAAACAACCAATCCAGTTTGAGATGAAGGACCAATAGGGGATGTAAGGCAAAGCTGTTTAGAGGTGTGAAAATGTCTCCTGGGAAAAACTTGATGGGATTATTTGCCATGGCAACAAATGGCTGTAGCATGGGAGTATACGGCCACAACATACATCCGATTTGGTACCATTTCGGATGAATACGGACATATACGGATCCATGGAATTTGACCTATCCGGCCAGTATACTCCTGGATTCTTCCGAATTTCAGCAGTGTATACAGGAGTATACTGGTCCGGATACACCTTTTTTCATGCAGTGTTTGTTACCCTCTTGTTTCATGTAGTTACAGGGTAAGTGTGAATCTGCTGCTGTAAATTAAAGTGGTGTGTGTTCCCCTCTTGTTTCATGTAGTTACAGGGTAAGTGTGAATCTACGGCTGTAAATTAAAGTGGTGTTTGTTCTCCTCTTGTTTCATGTAGTTACTCGGTAAGTGTGAATCTGCTGCTGTAAATTAAAGTGGTGTTTGTTCCCCTCTTGTTTCATGTAGTTACAGGGTAAGTGTCAATCTGCTGCTGTAAATTAAAGTGGTGTTTGTTCCCCTCTTGTTTCATGTAGTTACAGGGTAAGTGTGAATCTGCTGCTGTAAATTAAAGTGGTGTTTGTTCCCCTCTTGTTTCATGTAGTTACAGGGTAAGTGTGAATCTGCGGCTGTAAATTAAAGTGGTGTTTGTTCCCCTCTTGTTTCATGTAGTTACAGGGTAAGTGTGAATCTGCGGCTGTAAATTAAAATGGTGCGTTACCCTCTTGTGTCATGTAGTTACAGGGTAAGTGTGAATCTGCTGCTGTAAATTAAAGGAACACTCCACCGTTTTTAGAAATAGGGCTTTTTCAACTTCTTTCCTACATTTAGATATGTGGGCAATGCATTTTTGTCTCAGTGCATGCATTGTTTTATATTGGGAGGGTCGCCGCTAGCTTAGCTTAGCATAATTAATGGAATCCTATTTTGCCAGGTAGCATGTCCCGAGTAAAAGTCATCCAAAAAAAAAAAAACCCACCTAATTACTTCTTGCGTATTCACAACGAGTACAAATAGCGATGCAGATTAAGACTAGGCGATTTCCTAGGCAGATATTGACTTGGGACTATATTATGGGGAAGCACAGGCGAAGCACTGCTACTTGGGCGCAGAGACACACAACACAACACATGAATCCCACAACTTCCGTCAACATACCGGTGTGACCTGCACCGAGTGTCTTATCTTTTGGATTGTTTATTTTGACAAGTTACAGCTACAGTTACAGCAGTTGTACCAGCGCTGAATGTTTCAAGTCTCTACGACTTACGGTGTGGTCTGCCCGATCAGTTTTAGATGGAGAATGATGCATCATAGGAAAATTAACAATAACAATAGTGTTTCAGCCCTAAGGCCTTGTACCCCTAATAATAATAATAATAAAAATCCTTACAATTACAATAGAGTTTCAGGCCTATGGGCTTGAACCCCTAAATATCCTTACAATTACAATAATAATAATAATATATAACATTTATTTTATATAGCCCCTTTAAAAGTGGCTTTCTTAAAGCGCTTTACAAGCTTACATAATAACAGAGAAAACAACACACTTTAAATACAACAAATAAAATTAATATTCAAATAAAAGCAATCCTAAAATAGAATGTTTTGAGAAGAGATACTCCAGCTAGAAGACAAATACAGTAGTTAACACGTGAAAAGACAAAAGAGTTTATCAACCTCTCAGCAACTGAGAATGACAACATAGGATGTAGACGTGCTATATTTCTGAGGTGGAAAAAAAGGATGTCTTTACCGTATTCTGCACAAAAGGCTTGAATGACAGTGTGGCATCAAATATGACACCGAGATTTTTTAATTTGCTTTGAAACTCCAAGGCAACACCATCAACAGACAAAGTAAGAAAACCAGCGTTGCGGAGTTGATGAGGAGAGCCAAGGAGCATAACTTCCGTTTTAGAGCTATAGAAAATTATTAGACATCCAAATCTTGATCTCAGTTATACAGTTCGAAAGATGCACAACATCCACTTGTTGACTTGGTCTTGAATGGATATAAATCTGCGTATCATCAGCATAAAAGTGATAGTTAAGGTCAAGAGATCTTAGTAATTGACCAAGTGGGTAAATGTACATATTAAAAAGTAAGGGACCCAATACTGACCCCTGTGGGACACCAGTATGAACAGAACCAACCTTGGACCTATGGCCACCCATAAAAACAAATTGACTGCGGTCAGTAAAATAAGACCTGAACCTTCCAAGCACTGTCTCGGACAAACCAAATAGATTTTCAAGACGATTAAGTAACAGCATATGATCAATAGAATCAAAGGCTGAACTAAGATTCAAGAGAATGAGAAGTGACCGGGAACTGGAGTCAAAGCAATTAGCAAGTCATTTGTGACTTTATCCAATGCAGTCCGAAACCCAGATTGATGGGGCTCAAATAAATTAGTATCAATTAAATGTTTGTTCAATTGGGCTGCAACCACACCCTCTAAGATTTTAGCCAGGTATGGAAGATTTGAGATCAGGCGATAATTTGAAAGAATGTTCACATCAGAGTTTTGCTTTTTTTAAACGGGAGTGACAGCAGCAGTTTTAAGTGCTGCTGGCACCACACCAGTTGACAAAGAGCCATTTATTATAGTAAGAACTGAGGGCCATAAAGGACCAAAGCAAGATTTAAAAAGACTACCAGGCATAGGATCAAGTACGCAAGTGGAAGCTTTCATACGAGAAACCGCTGCTGGCAGAGCAACTCAGATTGTAATACATTTGGAAAATGGAGTACCAGAAAAACATAATGTATTAACTATAAGATCTGTGCGCCAGAGGAACTACAAATATTTGTGCGAACATTGACAATTTTTCCACTGAAAAATTTTGAAAAACATTGCACAACCAATCAGATGAAGTCAGAGAACGTTCACCATCTACATTAAGAAGACCCTCAAAGGATTAGTTTTTAAATAAACTTTTGTTGATAATTTACTCACACCAATGTCATCCAAAATGTCCATGTCTTTCTTTCTTCAGTCGAAAATAAATTAAGGTTTTACTTCAATGGGCTCCAAACGGTTCAAGGTCCAAATTACAGTTTCAGTGCAGCTTCAAAGGGCTTTAAACGATATCAGACTATGAATAAGGGTCTTATCTAGTCAAACGATCGGTCATTTAAAAAATATTTTAAAAAGTGTACGTTTTAGAAGCACAAATGCTCGCCTTGCTCTGTTCTTTGACACGCGTTCGTGACGTCACAAGCATCGGGCAGACGAAGATCTAGAGCCCTGCATTTCTGCATGACTTTTTTACTCCCCTAGGGCCGGGCTTCAGGCCAATTTTCACGTCATTCCTCAAACGCGGGCCGGGCTTCAGGCCTTTTTCCTTAATTTTATATTTTAGACATTCATTAATTAAAAGAAACAATGAGATGTGCTGCGCTGGTGGAAAGAACATGAGACCATGATACCGCGACTGTCAAGACTGGCTCGCACAGTGTTTAGAGTACAGCGCTATGCAACTCGCATCGCCGCAAATGAGTAAAGCAATCCAACACACAAACAGCCGCAAGTGAAACTGAAAATAGGCTAGCAAGCAAGCAACTTTATTTATATAGCAAATTTTTAAACAACAGCCGTTACCCCAAAGTGCTGTACAGAGAGTCATTGAGGCTACGTCTTAGATGCTCAAAAACACAATCATCTTCATTAAAACAAATGAGACTAAATGCTCTTACCTGTGCTTAGGTCGCTCTTTCTCATATTGCAGTCTTTGATCTTGAAATGAGCTGATGAATAAAATGCAGCTCATATCTGTTGCTTTCGTTGACGTGAACTCCGTTAAAATGTGCATATAGCGCGGTTCGGGAATTGAATATCGAATTATATTAATTTTGTAGAGAGGTGTAAGGTAAGACAACCTGCATGTTTTTTCTTTCTTTTTTTTGATTGTGTAGCCCGTTATGTTTGCGTGCGCCATTGCGAGCATCATCAGCCTGCCTCAGAAACTAAATAAAATATAACTACTTTGACATTAAAAACAAAACTGAACTATTTTAATGGATGCAACAATGTGTAATAGGAATGATAAAAAATAGAAATAAAAACACGGCTTCAGTCGGACTCGGGCCAGGGCCGGGCTAGGGCCTAGATTTGAGGCCCGTGCAGGGCACTACGAAGATCTAATGAGACGTGGTGGTACACATGTGGCAAATGCCAACCATTGCCAACAGAGGAAGAATCTCAATGCTGCCACGACTGGACCATTAGAATCAGTCCTTAAGTCAGCTGGTGAGACCCTGTTTCCATCTCACTGCATTACCCAACAAAATGGATTTCCACTGTTACTGAGCAACAGCGTTTTAGAGGTGTTTTTTAGTTTGCCCAAAATGAACTGGAGATGCCGTCCGAGGTCCCAAGCCCCACCCTTTCCAACGTTATTGCGTATTACGTGACGTGCGCATCACAGAACAGACCAAGGTGAGCATTTGTGCCTACAAAACTTTTTTTAACTGGCCGATTGTTTGGCTAGATAAGACCCTGATTCATCGTCTGGTATCGTTTAAAGCCCTTTGAAGCTGCACTGAAATTGTCATTTGGACCTTGAACCATTTGGTGCCCATTGAAGTCCATTATATGAAAGAAAGACATGGACATCTTGGATGACATTGGGGGTGAGTAAATTATCAGCAAAAGTTTATTTAAAAGTGAACTAATCCTTTAATTGTATGAAAAAGCAGTCTTGGATTGCTTTGATAATTCTCAATAACATGCAAAAAATATGTAGATCTTGCGGTTTCAATAGCCACTCTGTAGTGTGCCAGGCAGTTTTTCCATGCTTGGTGAAACATTTTTGTTCCAATTTCTGACATGCAGCCTTCTGTGAACACAAATCATCATCATTATACCAAAGGAGTGACTGAACAAATGAGACATTATGTGTTTTTACTCATTTACCCAGAGGTGTCAAAAGTATTCGCATTCATTACTCAGGTAGAAGTATAGATACTAGGGTTTAAAAAGACTTCTGTAGAAGTTGAAGTATCAACTCAAGCTTTTTACTCAAGTAAAAGTGTAAAAGTACTGGTTTCAAAACTACTTAAAGTATAAAAGTAAAAGTAATGTAAGGGGAAAAAATGCCATTAAAGGGATAGTTCACCCAAAAATGAAAATTCTGTCATCATTTACTCACCCACAAGTTGTTCCAACCGGTATGAGTTTCTTTGTTCTGAAGATATTTTGAAGAATGTTTGTAACCAAGCAGATTATATGCAACCATTGACTGCCATAGCATTTCCCCTACTATGGCAGTCAATGGTTGCTAATGGTATCTTCAGAACAAATAAACTCATACAGGTTTAAAACAACTTGAGGGTGAGTAAATGATGACAGAATTTTCATTTTTGGGTGAACTATCCTTTTAAGGACAAAAGATTAGGCCGCGCCACAGTGCATACCCCACCTCCTCAAAAAAAAACATTTTTCTAAAGGCCATAATGACTATAATGTTATATTAAAAAGTTAATGATGAAAATGTTTAGATGCACTTGGCTTCCCGTTTCAGCCGCATATATTCCCATTTAAAATAAACGCATTTTAGGACAATGCAAATACATTAAAGAACCATATGTGTACTACTGAGCATTAACGTGTTTCATGGAGCGGAAGATTTGATGACTAGTTGCCTATAAATATTGTAAAGGTGCAAAAAGTCAAAATTATTAGAGGCATATTATCAATAACCATTTTTTGAATGTGTGATCAGTGTTGCCAGATTGGGTCGACGATTTCCAGCCCCAAAACCTCACCAAATGTACATTTATATTTAAAAAATGGTTATTGATAATTGATAATAATATTGCCTCTTTTTGCACCTTTGCAATACTTATAGTATACAACTAGTCACTCCAAAAAAACCCCCCAAAACTTTAACTGCCAAAATAATGTGATATTTTATTGCCATACCAATCTATGTTGATAAGTAAGTAATTTACCATTTTATCTCCTTAAAATATAATTGATGATAAAAAATTAAAAAAAAATCCCAGTAAAACAGATCAAATATATCCAGGTAGAAACTGTCAAAACGGCAATCCTTTAGAAAAACACATGCATAATTTTCAATGTCAACAGTAAGAAACCAATTTACCTGCAAAAAGTGCCCAATATAGAGATTGGAAAAAGCAATGTAATAAACAGGCATTTCACACGTTAATGGATACACCACTGCCAAAATGCATAATTCATTGATACTGTACAATAATCTGCCAACAAAAAATAACAATGCGCTTACCTTTGTGTTGCACTATGCTTTGACAAAACAACAGTGTGTCTTTCGTGAAGTACATGGCACATGCACTTAGCACAGTCAGAACGGATTAATCGTTGATTTAAACCTTCAGCAGCTGTCGGGGTTGCTAGTTGCAGATGTCCTGAGTGTGTATATGACGATGGACAGGAGTCACGGTTATATTTATAAAGAGTCTTCGAGTCACAGGTGTAATTCACGTTTGAGAGTTGAGTCACTCTCCCACTCTTTACTGTAGATACAATTTACTGTATATTTATGCCACTGGATGCACATTGCACACATAGCGATCACTGGAATATACAGCTACGAGTTCTCACGCTAAAAACCCGGCTAAAGTCATGAATGAGCACGTCTGCCTGCTGATCGCTGATTGGCTGAAAGTGCGTGCTTGTCAGCGAGAACCCGCCCTATCTGGCAACATGGTGTGTGATTTGTGCAGGTGCAGGCGTGATTGATCGCGTACAACCCAATAGGGTGTCAGAATGGTTTGTGTTTATCCTTCTCATCCAACCACAATCAAATGCACTCCATCCGGATGGCGCGATTCAGCTGGATATTTTTTTTTTGACGACAAGCCGGAATGAAAACATGCCGAAATGGAATAGGAGTAACGAGGCTATTATTAAAATGTAAGGAGTAGAAAGTACAGATAATTGCTTGAAAATGTAAGGAGTAGAAGTAAAAAGTAGGCAGAAAAATAATTACTCCAGTAAAGTATAGATACTCAAAATTTCTACTTAAGTAAGGTAACAAAGTATATGTACTTCGTTACTTGACACCTCTGCATTTACCCTACGGGCTTGAACCCCTAATACAAATCCTTACAATTACAATAGGGTTTCAGCCCTATGGGCTTGAACCCCTAATAAATATAGCTGCAAGCAGCAATCCGGGGCCAAGCCCTGAACGCACCGCAAGTACAGTAAACACAGCAGCACAGCAAGCATTTAAGCACAGCAAGTACATCAAGCAAAACGTACTGCAAGCACAACAGCACAGCAAGCATTTAAGCACATATGACAACAAACAGTACGCCAGAACGCTATCAAATATCAAAAATCTGTTGAGTCATTTCTGTGCAGCTCCGTCCAAAGATCATCTGAGCCAAATTTGGACTAAATTTGACTAATTTTGAAGGAGTAGTAAAAAAAACAGAATACTGTACTTCTCAAGGTAGACTTCAGCTGAGAATGAACAAAAAACACATTTCTAATCCCAGAGGAAGAAATGTTAGTACAAACCTTACCTAGAAACAAAGGAATTGAAATTACACAACATTCCACAGAATTTTATAAAGTTGTCCAACATAGGATTCAAACCCACGAGCTCTGGGTCTGGTACCTGCAGTTTATCTCATTGTGCCACTGGGCAGGTATTTAGTCATAGAAATGTCAAAGTTCCATAGTTCAAGTGAGAATCAACTCAAAATGAATAATTTTTATATAAATGCACAGCATATTATATTGAAAAAGTTCAGTTAAGATAACTCTCAGAAAGACAATGTGTGGAACAGAAGCAAATTTTACAATTAACAAATTAGCATGCTAAGCTAACTAGCATAAAGACACAAACACAGGCAAGGTCATTTTCAAAGGCAAATTTCTCAAGAACAGTAGCGAATATCAAAAACCTGTTCAGTCATTTCTGTGCAGCTCAGTCGACTGCTCATCATTTTGTGAGAATTGGACAAATTTTAAAGGAGGAGTAGCAAAAGAACTGAATACTGTACTTTTCAAAATGGCCATCACTGTAATTGGCAGAGCCTTAATGTAAGATGTTGAATGTGTTCAGCCTGAAGAGAGGAATCCGGTGGACTAAGTTTTCTAGCATTTTAACTAGATTATCATGCTAAACTAATGTAGCGTATGGTTAACCTGATAGCTGAAGAGCCACATTAGAAAGAATGGCAACTGGATAGCATGCTAACCATTTAGCATGCTAAGCTAACTAGCATAAAGACACAAACACAGTAGTGAATATCAAAAATTTGTTCAGTTATTTCTGTGAGGCTCAGTCCAAAAGATCATCTGAGCCAATTTTGGACAAAATTGGGCTAAATTTGTAGGCGGTGTAGCGAAAAAACTGTTTTTCATTTGCTTCAATATGGCAGACAGACGCATGTTTGGAAAATGACAAATGACACATCATCAGAATCGGCATAAGCCAGGGAACATAAATTATAAAAAATTTGGACAATGTTTTAATAAGTTATAAACGTTATTGTGAAAAAACTTATATCTCTGGAAGACTAGATGGCACTGTTTTGAAACTTCTCAGGTATGTTCAGGACATGCTGTCAATCATGCATACCAAATTCGTGAAGATATGTCAAATATTTTAAAAGATATTTCAATTTATGACAAAATTCAAAATGGCGGACATGTGGTTCATCCAATCCTGACATATCAAGTATCCACGGATCCCCCATGACAAGAGTCCATAGACACCAAGATTATGATTTGCATGCGTAACTCTGCCCCACAGCGTGGGTATATAAGGAAGTACGCTGGCAACATCGCATTGTGTTTCTGCTTTGGAGCCAAGAGCATCTCTTCACTCCTGCAAGCCTGAATTCTGAAGTCCTCTCTTCAGTCTTCAAGACGAGCGGTTCTCCAGTGTGTTGGTGTGACGGCGCGTTTCCAGCAATCTCATGCTGCCTGCCTGCTGATCTGTGCAGTGATCTGCAACAGCTGTGTGTGTGTTTTCCCTGGCTGCTTCGGCACTCTACAGAGCTTTCCTCTCACTAAAAGAGCTTGTGCATGGCACGTCTTTTTCAAGACTGTTCGCCCGCGCACTTCCTGGTGCGATCGATCTCCGTTGCTGTCTATGGGCACATTCACTGCTCGACGTGTTTGGGCTTCAGCATGTTCGGGCAGTGTTTGTGGATGCGTCATGTTCCCACTGCGGGAACATGACCATCGCGAGGTTGCGGTCGAGACTCCGTAAAGGAGAGAGAGTCCCCTCTGCCACACCCCAACCTACCCTCTCCGAGAGAGATGGTACTTTGGCTGGTGGCCAGGGTGACCTGAGGGCGGTGCCGTGGTATTAGGAACCCCGGCGATCATTCCTCGGGCCACACCCCCCTCTCGCACACCCTACCCGCGAGTGCTTGGACTGAAGCGGCGGGACCGTCTGTTGACGGCCCGCTCGTTTCGTTCACACTCCAGATAGCAACGAGATGTCGATCGTCGCATCTCAAGGTGGGCTAGAGTCCTTTGGGGATGACGGTTCGGCTGTGCTCCGCCTTCGGGTGTGCCAGCACTGCTCGGATCCGACCTAGAGTTGACAGCCATGTTATCTCGGGCAGCTGCGAGCCTCGGGCTGGTGGGAACTCCGCCCTGTCACGAGCACTTACGGTTGCGCAGAGAGTGATAAAGGGCACATACTGTCACTTTTGATTGATTTATGGCCCCCTAATTAACATTCCACCCCCCTCCCTCCTCCCCCCTCCCTCCCACCGGACTGGACACCTGTTCTGGACACCTGTTCTGGACACCTGTTTTTGGCCATCTGTTTTGACCCCCTGTTTTATTATCCTCCCCCTGCTATTCCCCCCCATTCAAAGGAATTTACGACTGTTTGTAACTTTGTGTGTTTTTCTAAAAAGTTAGAAAACGATCAAAGAATGTTTAAAAACGAATGTGCTTGAAACGTTTTAAAATGTCAGACATTGTGTTTGGATAACAGTGACAAGATCAGGGAATAGTATTTATTAAACAAAGATAGTATTTCACATACATTTTAACTTTGAGCCGTTAAAATGTTTTATCATAAATATAAAGATAGAGTAAACACTGTTTTCAAACAAGTATAGGCATTAAACATACCAAAGAAATGTGGTTAAAACCACCTGAAACAAATAATGTTAAGTTGTTTCACATTACAATTACTGTTCAAGTTTTTCTTTAGTTTTAGTTAAAATAATTCTCTCTTACGGACATCAGTGC
Organism: Gobio gobio; assembly: GCF_949357685.1. Classification (NCBI taxonomy): domain Eukaryota; kingdom Metazoa; phylum Chordata; class Actinopteri; order Cypriniformes; family Gobionidae; genus Gobio; species Gobio gobio. Next base: position 2,593,767 of record NC_137103.1, read on the forward strand.
GAACACGTCCTTTCAGGTTGACGACAGAAACAAGAATGTACCCGGAGGCTCGCGCGAAGCCCCCTCCCTCAGCTCCGCCCCTAACACCCACCCTCTGTGTGGAAAACACACCTGCATTCACAGGCCTTTGCGGTAAACTGTTAAAAGGGAGAAAAAAACAGCAGAACGCAACTTGTGATTTAACACACACAAAGAAGCTAATCTGCTACGATGGCCGCGACTTCACCTAAAACTCCTGAGAGAACCGTCGAGGCGGCAATGGAACATCTGACTCTAGCTCCTAGGAAGATGCACGGGCCTTGTCTGACCAAATTCCTCCACAATCCGTTGGATGATATCAGATATGAGGTGCACTTGTCAGGCTCTCGAGTGTGCGCATACAATTTTAACAAAGAAGCAAGAGAGGTCAGACTGGTCAATGTGGACAACGACGAAAGATTTACAACGAAAACAACGGATGATCCAGATCTGGTTTTCTCAGAAAAAGAATGGAATCTGTTTTACACGCGTGTGTGGCGTGATTTGAAAGACGGAGGAGACGATCCGCTGTTCATAGCAGAGTGGAACGGGTTAGTGACGGGAAGATACAGAATGTTAGCCGATCACATTAACAAAGATCCGGAAGATTACGTATACATTCTCTGCAACGATTTCGGAAAGGGGCAGCCGGAGCGTTCATGGCCTATTTCTGAGGAGGATCATCTTAAGCTTTATGAAATAAAGTTCATATTTAAGTGGCGTGATTTGCAGGTTATGGATGATATATTTTATAAAATAGACAAGATGTTTAAGTGGTGTGAGGCGCGTGAGCGATACAAACATATCAAAGTCAAGCTTTTTCACCCTGAATGGTGTGTCACTAGTAGGCGTGGCGTTCATATAACCCCACCTACATTCTACAATCATTAAATACCAACCGCAGAAGAGTACTTACACCATTCACGCACCATGTCTCAGGAAAGCGAAGCTACCTCTCTCAACACTGTACCATCATCATCATCACCATCAGCATCATCATCATCAAAGCCAACGGTCGAGTGTTACCAAAGATGTAATGCGTGGCTGACCACGTTCTGCACAGAGCTGGGGTATCATAACCTCGAGTTCCTCGCAAACTACGGATCTCCAGGAGTCATCGCCAAGATTTCTGACAGCGCCGGTGATGATGTGGACGGCTGTATTGGCGTGACGGGTCACAAGATCATTAAATCGGTCGTCACCATCATCCTGCAACACCTGATTGATAAAAGGATGAAAAAGGATTGTGACGGTTGCGCAGTCGATCATCCTTCACAAACGAGACACTCGTGCCTGTTTGAACCTAGTCCCTATTATTTTTACGGATATTTCGATGAGATCAGTCAGGAGGTGCTCAAGCCTGGGCTAAAAACCATTTTAGCAAACGCTCTTAAACAATTCGGTCTAACGCCACATCTGCAGAGAATCCAGGGGACTGTTGAAACTGTCTTGTGCGACCTGAGAGATGAACTTTACATAGTGGAAGAGCTGGCTTCTATCAGACAGAAACTTGCGGATGAAAGCTGTGAAAAGGTCGTTTACGACGCTGTTGACAGCTGGAAGCTCACTGCTGCTGCTACCGACTCTGCTGCCGTCTAACATGGGGAATCTCCTCTGCTTCACCTGTCTGTCTAAATATTTCTTTAAACAAAGGATCAGATGTGAAATATCAAATTTGTTGCACAAGATTGTTGTTGACGATGTAATAGACGCTGATACCTCCGACGGTATACGCATAGCGAAGCTAAAGATTCAAATGAATGCTGTAAGGAGATTGTCAAGCGAATGGAAAGATATGATAAACACAACTATTGTCTGTAACGATACGCCATATACAACTATTAAGAAAGTTCTTGAGATAATGCCTGAATGTAGAGAAACCTTAAAAATAGGTAACATATTATGCCTCTGTACTTATGTAACTGATGTATGTGTAACACTTTTGTCAAGAAATGAATCTACTTATGTTTGTGAAATTATTGATACATTGTCTGAATACATGCTGGAGAAAAATTTTGTAATGTGTGTCAAATTTCTTTGTTATCTGGACGATATATGATTTGTCTGTTTGTAAACGTGTGCTTTATATTCTGGAAATAAAAAATCTGTATGTCACTACTCGTCTGGTCATTACTTTGTGAAAAGGCGTAGAGACAACATGTCAGAGCTCATGAAAAAAATATATTATGATCCGTCAAGCCCTGGGGCTTTGGGTGGTAAAAACAGATTAAAACAAGCAGTGTTACAGGAATATGGTGTACGTCTGAAAGATAACGAAGTGACCGACTGGTTAGCTAGTCAAGATACATATACATTACATCGAACCGCTCCTATAAAATATAAGCGAAATAAAGTAGTAGTGTATGGGAAAGATGTACAGTTTCAAGCGGACCTGGTCGATATGTCTGCTTATTCAAAGGAGAATGATAACATAAAATTCCTACTAACGTGTATAGATGTATTTAGTAAATATGCATGGACACGGGTGTTAAAGAATAAGACGGGACAGGAGGTAACCAAAGCGTTTGAATCAATCTTGAAGGAGGGACGCGTCCCACAGAAGCTGCAGACTGATAAGGGCAAAGAATTTCTCAATAAACATTTTCAACAATTGATGGAAAAGTACAGCATACACCATTTTACCACGGCCAGTGATTTAAAAGCATGTGTAGTCGAGCGGTTTAACAGAACTCTTAAAGGACGTATGTGGAGGTATTTAACGGCCGTCAATTCCAAGTGTTACTACCCTATTCTTCAAAATCTAACAGACGGTTATAACAGTAGCCATCACAAGTCCATACGAATGAGACCGATTGACGTTCATAAAGAAAATGAGACGATTGTGTTTAACAACCTGTACGGGGATCTACGTAAAGAGACACCCGTCTTTACTTATAAGATAGGTGATGTCGTCAGAGTGTCTAAAGTCCGGAGTATATTCTCTAAGGGGTACGAGCAGAACTACACAGAAGAATACTTCACTATAGCTGCATGTATACCACGACACCCCCCAGTATACAAGATACAAGACTACGATGGGGAGATTATTGATGGATGTTTTTATGAAGAAGAGCTGCAGAAAATTATCGTGAGTGATGATAAATCATTCAAAATAGAAAAGATTTTAGATAGACGTCGTAGGGGGAAAACTATGTACGCACTCGTTAAGTGGTGGGGGTGGGGTCCAAAATTTAATTCTTGGGTCCCGGAAAAACAGGTGGTGGATCTACAGTCACCTTTAAAGGCTCCGAGTTTGTAAGGCGCTTGTCATTTCTGAAATCGTCATCATGACCGAGGAAGGCTTCTACATCACGTTGCCATGCAATGCCTCCAGGGCCGTCTATCCCGAGAACAGTATATCTAATTACAGAACCAGGCTGGGGAAAACTATACATTTGAAGGGTCCTTGGGAGGTGGCGCTGGTTGAATTTGAATATCCAATTTCTTGGTACGCTTTTAATGAGGAGGATGCCTCTTTTATTATCAACTGCGACCAACATCTGTTGCAACCTGCTGACGAGCATTATAACGTGGGGGGTGTTATTAATATACACATCGATAATAAGGCTCAGACAATACCGGTGCTACGTAATACATTAAAGCCGGGGTATTATGAGGACGTGCCATTCCTCCTCAGGGAAATAAACGCATCCCTCCCCCCACGCGTACTCCTCGGTTACGATCATATAAAGAATAAGGTTTTTCTAAAGGCTCCTCAGAGGACGTCATTAACGTTTTATGGGAAGTTGGCCATCATCCTGGGGTTACGGCCGGGTGTTTCTATAGAAACTTTAAATCACACCCCTGAAGATCAGGAGCACAGAACCACGACGTATGCACCATTCCAATCGGATATAAGAGGAGGATTTTACACGTTATTCGTGTACACTGACGTAATCGATTACCAATCAGTTGGTGACGTATACGTGCCCTTATTAACCACAGTACATATAGAAGGGGAATCTAACGAAATTATCAGTGTTAGATACGACAAGTCTCATTACGTGCGTGTTAATAAGGGTAGTATCACAGAAATTACCATCGAGGTGAAAGACGATCAGAACCAAGACGTGCGATTCACTTACGGTAAAGTCACTGCCAAGCTTCACTTCAGACCTGTGAAACAGCATTTGTTTTAAATGGCGCATTTAGCCCCGTACAGAATTGACCCAGCACGATACGTGGAATATTATCAAAACCAGGCCGGGAACGGTTTGCCCGGTTTTGTCGGATCCAATGTTATGTATGGCCGAGGGATTGGCGGAATTTTTAAGGGACTCTTTCGCGCGGCCTTACCGTTCTTAAGAAGGGGATTCAATATGGCCAAGCCCCATCTAAAAACGGCTGCGAAAAATATATTCAGCGACGTTGTTACCACAGCCCTAACAAAATCTTATAACGGTAATAATAACACTCAGGACGGTAACGGGCTTATGGTCATGCGCCGTAAAAGCTTTAAACCTCCAGGGATTAGGATGAGGAGGGGGAGTGGTCATCCTGTAAAGAAAACTAGACGCACAGCTAAGAAGCGTCCAGTTGCAAAGCCCACTCGGAGAACAACTCCTGCGAAACGTGTGAAAAAAACTACAAGAACTAAAAGACGCGCAAATACTATTTTCTAAAGTATGGCTCTGTTACACAGCATGTCGGAAGAATGTGTCAAATCGGAGCTAGATATTTTCACAGTACCCATGACGCAGACGGCTATTGAAAAAAGCACCTACGTGGAAGTACCCCCTATATCGGCTATAACTGATAGCTCCCCGATAGAGTTTTTCATCGCGGGGACTGGGGAAGATTACACAGATCTGAATAATACATTATTATATATACGACTCAAGATTACCAATCCTGACGGGACGCCAATCGCTGACGGGGCGCCTGTCGGACTCATTAATTACCCTGGAGCCTGTATATTTTCACAGGTTGACATTACTTTAGGAGATCGTCTAGTTTCGCAAAGCTCCAATACATACCCTTACAGGTGCATAATAGAGGCTCTCACGAATTATGGAAAAGATACTCTGGAGAGTAACTTTTCGGCAGGTCTTTTTTACAAAGATACGGCTGGGCATATGGACAACACAGATCCGGGGGGCTCAAACGCTGGATTAACAAAGAGAGCAGCGTTCACCAATGCTGGAGCCGTCGTAGAATTACTGGCTCCTATTCATAGTGATATTTTCTTTCAGGAGAAATTAATGTTAAACGGTGTTGACATAAAAATCCGTATGACCAGAGCAAAGGATGAATTTTGTTTGATGAGGTCTGATGCTGTGGCTTATAAACTCAAACTTTTAACAGCTTCTCTTTTTGTGAAAAAAGTGGTGGTCTCACCAGCAGTTCGACTGGGCCACGCACAGGCCCTCTTATCAGCTACGGCTAAGTATCCTATAGAGCGCGTGTGTGTGAAGAATTTCTCGATCCCTGCAGGCGCGCGCGTATCTAATCAGGATAATCTTTTTCTTGGGGTTCTGCCAAAGTCCATCATTTTAGCATTGACAGATAACTCTGCATTTACAGGGGCTTATGACAAAAATCCTTTTGCCTTTAAACACTTTAATCTTGAATATTTAACATTAATTGACAATGGTCTTATGATACCCTCTCGTCCGCTGCAGCCTGACTATAATAATGGCTCTGCCGTGAGAGAATTTTACCAGCTAGTATTAGCTACCGGTAAACATCTGAAAAACCAGTCACTGATTATTGATCGTGAAGATTTCCTTAACGGATACTCCATGTACGCATTTAACCTCTCGCCGGATGACGAGTGTTCTCAACATGTGTCCCTAATCAGGACAGGAAACATCAGATTAGAAGCACGCTTCAGGGAGCCTCTCGCACACACCGTCAGTATTTTAATATACGCGATTTTTGACTCTGTTCTCGAAATTTCTAACAGACGACAGGTGCTTGCGGACTACTGAGTGACGTGAAATGAATACAATACAGTTGACAGATGTCATGGATAAAATTTCATGTAGCATTAATTTTTTAGGCGTGCTGCCATGCGATCATCTACCCAAAGCCCCGTTAAAGGACTTACCATGCTATTGTATAGCTAACACGGACCCTGTGAACAGTCCGGGTGAGCACTGGGTTTGCATATACATACGCGAAAACGGCGTCAGCTGCTTTTTTGATAGTTTCGGCAACAAACCAGATGCGGCTCCTTTTCCAGCATCTTTTCAAGACTTTCTACTAACCAACTCTCACAGTGTTCAGTACTCTAACAAGCAGGTCCAAGATTATTCATCGGATACTTGTGGACAGCATTGTGTGTTTTTTCTGTACCACATATCGAGAGGTTGTAATTATGAAGATGTTGTGAAAATGTATCATGATGACCTAATTAAAAATGACTTCATGGTATCTCTTTTTGTGAAAAAAATTAAGCCTAATCCATGCAGCGGTAAAACATTTAAGTGTGTTCAGTGTGTACAGACTGGCAAAATGTTTCAGACATGTCAATTTATGTGTACGCGGATAAATAAATGAAGTGTTTAGGTAAATGTAATCTAGCGTGTGATGTTAATTCATGTGTATGTGTATGTGTGTAACAAATAAAGAATACATAAACAGATACGACTTTTGTTTGTTTGTTTGTTTTTTTATTGACAGAAAAATATGATACACATTTAAGACAGTAATCATGGTATACATCATTTAAAAAACAAAGAAGTAATAAACACAAATATAGATGAACATACATCCAAACTTAAAAAGTTAACCACTGACTCGTGTCCAACATAGGTGAATTAAATACATTGTCATCTGAAATGTCAGACCGCGATGCTGGGGGTGTAGGGGGGTACGTCTGCTTTTGAGACTTGTGTTTTTTCGCCTGTGCAAATGAAACAGCAGCGTTGCTATCCATAGATGGCTTTCTTTTAAAAGATTCGATCATACGTCTGACATGTTGATTACTTATAGTCGAGAAAGGAATGTTTAAGCCGGCAAAGGCCTCCAGAAACTCTGACCATCCTACGGGCCTACGATCGTCACGCACCATCTGAGGTCTCGTTATGCTTTTCAGCAGATCAAGCATGTGTGATCCCTCAATGGGCCTACCTTTAAAAACAAATTCTCCAGAGTCTGTCCATGAAGACACCTGTTTAGCTTTAGACATCTTATCCAGAATGTATTTGATATTTTTTAAACTCCTCTGAGGGACATTGTTTAACACCTCGTTTACGATTTCATCCTCCTTCTCGGACCCGTCATTATCACCGACCCTATTAGTGACATCTGACCCAGTGGTAGATGCATCCCCATAGCGTGGATCGTGTTGAGGCAATGTAAGGGTTAAGGTGTTGCTCTCTGCATCGCCTTGCTTCACCACGGCTAGAAACCTTTGCTATGCATTAGTGTAAAGCTTAGCTTTTCCATGCGAGTCAAGATCATTCCTCTGTAATATATCCCTTATTGTTGCATCCAGGTTATCCTCAACAACTTTATGAATATTTTCACGGGGGTGTGTCGTTCTCAATCTATCCAATTGATGTTTCGGTACGAGATAAATTTTTTCTGCATACTCCATACTTGTTACTGTCTAGACGTTATCAGGCTGGTAATAAATGGTATAGCTACGCTTAAGAGGGGTAGGAGAAATCCACCTCTTTGATTAATCATGCGTCTCTTTCTCTTAACGTTAATCTTTTTATTAGCCACGTATTTGATCTCAGTCTTTCTCTTTTTTAATCTTCTGTGCTGATTCGCAGTTAGTGGTATTATGCCATGAAGGACATTAAGAGATAATTCACATAGAGCCAGTATGAACTCGTCAGAGGCGGACTGTAAAATAAGACGCCTTTGCTTCGGCGTGCCTTTGTATAATAACTTTAAAAGAGGTAAATTTCTGGACAGTCTCAAACTCATGGTCCCTACCTCCTTTTCTGCATATACACCACTGGATGATCTGAGAGCAGATCTGTTCTGAGCCGTAATCTTTCTGGTGTGTTTGCTTTATAATCTACCAGCAGGTAACCGTAAGGACGACTGGTCGCATCCTGGTACGCTTCTATGAAGAATCTCGTCTCCCCGGGGAACATTTGCCTCCCCAAAACACAAATTTGCTGCTTATCTCTAGGGTTTTTAAAAATAATTAAATAATTTGTATTGAGGCTGATAGTCCTGGTAGATTTCCCCTGGAAGAAGAGGTTTTGAATTATTAATATTGTACTTATCGCATTGTGATGGGTGTACTGCGTAAAAGCTCGTTGAACCTCTGTGTTAGAAGAGGCGTGATCCATTACGTCGTCAAGGAGTAATAGCGAATGCTTATGACGAGGAAATAAAAACTCATCATTCAGGGATTTGGGTATACCTTCAATAAATTTAATGTCAAACACTTGCATCAATTCATCATAAAGCGGCTGCCAGCAGCTGTAGATGAAGACAAAATTGTCAAATTTTACAGAACACATTTTTTCTGAATTATACATCAAAGTTTTTACAAAATATGTTTTGCCACTGCTACTGGGGCCCGAGACGACCGCGGAAAAAGGATGGAGCAATCTAAAGTCAAAATCATCTGTTTCACACATGTCACAATGATTCTTATTGTTAGAAGCCATAAGGAATTGTGGAATAATCAGAGAGGAGCACCCGCTTATTGTACACGACTCTGAAGCTTTTCACAAGTGTTCTATTGTGAAGTGTGAGATTTCTCTTATTCCTCACTATGGACTCCGTATGTACTAGCAGGTGTGAGGTGTCACGTGATTTCACATACCCCCGGACTAGTGTTATCAGACTATGCAGAGTGACAATTTGAGCGTTCTCTGCATTGAGGGTGATGCCTTTAGCTTTGAGGCAGACATTACCTTTTGCAGTTCGATATCCGTACGATTTTGGCCCGCTTGAACAGAACTCAACGATTGAGTCATGAGGGTCTAATTCACTCGTGAGCTGACCCAGATACGGTCCGGTTTCAGGAACCCAGTCGCCATTTTTGGATATAAAGACGACAGAATCCGTATCTGTGTAAATGACGCGTTCGCCTAATTTATCCATCAGTTCATAAAGTTCCAAACGAGCGTACGCGGTCGTGAATGCACCGATGAACACGTTAACGTCTCGCGTCGGACACTCGTCCTGTTCAGGGTGTGACCACTGAATCAACGCCACAGAATCTGAAACAAACGAGAAGTGCTTTATTACACGGCCGGGTCCGAAAATGTATCGAGCAAACTCTTCGGGTTCTGTCAGGAACTCTGTTGAGGGTAAATTTCCTCTTAAGGAGAAGCGACCCCACAAAGAATTTAAGATTAATTTTGTTATCGTTCTTTTTGCCGGATTGTGAGTTATTTTATTGATGTCAAGTTCAATCCCCTCTTTATCAAGATAATCCGTGATGTACGTTTGCTTTTCATCGTCTGTGACTACGTGCGAGCGGAATCCTGACGCTTCCTGCTTGGACTTAAGAAATGTCTTTACATAGCCGGTGAATAAATTGTGTGACGTCCTGGCGGAAATGCCAGACCTCGTCTATTTTCACAATCACATAGCCATGCTTAATAGCCCGCGCCAACTCGACACTAACCCAGCACCCGCTCAAAGTTCTTTGCTCATCAGTGTGATGGCATTGTGTGTCCTGAATCTCTCCCTCCGCACATGTTCGACAGAGTGGAAACATACATTTTTTCGAGCATCTGTAGGGCAACACGGGGTGAAAAAGCTTTCGCGGCGGAAGCACTTTTGCACGGATCAGGCCGAAATAATTCTCCAACGGCTCAAAATCCCTGAATATAATCTTAGGGTGTCCGATTGGGTATGTTTTATGTGACTGCACATAAGGATACAGAGAAGTGAAGTCGTAATAATCGACGCGTTCTCCGTCTGCGGTTTTGTGATAAAGTTTAATAGCATTCGTGCGACCTCCATAAAGGGCATCTCTAGGCTTCAGCCTCTCAGGTGTTTTGTATGTGGTCATAAATGTCATGACGTCAGGGTCACATTTTTTCGCACGCTCCCACTCACACTCCCACATAGAGATCACACGTAATGAATAAACATCACGCAGAGCCTCGAGCTTTTTATCAGACTGTATCCTGAGAACCCCAAAAGGCAGTTTTGAGATAGGATTTAAATCATTTGGGTTATAACACCGTTCACAACCATGAAAAACACAACCGAGGTATTCTAAAGCTATTTTCTCACCATTCGGGTTCTCGTAATATCCGTCAACATGGTAAGGGCCGAACTTAGCCTCCCCGTAGTTAAGGGCATGATGCACATCTACATTTTCACGTTCTTTAACATACTCCAGCCATTGTATTGATGCGTTGGAGAATGTCTTGAACTGATTGACGTATGCATTATTATGAGTTAATGCTAGAGTGTCTCGGGTCAGAAAATTTGTCTTGAATACTTTCATGCATGTGCCAGCCAACGTCACGCATTTAAACGGATCGATTTTTGCACACTCAATGAACTCCTCGCGAAATCGCATACAGGCCTGACGCAGAATGATTACGTCATTGCGACCATAAAAGGCTATTTCTTTTTTGAAGTCGAATACGCCCCCCTGCACGCTTTGAAACCATTTGTCAAATTTGGATCTCTCTACCGTGCTCATCCTGGCATAACCATACAGCTCTTTAGAGGGGTATGGTCCTACATAATCAATGTTTTCCGGTCTGTTGAAGTGATGTGGAAAAAATCCTTTTCCGCACACCGATAAATTCAGCGCTGTGGGGATTTTGCTGAGAGACATGGGGAGATAACTGAACGTGTCTATGTATCTCTGCTGAAACGCTGTGTCATACATATAAATTATTCTACAGCCCTGCATTGTGATTTTCGGTGGTAAACCTTCATTTATGAAATACTCCAGCAGTATGTACGAGTCAAACCCTGAAGCGTTGTGGGCTAGAAATGTGTAATTAGCGTATTTTGGGCGTCTGAAGTGTTTGATCAGACGCTCCACACAATCCGTACCTTCAGCTGTGAATTCGTAACCGCTATGTGTTATAGCGCATACATAATTAGCCACATGTTTGCCCCCCGCGTACATCGTTTCAAAATCATAATAGATGTATTTGTCGTCAGTTTCGCTGTGCCTGTCTGGCTGTATGTAACAGGTGTGTTCCCCCTCACCCATCAAAACTACTGAACAGTGTACGCAGCGCACCGCTGGGCACTTATGAGTCCTGCTTTTATTCCCGACCCCTGTCATTCTGTAATTCATACTGCATTTGTCACAATATTTTATCACATCGCACTGTGGTCTTTCGCCTGGAATCCTTGACTGTTTATGGCTATCATAACAATACTGCGATCTGCAGAATCTCTTGCAATCATTGCATAGAAAGCTGTTTTTTGGATGTGTGTGACATGCCGAGTCTAGACAGACGTTACACGCGTATTTGCATTTATGGATCCTACGGTCGTTAAAACCTTTGTAGCAGAACTCACATACGTAGCTAGTACCAATAAACGCTTTGAGGTTTTTGATCAGATAGTAGTGTGACTCGTGGATAAAAAGATGAACTGTTTTTGGATGTATCTCATCGGTATTTTTATATACTACCAATTTTCCTGAACACTCTCTATGAAAAACCACTATTTTCAGACCGAGTTGTGTCTCAAAAACACAGAGATCGTTAAAGCCTATTCTGGTTTGTGGTGCATAGCCGGCTCTGGTGTGTATATCTCTAGCGGTTTTCTTCAGATCATAATCGCTAAAATCAGGGTTCATAAAATGGGCTAGACAGTAGCTGAAACACATATTGTCTTCGACATTTACGGGGCAGAATAAATTCATTTTATTCCTTTTGATTGTCTCACTGATTGCTAGATCTGTTAACAGCCGCCTGTGTCCTCCGCCTTGCTTATCCATAGCGACCGACACCCTCAGATTCATTTGAGTATCATTTGAAAGCTCTTTATTACTTTGTATTGTCCGCTCAATCTGATCTATGAATAAATCGGCGTTGTGGTTATTTTCAGGAGTTAAAACTGCATTAATGGCCGTGGGAAGATCTTCACCTGTTAGCGAGATATTGATATATCCTGTATCACCTGCTATCAATCTGGAGAATGTGACAATTTCGTCTAACAGGGAATTAAGCTGAATATTGTACACTGCTAAGTCTGAAGTAGCTATTTCACTGAAGTCCAAAGTTCTGTGAATTTCTAGACCGTTGAATCTTGGACGTGCCACTATTGTAAATGGTCCAATGCTCCCCCCTTGTCTTAAATTAATAATTACGTCGTCAGTCAGACCCATATTAGGTGCTAACGGATCATAAATTGGTGGGGCCGCACCACCAATCTGTTCATTATTACCATTACCATCATCATCATGTGCTATATTATCGTTATTACCTGGTTGTGCAGTCATTTCTAACCATTGTTGTTGATCGTTTACGAGGTTTTGTAACGTCTCAGTTCCGTTAATGAAATTTGGTGCTATCATGCGCAGCTGGTGATTAATCAGATCAACCAACTGATTTCTAGATCTTGACGGTACGGGTTCATCTTCATCACCCCCGGTTTGACTATGTAAATCACCGTGACATCTTTTAGAGACCATTGTTTTGCTTTTTGTAGTTTTTATTTATGTTTGAAAAAAGACAAATGTATCTAATAACAAGCGGGTGCTCCACAAAGTTTTTTCACACAACAAAAATAACAAGTCGTCACAAAACAGATGATGCAAGGGCGAATGTTGAATCGCATAGCATAGAAATATCAGTAAAAATAATCAATAACAAATCATTGAATACCGGTCAATTACAATGATAAAATAAAATAAATGAATACATATTCGTGATAACCGCTGACGAAATTAGTCAGGGTAACACAAAATAATCACCTTCTTCTTCTCTCACTCATTATAACATCATACAAATCAGTCAACACTCTTTGAATAATATTCATTCTTTCGCTAAATAAGGACAGAGTAATTACTGAAAGTTGCTGCTGATCTCTTACTTCATGTAGAGCGCCTGAGACAGCGGTCAACTCGCTGTACAATCAATGATTTTCCAAAATGATCTGTTCGTGGCTGTTTCTCCAAAACTCCGCCGCGTGTTGCAAAGCGATCGTATGCTGCTGTTGAATAGCGATTATAGATTGCAGATTAGCAATAATATCGCTTTGCGAATCACGCACAATCCCCTCAACTTCTTGGTAAGATAGAGGCCTCCCCACCAGGTCTAGTATGAGTTAAAAATTACGATTCGCACGGCGTAGCGTATCGTGAGACAGCCTCTGTAGATTTCTCTCGTTGAAAAGGGGTTGTATCTCTCGCAAAGGTCCTGAGTCGCTTTCGTCAGAACTCGATTCCGCCGAGTCCGTAAAGTCAGCACCATTCCATGCTTCGAGCTGGGAATTCGTGAATAAATCCAGACCTCTTTCCTCGTAATTTTGCTCTGTAAAAAAGGAAAAATGAATTATTTATTAAATATATTTATGTTAGATAAAGGTTATGATGATGCGGATGCTGTTAAATATCTCACCGTTGTTTTCTGACGTCCTTAAACGCTGTGCGTCGGGAAATACTCGATCCCCGTAAACTTCTCTGAGACGCTTTTCTCCGCGGTTGCTGTTTGAGGGGCCTGGCTGAACTGTTTCTGAATCGTGAACTGGCTCGATGGAGGGCTGTCCAGTGATGACGTCTTCAGTGACGCGGCTAGATACGAGCTCGGATTCCCCGGTAGGCGATGCATCTGAAGGGATGTCTCCATCTACTGATGTGTAGTAAACATATGATTATTATAACAATATATAGTATTTTAAATATAGTAACGATCTGAAATACTAGCTCTCACCATTAATAATGTCTTGAACAACGTCTCCGACCAGAATAGCTTCATTGACTGAAATAGAACCATAGATCGTTATTATTATTATCATAGCTATGACATTTTAATAGAGAATCAGAAAATGCTTACATAGTTCCTCCAGAATAATTTCAAGACCTTCGTCAAAATATAGGCCGGATTCAGGCACATCTGTAATGTTAAAACAGCGAAAAACAGAATAATTAATCATGTGTATGATTCGTAAAAGCGGCTAAATATATATGTGTAACATTTGTAAAAGAGCAAATAAAAACTCGTACCGTTGTTGTCGTTTGAAGCCATCGAGTCAGCATTAAGGAGACGATCTTGCGTGTGTGCTATTGTTGTTTTTTCTGTAATGCTGATAACTTAGTTCGAGCATTTTAAAGAATTTTCTTACAAGAGGGGGGTTCGATGGTAATAAAAAGTTTTATCCAGACCCCCCGTTCCAGTATCGTTCAGGTCTGGCTGATTTTCTCCTCTTATGTTTGTATGCTTTGTAGATCTGAGGACGAAAACCCCTATATAGCCTATAGATATATCTCACTAAACGTCTCATATGCAAAATGTTTCTAATAGTTTTAAACTTAATAAAATATGCGGATAGTTTTATTTAATATGTATATAATACGCTTTACTTGTTTAAAAGGCTCTCGATGTTCTCTCTCTCCCGCTTAAAACACCCCAGGTCATTTTCTGTAGGACAGATATCCCCTCACATTTCTGTTATCAAGATGGCCCGAGTGCTTTGAAGTTTTTAACACAGCAGACACATCATGCTGTGTTAAAAAACTAGCACCCATGTCCCCCCGCACAAATTTGCGCGCGCTCGTACGCGTGTGTGTGTGTGTGTGTGTGTGTGTGTGTGTGTAATGTCTCTCCTGCGATAACGTTCGATGTGTTCAGATGGGTGGTTTTATTATGGCTCTGAACTCTACAGGATATCACCCTGACAGGGTTCACGGGATACTGGCACCCCTGTCACCTCCGCGCGACCTCTCCAGACCCACCCGCAATAACTGATTGTAGAGCATCAAAAAGAATATTTATTGGCACGCTGAGCTCTGCCTGCACCGCAGCAGCATGTGCCCCCGAGCGCAACAATTTACAGACACTACAAGGGTATCGGTGGTGTGTGTGTGTGTGTGTGTGTGTGTGTGTATGTGTGACTTGAGGCTGTTAGAGTTGGGAGAGCTAAGGGTGAATAACTAAATGTTAAACCAAATACTAGGCCTATTTATTAAAAGTCATTTGCTTAATTATTTTACCGTTATTTAAATGTCTGTATGACTGGGAGGTGTATTCTTCTGCACCGAGGGGAGTGTAAGGGGCGGGGTCTGGGGCGGGGTTTACGCACAGCTCACCTGAGCCCATTCATGTTTCGTCGTCAGAGAGAAAGGACGTGTTTGCTTCTTGGTGTGTAAGAGAGAGTGTGTTTTTGCCTAAACTAAATAGAAAATGAACAGTAATTGTAATGTGAAAAACTTTATATTATTCGTTTTTGCTTTATTTATTTATTTATTTTATTTATTTTTAACCTCTGTTCCGCACAGAGGGTGGGTGTTAGGGGCGGAGCTGAGGGAGGGGGCTTCGCGCGAGCCTCCGGGTACATTCTTGTTTCTGTCGTCAACCTGAAAGGACGTGTTCGCACTGATGTCCGTAAGAGAGAATTATTTTAACTAAAACTAAAGAAAAACTTGAACAGTAATTGTAATGTGAAACAACTTAACATTATTTGTTTCAGGTGGTTTTAACCACATTTCTTTGGTATGTTTAATGCCTATACTTGTTTGAAAACAGTGTTTACTCTATCTTTATATTTATGATAAAACATTTTAACGGCTCAAAGTTCAAATGTATGTGAAATACTATCTTTGTTTAATAAATACTATTCCCTGATCTTGTCACTGTTATCCAAACACAATGTCTGACATTTTAAAACGTTTCAAGCACATTCGTTTTTAAACATTCTTTGATCGTTTTCTAACTTTTTAGAAAAACACACAAAGTTACAAACAGTCGTAAATTCCTTTGAATGGGGGGGAATAGCAGGGGGAGGATAATAAAACAGGGGGTCAAAACAGATGGCCAAAAACAGGTGTCCAGAACAGGTGTCCAGAACAGGTGTCCAGTCCGGTGGGAGGGAGGGGGGAGGAGGGAGGGGGGTGGAATGTTAATTAGGGGGCCATAAATCAATCAAAAGTGACAGTATGTGCCCTTTATCACTCTCTTTGCGCGATTGGTTTGCACATGCACCTTTGCACATGCACGAGGGGAGAGCCGACCCAGGGCTCTTCAATGAGCTGCGTGCCGCCACTGATCCCGCCCTCCGGGCGGTGAAGGTGACCACATGCTCCCTGGGTCGGGCGATGTCCACAGCCGTGGTCCGGGAGAAACACCTGGCCTTACCTGGTGATGTGGGGGAGTTCTTGGGGGAGAACGCCCAACAGTTCTCGGCCGCCCGGAAGCAGACTGAGGCTGTATTACGTACTGCCCCGGCGGCCAGCTGCTGCACCCAGCCGCAGTCGCCTCAGCGCGCTCACCGCTGCCTCGCTGCCCCACCCGGGGTACGTCTGTGGTCCGAGTGACCCTGCTGGTGCAGTTCCTGGGAGCCTGGCTACAGCTTTCGGGACTGTTCCACTGGGTCGCGAAGACCATCAGGCTCGGCTACGCGATTCAGTTCGCGCAGGCTCCTCCCCGCTCCGGGGAGTCCGTTACTCCATGGTGGGGCCCAATGCCCCTGTCATGTGTGCGGAGGTTATCACCCTACTGGCCAAGAGTGATCGAGCCTGTCCCTCCAGCCGAAATAAAGTCCGGCTTTTCAGCCCCTACTTCATTGTACCCAGGTAGACCGGTGGGTTACGACCAATCCTGGATCTGCGTGTCCTGAGCCGATCCCTTCACAGGTTTCCGCTCAGGATGTTGACAGCGAAACGCCTTTTCGAATGCGTTCGTCCAGCCGATTGGTTTGCAGCGATCGACCTGAAGGACACCTACTTCCATGTCTCCATCCTACCTCGACACAGACCATTCCTACGGTTTGCTTTCGAGGGGCGGGCATATCAGTACGTGATCCTCCCATTCGGGCTAGCTCTGTCCCCTCGCGTCTTTACGAAGATTGTCGAGGCAGCCCTTGCGCCACTCAGGCAGCATCCTAAACTACCTCGACGACTGGCTCATACTGAGTCACTCTCGAGAGCAGGTGTGCGAACACAGAGACCTGGTGCTCCAGCACTTAGCCTGTCTGGGCCTTCGGGTCAACTGGGAAAAGAGCAAACTCTGCCCCGTGCAGAGGATCTCTTTTCTCTGTATGGGTATCGACTCGGTCGCCATCTCGTTCTATGGAGTCAGAAGCATCTGAGGTCCCTTTGTGCTGTCCATATCCCAGGAGATCTGAACCGTGCTCTCACGGTTTCTGCCACTTCCTGGTGAATGGAGACTCCATCCCCAGATGGTCCAGCTGATTTGGGAACAGTTTGGCGACGCACAGGTAGATCTGTTGCCTCCCACGACTCTTCCCACTGCAGCCTGTTTTATTCCCTGACCAAGGGCACGCTCGGCACAGATGCACTGGCGCACAGCTGGCCGCTGGGCCACGCAAGTATGCGCTTCCCCCAGTGAGCCTTCTCGCACGAGTACTGTGCAAGATCAGGGAGGACAAGGAGCAGGTCCTTCTGGTCGCCCCGTATTGGCACGGCCGGACCTGGTTCTCCGAACTCTTACTCCTTGTGACAGCCCCTCCCTGGCCTATTCCTCTGAGGAAGGACCTCCTCTCTCAGAGACGGGGCACCCTATGGCACCCACATCCCGATCCCTGGAACCTCCAAAGCGTGTGGCTCCTGAACGGGACGCGGCAGGTTTGAGTACCCTACCACCTGCGGTGGTAGCTACCATTACTTCCGCTAGGGCAGAGTCTACAGAACAGACACGCCTATGCGTTGAAGTGGAACCTCTTTGTCACCTGGTGCTCTTCTCGCCAAGAAGACCCCTGGGAATGCCAGATCGGGTCCGTGCTCTCGTTTCTCCAAGAAGGGTTGGAACGAGGGCTGTCTCCTTCCACCCTTAAAGTATATGTGGCCGCAATATCTGCCCACCACAACCTCTTGGAGAACAAAAAGGTAAGTCTGCACGACTTGGTCATCAGGTTCCTGAGGGGAGCAAGGAGACTGAATCCTCCTCGTGCTCCCCTCGTGCCTTCTTGGGACCTCGCAATAGTCTTAGATGCTCTGCAGAGACCTCCCCTTGAGCCTTTGCGGTCAGTCGATCTTAAGTTCTTGTCAATGAAGGCAGCGCTCCTGACCGCTTTGGCCTCCGTCAAGAAGGTAGGGGACCTGCTGTCATTTTTGGTTGACAAAGCGTGCCTGGAGTTTGAGCCGGCTACTCTCACGTGATCCTGAGACCCCGGCCCGGATATGTGCCCAAGGTTCCCACCACTCCGTCAGAGACCAGGTGGTGAACCTGCAAGCGCTGCCCTTGGAGGAGGCACACCCAGCCTTGACACTGCTCTGTTAGTACGCGCCCTCCGTGCTTACGTAGACAGAACCCAGTGTTCAGGACCTCAGCTCTGTGTCTGTTATGGTGGGAAGCTGAAGAGAAAGGCTCTCTCAAATCAAAGGCTGTCTCACTCGATAGTGGACACTATGGTTTTGGCGTACCAGCAGCAGGGTCGTCCATGCCCCCTTGAGCGGGTGTCTTTCCCTTGGCAAGCCCTTGCCACCCTGGGGTTAAAAATCCACCATCGGCTGGTTTCCCATAGTTCCCCATATCAGCCCTCAGCGGGTCACATGTGTATTGGCTAAGTCCTCCCTACGGGTAGGCATTTTTGTGCATATTTTCCACCTGGAATTTGCTTCCCAGTGTACCCTAGTATTCCTGTGTTAAGTGGGATTCCTTCGTCCATACTAGTCTTATGACAGGTTACTCGCACTTATGCAGGGCACTGTAAGACAGCCGAGTGGCGTGATTGTATTGGAACCCCATTCGTCAGTCAC
The DNA here is from genome assembly GCF_949357685.1 of Gobio gobio. NCBI lineage: Eukaryota > Metazoa > Chordata > Actinopteri > Cypriniformes > Gobionidae > Gobio > Gobio gobio. The sequence goes on from NC_137103.1 coordinate 2,612,569, forward strand.
TGACGTTACTCAGAGTGACTGAACGAAAGGAAACGTCTCGGTTACGTATGTAACCCTCATTCCCTGAGGAGGGAACGAGGAATGAGGGTTACATACGTAACCGAGACGTTTTCTGAGATGGTTATCATATTGTGAAAATCTCATTCTATCACAACCCTAAACAGGAGAGTCCCCCACCCCGCTGTTAAAAAAAGTAACTCAGTAACTATAACTGAGTATATTTTCATTGAAGTAATAGTACTTTTACTTGAGTAGAATATTTTATTATCCACCTCTGCTTCACTGTTTACATGTAGTCCACAAGACAAAATAACTGAATTTACAAAACTGTCCCTAGTTTGTCCTGAGCAGTTAAACTGCCCATCGTTCTTCAGAAAAAATCCCTGCAGGTCCTGCAACTCTGATTTTCCAGCATCTTCTGCATATTTCTAAAACCATCACACATCAGACAGACGTGTGTGTGTGTGTGTGTGTGTGTGTGTGTGTGTATCTGGGAGTGGAGATTTGTCAAAACAATTTTTTTAAGGAAACAAAAACACACACAAGACTTTAAAAGCAGTATTCAGCTTTATTAAAAGCAAAATCTAAATTATATTCTATAAAGTAAAATATGTGAAAAGATTTTGAAAAACTAAAAGCTTTTGTTTACGTGTATACGGCAAACGCATGAGTACAGAATGCAGCGCTTTTTATGACTTGTGAATCAAACACTTCATACACTATGACTACATCTATGACTACATCTACAATAATATAGACTAAGCACAAATTTTTTATTCTTGTTACACTTTCCCAAAGCCTGATGTAGCCACCATATTGAAAGATTTGCAGTTATGTTACATGTGTGAGATTTTAAGAAGAAATTTTGTGAGATTTAAAGTAGAATTCTGCCAGTTTCTTTTAATCATACACACCAAGTTTCAATAATACCATAATGAATAATGTTGTAATTTGTAGTTAAATCAACTTTAACTGAAAAATCTCTTATCTATATTAAACAATTCCAGACTCATTTTAAGCAATGCATGCATATATCTAAATTATTGCTTGAGAAGTTATAATTAAGTTAAACCATCCTGATATGTTTTCATGGTTGAGCGGATGGCAACGGGACTTCAGTCGGAGGTTTTGGATCACTAGACATCTTTAAATCACGGCAGAACAACACTGGGTCATTGCCAAGACCCAGTTTGTACTGCCACAGATATACAGACTCGTTTGGCTTCAGCTCAAATGAGAGTTCTTCTTCCTCTTCGGTCATTTCGGTCCAGCATTCACTTTCAGTGTTGACATGTGAACCTCCATATTCTGCAGAAAAGGACAACTGGACCTTCGCAATTAATGATGTAAGGGCTCCAGTTTCAACTGAGACGGACGCAGCTATCTTCCAGTTGTGTGTGATCTGGGTCATCTTCTCCTTGTTGTATCCAACCTTTTTATTGACTCTCCTTTTAAATGTCCCTGGTGTATTGCTGTCATTAGTTATGGTTTTAATATTCTCCCATCTGCCAAAGGCTGGGCCTTTAGTTATTGACAGCCCACCAGGAAGGAAGTTAAGAACATCAGGATGAAAAGAATAGACCCCAACGGTCTCATCTTTGCTGAAGCTGGTACCGGTGTAGAACTCAACTCCCCACTCTGAGGCTGGCTTGACGAAGGACAAGTAGTCTTTCACGCCAAAGTAATAGAGACCGTTTCTGAAGTTGGGTTGCAGTGTGTATTCTACAGCTTCAGTGTCGTGTTGCAAGTTTTTTGTTTTTCGATAAGTGCGCCTTTCCTTGAAGATGATGAAAAAATAGTTAGTGATTGCGAGGTAGTGGTCTCCACCCCGGCAGTTGGGATGAAGGTTGTGATTTTCAGCATCGGTGTCTTTCTCCAGGTTGGAGACTCTGCGGAATGAATCGCCCTTGATGACGTAAAAGTAGCCATTCCAATCACCAAGGTAATGGTCTCCATTTTGGCAGGAAGGGTGCAGACTCTAAATAGACAAGTCGTAACCTTTATTTAAATTTGTGGAGTGCATAAAGCAGCCAAGATCAGAGCAGATTATATAATAATTCCAGTTGCCCATTGCACAGATGTCAGTGCCTTTTGCTTTGCTCTTGGGAACAATGCCTTTCATCGTGTCTGAACCTGCAACACAGAATAAGACAATCATTCAATCTCCACACCAAATTAATGCTCTTATTCTAGTCCTTCTATAGATTGAGCTCACCGATTACCAAAACAGCTTTATATATGAGGGAGGAAACATGAACACTAACTGAAGATATAATCCTGATCTTTTGTTTCAATGTGTTTAATCATCTAGCAGAAGAAACACTTTTTATTTCACAATGCACCTCTTGAACCTGAGGATTGTTCAGAAATGGTCTTTGTTTGATCTGGACTTTGAGTTGGTTTTTCAGGGTCTCCTGATCTGGTTCTTGTGTTTGCATTTGTTTCCTTGGTTACTCATTGTTTGATTATGACATGCACCTGTTTCTCGTTTCCGTTCATTAGTCTGTCTTTGTAGCCCTGTGTTTGCTCTGCTCATCGTCTGATCTCGTCATTATAAAGTGTTTGTTCTGTTCGCCGTGTTTTTAGTATTCTGTTATTTTGAGTTGGTTTTCATTAAAGTATACCGCTTGTGTACAGATCCAGCCATTATTCTTATTCTCTGCGTTAACCAGTGGTGACACTAACAATAACCAATTAATATTATAGAGGTTGATAAAATTGAAGATATGTGGTTTGTCCTGAATCTAACCTGCACAATTGTGTAGATATGAGGAAAATACACGTGTTTATTATAGCGCCACCTAGGTTCAAATGGGAGTGTGTTTGAGCGCACATGAGGAATTTAGGACAACTCTGCCAAATTTGGTGTTTCTAGGACTTATCGCTTAGGCATTTAAGGCAGAAAATTAAATGATAACCAAGCGACAACCATTATGGCAAGCCGTTGTTAGCTTAAATTGTTCCCAGCGTTACTCGTCGTAATTGCATTTTTACTAGTAAGAATTCAATTAGAGAGCTCTCCAATTCAATTCTTACCAGGGCCGCTGCTGGCCAAATGGGTGCCCTAAGCAGAATTGTATTGTGGTGCTCCACCCCCGCCAAATATTATGGAAGTAAAAAACAACAACACCTACTTTAGGGGTCAAAATAGAACTTTGATAAAATAAATTGTAATTACGTGCACCAAGGTATATAAGTTATCTTCTTGTGCCTTATTGTCCCGCTAGGGCACTTCGATCGTCTACTCACTTGCTTTTAACTGTGTCTCGGTGTCGCTATAAATCAAAGGGTGATCGGGCCTTTTCTGTGGCTGTGCCCAAGCTTTGGAATGGTCTACCCTATCATGTGAGGTCTGCTCCTTCATTGGACATTTTTAAATCTACTCTTAAATCGTATTTTTATTCTTTAGCGTTTGAAAACCTGTAATTATTTTTGTATATGTCTGCTTTGTACTCTGTACAGCACTTTGGATCAATCCATATTGTGTTTAAATGTGCTTTATAAATAAATGTTGTTGTTGTTGTTGTACTACAGTCATTTACAATTATAGCTCTACAGCAAGAAAATACAAACTAAAATTATACATATTAATTCAAAATATTTTAAAAGAATAAATATTATTAGGGCTGCAACTAACAATTATTTTGATAATCAATTAGTTTGGCCAATTATTTCTTCGATTAATTACATAAACATACACAGTTGCGTAAACATTTCTCAGGATTATTTAATGAATAGAAAGTTCAAAAGAACAGCATTTATCTTAAATATAAAGCTTTTGCAACATTATAAATGTCTATATTATCACTTGATCAATTTAATGCATACATGCTGAATAAATGTATTAATTTAGGCTTTCCCCCCCAAAAAAAGTTCTTACCGACCCAAAACTTTTAAACGGTAGTACAATGTTACAAAAGCATTATATTTCAGATAAATACTGTTCTTTTGAACTTTCTCGTCATCAAATAATTTTTTTGCACAACTGTTTTCAACATTAATAATAATCATAAATGTTTCTTGAGCATCAAATCATCATATGAGAATGATTTCTGAACGATCATGTGACACCAAAGACTGGAGTAATGATGATAAATTCAGCTTTGATCACAGGAATAAATTACATTTTAAAAATATTTTCAAATAGAAAACAATAATAATATTTCACAATATTAAAGCTTTTTTGTATTTTTTTATAACATAAATGCAGCCTTGGTGAGCAGAAGATAATTCTTTAAAAACAATCAAAATAGTACAGTTTCCAAACTTTTGACTGGTAGTGTACATGTTGAAACTAAAATGTAGTGTCCAACAGCAGATATTTCATCTAAATGAATGTTTTTTCACCGAATATTAACTGTCTCCCTCTTTACTGCGTTCTCTCTGTTTGATGTGAATACGCGCGCGGACGCTTGTTCAGTGAAGTTTGAAGGTGACAGTGACTGTCAGGACGCGCTTTCATGCAAAATGGAAATACTTTTCCTTTAGGCCTAGTAACATTTACAGATGAGGATATAACCTGTAAAATTTACTTTTTGCGTTGAGGACGCCCGACAGGGTTTGTTAAATGCTAATGCATGAGCTTGAAGCCTTGAAGTCGGCCACAAACAGTGGCCTGGGTAGTCATCGCGTTACTTCAGCTCCGCACACGTCCCGCCTTTTTGCCCATTTTCTGTTATCCGGGAGTGACGCGCTGCCAAGATGGCAACGGCCAGCTCGTCCATACTTTGCTCATCAGAATCCTATGGGTGACGTCATGGACAATACGTCCATATTTTTTTACAGTCTATGGTATGCTTACTGCCTAGCGCATTCCAGTCAGCATCAGTTTTTTGAATGAGAAGAAATGTCAGAAGGCAGTGACAGCGCTGGGAGATTTTTCAGCCTTCTAAAAGGACCAAATCTGAGGTGTGGTGTAAGAGTCGGTTTTGGTGCTAAGACAAAAGCTGAGATACACACTTCAGTAATTGAACAATAAAAGTCACTAATCTTGAGGAAAAGATCTCACAGAAACTGTGACAACACCCTGACAAACATTCCTCCCCCCTCCCCATTTTGCCCTCTCCTTGTCCTGGTTTCAAGTCACCAAATGCAGATATATCAGTGATGATGTTATTTGTAAATGTATTGTTTTATCCTTTTCATGTTTGATGTCTTTTTAAAGGTCTCAGTGCGAATGGTAAAATGGTCTCAGTTTCACTACAGTCACTGGTAGTATTAGAAAGATTGGAAAACTAATGAGAATTCAGTTCTCCTTTGAGTAGTCTCTTCAAAGATATCTGATCCACTCCCCCAAACCCAGGTGGGGGTGTTGCAAATATTTACAGCCCTTTTGTTCTGGTTGGAGTATTTAAGGCTGGATGTCCTAACTCTCTGGGGGAATATTCTGCAATCAGACCCCCCGTGCAAACTGCATGTAGATGTGCCAGACATGATGACTTTTAAATTATTTTCATATTGCTTTGCAATTGTGTTTTATGTTTTTACGCTGATCAGTTGTGTACCATGGATTCTTGTTTAAGTATTTACTTTTCCTGTCTGGCCAAAATAAATGTTAATCTTGATTTATTCTGTATCTTTCTGAAATCATTATTTTATTCATGTCTATGCGGAGTTTTGTAGGAGTTACCGCAGATCTCTCTGTCAGGGCAGGTCATACTGGGAACTCCATAGCGGGAGCATTGAGCCATGCATGAGGGAAAACCTGATTTCTGACCTGCCACTGTTATTATAAGTTGCAGTTTTCGTGACTATCACTAAAATTACATGTTTTATTATGAGTGCACATGTGTGACTCACTTAGAGGTAAGATAGTTCACCCTGCAATCCTCTGTAATATCAGAACTGACTAATCTGTGACCGTTAGAGCAAGTGAAAATCCGGACACTTAGCCTATTTGCGATTCCGTGTCCCATGGAGGATATTAATATTTGAAAATAAGTGATACTACGAAAAATCATTGATCTAAATTAAATCGCAACTAATCTTCAAATCAGCTGATAAACTCTAAATGTAACACACTTTATGGAGTCAGATAGAATTGGAGTCAGATAAAATTATTAATGGAGTCAGATTTGAAATGAGATATCAATAAATTAAAAGAACTTCACCGAAAGGCTGAAAAGGCTTACACGCAGAATTCCTTTTGACCACGTCATTAGTTGTCGGTTTTTGGGCTAATGGATGGAATTTTACAGTGGTGACCTCGACGTGATCTCCCGGTGGCGAGTGTCTTTTCAGCTAAATATTGGGATGCCACAAGCGAGAGGTTTGATCTTCTTCTCTTTCTTCAGCTGTTATGGTAAGTCCATTCTTATTTGCCTTTTATAAATGTTGGGAGTGTATAGTACTGAATACTGTATAAATCTGATGGGGCGTGAAAAGAAGACAACCATATTGCTTATCAGGGACATGAAAGCAACAGCGTAGAGTAGAAATGATATCCCTTGCTTTAAAATTCTCCTTGTTTGCACACGCAGCAAGAGAGGAAATTTTATTTATGTACTCAAGAGAGCTCTGTAAATTAAAACCTTGAATTCTGAGGAAAATGTCCAGTTACATTTGTTAATTTGCTTTGCTGCAACAACGCGACAAAGAAAAAGAACAAATGGTCACGTTAACTTGTGAATGAAATCTTGTGAGTAGATGAGCTAAAATAACATTGAAACGATCTCACTGGAATCCTTTGTGTGTAAAATGTGAAGGTGGACAAAACTGGTTCAGGTCTGATGTCACAATTATAAATGTCTTATAAAATATAACGTTTTACTATGGTCTTACTTCAGACTTTGCAATCACAGCACTTTTGTATGTTTATTAATGTCTCAGAAGAGACTGAGAAAATTAACAGACCAAAGATAATCTTTGGCTTTCTCCATCAGACCTGTGTTTGTCAAACCTTCCTTTTCATATGCAAATAGATTCTCCAAAGAATGCAATTGATAACTTCTCAGCCTAAAACAAGAACATTGTGCCCAATTCTATATTGTGTAGTCACAAAAATCTTTGAATTGAGCAATGATTTGATCTGTGCTCTCAGTGTTTGCAGTTTATTGAGTGTTCACAGCAACTAAGTTTATAACTGGCTTCCAGTTTGGTCTTATTGCTGTGCACCCAATGATCAGGCCAGCACAGCAGCAGCTGCAGGGCCAATCTAAAGATCAGTGAGATGAGAACAGATTATTCTGGACAAATGACTCAGCAGAGATCCTCTTGAGACCAGCAAATAAAATGATTATTTAATTCATACTATTTTAATATAATATGATTTATATTATGATTATAATGTAAATTATATTATAAATGCCAGAAATGGTTTTAATCTCAGGATAAATTCAGCATTATTTAGAAGAGGAAAGAAGGTTGGGAAAGTATGAGAAGGATTAGAATGTAGAAAGATGGGATGTGCAAGTAGGGAGGCAAGAGCATTATTAGTGTTGAAATGATGGGAAGGAGAATATAAATGGTTAAGGAAAGAATTGTGAAGGAAGAAACTGAAGAGGAAAACCTAAAGAGAAAGAACTTCTGTACCTTCTATTTGTGCAATCATTTAAATGAGAAAAATTACAATGCCCAGTTAAAGGAGTAACCTGATTGTTGTAACTTGAATAGGTTGAATTCAGGCAAGGCCTAATAATTTACATTTCACTGATCTGCAGCCCAATGAGAAAGGGGAGGTACAAGTTTTCCATTGCAAAGAAACTCGCAAGTGTTAGCAAATTCCTCTCTGGGTGCGTCAGATTACATGGGACCTGATTGGGGAAGTCATTTTACTGGGAATGTAATGAAATTTGTGTGTTATGTTAACTAAAGGCATTCACTCTACAGGGGTCACACATCACAGAGATCCAAAGGGTCAAGAGTTCAAATGACACCATAAACACCTGGTGACCTGATGCTCTAAACAACAGATCTGACTTGTATAAACAGCATCATTTAAAGAGATTGCCCCAGGGGACCTGGGTGTGATAAAAGCACAATGCAGCAGATTGTGTAAACACAACTGCAACAGCAACTTAAGGTGCAACTGGTCTGACTGCATTTACACACAGTCAGATCTGACCATTATAAATCAGTTTATCTAACCTTTTCTTCACAGAAACATGACCATGATATGATACATGTCTTTGTGAACTACAACAAATTTTCTCCTAATGGCATAAAACCGTAACAGGTTAAAGCCATCTACAACAATCTATCTGGCTAAAGACCAGTAAAGAAAAATAAGATAGCCTCATCTATCTTAAGTAAATTTGTGTAAAGGTTCAAGATTAAACTGTATTTCGCTCTGTGCTTGTTTTCCTTTCAGGTGAATGGCTGCCACCCTTCAGATCCAGATTCCACTGGGTCTGAAGTCAAGACACACACACACACAACTTAACATCTCGGAGATGGGTGTGAAAAGACTTCATGAAGCCATTCACACTTCACAGCACACATAGTTACATGGCTTCCCAGTATAAAAACTGGAATAAAATTATACAACACAGATTATGGTAGGATAGACACCACCCATCTCCTATACACATCCATACACAACACACATCCTTAATTCTATCACCGCACAACACATTTTTCCTGGCATAGATCATGGGACTATCCAGGCCAAAATCATACACATAATGCAAATTTATCATACACTATTAATCTTCATACATACAGGACAAAATGAATTATTTTTCATAATTCCCTTTTTATTTGGTTTGAACAATTTTACGGCTTACAGCCATGTCAACTTCCTGTATGTAAACACTGCAGGATGCATAAAACATGTGCATGGCTTTGTCACACATTAATTAATGTACAATTAATTGATCAGTAAACTGATGGACAAAATGTTTAATATGTCCAGTCCTTAGCATTGTTGAAAACTGGAAGGGCCCCTAGTTTACAACATATGACTAATGACAATAAAATATATCTAAAGACTTAGATCTGGGATGCAGGCATTTCTATAAATTAAGTAAACAATTCTCAGTCAGACCTGCATCATTGAGTGTGACAGCGCCTGTACATCAAATGCGCAGAAGATGAGTGCCAAAGTTTAACTAAAGATTTTAAATCTCTTTTCCTGTAAATCTCATTCTCTAAGTAATTTGATTGAAACATAAGAATTCAATAATTATTTGCATTCAAAACAACTGATACAAACAATTTTATAATGGCAATTATTCAATTGTGTATTTCCATGTTTAATTATGTGATATATTTTAATTATGCATACTGCTGGTAAACCTACTGTTCTATTGATGGTTTTGATACCCTTCCTTCAATTCATCCAGACCGTGTTTAAATTCCACTTCAATATCACTAGTGGTATTGAAGAATCTGGCGATCAAATGAGACTTGCTCACTAAATATATGACACTGAGAAATGAGACCGTTTTTACCACTCGCACTTCTGACAGGAGTTTATCATGTGTTGTTATTTTGATGTTCTTGTGATTATCCAACCACTCTCTTTTTCCATCTCACAATAACCACAAAGTCATCAGTGTTCAATTATTGCATGGTTATTCAGAATTTGTTCAGGTGTCTAGCACACAATGATTCCTTCACCCATGGAGATCTGACCTGCCCGGCAAACCAAACCTTCTGCTTGAAGGTGACCGAGGATTTCTCTAAGGGTCAGCTATTGATAAGAATCCTGGGGAGGACACAGATGTTTCCTCAAAGTGTAAAGACACTTTCTACTGACACTTTCTGCTCATGCTTACTAACGCAACTGACTTGGGACAACAAGTCATTCTACAGACTGAAAATCATCACAATCATCGGCAGGTGGAAACAAACCTGACCAACGGGATAACAGATATCCTGCCTAAGTGCTTCAGCATCCAATCAGCACAGTACGCCTACACCTAAAGGGACTGTGCCACTGAGGTGTATTTCAGCAGTGTTTTCATCTTCATGTTCAGCCTGTCTTAATGTTGTTATTTCAGGTGACTGCTTGAATCCGGCACCCATTGATTTGTGTTGTTAACTCCAGGATCAGCACCATGAAAACTTCGGAAATTACATCCAAAATATGGAAACAAGGAATGTCCAAGTATGTCCCCTTGGGAACTAATCTGAATTTGTCCCAATGGGCCAGGGGCCGTCTGTAAGAGTCGGTTTTGGTGCTAAGACAAAAGCTGAGATACACACTTCAGTAATTGAACAATAAAAGTCACTAATCTTGAGGAAAAGATCTCACAGAAACTGTGACAACACCCTGACAAACATTCCTCCCCCCTCCCCATTTTGCCCTCTCCTTGTCCTGGTTTCAAGTCACCAAATGCAGATATATCAGTGATGATGTTATTTGTAAATGTATTGTTTTATCCTTTTCATGTTTGATGTCTTTTTAAAGGTCTCAGTGCGAATGGTAAAATGGTCTCAGTTTCACTACAGTCACTGGTAGTATTAGAAAGATTGGAAAACTAATGAGAATTCAGTTCTCCTTTGAGTAGTCTCTTCAAAGATATCTGATCCACTCCCCCAAACCCAGGTGGGGGTGTTGCAAATATTTACAGCCCTTTTGTTCTGGTTGGAGTATTTAAGGCTGGATGTCCTAACTCTCTGGGGGAATATTCTGCAATCAGACCCCCCGTGCAAACTGCATGTAGATGTGCCAGACATGATGACTTTTAAATTATTTTCATATTGCTTTGCAATTGTGTTTTATGTTTTTACGCTGATCAGTTGTGTACCATGGATTCTTGTTTAAGTATTTACTTTTCCTGTCTGGCCAAAATAAATGTTAATCTTGATTTATTCTGTATCTTTCTGAAATCATTATTTTATTCATGTCTATGCGGAGTTTTGTAGGAGTTACCGCAGATCTCTCTGTCAGGGCAGGTCATACTGGGAACTCCATAGCGGGAGCATTGAGCCATGCATGAGGGAAAACCTGATTTCTGACCTGCCACTGTTATTATAAGTTGCAGTTTTCGTGACTATCACTAAAATTACATGTTTTATTATGAGTGCACATGTGTGACTCACTTAGAGGTAAGATAGTTCACCCTGCAATCCTCTGTAATATCAGAACTGACTAATCTGTGACCGTTAGAGCAAGTGAAAATCCGGACGCTTAGCCTATTTGCGATTCCGTGTCCCATGGAGGATATTAATATTTGAAAATAAGTGATACTACGAAAAATCATTGATCTAAATTAAATCGCAACTAATCTTCAAATCAGCTGATAAACTCTAAATGTAACACACTTTATGGAGTCAGATAGAATTGGAGTCAGATAAAATTATTAATGGAGTCAGATTTGAAATGAGATATCAATAAATTAAAAGAACTTCACCGAAAGGCTGAAAAGGCTTACACGCAGAATTCCTTTTGACCACGTCATTAGTTGTCGGTTTTTGGGCTAATGGATGGAATTTTACAGTGGTCATATTTTGGCTTTTACAAAAGTCCTGAGGGAAACTTAATCGAGTATGGTCACCCTGTCTGTGGAACATGCCAGAAGAAAGTCGCTGTAATAGGGGAAACACTTCTGCGAAAGCAAGGCAAGTGGACTTTGACCTCGATACCAAAACTATGTCTGGGAAATAATAACGTGACGCTTGAGCCAAAGACGAACGAACAAGTTCAGACAAGACTAGGGTGACATTTAAGGGATAATAATCAGGGCTTGACATTAACAACCGCCATTTGCGCGTGTAAGTTATTTCTGCTGTGGCGTGCAACACAGTCACTCACACTATAGCACTTTGGCGGTTGAACTTATTATAGTCTTCTCAAAAGCCATCTGTTATAATCGCGTTGTGCATTATAACCAACCACACGTGTTTCTATTAAGTTTATGAATGCAATGTCTAATAATGAAAGGCGTTCAGATTAGCCGGAGTTTTGTTCAGAGCGGCTCTCACTCACTGAAATCTGCACTCAAAGCAGAGATGAACGTGCGATGTACGCAGGAGATTCATTCATCATACAGTGCTTGACTGTTTTTGTTCTATTTCAGCAGCGGAAATAGTTTCAAACAAACACAGCAGAACCACAGCGCATCTGATGTGACTGGAGTAAAGTCGGCTTGACGTTCGAGATTCGCAAATTTAGGGACCGTCATACATTGTAACTTTCACGTTTTTCTAACTTCAATAGCATTTGAAGAGAATGACTTGCAGTCATAAAACTGACAGTAAAGTGTTCATCTACGTGTCGGGTATGATGCACATCTTTTGGATTTTTGATATTTAATAAAATAAACTGTCAAATAATATGAAAATATGGATATGCATTATTTCACTAGCATTCTGTTTGGGCTCTTACACACAATATGCTAGATTTAAATGCGTCATAGCTGATAGAACACTGATGAGATTATTATATTTACACCAAATTATTATTATTTATGCATTATGTGTTGCTATTGACGACGGCCATTATAAGGAAAGAGATCCCACAGAATAGAATTGTAAGATAGCCAAGTAGTCAGACACGAGGACACTAAGTTTCCAACAGAAAAATGGGTTTTATTGAACCCAAAAAAAGATAAAGAAAAACCACCAATACCAAATATAAAGTAAATCAACTTAATCTAACAAATTCGCTAGCTAGACTTAACTAAACTGAGGTCAGCAAAATAAGCTTTAACTCAGCATAAAGGAAACATAATGAGAACTGAACAGAACAAAGCTGACCCCCAACTAAGACAACAGGCAGGTATTTAAGACAAACGGTGAGCTCACTTAAACAAGACAGGGGAAAACATAAACCAACATTTTATAAAGTAACAGGTCATTTATAATCCAACAAAATGAGGTAAAGATAAACAACATAATAATAATGATGATAATAATAATAATAAATGTTGCAACACAAAAATGTTAACAATAAAAATGAGTAAAAACTCAACAAATCAAATTCAACTTCCTTCACCACCACCCCCATGACGTCACTCCTAGTTGGTATCGCCGAGCGGAACTGTCTGGCCATAAATCTCTACCGCTGCCTGAGCGCCAGCCTTTTGCCTGTCAAAACCGCTGCAACGGATGGACAGACGGTCCGTGTAACGCTTCACATTTCAATTTTCAGACCATATAGTGCAAATGCAAAAAATAAAATATTGAAACAAACGTCCATTTTTTCATTTTTCTCTGTTACTTCATCAGTGGGTTTTTGCCATTTTCTCTCCTTTTTTCAAATTTCCTTTTGCTAAATTATGACTTAAGAAATTATCTTTTGAATAAATTGAAATCTAACCGATTTTATTTTCCTTCTATTTTTTCCCCCAATTTACGTGGACTGTGCCATATAGCGGGGGGAGGTCGCGGACTGTTTTACATCGTTTATGTAGGCTATAGCCTGCGTGCACGTTGAGAAGTAACTTATAGTTTAAAAGGCTAACACAGAGGACGCCATGGTTTTTATTGTTAATAACTGTGCTAAATGTAGAATTCAGGTCTGGCCATCGGGAGCAGCGGGCAAAACGATGGCCTGGCTACTTATTTCACCCGCTGCTTTGTATTTATCTATACTTATTTGTTATTAGTGCACGCATACACACACACACACTCACGTGCACGCATGCACACACACACACACACACACACACACACACACACACACACACACACACACACACACACACACCTACTTTATTATATTGATGCATGCCTCGATGTACCCGAATGATTTAAGGACTTGCCATTTGATAATTAACCGATACCAATTATGAATCCGCTACTCTTGACTTGCAGCATATCATTATATAGCCTACATATACATAGGCATATCAAAGCCTATCATTCTCGGCTAACGGCTTGTAATGAACCGAGTTATTGACTGCTAAATTTAAGGGCAAGAGAAGATGTGAGAAGCAGTATATTCAATGAAAAGTTAAATGTTGCCATGGAAACGAAGAATGATGATCACTAAGTGAAAACATCGGCAAAGGAGTTTATTTAGGCCCAAATATTTTGTATGTTTGCATGTAGGCTTGGCTAAGATGGGAATAAAAGCTAACAAAAATTTGCTGAGCTTTATAACTTTAACAAAATTATAAAGAAAGAAAAAGTGAAAAGACAGTCACAGACATAGGCTACCAATTCAGATAGATTTTAAACATTTTGCCTTATAAATATTACGGTGACGCATTGCTACCACATACGTATTATTTTTTTCACTCAATTATGTCATAACGAGATCTTATGAAAAAGAGACTACTGTCTCAATGTGACTACCCTGGTAAAACAAAGGATAAATAAAATAAAAAATCTTATGTCGTTAAAACGACATCTTTTCTCGTAATAACGAGATCTTATGTCGTAAAAACAACATAATTTTCTCGTAAAAACAAGATCTTATGTCGTTAAAACGACAATTTTTCTCATTAAAACAACATGTATTTTCTCCTAATAAGGTGTTGTATAGTGATGTGTGTATATATGTCTGTATCCACATTAGAGAATGTATTTAGCCCATGCCTTTGTCACACTTGTTTGAAAGCAGAAAAATATCTCATCCGCTGCCTGTATCAGTGGCAGTGCCCATAGCACGAAATTGTTGTAATTTATTGATTGACGCCTGCAGTTCATAACAGCCATGGGTAGCAGGTGCCATGGATCACTAATGATAAGCGTGTAACTTTAACCTAGTAATTATGGACCCCGGTGCAGCCACAAATATCATAACTGTCTATAATAGGCCTACTGTAATTAAGACATATATTTAAAAAAAATATTAAAAACAGAAAGACGCTATTTCAGCCATAGGCTACTCAAAGGCCGCGGAAACATGTGGGTTCGTTACGCATGTCAATCCATTCCCGGCTCGGTTTGCTTCGTATGTATTAAATATACAGGCAATTAGATGAAACCTTGTTCAAAATTAAAATACAATTTATAGAAAACGAAATTCACTTCAAAGAAATGATTTCTGCAAAACAACACTCAACAAAAATCATGTCTGACCCCACTCCATGTTTCCAGACATATTGCGCATCTTATAGCCTATATCTTACTCATGCCGACGAAAGTGCCCGCAAATTCTTTAAAGGTCCTGTTCTTCGTGATCCCATTTTTCAAACTTTAGTTAGTGTGTAATGTTGCTGTTAGAGCATAAATAATACCTGTAAAATTATAAAGCTCAAAGTTCAATGCCAAGCGAGATATTTTATTTAACAGAAGTTCCCTTTCAAAGCCTACAGCGAACGGCTGGTTAGGACTACATCCTGGTACATCCTGCTTTAATTACGTCCGTAGAACAGTTTGTTGACTAACCTCCGCCCACAACAATACGCGAAAAAGGGGGCGTGGTCTTGTTGCTCCCTCGTGGAGAAGAGGAAGTGTTGCGTTCGGTTCTGTTCGGTTGCGTTTGTCGCCATCAGACGCTGTTATTTTCATCCCGGAGTCAAATCACCTTTGTTTGGCCTTCAGGGGCTGTAGTTTGAGCGCGTTCATCTCCCCGTTATGGTAAGAGGCGTGACCTTTCCGGGCAACGCGTGTAAGCTGCTGTCCAATCACAACACGGGAACCACTGGCACAATCAGAACTCGTTACGTATTTCTGAAGGAGGGACTTCATAGAACGAGGAAATTCTCAGGCCGTTTTGAGGACCGTGAAAACAGCAGTATACAGATAAGTAAATTGTGTGAAAAATACTGTGTTTTTTTACACATGAAACATGAACACATGTTATATTGCACACTGTAAACACAATCAAAGCTTCAAAAAATCACGAAAAACGGGACCTTTAATATTTTTCATTTTTGCAGGTTTTTTTACCACTTCGTTATTTTGGCTTGGAATTTCGTTTGTTGGAAATATGAACTGAATATAGAAATTCAATTTGAAATTAAAAACTTTGCGTTAATAAACAAAATACATTTTTTAAGCGTTTGGAGTGGAGTAGGCTAAATGCAAAACGTAGCTTATTTAGATTCATAGTTAGGCTATATGTTTAAATATTAGCCTATTGTATTATTGTTTTAATTTCATATGTTGATGATGAAAAGTGAGCAGCATGAGTAAGATATAGGCTAAAAGACGCGCAATATGTCTGGAGACATGGAGTGGGGTCAGACATGATTTTTATTGAGTGTTGTTTTGCAGAAATCATTTCTTTAAAGTGAATTTCTTTTTCTATAAATTGTATTTTAATTTTGATCAAGGTTTCATAAACTAATGGCCTGTATATTTAATACATAAGAAGCAAAATAAGAATGCCGGGAATGGATTGTGTAAAGAACCCACTGGCCATGTTTCCGCGGCCTTTGAGTAAGGCTGAAAGCGTCTTTCTTTTTAATACATTTCTAGAATATACAGTGAGGAAAATAAGTATTTGAACACCCTGCTATTTTGCAAGTTCTCCCACTTGGAAATCATGGAGGGGTCTGAAATTGTCATCGTAGGTGCATGTCCACTGTGAGAGACATAATCTAAAAAAAAAAATCCAGAAATCACAATATATGATTTTTTTAACTATTTAATCTGTATGATACAGCTGCAAATAAGTATTTGAACACCTGAGAAAATCAATGTTAATATTTGGTAAAGTAGCCTTTGTTTGCAATTACAGAGGTCAAACGTTTCCTGTAGTTTTTCACCAGGTTTGCACACACTGCAGGAGGGATTTTGGCCCACTCCTCCACACAGATCTTCTTTAGATCAGTCAGGTTTCTGGCCTGTCGCTGAGAAACACGGAGTTTGAACTCCCTCCAAAGATTCTCTATTGGGTTTAGGTCTTGAGACTGGCTAGGCCACGCCAGAACCTTGATATGCTTCTTACAGAGCCACTCCTTGGTTCTCCTGGCTGTGCTTCGGGTCATTGTCATGTTGGAAGACCCAGCCTCGACCCATCTTCAATGCTCTAACTGAGGGAAGGAGGTTGTTCCCCAAAATCTCGCAATACATGGCCCCGGTCATCCTCTCCTTAATACAGTGCAGTCGCCCTGTCCCATGTGCAGAAAAACACCACCAAAGCATGATGCTACCACCCCCATGCTTCACAGTAGGGATGGTGTTCTTGGGATGGTACTCATCATTCTTCTTCCTCCAAACACGGCGAGTGGAATTATGACCAAAAAGTTCTATTTTGGTCTCATCTGACCACATGACTTTCTCCCATGACTCCTTTGGATCATCCAAATGGTCATTGGCAAACTTAAGACGGGCCTGGACATGTGCTGGTTTAAGCAGGGGAACCTTCCGTGCCATGCATGATTTCAAAACATGACGTCTTAGTGTATTACCAACAGTAACCTTGGAAACGGTGGTCCCAACTCTTTTTAGGTCATTGACCAGCTCCTCCCGTGTAGGTCTGGGCTGATTTCTCACCTTTCTTAGGATCATTTAGACCCCACGAGGTGAGATCTTGCATGGAGCCCCAGTCCGAGGGAGATTGACAGTCATGTTTAGCTTCTTCCATTTTCTAATGATTGCTCCATCAGTGGACCTTTTTTCACCAAGCTGCTTGGCAATTTCCCCGTAGCCCTTTCCAGCCTTGTGGAGGTGGACAGTTTTGTCTCTAGTGTCTTTAGACAGCTCTTTGGTCTTGGCCATGTTAGTATTTGGATTCTTACTGATTGTATGGGGTGGACAGGTGCCTTTATGCAGCTAATGACCTCAAACAGGTGCATCTAATTTAGGATAATAAATTAAGTGGAGGTGGACATTTTAAAGGCAGACTAACAGGTTTTTAAGAGTCAGAATTCTAGCTGATAGACAGGTGTTCGAATACTTATTTGCAGCTGTATCATACAAATAAATAGTTGAAAAATCATATATTGTGATTTCTGGATTTTTTTTTTTAGATTATGTCTCTCACAGTGGACATGCACCTACGATGACAATTTCAGACCCCTCCATGATTTCCAAGTGGGAGAACTTGCAAAATAGCAGGGTGTTCAAATACTTATTTTCCTCACTGTATATTCTAGAAATGTATTAAAAAGAAAGACGCTTTCAGCCTTACTCAAAGGCCGCGGAAACATGGCCAGTGGGTTCTTTACACAATCCATTCCCGCCATTCTTATTTTGCTTCTTATGTATTAAATATACAGGCCATTAGTTTATGAAACCTTGATCAAAATTAAAATACAATTTATAGAAAAAGAAATTCACTTTAAAGAAATGATTTCTGCAAAACAACACTCAATAAAAATCATTTCTGACCCCACTCCATGTCTCCAGACATATTGCGCGTCTTTTAGCCTATATCTTACTCATGCTGCTCACTTTTCATCATCAACATATGAAATTAAAACAATAATACAATAGGCTAATATTTAAACATATAGCCTAACTATGAATCTAAATAGGCTACGTTTTGCATTTAGCCTACTCCACTCCAAACGCTTAAAAAATGTATTTTGTTTATTAACGCAAAGTTTTTAATTTCAAATTGAATTTCTAAATTCAGTTCATATTTCCATCAAACGAAATTCCGAGCCAAAATAACGAAGTGGTAAAAAAACCTGCAAAAATGAAAAATATTAAAGAATTTGCGGGCACTTTCGTCGGCATGAGTAAGATATAGGCTATAAGATGCTCAATATGTCTGGAAACATGGAGTGGGGTCAGACATGATTTTTGTTGAGTGTTGTTTTGCAGAAATCATTTCTTTGAAGTGAATTTCGTTTTCTATAAATTGTATTTTAATTTTGATCAAGGTTTCATCTAATTGCCTGTATATTTAATACATAAGAAGCAAACCGAGCCGGGAATGGATTGACATGCGTAACGAACCCACATGTTTCCGCGGCCTTTGAGTAGCCTATGGCTGAAATAGCGTCTTTCTGTTTTTAATCATTTTTTTGAATATATGTCTTAATTACAGTAGGCCTATTATAGACAGTTATGATATTTGTGGCTGCACCGGGGTCCATAATTACTAGGTTAAAGTTACACGCTTATCATTAGTGATCCATGGCACCTGCTACCCATGGCTGTTATGAACTGCAGGCTTCAATCAATAAATTACAACAATTTCGTGCTATGGGCACTGCCACTGATACAGGCAGCGGATGAGATATTTTTCTGCTTTCAAACAAGTGTGACAAAGGCATGGGCTAAATACATTCTCTAATGTGGATACAGACATATATACACACATCACTATACAACACCTTATTAGGAGAAAATACATGTTGTTTTAATGAGAAAAATTGTCGTTTTAACGACATAAGATCTTGTTATTACGAGAAAATTATGTTGTTTTTACGACATAAGATCTCGTTATTACGAGAAAAGATGTCGTTTTAACGACATACGATTTTTTTTTATTATTTATCCTTTGTTTTACCAGGGTAGTCACATTGAGACAGTAGTCTCTTTTTCATAAGATCTCGTTATGACATAATTGAGTGAAAAAAAGAATACGTATGTGGCAGCAATGCGTCACCATAATATTTATAAGGCAAAATGTTTAAAATCTATCTGAATTGGTAGCCTATGTCTGTGACTGTCTTTTCACTTTTTCTTTCTTTATAATTTTATTAAAGTTATAAAGCTCAGCAAATTTTTGTTAGCTTTTATTCCCATCTCAGCCTAGCCTACATGCAAACATACAAAATATTTGGGCCTAAATAAACTCCTTTGCCGATGTTTTCACTTAGTGATCATCATTCTTCGTTTCCATGGCAACATTTAACTTTTCATTGAATATACTGCTTCTCACATCTTCTCTTGCCCTTAAATTTAGCAGTCAATAACTCGGTTCATTACAAGCCGTTAGCCGAGAATGATAGGCTTTGATATGCCTATGTATATGTAGGCTATATAATGATATGCTGCAAGTCAAGAGTAGCGGATTCATAATTGGTATCGGTTAATTATCAAATGGCAAGTCCTTAAATCATTCGGGTACATTGAGGCATGCATCAATATAATAAAGTAGGTGTGTGTGTGTGTGTGTGTGTGTGTGTGTGTGTGTGTGTGTGTGTGTGCATGCGTGCACGTGAGTGTGTGTGTGTGTGTGTGCGTGTGTATGCGTGCACTAATAACAAATAAGTATAGATAAATACAAAGCAGCGGGTGAAATAAGTAGCCAGGCCATCGTTTTGCCCGCTGCTCCCGATGGCCAGACCTGAATTCTACATTTAGCACAGTTATTAACAATAAAAACCATGGCGTCCTCTGTGTTAGCCTTTTAAACTATAAGTTACTTCTCAACGTGCACGCAGGCTATAGCCTACATAAACGATGTAAAACAGTCCGCGACCTCCCCCCGCTATATGGCACAGTCCACGTAAATTGGGGGAAAAAATAGAAGGAAAATAAAATCGGTTAGATTTCAATTTATTCAAAAGATAATTTCTAAAGTCATAATTTAGCAAAAGGAAATTTTAAAAAAGGAGAGAAAATGGCAAAAATCCACTGATGAAGTAACCGAGAAAAATGAAAAAATGGACGTTTGTTTCAATATTTTATTTTTTGCATTTGCACTAAATGGTCTGAAAATTGAATTGTGAAGCGTTACACGGACCCAGACACTGCAACCAACACCGTTCCTCTCAGCTCCAATCCACCTCACGGTAACTTAAACTCAATAGAAACACATATCAGAAAACAGATATAGCACAACGCAAGCTAGTAAGTGTGCACTCCAAACCAGCAAACGAAGTACTAAATAAAGCATTCCAAATGTATTCAAAGAAACTTGTGTAGTGTCTTTCTTATATAAATAACTATATAACAAACTTAAATACCGTTATAACTTTATAAGATGGATAAAAAGAGAGAGAAAATAACTATCCGTGTGCATGAATATATAGTGGTGTGTATGCGCTGTGGATGAATGGATGCATGCGTGCATGGCGAATGAATGGATGAATGAATGCGCTGCGAATGACTGAGTGCATGGCGAATGAAAGTTACCCTTTTCCATGTGTGGCTGCAGGCTCAGCCATCACAAGAATCTAGCTTAAAAAGTGCATAGAGCTGCTTGATTTATTTGTTGTTTGTTGATTTTCAAATATAAAACATGTTGAAATGTTTTAAGTGTGTGCATCTGTTCTTTTTGAACACTTTCATCTCATTTGAAAAAAAACGTGAGTATATTGATAACCGTGATAATTTGGGTCACTATAATCGTGATGTAAAATTTCCATACCGTTTCATCCCTAATCACTACAGAAATTTGCATCTTTATATTCAAAAATGATTAAAGAGCAAAGAAAACACACCTGTGTTTCCTCTAAGAAAACTTGCTGCTGGTCAACATGCCTGGTAATGATGAAGTTTACCAGACAAAATATAATCTAATTTTTGTGTTTATGATGCACTGTAACATGTTTGCAGATGTTGAGCTACATATAGGCTAATTGTTAGGCTAGCCGTCACTCTGACATTTATTTATTTTGATTTATTCTGACATACTCAAAAATGTTAGCTTGTTTTATCGTTCAATTATTGTTATATTATTGTAGATGTAGATGTGTATTGTAGATATTGCACAACCCCAACCTAAATTGCCTCAGCTTTATTTTGTGAGTGTATAATGCAAATAAAACCCTTGCAATGCTGAACAAAATAAGTATTTTACAACCAATAAATAAATAGCCTATGCATATCGCTGGGTATATCTATCTTTTCTAAACTCGTGTGTGAATTCACCTTTAAAAACAACGTACAGTATATAGCCTACAGTAGCCTACCTATACAACAGGGCTACCTTAAGAAAAAATGTGCTTTACTCCCATATTATATGATTGCAGAAAATATGTTTTTAATAATGTCTATACTTGTTCAAAACAATCACTTTAGCAAAAGTTGGTACTATTTTTGATACATAAAATAACTAATTTTTGTTTAATAAATATACAGACAATGTTAATTAAAAAAATTACATAAACTATATGATTACTTATATTATTTTACACAAAATACCTTTTACTTTTAGGTATTCTTCCGTTATTTGGAAAAACTGTTGCTTTTGTTACCTTGAACAAAACTGAAAAACATTAACAAGACCTTTGTCTCAAAATGTATTCAATCATTTTATCGATTCTCATTTGCTACATAAACTACAACATTTAAAAAAACAAGCATATATTTAACATAACATTAAATATTGAGATATTGAGATATTGAGTGGGGGCGGGACTGAGGCGGAGCACAGCAAGTGGGCGGGACTGAGGCGGAGCACAGTGAGTGGGCGGGACTGAGGCGGAGCACAGCGAGTGGGTGGGACTGAGGCAAAGCACAGCGAGTGGGTGGGACTGAGGTGGAGCACAGCGAGTGGGCGGGGCTGAGGCGGAGCACAGCAAGTGGGCGGGACTGAGGCGGAGCACAGCAAGTGGGCGGGGCTGAGGTGGAGCACAGTGAGTGGGCGGGGCTGAGGCGGAGCACAGCAAGTGGGCGGGACTGAGGCGGAGCACAGCAAGTGGGCGGGACTGAGGCGGAGCACAGCGAGTGGGAGGGACTGAGGCGGAGCACAGCGAGTGGGTGGGACTGAGGGGGAGCACAGTGAGTGGGAGGGACTGAGGCGGAGCACAGTGAGTGGACGGGACTGAGGCGGAGCACAGCGAGTGGGCGGGGCTGAGGCGAAGCACAGCGAGTGGGCGGGACTGAGGTGGAGCACAGTGAGTGGGAGGGACTGAGGCGGAGCACAGTGAGTGGGCGGGACTGAGGTGAAGCACAGTGAGTGGGAGGGACTGAGGCGGAGCACAGTGAGTGGACGGGACTGAGGCGGAGCACAGCGAGTGGGCGGGGCTGAGGCGAAGCACAGTGAGTGGGAGGGACTGAGGCGGAGCACAGTGAGTGGACGGGACTGAGGTGGAGCACAGTGAGTGGGTGGGACTGAGGCGAAGCACAGCGAGTGGGCGGGACTGAGGTGGAGCACAGCGAGTGGGAGGGACTGAGGCGGAGCACAGTGAGTGGACGGGACTGAGGGGGAGCACAGCAAGTGGGCGGGACTGAGGCGGAGCACAGCAAGTGGGCGGGACTGAGGCGGAGCACAGCGAGTGGGCGGGACTGAGGCGGAGCACAGCGAGTGGGAGGGACTGAGGCGGAGCACAGCGAGTGGGAGGGACTGAGGCGGAGCACAGTGAGTGGACGGGACTGAGGCGGAGCACAGCGAGTGGGCGGGACTGAGGCGGAGCACAGCGAGTGGGCGGGACTGAGGCGGAGCACAGCGAGTGGGTGGGACTGAGGCGAAGCACAGCGAGTGGGCGGGACTGAGGCGGAGCACAGCGAGTGGGCGGGACTGAGGCGGAGCACAGCGAGTGGGCGGGACTGAGGCGGAGCACAGCGAGTGGGCGGGACTGAGGCGGAGCACAGCGAGTGGGCGGGACTGAGGCGGAGCACAGCGAGTGGGCTGGACTGAGGTGGAGCACAGCGAGTGGGCGGGACTGAGGCGGAGCACAGCGAGTGGGCGGGGCTGAGGCGGAGCACAGCGAGTGGGTGGGACTGAGGCGGAGCACAGCGAGTGGGCGGGACTGAGGCGGAGCACAGCGAGTGGGCGGGACTGAGGCGGAGCACAGCGAGTGGGTGGGACTGAGGCGGAGCACAGCGAGTGGGCGGGGCTGAGGCGGAGCACAGCGAGTGGGCGGGGCTGAGGCGGAGCACAGCGAGTGGGCGGGACTGAGGCGGAGCACAGCGAGTGGGCGGGACTGAGGCGGAGCACAGCAAGTGGGCGGGACTGAGGTGAAGCACAGCGAGTGGGCGGGACTGAGGCGGAGCACAGCGAGTGGGCGGGACTGAGGTGGAGCACAGCGAATGGGCGGGACTGAGGTGGAGCACAGCGAGTGGGTGGGGCCGACGAGTGTGACTGAAGAGAATGCGCAGGATATTTTCACTTCAGCTGCCGTTACAATCAGCCTTCAAGTATTAAATAATTCAGATTATGTAAATGATAATGTTCAATGAATATGAAAGCCTATTTTCAGACGTACTGTATATTTGTACTGTAACCTACCTCATCAGACAATGGTTTATCAGATAAAACTGTACTGGTGCCTGTCACTGACTGATCTCTTCTCCTGAGTTTGGAGAGCGGTCAGCAGTTTAAATGTCCTTACTGTCACTGTACATGCCTTTCTATCTAGCAGACCAACAGCCTATAGCACTATAGAACGACCTCACGCCAATGACTCCTGAAATTACTGCCATCAATAGATGTGACCATCAAAACAAATAACAGATAGCTTTTCATATTCTAACGATAAATAAAGGAAATCATATCTTAAATAGCTTTCTATAGAAACTTTCTAATGTGTTTTACACATATACATGTAGAGGCTTATATGAGCAATATAATCTGATTGGAGTCTGCTCAATAATTAACTGAAGATGAATGACTGGTTTTAAAGCAAACCACAAACGCTATCATATCTTATAGTCTTCTAAGAAAGTTTATAGAAACTGAGGCGGAGAAAGTTTATAGAAACTGAGGCGGAGAAAGTTTATAGAAACTTTCTGACATGATTCACAAACATACAAGTAAGGTTTGTTATCCAATATTTAACACTGCAATTAGTCGAGGTTACTCCTTAGCCCTGTATTTTATATTCAATATCTTCTTGTGAAATATTTAATTACTAATCTTCAATTTCTAATCTATTTGATTAATTACTAGTTAGCATATTAAATAAGTCTATAATACAAAATAATCTTGACTACAGAATGCAGGTGTTCAAATTAACTATTTTACTATTTCTGTATTAGAAACATACTTACCTGTGTGACTGTAGCCGTAGTCAGAAGAACAGCTTCACCTCGATCGAGTCTGAGAGATGTTTGTCTGAGAGATGTTTGTCTGAGAGGTTTCTGTCTTATATAAAGCTCCTCAGAGGGCTGGACACACACACACACACACACACACACAGACTGACCCGTCAGCAACAGGAGTTACCAACAGTCACTGCAATAATGCACTGTTGTGAAGAGGTATTTGGCCCTCTTCCAGTTTTCTCTATTTGTTTTCTGTAGTATAAGCAGAGTTCATTCTCCACTTCCGAGCAGTGGTCCCTAGTGCCAGATGCTTTTTTTGTTCTTGTTGTTTTTTTAATTCCACTGCGCTGCTTTTCCATTGTTTTCGATTTGAACACACCCTAGATGAACGTGTGTGACCGGTGGGTATACCGGGACCGGTATGACACATACAAAGTTTTGTAATGACAAACCCAATGTATTCGTAAAGTATAGCATTAGCATTTTATATCATAATACTGCATTGTAGTCACTGGGAATTTCATATTTTGTTTTATTATAGCGCCACCAAGAGGCACAATCCCACCATTTTTTTATGTGTCCTCAGAGTGAGCCCATACATGTGTGTGTCAATTTTGGTGAAAATATCTCATTTCGTTTTGGAGTTACAGTATAATCATTTATATGAAATTGTAAAATAGTAAAAGTTATTTTACTTCCCCTTACTATCAATATTTTGACATTTAGCTATCTAACTATGTTTTCGAACTTATGATGCTGGTTTCACCCCGATCGGACTAGCGGTTTGGAAGATATCAGCTAATGTTTTTAAGCGCTAAATTGCAATGCTGCACAAACCATACTCCGAAACCTGGAAAGTCTGGTATAGTTGGACTCGGCAACGATTCAGGAGTCTAAGGAGATGACTCCTATGAAAATAAGTCAACCACACCCAAAGTTATAAGCATTTGAAAAAAACTATTCTCCATTAGGTGGCGCTGTTTCGAAACTTCTCAGGTTCCTTCAGGGCATCGTGGTGATGACCCATACCGAGTTTCGTAACAATCTGTTTAAGTGTTCATAAAATACAGTATTTTAGCACATAAAATAAAAAATAAATAATTCAAAATAGCCGACAACCAAAATGACTGATATGGTAAAATTGGATATCAGTCGACACGGCATGACATCCTGATTCTAACTAGTTCCCTTTCGAAAGGGAACTCGCGCTGCGTCAGCTTGACGCTACGGGGAACGCCTCCAGCGTGACAGGTGTCTGAACTACTATCGAATCACGGCAATCCTATTGACCGGCGACAGCCTATGATGTCATCAAGGTGCGACCAGGAAGTATATAAGGGCGCCTCACAAACATGACACCGCTTTTTCGTCTTCAGGGACTGTTTTGTCTGAATTGCTTCGAGTAAGGTAATCCAAATTCATTATTATATACACACAACCTGTGTGTTTCTGCCTGGGATCAAGAGCATGCACAATCAGCTCTTATCAAGCTGTTTGTTTGTTTGTATAACGTGAGCGTTTGTCAATCCGAGATCGCTATGCTCTCGTCTGATTCTCTTCCTGAGGGAAGAGGGTCTGGCATCCGAGACTGATGATGCAGTCCCGTTCATGCCGAGGCTGTGCGTGGACGCGCGTCACAGGTTTCCCGGATAGAGCTCGCTAAATCGTCACGGGAAGGCATTCTTCCCTTTGACGATCTGGTGGCTGACGAGACTTGTTTGCAAGTGCTCTAGGGATGGCTGTGAGAAGGAGGATTAATCTTCTCAGCCATCCCGACTATGTATGCTGAGCCGATGAATGTTATGAAACGCGCTACAGGCGGGCTGCGGCCGCCATGTTGCCGCGTTAGAGGAGAGGTCGCTCGTGTTGGATTAAACGATCTATTTCTCCCCAGCAATAATCATCGGCTCAGTTGGGCTTTCATTCCTTTCCGATCTTCCTATTTAGATCGAGGGGGCATGGAATAACCTATATTCGGCTCATATTCATTGACATCAGCGGTATGACATCAGCGGTATGTCGCTGATGGCAGGAGGATAGGAAAAGGAGAATATGGGTATGTGTCGTTGCCTCCGGTTAATGGGATGTGTGCAATCCCGCATCTGGGAAGCTGAGAGCTCCAACCCTGCCACCTAAAACGATGTGTCGCTTTAATGACAGGGCATACACGGCAGCAGGTCAGCCCGGTGAAACTTCTTACACCATGGCAGTGTTTCATGCGCACCAGGCCGGTTTGCTGAGGGATCTCGATCAGGGGATGTTTCCCTGATGCGGTGGTTGCGCAACAGGCGGAGACTGGGCCCGAGGGCCAGCATCGTGGAGGAATAGCGCATTTGGCAGCGTCTGAGGACCTGCATACCACTGAGATCCGGGTCCCAGGCAGGCGGGAGGCGTCACGGTCCGAGGACCGGTGACGGGGCCCGAGGGCCAGCATTGCCTCTCGCGCGCCCCCCACAGTCGAGGGTGGGGCACAGAGAGGAGGACTTCCGGCAGAAGTAGGAGCTGTGTATCACAAAACGCAGTCAGCGTTCATGATGGGTCTCCTCCCTGAGGGTGAGTTAAGAATGATATTGACCCTCACTCCTCTTCTTCCTCTCTCCCCAGGCGCTTCTTACATCCGGCCTAGGTGGGTCCGCGATGATGAAAATGCTAGGGCCCGCCTGGCTGGTCTGTGAGTGCGCCCCCTCTGGCCCATGGTAGTGGTACACCTAAGCATTCATGTGGTGAATTAAGCTTGTGGGTGGATATCATGGCGCGCCGCAGGCGAGCGGGTAAGTCCCCTATAAGAGGGAAAAATATTAATATATTTTTTGACTCATGCTCCCTGTAGAGGGCTTCGGGGATCGCTGTGGATCGTTGGATATTTCTGGGCCTGTAGTTCCCCTGTTAGGATGGCTAGAACGATCATTATACACCAGTTGCTTGGGCTCCATGGTGAGCTAGTGTTGCTAGTAGAGAGCCAGCAAAGGATATGAGAGTTATATTTAAGAGCTGTAACTGCTCGCTGTGTTGAAAAAATACAGTTTTTTACCTCCCAAAGTAAAAAAAAAAAAAATATATATATAATAAGTATCTCTGGGAAGGCGTCGCTCATTCCTGCGGGTATGTAGCGTATTGCTAGGCGTGTATTTTCTCCTAGTTTTAAGCTGGTAACTGGTAGCCGCCTCGGGGTAAGGCGGTTTGTATCCTCTCTCAGTGTAAGTTTTTTGAGAATGCAGGATCAGACTATGCTAGAACTACAGTTAGATCTAGGGCCAGATCTAGAATACGACTGGCACTTCTGCCCGAGTGTCCTGTGGCCCTATCGGGTCTCGGGTATAGATCTAGATTGGCCTAGGCTTTCTAGGGATTACGGTGGCGTCCGCTAAATGCGTTGGCGCCCCGGGTAGCTATTCAATAAGTGAATTGGTTTTTTGAATATCCCTAATGTAAGCCTCCTCTCATGTAGAGTCGTCCGGTCAAGGCCCGCCCCCTTCTCTGCGTTCTGGGGTTTTTCACTAGTAATGCAGGTTGGTGCTGTGCAGAATTGATAGCGACTTAGCCAGGACGCCAGTCGCCAGTCGACCGTGACGGTCAGCGTTGATTGCGAGCAGGCAGCAGGCCCCTTCCAGGCCTCCCTGTGGCTCGCCACCGGGTAGTAGGCCTCACCAGGCCTCCCCTGGATGTGAGTTCCTGACTGTCCCTAGGGGTGAGCCCCGGGACCAGGATGCCTCTGGCAGCAGACATGTGGGATTACCAGGTAGTAGGCCTCACCAGGCCTCCCCTGGATATGAGTTCCTGACCGTCCCTAGGGGTGAGCCCCGGGAGCAGGATGCTTTTGGCAGCAGGCATGTGGGATTGCCAGGTAGTAGGCCTCACCAGGCCTCCCCTGGATGTGAGTTCCTGACCGTCCCTAGGGGTGAGCCCCGGGACCAGGATGCCTCTGGCAGCAGGCATGTGGGGTTTCCAGGTAGCGGGCCTCACCAGGCCCCCCGGAAGGTTTGCAGTGGGGAGTAGGCTTCAAGCCGGGCCTCCCCTGATGGCACACCCCAAGGTTTCAGTCATGTGGACTAACATGGACTGCTGGCAGATGGTAGGCCTTACTCTGCCTCCCGGTGAGCTCGCTACCAGGCGATAGGCCGCACTGGGCCTCCCTGAGGGGGAATTCCCGAGTCAGAATGCTCGGGCGGCTAGCATAGCCTGCTATTAGGTAGCGGGCCTCTCCAGGCCTCCCTGAGGGGATGAGCTCCTGTTTTCCAGCTGCATCGACAGTGGGCTTCGACTGCTATTATGGTGGTGGGCCTCATCTGGCCTCCCTTTAGCCGAGTTCCCGAGTTGGTTCCTCGAGCATTTGGCATGTACTGCTATCATGTAATAGGCCTCACTAGGCCTCCCTGAGGGGTTGGGTTCTCAGTTCAAGAACTGTTTACTGGCATATGCTGACAGCTAGTGGTATCTGCCCCTTATTTGGCAGCATCTGAGGATGGCCTTACCCTGGCGCGACTGAGATCGCTTCTGCTACTTGGTTCCCATGGGAGGGAATCTAGCCTACAACCTGGCTTACCTACCGGGCAGCCCCTTCTTAAGCTCCCCTCTCTCCGAGGGTCGTATGTGAGCCCAAAGCTGCCTGGGCCTGATCAGATGGTCGTAGGCCCCTCGCGAGGCCTCCCAAGTTGGATCAGTTTAGGCCAGTCTGGCCTCCTGAGTGTTTCTACTTGATAATAGCTCAGTAGATCCTAGGATCGAGCAGATTGACTCCCCTCGCTGGCAAGGGTAGAAAGCGCTATGCTGAGTACTGCTCTCCAGGATGCCCGTCTCTGAGATCCGGCTCGAGGAGGACACTGCCATTCTGCAGTCCCTTGGACTGGATGCCTCTTCAGGAGGCGAGTATCCAGAGGCTCTGTTCTCGAACAGACAAGGATGGCCCGGCCAAAGTGCCCGTTGAAAAAGGCACCAAGCTAGGCCTCCTTGGCGGCGCTAGTGGCTGGCTGGGGCGCCCTAGGGCCCCCTAGCCACATTCCCTTAAAGGAGCCCCCTTCCTTTGAATGGGTTGGTTCCAGGCTTTTGAGCGGCCTGAATAGGACCTCGTGCAGCCGCACTAAGGTTCCTGACGAGGCTTATAGCTCGGGCTATGACCGTAGGGAATGCTGTCACTGACAGCCTTGTGTGACCAGAGGGGGAGTGGTTCAGGCATTTCAATTGAATTTGCTTGTCCTGACAGTTGTCACTGCCAGTAGGCATGCACTCCCCTCGGCATGGCGGCGTGGGTATATCGTTCCCCGTAGCGTCAAGCTGACGCAGCGCGAGTTCCCTTTCGAAAGGGAACGTCTCTGGTTACGTATGTAACCTCTGTTCCCTGAGAACAGGGAACGAGACGCTGCGTCGCTTTGCCATGCCTCAGGGCCTGCCTGCCAAACAGTCCCTTCAGACGAAGAAGCGGTGTCATGTTTGTGAGGCGCCCTTATATACTTCCTGGTCGCACCTTGATGACATCATAGGCTGTCGCCGGTCAATAGGATTGCCGTGATTCGATAGTAGTTCAGACACCTGTCACGCTGGAGGCGTTCCCCGTAGCGTCAAGCTGACGCAGCGTCTCGTTCCCTGTTCTCAGGGAACAGAGGTTACATACGTAACCAGAGACGATTTTTTGACAAACATTTCAGAAGTTATAAGCAAAAAAAGCCATTTTTCGTATCTCTGGACCAGTAGGTGGCGCTGCGCCGAAACGCTGTATGTTGCCTCAGGTCATGCTTGTGATGACGTACCAAGTTTGGTTTGAATACGGTAAAGCGTTGCAGGGATATAGCCTTAAGTGTATTTTCGCAACTGATACGTAAAATTTGTGTGCGTGTTGTTTGCGAACGGTTGTATGGATCAACTTGAATTCCATAAATTTTGTCAGCATGGTCTAAAGATGATCTGGTATAATTTTCGTGAAAATCGGAGCAACGGCCTAGGAGGAGTTCGAAAAAGTAGGTTTTTGGGATAATTAAAAATGCTGGGAAAATTTTCATGACGGAAAATGACATCATAATGTGCAATCGATATAGACTCCCATGGCGGAAGAAGACGCATAATAATAGGAATGCTAACGGTTTCAACAGGTGCCTACGCACCTTTGGTGCTTGGCCCCTAATAAATAACTAGTTCTGAATATGAATGAATAAATTCACGTCCACACTCTACATTTAAATAAAATTAAATGGAAAAAGATGTGACGTTTAACTGAAGTAAATTTTCTGAGATTTGTGTCTTTTAAATCATTGAAGGTCAGCAGCGACGCTGGTCTGATTTGGTCGGTGTACTTTTGCATCAATTTTAACCATAAAGGAATGGTTGTTGTATTTTGATTTTAAGATATAACTGTATTTCTGTCAAACCACTATCATCTAAAGATTTATTAAAGAACAAACATTTTTACAATAGTACTAGCAAATTTAAGGTTGGCGGTATGGAACTGTTCTGGGTAAAACTCCCTGCTCATTCAAGCAGCCATGCCTGGACAGAGCAGGGAGCGCAGCGATACATTTCCCCCCCAGAACAGTTTAGCAAATAATTGAACAGAGACCTCTCACAGTCTGATACCTAGTGTCCAAATACACATGAACAAAAACAAGAACAAAGTAAAGACAAAAACAAAACATGAGAAATTAAACACAACAATAATGACCCAGAATACAGGCAGAAGTGCTGTACTGATCAACGGCACTCATATATGGAGGAGTAGGGGATGGAGATGGGTAACGAGCGCAGCGTGCGATCAAGCAGCTCTGAATTAGTGATGTGTCGTTCATGAACGATTCGTTCATTTTGAACGAATCTTTAATATGACTCGGGACTAGCGATTTGTCTCAGAGAGTGATTCGTTCATTTTGTGTTGACCTCGCATGCGCATTATGCTGAATCTGTACTGGAAAGAACAAACATGATTAGTTCATCTTTCGAGTCTCGAGTCTCGAGTTCGGGTTTGAGTCTTTCGTTCTTCCTGTCAGTCCCATAGAGTCTATGCTGTCAGTAGCGGAAACAGAAAAGATTAGTTCTTACGAGTCTCGGGTTTGAGTCTTTCGTTCTTTCTGTCAGTCCCATAGAGTCTATGCTGCTAGAAGCGGAAACAGAAAAGATTAGTTCTTACGAGTCTCGGGTTTGAGTCTTTCGTTCTTCCTGTCAGTCCCATAGAGTCTATGCTGTCAGAAGCGGAAACAGAAAAGATTAGTTCTTTCGAGTCTCGGGTTTGAGTCTTTCGTTCTTCCTGTCAGTCCCATAGAGTCTTTGCTGTCAGTAGCGGAAACAGAAAAGATTAGTTCTTACGAGTCTCGGGTTTGAGTCTTTCGTTCTTTCTGTCAGTCCCATAGAGTCTATGCTGCTAGAAGCGGAAACAGAAAAGATTAGTTCTTTCGAGTCTCGGGTTTGAGTCTTTCGTTCTTTCTGTCAGTCCCATAGAGTCTATGCTGTCAGTAGCGGAAACAGAAAAGATTCGTTCTTTCGAGTCTTTCGGGTTTGAGTCTTTCGTTCTTCCTGTCAGTCCCATAGAGTCTATGCTGTCAGTAGCGGAAACAGAAAAGATTAGTTCTTTCGAGTCTTTCGGGTTTGAGTCTTTCGTTCTTCCTGTCAGTCCCATAGAGTCTATGCAGTCAGTAGCGGAAACTTTTTTTCCTGGCTTCTTTTAAAAACTTATACTAATAATATATATATTAGTATAAGCAGCTCCTCCATGGACTGCCACCTTAACGTGGTGGAGGGGTTTGAGTACCCGAATGACCCTAGGAGCTATGTTGTCCGGGGCTATATGCCCCTGGTAGGGTCTCCCAAGGCAAACAGGTCCTAGGTGACGGGTCAGACTAAGAGCAGTTCAAAACCCTTATGATGACCAAAAAAAAGAGGACCGTGACGTCGCCCGGTATGGCGCAGCCGGGGCCCCACCCTGGAGCCAGGCCTGGGGTTGGGGCTCGTATGCGAGCGCCTGGTGGCCGGGCCTTCCCTCACGGGGTCCGGCCGGGCTCAGCCCGAAGGAGCGACGTGGGGACACCTTCCCGTGGGCCCACCACTCACGGGAGGGACCGTAAGGGGCCGGTGCAAAGCGAATCGGGCAGCAGTCGAAGGCGGGGGCCTAGACGACCCGATCCCTGGAAACGGAAACTGGCTCTTGGGACATGGAATGTCACCTCGCTGGCGGGGAAAGAGCCTGAGCTTGTGCGTGAGGTTGAGAGGTTCCGACTAGAGATAGTCGGAATCACCTCCACGCATGGCTTGGGCTCTGGAACCACACTCCTCGAGAGGGGATGGACTCTTTACCACTCTGGAGTTGCCCATGGTGAGAGGCGGCGGGCTGGTGTGGGTTTGCTTATAGCCCCCCAGCTCTGCTGCCATGTGTTGGAGTTTACCCCGGTGAACGAGAGGGTCGTTTCCCTGCGGCTTCGGCTCGGGGATAGGTCTCTCACTGTTGTTTGTGCCTACGGGCCGAACGGCAGTGCAGAGTACCCGACCTTCTTGGAGTCTCTGGGAGGGGTGCTGGAGAGTGCTCCGACTGGGGACTCCGTCGTTCTACTGGGGGACTTCAACGCCCACGTGGGCAATGACAGTGAAACCTGGAGGGGCGTGATTGGGAGGAACGGCCCCCCTGATCTGAACCCGAGTGGTGTTCAGTTATTGGACTTCTGTGCTAGTTACAGTTTGTCCATAACGAACACCATGTTCAAGCATAAGGGTGTCCATCAGTGCACATGGCACCAGGACACCCTAGGTCGTAGGTCAATGATCGACTTTGTGGTCGTTTCATCTGATCTGCGGCCGTATGTCTTGGACACTCGGGTGAAGAGAGGGGCGGAGCTGTCAACTGATCACCACCTGGTGGTGAGTTGGATCCGATGGCGGGGGAGGAAGCTGGACAGACCCGGTAGACCCAAGCGTACTGTGAGGGTCTGCTGGGAACGTTTGGCCGAGTCTCCTGTCAGAGAGATCTTCAACTCCTGCCTCCGGCAGAGCTTCGACCGGATCCCGAGGGAGGCTGGAGATATTGAGTCCGAGTGGACCATGTTCTCCACCTCCATTGTCAAAGCGGCTGCTCGGAGCTGTGGCCGTAAGGTCTCCGGTGCCTGTCGAGGCGGCAATCCCCGAACCCGGTGGTGGACACCGGAAGTAAGGGATGCCGTCAAGCTGAAGAAGGAGTCCTATCGGGCCTGGCTGGCTTGTGGGACTCCTGAGGCAGCTGACAGGTACCGACAGGCTAAACGGACTGCAGCCCGGGTGGTCGTGGAGGCAAAAACTCGGGCCTGGGAGGAGTTCGGTGAGGCCATGGAAAAAGACTATCGGCTGGCCTCGAAGAGATTCTGGCAAACCGTCCGGCGCCTCAGGAGGGGGAAGCAGTGCCCTACCAACGCTGTTTACAGTGGCGATGGGCGGCTGTTGACCTCGACTGGGGATGTTGTCGGACGGTGGAAGGAATACTTCGAGGATCTCCTCAATCCCGCCGTCACGTCTTCCATTGAGGAAGCAGAGGCTGGGGGCTCAGAGGAGGACTCGTCCATCACCCGGGCTGAAGTCACCGAGGTGGTCAAGAAACTCCTCGGTGGCAAGGCACCGGGGGTGGATGAGATCCGCCCTGAGTACCTCAAGTCTCTGGATGTTGTGGGGCTGTCTTGGCTGACACGCCTCTGCAGCATCGCGTGGCGGTCGGGGACAGTGCCTCTGGGATGGCAGACCGGGGTGGTGGTCCCTCTTTTTAAGAAGGGGGACCGGAGGGTGTGTTCCAACTATAGGGGGATCACACTTCTCAGCCTCCCCGGGAAAGTCTATGCCAGGGTACTGGAGAGGAGAATCCGGCCGATAGTGGAACCTCGGATTCAGGAGGAACAGTGTGGTTTTCGTCCTGGTCGCGGAACACTGGACCAGCTCTATACCCTCTACAGGGTGCTGGAGGGTTCATGGGAGTTTGCCCAACCAGTCCACATTTGTTTTGTGGATTTGGAGAAGGCATTCGACTGTGTCCCTCGCGGCGTCCTGTGGAGGGTGCTGGGGGAATATGGGGTCCGGGGTCCTTTGCTGAGGGCTGTCCGGTCCCTGTATGACCGAAGCAGGAGTTTGGTCCGCATTGCCGGCAGTAAGTCAGACTTGTTCCCGGTGCATGTTGGACTCCGGCAGGGCTGCCCTTTGTCGCCGGTTCTGTTCATAATTTTTATGGACAGAATTTCTAGGCGCAGCCAAGGGCCGGAGGGTGTCAGGTTTGGGGACAACACGGTTTCGTCTCTGCTCTTTGCGGATGACGTTGTCGTGTTGGCCCCTTCTAACCAGGACCTTCAGCATGCATTGGGACGGTTTGCAGCCGAGTGTGAAGCGGCTGGGATGGGGATCAGCACCTCCAAATCCGAGGCCATGGTCCTCAGTCGGAAAAGGGTGGCTTGCCCACTCCAGGTTGGTGGAGAGTTCCTGCCCCAAGTGGAGGAGTTTAAGTATCTAGGGGTCTTGTTCACGAGTGAGGGGAGGATGGAACGGGAGATTGACAGACGGATCGGTGCAGCTTCTGCAGTAATGCGGTCGATGTACCGGTCTGTCGTGGTGAAGAAAGAGCTAAGCCGTAAGGCGAAGCTCTCGATTTACCGGTCAATCTACGTTCCTACTCTCACCTATGGTCATGAGCTTTGGGTCATGACCGAAAGGACAAGATCCCGGATACAGGCGGCCGAAATGAGCTTTCTACGCAGGGTGGCTGGGCGCTCCCTTAGAGATAGGGTGAGAAGCTCAGTCACTCGGGAGGAACTCGGAGTAGAGCCGCTGCTCCTCCACATCGAGAGGGGACAGCTGAGGTGGCTCGGGCATCTGTTCCGGATGCCTCCTGAACGCCTTCCCGGGAAGGTGTTTCGGGCATGTCCAACCGGGAGGAGGCCCCGGGGAAGACCGAGGACACGCTGGAGGGACTATGTCTCCCGGCTGGCCTTGGAACGCCTCGGTGTCCCCCCGGAAGAGCTAGAGGAAGTGTCTAGGGAGAGGGAAGTCTGGGCATCTCTGCTTAGACTGCTGCCCCCGCGACCCGGCCCCGGATAAGCGGAAGAAGATGGATGGATGGATGGATATATATATATATATATATATATAAATTGTTTGAATTTAATGGATCTGAAATAAAAAACTCACAAACCAGTAGAATAATCAAACTTGTATTGAGTTACATAACAAAACCTAAAATATTTTTAACAATAAATATAAATAATAATACCAAATAATATTATTCTTCAAGTTTAATGTTCCATCAAATAAAATAATTTTTTAACAGTTGTGCAAAAAAAGATCCACAATTATCTGAATAACTGCACACAAAAATCAAAGAATTGTTCTCATTAAGAACATGAATAGTCTGTACTGTCTGTCACTGTTCTCCGGGAAAAATGGCCATGTAGGGGTAAAATATGTGGGGGTTTTTTGGCAGGGTTGCCTGATAAATTCGCATTCCTGGGTCTAATTATCACATAATTGGGATCGCTTCAAACCGCGGACATGGAAAAACACCCAGCGGAAAACCGCGGACTTGGCAACACTGCTTGGGGCAGATAAATACCTGCGTGCAATCCGCACAAGCAATGGAAAGCGGCCTTCGTTCGCGCGCCAGTAGTCAAGGGAATTGTCACTTCTGGCAATGGGTAGTTCAGCTGGATACGTCTCTATTTGTTCTCATACCGCTGACATGCTTAATCTTTGATAGGCAGACGCGTCGCGTGATAACAGCTTGACCATGAGTGAAACCTAAGCGCTTGCGCATGGATTGGAGTGGCTGGTGACATTCATTTTCGGTTTACATTTTCGGCTGTTTTTTTTATTTCGGCTCGAAACCGATAATGCCATTTTCGGCCGAACATTTTCGGCAGCTGAAATTTCGGTGCACCCCTAAAAAACTCAACTTGATCCTACAGAATTAGTCAATTACAGGCCAATCTCAAATCTACAATTTCTGTCAGAAACACTTGAAAAGGCAGTGTCCTCACAACTACACTCCTTTTTAGAAAGAAATTATATACACTCACCTAAAGGATTATTAGGAACACCATACTAATACTGAGTTTGATCCCCTTTCGCCTTCAGAACTGCCTTAATTCTACGTGGCATTGATTCAACAAGGTGCTGAAAGCATTCTTTAGAAATGTTGGCCCATATTGATAGGAGAGCATCTTGCAGTTGATGGAGATTTGTGGGATGCACATCCAGGGCACGAAGCTCCCGTTCCACCACATCCCAAAGATGCTCTATTGGGTTGAGATCAGGGGCCTCATTTATAAAACTTTGCTTAGGATTTGCGTCAGAAGTGGCGTACGGATGAAACATAGGACGTGCGTACGTACAGACATATTCTGATTTATAAAACCGTGCGCACGCCCCTCCTACGCAGTTTTCCCTTAATAAATCACAATCAATTCTAAATGTAGCGCAGCTTTTGCGGCTTCATGTCACGCCCATAGTTGCCCATAAATAGTCCGTGAAACGCCCACAAGTTAATATTCATCGATTGCGAAATCATGGCAAATAAAGAGAGGAAATCAAAAAAACGTAACTTCACTCAATGTGAAGTAGAAATTATCGTTGGCGAGGGGGAAAAGAGGAGAACAATATTTTTTGGAGTGACACAGTGTGGGCATTACTAATGCCGAAAAGGCACTTGAGTGGCAAAAGGTTGCAGACGCCTAAATGCTGTAGCCTCACAACCTCGGACCATGGCCCAAAATAAAAAAGAAATGGTCGGACATCAAAGTCGAGGCAAAAAAGCGTCTAGCGCTCCATCGCCAGAGTGTGTCTGCCACGGGTGGGGAAAGGGGACACCGGAGCTGACCCCTCTTGATGAGAGACTGGCGGCAATTATTGGGGAATCCCTATTAATCCCTATCCCTATTATCTACGTGGAAATGGGAAATAGTTCAGTGCAAATGTAATTTCTTTCAGCTTTCTGAATGGTTGAGACATATGTCATATGTTATTTTATCGAAAATAAAACATTTGCATGAATACCATGATTCCGTAGCTGATGAAGAAATTTTTAATATGAAAACAACTTTCCCCCAGTGGACAATTAATACATCTATCTATCTATTTATCTATATATCTCCCTAATTATCTATCTATCTGACTATCTAATTGTATCTGCTCCACCAGACGGAAACATTGACGAGAATATCAGTTTTGTACATTATTTCGTTCTGTTTACCATATTATTTATGAGGATGAATTGCATAACATGCCAATATTATTGCAGAACATATTTCACTTTTTTTTTGTTTTTGCATTTCTGTTATAATTTCTGTTTAATTTTGTTTGAGTAAAACTATACATTATATATAAATACATAAAATATAAAATAAATACTATAAATACATTTTTCCATTCTTCAACTGTCCAATTTTGGTGAGCTTGTGCAAATTATAGCTTCTTTTTCCTATTTGTAGTGGAGATGAGTGGTACCCGGTGGGGTCTTCTGCTGTTGTAGCCCATCCGCCGCAAGGTTGTGCATGTTGTGGCTTCACAAATGCTTTGCTGCATACCTCGGTTGTAACGAGTGGTTATTTCAGTCAAAGTTGCTCTTCTATCAGCTTGAATCAGTCGGCCCATTCTCCTCTGACATCCAGCATCAACAAGGCATTTTCACCCACAGGCCTGCCGCATACTGGATGTTTTTCCCTTTTCACACCATTCTTTATAAACCCTAGAAATGGTTGTGTGTGAAAATCCCTGTAACTGAGCAGATTGTGAAATACTCAGACCGGCCCGTCTGGCACCAACAACCATGCCACGCTCAAAATTGCTTAAATCACCTTTCTTTCCCATTCTGACATTCAGTTCGGAGTTCAGGAGATTGTCTTGACCAGGACCACACCCCTAAATTCATTGAAGCAACTCCCATGTGATTGGTTGATTAGATAATTGCGTTAATGAGAAATTGAACAGGTGTTCCTAATAATCCTTTAGTTGAGTGTATGTGAGGATTTCCAGTCAGGATTTAGACCGTATCATAGTACTGAGACTGCTCTCATCAGAGTTACAAATGATTTACTCTTATCATCAGATCGTGGTTGTATCACTCTATTAGTTTTACTCGATCTTTGCGTTGCATTCGATACTATCGTCCGCAACATTCTTTTGAATAGACTCAACAGACTCACAACATAATTTTGAATTAATTATGTAGGCATTAGTGGAATTGCATTGGCATGGTTTAAATCATACTTATCTGATCGTTATCAGTTTGTAGCAGTGAATGAAGAGATGTCACACCAATTACAAGTTCAGTATGGAGTACGGCAAAGATTAGATTAGATTTTAGATTAGATTCATGTTTATTGTCATTACACATGTACAATCCAATGAACTGAGTTTGGAGTAAGCCTCAGAGCCGCAGCTATTTAAAGCGCCGCCACACGCTCTCCAGAAAAAAAAGAAATGCAGATTGCAAAGAGTACATGCAAACATAACATACATAGCACACACAGTACACATGGTCACGTGATGGGATTTTTTGTTGGGACTGAGTAAGGGAGATAGGAAGGAGGACAGACGGTTGGATGGGGGCAAGGATGGGGGTGAGG
Source organism: Gobio gobio (assembly GCF_949357685.1). NCBI lineage: Eukaryota > Metazoa > Chordata > Actinopteri > Cypriniformes > Gobionidae > Gobio > Gobio gobio. Next base: position 2,651,718 of record NC_137103.1, read on the forward strand.
TGTGTATGATGCAAGTAAGATTCTTGAAGATTCCTTTGTTGTGTGAGAATGTTAGCCATAACTTAAGATGTTTTCGAGTTCAGTTCTGTGGCTTGCCCTTGAAGGGAGATATGCAGTGCACAGGGAACAATAGCAAGATAGCAGGACCCAGCTGTCAAGCTGACCTCCCAACCGAGAAATGAATTCCATTTGAGTATTTTCAGGAGTCCAGCAAGCAGGGAGTCAAGAAAAAAGACAAAAAGATCAGTGCCAAAGCAGAGCGAGGAGAAGATAGAAGGCACGTCTGCTCTGTATGAGATCAGGAAGTGGAAATAAACTAATTTATAGCTCAATGCTAGGACCGTTGTGTCATGATAGAACACAGGAAGCAATAGCAGTTAACTAGTAGTTAACTCTTTTTTTGAAGACAGTAAAAGAAGAAACAGATCTGAAGATGATGGGTGGCGCAGGGACTGAGATGGTCAGCACAGGGGGGACCGTGACCTCAGATTCCAGACTAGGAAAAATAGGTGGCTGGTATCCTACACTACTCTCAAACGGAGAGAGGCCCGTGGATGACACTGGTAACATATTCTGGCTCCACGAGGAAGGATTCTTAGAGACCAAACATCGCAACACTCTCTCCAAATCTTGGTTGGCTCTCTCAGTTTGGCTATTGCTCTGGGGGTGAAACCCTGAGGACAGACTGACAGTCGCTCCCAGTAACTTACAAAATTCTTGCCAAAATTTGGACACAAATTGGGGTCCTCTGTCGGAAACCACGTATGTCGGGAGGCCATGTAAACGGAAGACGTGATTTACGACTATCAGCGCTGTCTCCTTGGCTGAAGGTAATTTGGGCAAGGGGATGAAATGCGTTGCCTTCGAGAACCGGTCCACCACGGTTAAAAATATCATGTAATCTTGAGAGAGCGGAAGGGCGGTGATAAAATATGCTATATGGGACCAGGGTCTCAAAGGGACAGGCAGCGTTTGAAGTAACCCATCAGGGGGTCGATTGGAAGTCTTACCAGTGGCACAAACTGAACAAGTTATAACAAAAACTGTGAACGTCTCGAGCCATAAGTGACCACCAGAATCGTTGCTTGACCAAAAATTTGGTGTGTTTAACTTCTGGATGACAAGCCACATTGGAACAATGCCCCCACTGAAAGATGTCGGACCGTAATTCCTCCGGCACAAATAATCGACTCAGTGGGCAACCGGGCGGAGGCGTTACCCCTTCTAAGGCCGTCTTGACCTTCGATTCTACCTCCCATGTGAGTGTGGAGATAACTAGGGTCTTGGGTAAAATGCACTCGGGAGTAGACGGGCGTTCGGAACGGACAAAAATGCGCGATAAAGAATCGGGTTTGATGTTCTTGGAACCCGGGTGGTACGAGAGAGGAAAATCAAAACGACCGAAAAAAAAGTGCCCACCGAGCCTGCCTGGAGTTCAATCTTTTAGCGGTTCTAATATATTCCAGGTTCTTGTGATCCGTCCAGGCGATAAAAGGTACCCCCGAACCTTCTAACCAGTGGTGCCATTCCTCCAATGCTAACTTGACTGCCAACAACTCTCTGTTACCAATGTCATAATTACGTTCGGCAGGGATAAACGATGGGAAAAAAACGTGCAAGGATGCATCTTGTCGTCTGTGTGGGAGAACGTTGGGATAACACTGCACCTACCCCCACCTCTGACGCATCGACCTCCACCACGAACTGACGTGACAGATCAGGGGCGATTAAGATGGGGGCTGAAACAAAGCAACCCTTCAGTTTGGCAAACAGCCTTGGCTGTGTCTGACCACCTGAACGTAGTTCTGGGGTAGGTCAAGGCGATCAGAGGCACGGCTAGTTGGCTGAAGTTGCGAATAAAACGCTAGTAGAAATTGACGAATCCCAGAAACCTCTGTAGGGCCTTACAGGAAACTGGACTTGGCCAATCTACCACAGCCTTAACCTTCTCAGAATCCATACGCATTCCCTCAGTCGAAACGATGTACCCCAGTAAAGGAACAGATGCATGAAAAACGCATTTCTCTGCCTTGACAAAAAGCCCATTCACTAGCAACCTCTGAAGCACTCGTCGTACGTGCTGCACGTGTTCCTGGAGAGAAGAAGAAAAAATCAATACGTCATCCAGGTAGACATATATGAACTGATCGACCATACCTCGCAGCACGTCGTTGACCGGTGGGGAGTTGGACAGCCCGAACGGCATGACCAAATATTCAAAGTGCCCCCTGGGGGTGTTAAAAGCGGTCTTCCATTCATCCCCCTCCCTAATGCGGACCAAATTATATGCATTACGTAAATCCAATTTTTTGAAAATGGACGCTCCCTGCAACCTCTCGAAAGCTGAAGACATCAACGGCAAAGGAAAAGTATTCTTTACCGTGATGTTGTTCAGCCCCCGGTAATCAATACAAGGTTGCAGAGATCCGTCCTTCTTCCCCACAAAAAAGAACCCGCCCCCGCCGGAGAAGAGGAATGGCGGATGAAAGCCGTTGCCAGTGAATCAGAAATATATTTCTCCATAGCCTCCCTTTCTGGAGCAGAAAGTGAATATAACTTGCCCTTAGGCGGAGACTTACCTGGCAGTAAATCTATGGCACAGTCATAGGTACGATGCAGATGGAGAGAAGCAGCACGAGACTTACTGAACACTTCCTTCAGGTCGCGGGACTCCGTGGGCACGTTAAACAAATCCAATGCTTCCTCCTGAAAAACAGATGGACATAAAGACACAAGACAAGACTTGTGACACGAAAGCTGCGTTTCCACCGCAGGAACTTTAACTTGCTGATTGGTTGAGCTCTCGCAGCATTTCGCAGCAAGTCTTTTGCGAGGTGGGTTCTGCGTTCAGTAAATATTTTCTTTGCAGCAATGGAGTTCAACAAAAAATACGACCGATGGACCGACGACGAGGTTCAGGCTTTATTGAGCATATATGCGGAGGAGGACATCCAGCGGGAACTGGAAATGGCGACCCGCAATGAAAAGGTATACCTGAAGATATCTAGTAAGTTCCAGTCACACTGGAAAACAGTGCAGAGAGAAGTTAAAGAAATCAAAACAAGATTACAAGAAATTAAAGGATCATAACAACCGGAGCGGTTCCGACCGGCGTACCAACAAGTGGTATGACCGCCTGGACGCATTGTTGGGACACAGACCGTCCTTTTCTGGTGCAGCGGTAATGAAAGACTCGGCTAGTGCGTTGTTGGAAACCATCCAGGAATCCGAGTGGGTTGAAGGTAAATATCTCATCTTGGTATCATCTATTAAACTCGTTGCAGTGTTTAAACATGTTGCAGTAACTTTTTTCAACGTGCTTTTCCAGAGGTAACGAGTGGCCCCAATGAATTGCACAAAACGGAGACCAGCGTGTTTTCCCCTGCTATCACCAGTACGTTAGCCCTTGTCCCGTGTCTCCTGCCGAAACACACACAAGCCGAGGTATAAAGCTGACAAAAATGTGTATATATTTAAAAACTGATTTGTAATCCTTAATGGTTTTGAGTAGTCTTGTTGTTTTTAATTGTAAACTTAAATTGCCCATGATAAAAATTGCACACTGGGCATTGTTCAAGCTGGGCAAACAATTGTTCATTGTTTGTGGTGAAAACACTTTAAATAATTAATTGATGGCTTCTTTTGTTTCATGGTTGCCTTGTGTATTAATTTCCATGTGTTTCTGTGCAATTTTTTTACTTAGGGAAAAGGAAAGGACTGTGACTTTCTTGATGCAATGAGGGACATGGAGGATGCTAACCGGGCCGTCCTGCAGCATGGACAAGAACAGCGTGATCAATATATGCAGCTGTTACTTGAGAGCCAGACCGAGGAGAGAGAGAGATGAGGAGGCAAGAGTTGGCATTCCAGCAGTCAGAAGCGGAAGAAAGCAGACGGCAGCAGAGGGACTTTCAGACCGGTTTTCTGTCTGTTCTTGGACAGTTTGTCCAGTCATTCAAGAAGTAGCCACAACGACCAGCAGCTTGAATGAAGCATTTGCACCACCACAATTTTACTTTATATATTGTACGTGTTGGCACAGCTCTTGGACAGGTTACTGAAAAAAACACTTTTTTTTATATTGTTGTTTTCACATTTTATATTTTCATTTTATTGTTCTAGTAATTTATTTGTCTTTACACACTTTTATTTTATTTATTTTAATTTTGTTAGAACTAATCTGTCTAAAATAAAGTCAGATGTGTAAAATGTCACTGTGTCTTTTTAATTTCCACATTCTAACTATATAACCACATTCTAATTGTATTCATATAGTGTAGGAAGCAAATAAAAGGGCTGCTGCTCGCAAGTCTTTCTGAATATGCACATAAAATATCTAGAAAACCCAAATATTATATTTTTAAATGTATAACTATGTGAATGTAGTATAATAACTTATAACCACAACTTAAGTGAAGCCATAAGTGTGGTCCTGCTTCATTTCAAATTTGAGGAAGAAGTCTCTAAAATTATGCATTTAATGAAGCATACTGTAATACTAGTCATGTGATTTTTGTTTTGTTTTGTGAATGCTAAGAGATGTTATTGTGATAAAAAATAAAATACTTGCAGTCTAGTACCTAATCTTTCAACCGCTTAATTCAGTCTATTTTTTTAATTCAATTAACGTTTCACACATCTATCATGAATGACTGAAACCTCATTATCCTTTTATAGAAAATCTTTTGTTTTGGAATTGAGCTATTACAACACATTCAGATTCTGGATTGCCCATCATCCCATTTTGCATTAAAATGGTCAAACCAGGTGAAAGTGCACGTTTAAATAAGCAGTGTTGGTGATGTGTATACATAACCAGCAAAAGCAGCGCTGCTTGCATCACCTCCATACTTGTTATTGTTGCAGACAGTATCGCGCAAAGTGATTACTGTCCGTCGGTAACTGGGAGGAGCAGTCGCGTGCATTCCCACGTCACCGGACTAATTTGCCTTATCTTCCCGGTACTTTAGACCGCGGTGGAAACGCAGATAGTAGCAGGTCTGGGGGAGAAAAAGTTCCTGGGAAAAAAGTTCCTGGTACAAATAGTTCCGGGTAATTTCGGTGGAAACGCGGCTTTATTGCTCCACGCCAAGATAGATTTCTGAATCCAGTCCACTCTAGGGTTATGATGGATGAGCCAGGGGTGACCAAGAATGATGGGTGCAAGGGGGGAGTCCAGAATGTAAAAGGAGATTTCTGAATGGTTGCCAGACGTGATGAGGGTGATATCTCCAGTAGTGAATGAAATGGTGGGGAGTTCTTGACCATTAAGTGCGTGTACAGCGATCTTGTTAGTGAGGGGTCTGAGGGGAAAACACACACAGCCACGCACACACACACACACACACAACGCAGTGGACATGCAGTGCAACCGGAGAGTATTTACAGGACAGCACTTACAGGCATATGCCCTGTGGGAAGAAACTGTTCCTGTGTCTAGATGTTCCATTGGCCAGTGATCGGAGTCGCCATCCTGATGGTAACAGTTCAAACAGGAGGTGTCCAGGGTGAGTGGAGTCTGTGATGATTTTCCCTGCTCTCTTCCTCACTCTGGAAGAGTACAGGTCCTGGAGGGTTGGCAGGGGAGCACCAATAATCCTTTCTGCAGTCAGGATTGTGCATTGTAGTCTCCTAATGTCAGATTTGGTAGCTGAACCAAACCAGAAAGTGATGGAAGTGCATAAAACAGACTGAATGACAGCCGAGTAGAACTGAATCAGCAGCTCCTGTGGGAGGTTGAACTTCCTCAGCTGACAAAGGAAGTACAGTCTCTGCTGGGCCTTTTTCACAATGGAGTCAATGTGATTGTCCCACTTCAGGTCCTGAGAGATGGTAGTGCCCAGGAATCTGAATGACTCCACTGCTTCCACAGTGCTGTTCATGATGGTGAGTGGGGGGGGGGGGGGGGGGGGGCTACACAAAGAGAAAAGGAAACCCTTAAAGAAATAATAATCTACATGTTATGGGTTGGTGCTTCTAAATTAGAGGATGTAGAGTAAAAGCAACAATGATCATTACCTATTTGAGACAGAAACGGAGAATCAAGCTGATAACCGCCCCAAACCACCGCTCCTCCCGGTCTTATAAAGCAGGCTGAAATGTCCTAACATGCACACTTCCGCCAACGGAGGAACGCTCTTAAAGGGGCCGTATCACTTCCTTACAACTACGTCCTTATGAAGGGACCTCACTGCAATTACATAGAGATGTAGCCAAATCTACTGTAGGCTACAACAGTAGCCTAATATATTCTGTCCATTTCTTCACGTTAAACCAAACTTTTATTTTGACGGGTAGCCGTGAACACATTTGAGTGTCTGTGTTCATTATATGACACAGTAAATTCTCATGAAGTGACGGTTTATGCGTTCGTATCCTCATATAGTGACCATAGACTGTAAAAACGCATATAGAGGTAGAGAAACTGTGGGAGGACAAAGACAGCGAGCGAGTGTCACGCGTGTGTGTGTGTGTGTGTGTGCGCGCGCGGGTGCCCGTCATCCACACAGAGACGACATATTGCTAAACAGTGGACATATTGCTAACGCTTTTTCATTTCTTCTTCTTCACTGCTCTAAACAGTGGTTGCTTGTGGCAACACATCACAACTTCCTGTGTTTGCAATGCATTCTGAGGAGCGAAGAAGAACCGTGCAGCAGTTAGGCAAAGCTAGTGGTTGTAATAACTAGGTCTTGTTTAAGAAAATGGTATCGGATCGGTACATAGGTTCAAGTACTCGCTTATACCGATGCCAGAATTTGTTGTGGTATCGGTGATATTTCCGATACTAGTATCAGAATTGGAACAACTCTAACTATTTTCCACAGTAGAATCTGCACTACTGCTGCTAGTTTGTGTGGATAACGTTAGTTATTTTGCCTAACTTAAGTTACACTCTGCTTTATGAAAAAGCTTCGTATATCCCATTCTTCTTCTTGGGTAGCATAGTTGATCTACAAAGCACAAAAAGGGGCAAACATGTACATGCTGAAGGGCAAAGGGAATATTAAAATGTTTTACTCTGGCCTTTTATGGGGTATGCAGACAGCCCTGGTAACTTACCATTGTCGTCGACACACCCGCTAATTTGTCTGCCAGTGCTTTGACTCTCCCTTGCATGTAGCATGTCAGATACACGCACACCCCACCCCCTCGGTTTTTCAGCCAATCAAATGATGGCGTTTCTTACTGTTGTCCGGGCTGTCAGAATCGATCCATATAGCAGCACAAAGGAGTTCGCTAAAATATTGGTGGGGACAATTTTGTCATCTTAAAATAATGATTGGGACTAGTACCTAGCGCCCCCCCCCTAAACCTACGCCCATGCATGTCTGTAGAAACATGATACATGACTTGGCTGTAAAACTGAAATGGCAACATTACTTTCCCAACATGCTGACGGGCAACATTTCTTCCGTCTTGCCCCAATTAAAAACTCAACCCATTCTCACGCACACAGTTTCTCGATATAAAACAATATAAAACACACAACAGCCAGATAAAAGTACTTTTTTGGAGTATCATATTTGACATTAGGATTTTATGGCTCATAAATAGGAGAATATGGAGCTCAAAGTGGAGGAGATTTGAGGTTCAGGTTTTATTCAGAGGCCCCAAAAAAAGCAATTTGGTGCACATGCTGGAAGTTCTATGGCCAAAAAAGAAGCTAAAATTATTATGATAGCTTGTAATATCATAACTTCTGCCTAGCCCGGCAGCGAGCGCTCGTCCGGACGAGCAGGAGATGGCTGATGAGGGTGGTGATAGTAATCAGGGAGATCCTGAATCCTCTCAGCAACCCTTCCCCGTGTATGCTGAGCTGTTGGATGTTATGGAACGGGCACGCTGGCGTGGTGGTGCGTTAGGGGAGAGATAAATAAACCATCAGCTCAGGTAAGCCTTCCATTCCTTCCATTCTACATACAGCGATCGAGAGGGCATGGAAGAACCCATATTTGGCCCGTATCCTCCGACATCAGTGGGCTACTTTCGCTGATGTTGAGGGGATAGGATAACATGGCTACGCGTTGATGCCGCCTATCGACGAGACGTTTGCAAACTGCAAATCTGGTTTCTGGGCGGTCATCGACACTGAGAGCTCCAGCCCTGCCATCCAAAACACTTAAAACAATGTCGCGTACACGGCAGCGGGTCTGGCCGGTGCTGCCCTGACACTATGGCGGTGTTGCAGGCATGCCAGGCTAATCTGCTGGGGGATCTCGACCAGGGGGCGGTGCTGTCCCCTGAGGCAGTTGCTGAGCTGCGCTGCACCACAGATCTGGCTTTCCGTGCCACCAAACAAACTTCTGCCGCGATCGGACAGCCGATGGTGGCCACGGAGAGACATCTGTGGCTGAACCTGGCCAACATCGGGAAAATGAGAATTGCTTTCTCCTCAATTCGCCGGTTTTGCCCTCTGAGCTTTTTGGCACCTCCGTGGAGGCGGTGGTTGGAAAGTTCAGGGAGGCAAAGGCACGCTCAGCTGCGTTTAAGACTTGTATACCGCTGAGATCCGTGTCCACACCCAGACAGACGGGAGGGCCTGGCCCGTCAGGCATGTAAGGGTGGTAGATACTAGGGCTGCCACCAGAGGTGTAGTGGTAAAAAAAGAGGTGGGTAAACTATAAATTGTGGGTGACCGCATCGTGGTCACGGTAAGGTGGGCCACTGCCTACCGGTGTATAGTGTATCCTGATGATAGCTATTGTTCTCAGAGAGAACAAAAATATTTAAGAGAGATAGAGAGGGGAGGCTTATATCCAGGGGTTCCAATGCAATGCACTTGTACATAATGATTAGATTTGGGATTATTTTCACAGTCGATTAATCTGTTGAATATTTTCTCAAGTAATCGATTAGTTGTTTGGTCTATAATATGTCCGAAAAATGTGGATCAGTGTTTCCCAAAAGCCCAGGAAGACGTCCTCAAATGTCTCGTTTTGTTCACAACTCAGTTTACTGTCACATATGAGAGAACACACTAGAACATTTTACTCTTGTCTTAAAAAATGGCGATTTTTGGCTGTAGCGATAACAATAACTAGCTAGCTGACTAGCAAAGGGAGCTTGTTGTCACAAACTTTCAGTGGTTTAAATTAGTGTTGTTTTTGGCGGCCTGTTTTAATTAACTTTGTGTCAAGCTGTCATCTTAGTTTTTATTAGTTTTAGTCATAGTCATACTCTTTTTAGTCTAGTCAAGTTTTAGTCGACTAAAAGTCTGAGCATTTTAGTCTTATTTTAGTCAGAATTATCTATGACTATTTTCGTCTAGTTTTATTCGACGATAACTGATGACATTTTAGTCAAGTTTTAGTCAATGAAAATTGTATTTTAGTCTCTTTTTAGTAATGCAATTCTATTTAACCCAGTCAATATAGTATAAGTACATATTATAGACAAAACCAAAATCTTCTTTTAGCCAAACTCATTTCAAACAATGTTATCTTATTATATTATTGTTACCTTATAGACTCAAGAATACATCCATTCCAGACACGGAAGACGCTCTTGAAGTTACAACATATTTATTTTAACAACTAAACATGTTAGAAGTGCACACACATACATTTAAATAAAATAAATAAAAACATTGAGATGTCTCTTAAGGTTTGTGGTGTTTTTTCCTGTGATATTTTTTTTGGCCATATTTCTCCCCATCCTTTTCCACAACACCCGTTTTATTTTCCACTTCAATGTAATAAAAGTTTTTCCAAATGTCTTAATAAGAATAAATACATATTTAATTTAATTTAATAATAGGAAAATAATATCCAAATTATTATTTAATTCTTTAAATCTGTTTAAAATTAGACCCACATTATAGTTAAAATGTTTTTCTGTCTTGTATTTTATCTTAAAATAAAGGATGTAATTTTATTCCACATTGAAATGAGCGGAAATAAGTGAATACAGCCTCTTATTCGCTTATGAGGTAATCATATAATGCTGCGGTTATTTTAACATATCTAATTGCTGGTGTTATAACGGCACATTTCAAATGTTTGTGTGCTTTTCTTTCTTTTTTTTGAACGGTGATGAAATATCTTGCTCTTGTAAATACTTGCCAGCATTTCAGTAATACAAGTCTAGATCTTTCAAATGCATCCAAATAACAGCGAAACATAACCGCACGGTGCTCTGCAGTGGCCAAAAAGGATATAAACAGTGAATTCTGAAGTTATATATTATTGAAAACTCAGAGATGTGGATTCAGACGGGACCTTGGTGTTTGTCAAACAGTAAATTAGGTCATTCGGCCAGAGATTTTTACACGGGTGGTGGGAGAAAAACACTGATATTCTGGATTAAGATGACAATAAAATCACTGACTAGCCCCTGTAAATGATAAAGACACCTTACGACCGCTGGACAAACAATTACCGTCCGAATAGTGCTTACGAACCCCGACTGCCCGCCCATCGGTACCGTTCACTCACCGGAGCTAAATCTTCTAAAACGCCGCGCGAGTGGGGTTTGAAGAGCGTGATGTCACCTGCGTCTGCGCAGTGAGACCTGATGCAGCCCCTGAATGAGACGCACAGAAATACTGCAAAATAATAATAAAAATGCGACTTTTCATCTCGTCTCATTTTCGTCAACGAAAATGAAGAGACATTTTAGCATAGTTTTTATTTTGTGAACCACATTTAGTCTCGTTTTTATTCGTCATCGTCACATTACCAGCATTTACGTTGCGTCTCGTCTCGTTTTCGTCACGTTATAAAGGTTCGTTGACGACGATATTTAGTCATACTTTTCGTTGACGAAAACAACACTAGTTTAAATACCAGAGAATGCATATAATTACATCCAGTTATTTATCTGATAATAATGTATCCTGAATTTTACTTGTAGGCCTACATTGGCTAATGGGAAAAGGAAGAGGTGGCTTGTTGAGTCAGTGGCATGAATCTAACCGTGAACCAAATGAGCCCCAAAAACATAAAGTTTAGTACTGTTTTCCGAGCTCACTCACTTTGGGCTTGTAGCCGAGCCCGTTTGCTGGCATTAGGAGGAGGGCTGCTGTCTTGACGGCGCTTAAAAAATTGCCGGATATCCATGTTTGAATCTTGGTTGCATGTCGTTCATGAAAGATTCGTTCATTTTGAACGAATCTTTAATATGACTCGGGACTACGAGTTGTCTCAGAGAGTGATTCGTTCATTTTGTGTTGACCACGCATGCGCATTACGCAACATATGGGTTCTGATTCTGAATCGACAGGTGAGATCCGAGTCTTTTGTTCTTCCTGTCAGTCCCATAGAGACGAAAAGAGAAAAGATTAGTTCATTTTGCTGAACGAGACTCAAAGATCCGAGTCAGTAAAATGATCCGAACTTCCCGCTACTCACACTGACAGTTGCAGTGCAATATGAAAGACTTCGTCTAACTATACAACAAACAACCAATGAAAATGAACAATATGAAACTAAAATGACATAAGCTTAATTTAAAATGGCTTAAAAGTTTTCTGGAATGGTAAGCACATGGATAGAGTTTAGGTGGGTTACCTTGCCGTTGGGACAGGACTGCCCCTAGTCCGGTGCTGGAGGCGTCAACCTCGACTGTGTATTTCTTCATTGACTCAGATTCTGGTTGTGAGAGAGGGAAGATGAATCCCTTGGGAGGTGCAGCCCCTGGAATCAGATCAATGGCACAGTCGTAAGAGTGAAGAGGTGGTAACTGAGACGCACGTACCTTACTTAAGGCTAGGGAAAGGTCTCGATATTTTCTGGTAGTAAGAATTCTGGAGTGGATTCAGCAGGCTCAGTGGTCTTTGAATGGTTCTAATGCACAGAGGAGGTGAGTGAGACAGACATTTTGACAAACAGTTCGAGTCCCAGAGAACAATCTGTCCTTCTCTCCAGCATACATGAGGATTGTGAGTCCGTGTGACTTGTGAGGCGGTTGAGCTGGTGTTGGTGGGCGGCGAGTTGGTTGGCTTGAGCTAACATTGAAGCGCACAAGTAAGAAAAAGTAGCTGGATCTTGGGTCGACGAAGTCTTCTGTAACGAATCATCACTCTGGCAGGGATCCATTTGCATGCTTTATTAAGAACAATCGTAGTTACACAGGCAGGGTCAGATAGGACCAAACCGGTATAACAGGGGCAGGCAGAATCGTAGGCAGGTAACAGGCAGGTGGTCAGGACAAGTGGGTGGTAAGTAGGTCCTTATGGGTCCCGGTGATGGGTATGAGCTGGCATAGTGATCAATCCAAGGCACAGGCTTATGGGAAATGTAGTGGGTCAGTGTAAGTGTGAGTCAGTATTTGGGAGAGGGCTCCCTCCGATGGTCAGAGGAGGAAATCACGGAACTCATCTCTGTGACAGATACCACGGCAAAAAACAGTAAAATTAATTGAATAATATGACAGAACTTACTATTCATTGTTTTATCTTTTTTTTTTTACCTTAAAAACTCACTTGGCCAGCATGTTCCTACCCTGCTTTTTGACCATTTCCCCCTCTTTATTTAAAAATAATATAATAATAATAATACAAATAAATATAGCTGCAAGCAGCCATTATCGGGGCCAAGCGCAAAGAAGAAGACAAGACATGCCAAAATGGCTGGCAGTGTTAGATCAACTGCAGCAATTAAAGACCTATTAAGGTGATTTTAGGCAAAATAGCTGTAAAATGATAAATACAGTCAATAATGATTTAATGATTTATCACTTTCAACCAATAGGTGGCACAGTTACGAAATGTATATGGTGTAGTCAGAATAAGGGAACAATGACAAATTTTTCCACTCTAACATTCCACTCTAACATCTTGCCTAGACAACCTCTGTCCCCTTATATCCAGGCCAGCCCGCGCCACCCCCTCTGCCCCCTGGCTGTCCGATGTTCTCCGTGAACATCGCTCTGGACTCCGGGCGGCGGAGAGGAAGTGGCGCAAAACTAAAAACGCTACCGACCTAACCCTGTATCAGTCTCTTCTCGCTTCTTTCTCTACTAATGTCTCCACTGCTAAAACTACATACTACCACAACAAAATCAACAATTGCTCCAACTCTCGTGCACTTTTCAAAACATTCTCCTCGCTCCTTTGTCCTCCTCCTCCCCCTCCTTCATCAACTCTTACAGCTGATGACTTTGCATCATTCTTTACAAACAAAACCTCTTCCATCAGCAGCCAATTCTCCACACCACAAACCGACACACACATCTCAACGACCATCACACCCACGCTTCCCTCCTTCTCTCTGCTCTCTGAAGCAGATGTCTCCAAACTCATCCTTTCCAATCATCCCACTACATGTCCGCTTGATCCTATCCCCACTCACCTCCTTCAGGCCATTTCTTCTTCTGTTACTCCTGCACTCACTCACATTGTCAACACCTCTCTTCACACCGGGACCTTCCCCACAGCATTTAAGCTGGCTCGGGTAACCCCACTGCTTAAAAAACCCTCTCTAAACCCAGCACTTTTATAAAACTACAGACCGGTATCCCTTCTACCTTTCATTGCAAAGACACTTGAGCGGGCTGTGTTTAATCAGCTCTCTACGTTTCTTGAACAGAACAATCTCCTGGACATCAACCAATCCGGTTTCAAAAGCGGCCACTCAACTGAAACTGCCCTGCTCTCAGTTACAGAGGCACTGAGACAGGCAAAAGCAGCCTCCAAATCCACAGTACTTATCTTACTGGATTTGTCTGCTGCTTTTGACACAGTTAATCACCAGATCCTCCTGGCAACTCTCATGAAGATGGGCATCTCAGGAACTGCTCTCCAGTGGTTCGAGTCTTACCTCTCAGGTAGGTCCTTTAGGGTGTCATGGAGAGGTGAAGTGTCTGAGTCACATCGTCTAGCTACTGGAGTTCCCCAGGGCTCAGTGCTTGGACCACTTCTCTTCTCCATCTACATGTCATCATTGGGATCGTTCATTCAGAAACATGGCTTTTCCTATCACTGCTATGCCGACGACACTCAACTCTACTTCTCATTTCAACCTGATGATCCATCGGTTGGTGTTCGTATCGCTGCCTGCCTAACAGACATTTCAGCCTGGATGAAGGAACATCACCTGCAACTCAACCTTGCAAAGACAGAACTGCTTGTGGTCTCAGCCAACCCAGCACTTCACCACAATCTCTCCATTCAGCTAGGATCATCAACCATAACTCCGTCCAGGACAGCCAGGAACCTTGGGGTTGTGATTGATGATCAGCTAAAATTCACTGACCACATCACTGCAACAACCCGGTCCTGCAGATTTGCACTATTCAACATTAGGAAGGTTAGACCCTTCCTATCAGATCATGCCACACAACTACTGGTCCAAGCTCTCGTTCTCTCCAGACTGGACTACTGCAATGCTCTTCTAGCGGGCCTTCCGGCATGCACTGCCAAACCCTTGCAACTGGTCCAGAATGCAGCGGCGAGGTTGGTCTTTGGTGAGCCGAAGAGAGCACACGTCACGCCTCTCCTCATCAGTCTGCACTGGCTACCAATAGCCGCTCGCATTAAATTCAAGGCACTGGTGCTCGCCTTCAAAACATCCATTGGCTCTGCACCAATATACCTAAACTCGCTCGTTCAGACTTACACACCCTCCAGGAACTTGCGTTCTGCCAGTGAACGACGCCTTGTGGTGCCATACCAAAGAGGCATGAAATCGCTGTCACGGACCTTTTCCTGGACCGTTCCCACCTGGTGGAATGACCTGCCTATCTCAATTCGTGCGGCCGAGTCTGTAGCCATTTTCAAAAAACGTCTAAAGACACATCTTTTCCAGCAACACCTGACCGGTCGAGAATAGCACTTATCATTCTATTCATCATTCTATTCATTGTCTGTCTGTCTAATTTATAAAAAAAAAATAAAAATAAAAAAAAAACTTTGCTCTGTACTAGACTAACTGAGACTTGTTACAGCACTTGCATATTGCTGATATTGTTGCCCTTCGACTGCTCTAGCTGCTTCTATTGCCCTCATTTGTAAGTCGCTTTGGATAAAAGCGTCTGCTAAATGACTAAATGTAAATGTAAATTTGGCAAACTTTGGTGTCAATATATAAAAACAGGGTGTCAATATAGTGTCAATATGTCATTGCAGAGATATAGCCTCAAGAGGCCTTTTCATTATAAGTATGGACCACATGGCGGTGCTGTTTTGAAACCTTTTAAGTACCTTAAAGGCATGGTGCTGATGGCACATACCAAGTTTTGTAATGATACACCAATTCATTTGTAAAGTATAGCATTTTATATCATAATACTGCATTGTAGTCAATGGGAATTTCATGTTTTGTTTTATTATAGCGCCACCAAGAGCCCATACATGTGTGTGTCAATTTTGGTGAAAATATCTCATTTCGTTTTGGAGTTATAGACATTTATATGAAAAAACACATGAAAAATTACTTTTTTGATTTTACTCCCCCTTACTATCAATATTTTGACATTTAGACAGTGACATGTTTCTATCGACCTATGTTTCTGAACTTATGATGCTGGTTTCGTCTCGATCGGACTAGCGGTTTCGACGATATCAGCTAATGTTTTTAAAGTGCTAAATTACAACGCTGCACAAACCATATGCCGAAACCTGGCAAGTCTGGTATCGTTGGACTCGGCAAGGATTCAGGAGTCTAAGGAGGTGAATGCTGTGAAAAACGCTGGCTTGAAATTCCTCAGGCTCCCTCAGGGCATTGTGCCAATGACGTATACAGAGTTTTTTTAGATATGCCAGTGTCCTCATTGACTATCATGGCAACCTGGATGAAGACAATGGATGCCCATTTTCATCTGACTAATGTTTGGGTGCGTATATTGCCATTTTCATGTGTTTTTCCCCTGTTATAGCGCCACCAAGTGGTCAATTGTTGCGATTTTTTTAATGTGATCTCAGATTGAGCTCATACATATGTGACCTGAATTTGGTGAAAATATCTCATTCCGTTCACAAGTTATAGCCATTTTAGTAAAAGAGGTCCCGGTCACAATGAACATTTTGGTTCCCCTTAGCGACCATGAATCTAAATGTTTTTTTGTTTTTTGTGATAATTATTGATATTCACTCTCCAGAGTAGACTCGTACTTTTGATCGCCGTTTCGTACTTTTGATCGCTGTAGCGCTCCCGTCAGGTCGATCGGTGCGGGCTTCGGTGACGTCTGTAGTTGTTGTGAGTACTACCAGCCCTGCAAGTTTCAAGTCTCTACGACTTACGGTTTGGTCTGCCCGATCAGTTTTAGCTGGAGAATGATGCATCATGGGAAAATGAACAGTTACAATAGGGTTTCAGCCTGACACCTGACTTTGATTGGATTTTACTACCCCTTACTATCAATATTTTGATATTTGGGCTCACTATTGTGCCTAACGAACTTCTGACGCTGGTTTCGTCTCGATCGGACTAGCGGTTTCGAAGATATCAGCAAAAAAGTTTTAAGCGCTAAATTACAACGGTGCACAAACCATACGGCGAAACCTGGCAAGTGTGGTATTGTTGGACTCGGCAACGATTCAGGAGTCTAAGGAGATGAGTCTCGTGGAAATAAGTCAACCACACCCAAAGTTCTAAGCATTTTAAAAAAAATCTCCACTAGGTGGCGCTGTTTCGAAACTTGTCAGGCTCCTTCAGGGTATCGTGGTGATGACCCATACCGAGTTTCTTAACAATCCGTTCATGCGTTGATAAAATACAGCATTTTAGCACATAATTCAAGATGGCCGACAGTCAAAATGGCCGATATGGTAAAATTGGATATCAGTCGACTCGGCATGACGTCCCGAATCTAACGAGACCACTTTTATGATCTTTGAACAAACGGTTCAGCAAAAAAAACAAAAATAGCCATTTTTCGTATCTCCGGACCAGTAGGTGGCGCTGCGCCGAAACGCTGCAGGTTGCCTCAGGACGTGCTTGTGCTGACATGTACCAAGTTTGGTCTGAATACGATCAAGCGTTGAGGAGATACAGCCTTACGTCTGTTTTTGCAAGCGCTACGTAAAATTTGTTTGCGCGTTTATCAGAAACAATTTAACGAATCAACTTGAATTCCATAACTTTTTGCCGGCCCTGGCTGAAGATGATCTGTTTCAATTTTCGAGCAAATTGGACGAACCGTCTAGGACGAGTTTGCAAAAGTAGGTTTTTGGGAAAATTCAAAATGGCGGGAAATGTATAATGACGGAAATGACGTCATAGGGTGCTATCGAATTGGCATGAGCTCAGAAATTAGAGGAAAACACTTTTAGATTCTAGCCCTTAAGGTTCAAAAGTTATTAGCATAAACATGAGTGCAACTTTGGACAGGTGGTGGCGCTAGAGAGATTGAGTTAGAGACACCAAAATTGGTGTATTTAATGTTGGGACTGTCCTCTATCAGAATGTCAAATTGTTACAACTTTCCCGCAAACGGTTCTATGGGCTGCCATAGACTTCAATGGCGGAAGAAGAAAATACGGGAACAGATACAATAGTTGCCTAAGCACCTTTGGTGCTTGGCCCCTAATAATAATAATAACTATACATGCCAGTGTGAACATCCTTACAGAGATAAGAGTAATTTAATATTTTCTAAATTTAATTTTATAATTACAATATAGATATTTTATTTTATCAGTTTTCTTTTTTAAATAAGCCAAAATGTAAATTACAAACAATATGACCAAAACAGTGCTTTATTTTCAGCTACAGTAGCTCTAATTAACAGTAGCATTCAATAAAGAAATTAAATAATCAAATGTAAAAACAAAAATGCATAGTCTGCATATTCACTCTGTAAATTAACTATACACTGATTCTTAATAAATATATATTAATTATTCAGACAAGCATGGGGTGATTTTTCTATTTTCTTTTGTTGTTTGATTAACATAAATCACACAGAATATTAGGTCCGGCCCTTTAAGAGCTGCACAGATCAAATACAGCGTAACACATCCGATTCCTCACTCAACTCTGTATACGTTCACTGAAGACATATCCGACTGTGTTTACCTGAATACTCGCCAGGACATTTTTACATATTTTTTACCATTCAAACCCAATAATCTGTGAAACTGACGTTGCGATCTGTCTGAGTGAAAGGAGTGTGGGCGGCTGCGCACACTTTTCAGGTCAGATTCCGGCAGCACGAGCACAAATAAAAGATTCTTCAGCCTTTGACAGAAAAATAAAAAATACATGTTTTACTCACATAAGTGTGTTGCACCATTCTTGTTGGATCCAATATAGAAGGCACAGCATTGTGTTTTAAGTGTGCAGGGCAACCACCCAGTAGAGCATTACAATAATCTAGCCTTGAGGTCATGAACGCATGAACTAACTGTTCAACATTTTGTATTGAGAGCATGTGCCGTAATTTAGATATATTTTTACGATGGTAGAATGCAATTTTACAGATGCTAGAAACATGGCTTTCAAATGAGAGATTGGTATCAAAGAGCACACCCAGGTTCCTCACTGACGATGAGGACTTGACAGCGCAGCCATCAAGTGTTAGACAGTATTCTAGGCTACTACTTGTGGAGCTTTTTTGTCCAATAATTAAAAATTAAGTTTTTTCAGAATTAAGTTGCAGGAAATAACTAGTCATCCAATGTTTTATATCAGCTATGCATTCCGTTAATCTTGTGAATTGGTAAATTTCGTCAGGGCTTGAAGAAATATAGAGCTAAGTATCGTCAGCATAACAATGAAAACTAATGCCATGTTTCCTAATGATGATATCTCCCAGTGGTAGCATATACAGGGTGAAGAGCAACGGTTCTAGCACTGAGCCCTGCTGTACTCCATACTGAACTTGTGATTGGTGTGACATCTCTTCAAAGTACTAATTGTTGGTGATTTTAATATCCATGTAGACAACGGAAAAGACGTATTGGGATTAGCATTTAAAGACACACTAAACTCTATTGGAGTTAGGCAACACGTGTCAGGAGCCACTCATCGCCATAATCATACTTTAGACCTAATATTGTCACATGGAATAAATGTTGATACCGTTGAAATTCTGCAGCAGAGCGATGACATCTCAGATCATTACTTAGTATCATGTATACTTAATTTAGCTAAGGTTGCAAAGCCGCCCCCTCGCTTTAAAAATGGCAGGACAATCACTGCCGCCACTAAAGATTGCTTTTTAAATAATCTTCCTCATCAGTATCATCTGCTCAGCATCCCAGATAGTATAGAAGAACTCGATGTTGCAACAGAAACTATTGACTCTCTCTTTTCCAGTACTTTAGACACAGTTGCTCCTCTGCGCTTAAAGAAGATTAAAGAAAATAGTCCAACGCCGTGGTACAACGAGCACACCCGGGCCCTTAAAACAGCAGCCAGAAAAATGGAGCGCAGCTGGAAAAACAAAACAAAATTAGAGGTATTTCGTAATTCATGGAAAGAGCACATGATCACATACAGAAAGGCCTTAAAAACTGCTAGATCTGCTTATTTCTCAACTCTCTTGGAAGAAAACAAACACAACACAAGGTATTTATTCGATACAGTGGCTAAATTAACCAAAAATAAAGCTTCAACTTCTGATGATTGTAAACAGCACAGCAGTAATGACTTTATGAACTTCTTCACATGTAAGATTGATAATATTAGGAAAACATTTTTAACCATGCAGCCGTCTAATACAGCATCACATCAGACAGAGCATTGTAGTGTCACTGAGGAAAAATTACACTCATTCACTGCTATAGGAGAAGAAGAATTGGCTAAACTCGTTAAATCATCAAAATCGACAACATGTATGCTCGACCCTATACCGACTAGGCTATTAAAAGAGATGCTACCAGAGGTCATAGATCCTCTTCTTAATATAATTAATTCATCTTTGTCATTAGGATATGTACCGAAAACTTTTAAGTTGGCTATTATTAAACCACTTATTAAAAAAACGCAACTTGATCCTACAGAATTAGTCAATTATAGACCAATCGCAAATCTACCCTTCCTGTCAAAAATACTTGAAAAGGCAGTGTCTTCACAATTATGTTCCTTTTTAGAAAGAAATGGTATCTGTGAGGATTTCCAGTCAGGATTTAGACCGTATCATAGCACTGAGACTGCTCTCATCAGAGTTACAAATGATTTACTCTTATCATCCGATCGTGGCTGTATCTCTCTATTAGTGTTACTCGATCTTAGCGCTGCATTTGATACTATCGACCACAACATTCTTTTGAATAGACTCGAAAATAATGTAGGTATTAGTGGAATTGCTTTATCATGGTTTAAATCATACCTATGCGACCGTTATCAGTTTGTAGTAGTAAATGAAGATATGTCACACCGATCGCAAGTTCAGTATGGAGTACCGCAAGGCTCAGTGCTAGGACCGCTACTCTTCACCCTGTACATGCTACCACTGGGAGATATCATTAGGAAGCATGGCGTTAGTTTTCATTGTTATGCTGACGATACTCAGCTCTATATTTCTTCACGCCCTGAAGAAACTTACCAATTCACAAGATTAACGGAATGCATAGCTGATATAAAACATTGGATGACTGGTAATTTCCTGCAACTCAATTCAGAAAAAACTGAATTTTTAATTATTGGACAAAAAAGCTCCACAAGTAGTAGCCTAGAATACTGTCTAACACTTGATAGCTGTTCTGTCAAGTCCTCGTCGTCAGTGAGGAACCTGGGTGTGCTCTTTGATACCAATCTTTCGTTTGAAAGCCACGTTTCTAGCATCTGTAAAACTGCTTTCTACCATCTTAAAAATATATCTAAATTACGGCACATGCTCTCAATGCAAAATGCTGAACAGTTAGTTCATGCGTTCATGACCTCAAGGCTAGATTATTGTAATGCTCTACTGGGTGGTTGCCCTGCTCGCTTAATAAATAAACTCCAGCTGGTCCAAAACGCAGCAGCTCGAGTTCTTACTAGAACCAGGAAGTATGACCATATTAGCCCAGTTCTGTCAACACTGCACTGGCTGCCTATTAAACATCGCATACATTTTAAAATCTTACTTATTACTTACAAAGCACTAAACGGTTTAGCTCCGAGCTCTTAACATATTATACTCCATCACGTCTACTGCGGTCTCAAAATTCTGGCCAGTTGATAATACCTAGAATATCCAAATGAACTGCAGGCGGTCGATCCTTTTTCTATTTAGCTCAGAAACTCTGGAACAGTCTTCCTAACATTGTTCGGGAAGCAGACACACTCTGTCAGTTTAAATCTAGACTAAAAACACATCTCTTTACTGTGGCATACACATAAAACACTTTTTCAATGAAATGATTGTTAGGCTGCATTAACTAGGTCAGCCGGAACCGGGAACACTTCCCATAACACCTGATGTACTCGTTACATCATCAGAAGAATGGCATCTACGCTAATGATAGTCTCTCTGTTTTATCCCGAGGTTTACTGCAGTCAGCCGGATCCGGGCCGTATCCAGTTAAGATGGTGGACCTGCGCCCAGAGAAGACCAACACAGGACCCTGAAGTGTCTGCAGAGACCGTGATTAGACTCCCCCTGCAACTGCCTCATCGACACGGCATCTCAATAAACCCGTCTCCGGCGTGTTGACTCAGATTGTTCGAATATTACAATTAAATAATACTTAAATCGATATGTCATCCTCAATAAACCCGTCTCCGGCGTGTTGACTCAGATTGTTCGAATATTACAATTAAATAATACTTAAATCGATATGTCATCCTCAATAAACCCGTCCCCAGCGTGTTGCCTCCGATCATTCGAATATTGCACTTTAATAATTATTTAATCAACATCATCCTCAATAAACCCGTCTCCAGCATGTTGCCCCCGGTCCCTCGAATATTCCGATCTATTATGACCTCTGAGCTGTAAAGCTGCCAGAATAATAATAATAATAATACGCTGTTTGTTAATTGGCCAGAGGAGAACTGGCACCCCGACTGAGCCTGGTTTCTCCCAAGGTTTATTTTTCTCCATTAGGTCACCTAATGGGGTTTTGGTTTCCTTGCCACTGTTGCCTCTGGCTTGGCGTGCTCAGTTGGGGACACTCAATTTTTCAACTAGACATTGAAATAATCTAATTAATAAATTAAATTAACCATTTAAACTAAATTACTGATCGAATTATTGATCTAAAGTCCACACTGTCACTGTATAATGAACTGACGACATCAGCGTTTTTTCCAGAATGGCTATACAGCTGAATAAAATTATGCTGCATTATTTTCCTGTTTAACACTGTAAAGCTGCTTTGAAACAATCTACATTGTTAAAAGCGCTATATAAATAAAGTTGACTTGACTTGACTTGACTTGACTTGACTTTACTGCTACAAACTGATAACGGTCAAACCATGCCAATGCAATTCCACTAACTTTTCATTCAAAATTATGTTGTGAGTCTATTGAGTCTATTCAAAAGAATGTTGTGGTCGATAGTATTGAATGCAGCGCTAAGTTCGAGCAACACTAATAGAGAGATACAGCCACGATCGGATGATAAGAGTAAATCATTTGTAACTCAGATGAGAGCAGTCTCAGTACTATGATACGGTCTAAATCCAGATACCATTTCTTTCTAAAAAGGAGTGTAGTTGTGAGGACACTGCCTTTTCAAGTATTTTCTTCAAAGAGAGTCGAGAAATAAGCCAATCTAGCAGTTTTTATGGCTTTTCTGTCTGCGATCATGCTCTCTTTCCACAAAATCCGAAAAACTTCCAGTTCCCTTTCAGTCGGTCACGTTCGACGTATGTCGGAAATGACCTACGAATTGGGATCTGTTTTCAGAGACCAATCTACTTCGAGTGTATAGAAACAAGCCAATGAACATTGGCATGCGGTTCACGCATTCCACGTGCCGTCCCGCGTTGCGGGTATAAATACTGAAGTGGAAGTATCGCATATCACTTTCAACTTCGGAGCCGAGCATTACTATTTGTATGTTCCTACGAAGAGTGTTTTTGTTAACGAGTCAGAGAGGTTTCTTACCTGCTTTCCGGTGTCCAGTGTCAGTGTTACGGTGCCTTGCAATGGTGGTCGCTTGGAAGAAGAAAAACAAACAGCTGTTATCACAGCTTGCTGGGCGTTTTCCTTTGAGTGCTCATAGCGGGCTTGCACCTTTGAACTGCTGTGAGCCGCGGCCATTTCCCCTGTGTGCCTCGGCATTGATCCGAGTGGTTTTCCTCTACTAAAAGAGCAACACGGTTTGACACTGCGTCTTTCCCAAGATTTCATTCAAACCGTGTGTTTCTGGATGCCGTCGGTATCTATCTCCAGTTTACGGGCACGATCGCTGTCCATCGCAGTTTTAAGGTCTAGGCTCCAATACCTCAGGGCAGGTGGAGTCCCGTGGGTTCTCGTCCGGTCTAACGGGCAGAGCCTACACAGCCTGCGGGGAAGCTGCGTCATCTTTGCATGCCATGGCGCTCCTACAGGTCTACCAGACCAAGGCGCTCAAGGAACTGCACGAGGGTAGTTGCGACCCAGGGGTTATGCAGAAACTGCGTACCGCGATGGACCTCGCCCTCCGGGCAACGAAAGTCACCGCACGCACCCTGGGTCTGGCGATGTCCACACTTGTGAACCTGGCGGATATGCGTGAGGCCGACAAAGTGCGGTTCCTCAATGCCCCTGTCTGCCAGGCCGGCCTCTTCGGCGACACCATCAAGAACTTCGACCAGCAGTTCTCGGTGGCCCAGGAGCAGACAGAGGCCATCAAGAACCGGTGCCCCGGTGACCCGCTGCTGCCTCCACCCAGTCGCCGGCCGCAGCACCTCCGCCTGCTCGTCGCAGAGGGCGTCCCCCCATGGCCGCCTCCAGCCCTGCTAAACCCAAGCAGCAGCCTCCACAATCGGGGAAGCAGGGCGCCGGTCGTAAGGGAGCCCCCCAACCCGTGTCGGGCCCGCAAAGTCTGCAGGCATGCGCAAGGGCAAGCGCAAGGGCAAGTGGCCCTGACACAGGGAGCCCAGGGAGAAGAGGAGCTGCTCCAGGGGAGGTGGTATCCGCACCCCTCCTCCCCCCGGAGGATGACCGGGGGGAGAATGTCTACAAGAAAGATGGTACCGTGATCAGCATCCTGTCGCTGGCCCTCCGGGGTCCAGCAGTACCCACATTCTCAATAAAAGAGCAGTTTCCTCCCTCCCTGAGCCCCGAGAGGGACAGGTTGGCGGTGTGCGACGCCCCCGGGCCTTGCCACTCCTTTCCTCCCCTCTCACCCCTCGCCAGGGGGCAGCAGTGTGGGCACTGAGGACGCCCCGGGCCTTCTCCCCCACACTCTGCCCCACCTGGAATACTCAGGCAACACTCCGGGCCGCCTCCGGGAGTACTCCACTTCGCTGCCTCACCCCGGGTACATCTGTGGTGCCGTTGGTCCTGCTTGTTCGGTCTCTGGGGGCCTGGCTAGGTCTCCCCAGGCCGTCACGCTGGCTCATCCGTACCATCAGACTTGGCTATGCGATTCAATTCGCACGCCGACCTCCCAAGTACAAGGGTATCCTCTTCACCTCTGTGTGGAGCAGCAATGCCCATGTCTTGCGGTCCGAGATCGATGTCCTGCTGGCGAAGGGCGCTATCGAGCTGGTTCCTCCTGCCGATATGAGGTCGGGGTTCTACAGCCCCTACTTCATTGTACCCAAGAAAGGGGGTGGGTTAAGGCCAATCTTGGACCTGCGCATTCTGAATCGGGCCCTGCACAAGCTCCCGTTCAAAATGTTAACGCAGAAACGCATTTTCCAATGCATCCGTCCCCGAGATTGGTTCGCAGCGATCGACCTGAAGGACGCTTACTTTCATGTCTCTATCCTTCCTCAACACAGACCGTTCCTACGCTTTGCGTTCGAGGGTAGGGCATATCAGTACAAAGTCTTGCCCTTCGGGCTGTCCCTGTCACCTCGCGTCTTCACGAAAGTCGTCGAGGCAGCCATTGTTCCGCTCAGAGAACGCGGCGTTCGAATACTCAACTATCTCGACGATTGGCTCATACTCGCCCAGTCTCGGGAGCAGTTGAGCGAACACAGGGACATGGTGCTCAGTCACCTCAGCCTGTTGGGACTTCGGGTCGACCGAGAGAAGAGCAAACTCTGTCCCACACAGAGGATCTCTTATCTCGGTTTGGAGCTGGATTCGGTCAGCCAGACTGCGCGCCTCACGGAAGAGCGGGTCCGGTCGGTGTTGAACTGCTTGAATACGTTCAAAGGCAGGACAGCGGTCCCACTGAAATTATTTCAGAGGCTCCTGGGGCATATGGCATCTGCAGCCGCGGTAACGCCGCTCGGATTGCTTCATATGAAACCGCTTCAACGCTGGTTGCACGACCGTGTCCAGAGATGGGCGTGGCAGCGCGGTCAGTACCGGGTCTCAGTTACTCCTTACTGTTGCCAAACCTTCAACCCGTGGTTAGACCCCTCGTTTCTCCGGGCCGGAGTGTCCTTAGAACAGATGTCCAGGCATGCTGTGGTCTTCAGAAGTCAGAAGTTTGTGAGGTCACTTCATGCCATTCACATCTCAGGATGCGCTGAACCAGACAGCCGACGAGCTCTCTCGCCAGTCGACACCTCCGGGTGAATGGCGACTCCACCCCCGGAGTGTCCAGCTGATATGGGACCACTTCGGAGTTGCACAGGTAGACCTGTTCGCTTCTCCGGAGTCAACCCATTGCCAGTGGTACTATTCCCTGACCGGGGGTACCTTAGGCACAGATGCACTGGCGCACAGCTGGCCCCGGGACCTACGCAAATATGCGTTTCCCCCAGTGAGCCTTCTCACACAGACTCTGTGCAAGGTCAGGGAGGACGAGGAGCAGGTCTTGTTAGTTGCGCCCAACTGGCCCAACCGGACCTGATTCCCCGAACTCACACTCCTCGCGACAGCCCCTCCCTGGTTGATCCCCCTGAGGAAGGACCTGCTTTCTCAGGGGCGGGGCACTCTATGGCACCCGCGTCCAGACCTCTGGAATCTCCATGTCTGGTCCCTGGACGGGACACGGAGGTTCTACGAGGCGCCTCTACTCTCTGAAGTGGAACCTGTTCGTTGAGTGGTGTTCTTCCCGCCGGGAAGACCCCCGGAAGTGTTCGATTAACGTTGTGCTATCCTTCCTGCAGGATGGGCTGGAGCGAAGGCTGTCTCCCTCCACCCTCAAAGTGTACGTCGCGGCAATAGCGGCGTATCACGATGCAGTAGATGGTAAATCCTTACGTGAGCACGACTTAATCGTCAGGTTCCTCAGAGGTGCGAGGAGACTGAATCCTCCTCGTTCAACCTCCTTACCCTCTTGGGATTTAGCCCTGGTGCTTAGAGCACTCCAGGGTCCTCCATTTGAGCCTTTGCAGTCTGTTGAGCTAAAAATCCTGTCCATGAAGACAATTCTCCTGACGGTATTGGCCTCAATCAAGAGAGTAGGGGGCCTGCATGCACTTTCGGTCGACAAATCGTGCCTAGAATTCGGGCCGGCCAACTCTCACGTTGTCCTGAGACCCCGGCCTGGATACGTGCCCAAGGGTCCTAACACTCCCTTTCGGGACCAGATGGTGAACCTGCAAGCGCTGCCTTCGGAGGAGGCAGACCCAGCCCTAGCTTTGTTATGTCCCGTCCGCGCTCTTCACGCTTACGTTGACTGGACTCAGAGCTTCAGAACCTCACAGCAGCTCTTCATCTGTTATGGAGGCCAGCAGAAGGGAAAGGCTGTCTCTAAGCAGAGGTTGGCCCACTGGATAGTGGATGCCATCGTCTTGGCTTACCAGTCCCAAGACGTACCTTGCCCGTTCGGGGTGCGAGCGCACTCTACAAGGAGTGTAGCTTCGTCCTAGGCGCTGGCTCAAGGCGCCTCGCTGACAGATATATGTAGAGCTGCGGGCTGCTAACACCTAACACACCTAACACGTTCGCTAGATTCTATAGCCTCCGTGTAGAGCCGGTATCTTCCCGCATCCTCGCTCCCAGTGGCCAGTGGCCAGTAGCGCTAAGTGCCCGTTCTAGTGTCGGCTTGCAACTTCACTTCCGCCCTTCTGGGCCAGATACGTGCGTCTATTCGCTCCAGTTGAGTTCCCCGGAAACAGCTAACCCTTTCAGTTCCTCCATCACCCTTCAGTGCCAGACGTTGCGGCCGTCTGACGCCAGGCCTGCACCCGTATGCTTGTGGAACGTGTGTGTAGGCTGGGTTCCATATGTTGCTGTCCCCTAACGGCTACCCCATATGTGTATTTTCCATGCTACCAGCTACCCTACTCGGCTAGCCCCGTGTCTTTCCCTTGACAGAGCCCGCTCTGTCGTCTCTGGGCGTGTTCTTTCCCCCCTGGGACCAGGTTGATTCCACCCCAGAGACTTCCATATGTTGCACTACCCTGATAGGTTAGTCCTTATGCGTATTTCCACCTCTCCTTCCATCAAAGGACGTTTTGTTTTCTTCCAGCTGCGCTCCATTTTTCTGGCTGCTTAAAAAGTAATACACAAAAATCTGAAAGAAGTCAATGTTTTATTTTGTCAGAATAAAATGTGTGTTTATTTTAAGTTATATCTTAAAATCAAAATACAACAACCATTCTTTTTTGTTTTTCGTGCCATGGTTAAAAGGGAATTGAGGCAAAAGTACACCAACCAAATCAGACCAGCGTCGCTGCTGACCTTCATTGATTTAAAAGACACAAATCGCAGCAGATTGACTTCATTTAAACGTCACATCTTTTTCCATTTAATTTTATTTAAATTTAGAGTGTGGACGTGAATTTATTCATTCATATTGAGAACTAGTTATTTATTAGGGCCCAAGCACCAAAGGTGCATAGGCACCTATTGAAACCGTTAGCATTCCTATTATTATTCGTCTTCTTCCGCCATGGGAGTCTATATCGATTGCACACTATGACGTCATTTTCCGTCATGAAAATTTTCCAGGCATTTTTAATTATCCCAAAAACCTACTTTTCCAAACTCCTCCTAGGCCGTTGCTCTGATTTTCACGAAAATGATACCAGATCATCTTCAGACCATGCTGACAAAAATTTATGAAATTCAAGTTGATCCATATAACTGTTCGCAAACAACACGCAAACAAATTTTATGTATCGGTTATGAAAATACACTTAAGGCTATATCCCTGCAACGCTTTATCGTATTCAAACCAAACTTGGTACGTCATCACATGACCTGAGGCAACATATAGCGTTTCGGCGCAGCACCACCTACTGTTCCGGAGATATGAAAAATGGCTATTTTTGCTTACAACTTCTCAACCGTTTGTCAAAAAATCTCGTTAGAATCAGGATGTTATGCCGAGTCGACTGATATCCAATTTTACCATATCGGTCATTTTAGCTGTCGAACAAAAATGGTGGGATTTTGCCTCTTGGTGGCGTTATAATCAGGGCTCTGAACCGGTTCAAGGAACGAAAACGAAAACCGGAAACGAGCGAAATTTTAAGAGGAACAAAAACGAAAACAAAATCAAAATCAATTTGAATCGTTCTGAACAGAATCGTTAATTTGAAATGACCATTAACCGGTTAATAACGTTATTTTATCGTTCTCTTTAATATTTTTATTTGGCAGTGACCAATCATGAATAGAGTAGCTACAGCATGTGACGTTGACGGATCACGCGTGAGTGAAATGCCCGCGCACCATCATCTATGAATCTACCGTCAGTGCAGACTCAGAGCGCGCATTTTCATGCCTCAAGTACATTTCTTTCCCCGCTGGGGTCTACAATGAAAGCGCAGGTATTGGAGGACATTCTTTTCGTACGTTTAAATAAGCAGTACGGACTTTAAGCTCAAATAGTCGGATTTAGGCTAGTTTGTGGATTTCGTGTAAGCCTATCCAAGTAGGTTACTAGCATCTATCAAACAATTTTCCTATAGTCTTTCAGATTGCCAATACAGGTCAATGTTTTCTATATAGACGGCTGATGCTTCGTATTAAATGGTATATTGCATTAAATGATCAAGCTTTATTAGCTGACTGAATTTGATTATGTGATGCAAGGACGTGTTGCGCAGTGTTTGCTTTGAAATTACCAGTTGACGGTGCATTAATGGTTATCCAGTTTATTTATTCTTTATTTATACATTTTTTAAAACAAGTCGTGTTGAAAAAAAGTTATGTAACGTTACAAAGAATGTTATCACTCTTCTGAAAAGAATTAGGCATAAGAGGCCACTTTCGATTGTCTAACGCTCCAAAACAGGTCCGCTTTTTTATGCTTTGTAATTAATGCATGTATTTCTGTTGTGGTTTTAAAAATGTTATGAAATAAATATTCAAGTTTAATCACCATGCGTTATATTATTATTGAGTGAAAATAAGTCTATTATACATATTTGTTTAAAGTATAGGCTAAATTAAAATAACGTTATTAACCGGTATTTTTTCAAATCAAACCGTTTTCGGAACAGTAATTTTTAATGAGGAACGCAAAAACGGAAACGCTATAATATCGATTCTGCTCGGAGTGAACCGATTGATATTTTTTTCCGTTTTTAAGCCCTGGTTATAATAGAACAAAACATGAAATTCCCAGTACACTACAATGCAGTATTATGCTAATGCTATACTTTACGAATGCATTGAGTTTGTCATTACAAAACTTGTTATGTGTCATCAGCACCATGTCTTTAAGGTACTTAAAAGGTTTCGAGACAGCGCCACCATGTGGTCCATACTTATAATGAAATGGCCTCTTGAGGCTGTATCTCTGCAATGACATATTGACACTATATTGACACCCTGCTTTGGCATGTTGACACCAAACTTTGCATGTGTCATTGTTCCCTTATTCTGACCACACCACATCAATTTCGTAACTGTGCCACCTATTGGTCAAAAGTGATAAACCATTAAATAATTATAATTGGCTGTATTGAAAATTGTACAGCTCTTTTACCTAAAATGATCTTAATAGGTCATTAATGGCTCCTTTTTGCAGTTGATGTTGGCATGTCTTATTGTCTTCTTCTTGCTTTTCGCTTCTTTTTCGCTGTAGGAAAAGACCGTGTTCAAATCGAAAACAATGTAAAATCAGCGCAGTGGAATAAAAACAAAAATACCAAAAAAAAAAGCATCTGGCACTGGGGGCCACTGCTCGGAAGTGGAGAATGAACTCTGCTTATACTACAGAAAACAAATAGAGAAAACTGGAAGAGGGCCAAATACCTCTTCACAACAGTGCATTATTGCAGTGACTGTTGGTAACTCCTGTTGCTGACGGGTCAGTCTGTGTGTGTGTGTGTGTGTGTGTGTGTGTGTGTGTGTGTGTGTGTGTGTGTGTGTGTGTGTGTGTGTGTGTGTCCAGCC
Source organism: Gobio gobio (assembly GCF_949357685.1). Lineage (NCBI taxonomy): Eukaryota > Metazoa > Chordata > Actinopteri > Cypriniformes > Gobionidae > Gobio > Gobio gobio. The sequence goes on from NC_137103.1 coordinate 2,681,936, forward strand.
CTCTGAGGAGCTTTATATAAGACAGAAACCTCTCAGACAAACATCTCTCAGACTTGATCGAGGAGAAGCTGCTCTTCTGACTCTGGCTACAGTCACACAGGTAAGTGTGTTTATAATACAGAAAAAGTTGTCAAGATTATTATGTATTACAGAGTTATTTAATATGCTAACTAGTAATTAATCAAATAGATTATAAATTAAATATTTAACAAGAAGATATTGAATATAAAATACAGGGCTAAGGAGTAACCTTGACTAATTGCAGTGTTAATTATTGGATAACAAACCGTACTTGTATGTTTGTGAATCATGTCAGAAAGCTTCTATAAAGTTTCTTAGAAGACTATAAGATATGATAGCTTTTGTGGTTCGCTTCAGTTAATTATTGAGCAGACTCCAATCAGACTGATTATATTGCTCATATAAGCCTCTACGTGTATATGTGTAAAACACATCAGAATGTTTCTATAGAAAGTTCCGTAGAAAGCTATTTAAGAAATTATTTCCATTATTTATCATTAGAATATGAAAAGCTATCTGTTATTTGTATTGGTGGTCACATCTATTGATGGCAGTAATTTCAGGAGTCATTGGCGTGAGGTCGTTCTATAGTGCTATAGGCTGTTGGTCTGCTAGATAGAAAGGCATGTACAGTGACCGTAAGGACATTTAAACTGCTGACCGCTCTCCAAACTCAGGAGAAGAGATCAGTCAGTGACAGGCACCAGTACAGTTTTATCTGATAAACCATTGTCTGATGAGGTAGGTTACAGTACAAATATACAGTACGTCTGAAAATAGGCTTTCCTATTCATTGAACATTATCATTTACATAATCTGAATTATTTAATACTTGAAGGCTGATTGTAACAGCAGCTGAAGTGAAAATATTCTGCGCATTCTTTTCAGTCACACTCGTCGGCCCCACCCACTCGCTGTGCTCCACCTCAATCCCGCCCATTCGCTGTGCTCCGCCTCAGTCCACTCGCTGTGCTCCGCCTCAGTCCCACCCTCTCGCTGTGCTCCACCTCAGTCCCGTCCACTCGCTGTGCTCCGCCTCAGTCCCACCCACTCGCTGTGCTCCCCCTCAGTCCCACCCTCTCGCTGTGCTCCACCTCAGTCCCACCCACTCGCTGTGCTCCGCCTCAGTCCCGCCCACTCGCTGTGCTCCCCCTCAGTCCCGTCCACTCGCTGTGCTCCACCTCAGTCCCACCCACTCGCTGTGCTCCGCCTCAGTCCCACCCACTCGCTGTGCTCCACCTCAGTTCCGCCCACTCGCTGTGCTCCACCTCAGTTCCGCCCACTCGCTGTGCTCCACCTCAGTTCCGCCCACTCGCTGTGCTCCACCTCAGTCCCACCCACTCGCTGTGCTCCACCTCAGTCCCGTCCACTCGCTGTGCTCCCCCTCAGTCCCACCCTCTCGCTGTGCTCCACCTCAGTCCCGTCCACTCGCTGTGCTCCGCCTCAGTCCCACCCTCTCGCTGTGCTCCCCCTCAGTCCCGTCCACTCGCTGTGCTCCACCTCAGTCCCACCCACTCGCTGTGCTCCACCTCAGTCCCACCCACTCGCTGTGCTCCCCCTCAGTCCCGTCCACTCGCTGTGCTCCACCTCAGTCCCACCCACTCGCTGTGCTCCACCTCAGTTCCGCCCACTCGCTGTGCTCCACCTCAGTCCCACCCACTCGCTGTGCTCCACCTCAGTCCCGTCCACTCGCTGTGCTCCCCCTCAGTCCCACCCTCTCGCTGTGCTCCACCTCAGTCCCACCCTCTCGCTGTGCTCCACCTCAGTCCCGTCCACTCGCTGTGCTCCGCCTCAGTCCCACCCTCTCGCTGTGCTCCACCTCAGTCCCGCCCACTCGCTGTGCTCCACCTCAGTCCCACCCTCTCGCTGTGCTCCACCTCAGTCCCACCCACTCGCTGTGCTCCACCTCAGTCCCGTCCACTCGCTGTGCTCCCCCTCAGTCCCACCCTCTCGCTGTGCTCCACCTCAGTCCCACCCACTCGCTGTGCTCCACCTCAGTCCCGCCCACTCGCTGTGCTCCACCTCAGTCCCACCCTCTCACTGTGCTCCACCTCAGTCCCGCCCACTCGCTGTGCTCCACCTCAGTCCCACCCTCTCGCTGTGCTCCACCTCAGTCCCACCCTCTCGCTGTGCTCCACCTCAGTCCCGCCCACTCGCTGTGCTCCACCTCAGTCCCACCCTCTCGCTGTGCTCCGCCTCAGTCCCACCCACTCGCTGTGCTCCGCCTCAGTCCCGCCCACTCGCTGTGCTCCACCTCAGTCCCACCCTCTAGCTGTGCTCCGCCTCAGTCCCGCCCACTCGCTGTGCTCCACCTCAGTCCCACCCTCTCGCTGTGCTCCCCCTCAGTCCCGTCCACTCGCTGTGCTCCACCTCAGTCCCACCCACTCGCTGTGCTCCACCTCAGTCCCACCCACTCGCTGTGCTCCCCCTCAGTCCCGTCCACTCGCTGTGCTCCACCTCAGTCCCACCCACTCGCTGTGCTCCACCTCAGTTCCGCCCACTCGCTGTGCTCCACCTCAGTCCCACCCACTCGCTGTGCTCCACCTCAGTCCCGTCCACTCGCTGTGCTCCACCTCAGTCCCGTCCACTCGCTGTGCTCCCCCTCAGTCCCACCCTCTCGCTGTGCTCCACCTCAGTCCCACCCTCTCGCTGTGCTCCACCTCAGTCCCGTCCACTCGCTGTGCTCCGCCTCAGTCCCACCCTCTCGCTGTGCTCCACCTCAGTCCCGCCCACTCGCTGTGCTCCACCTCAGTCCCACCCTCTCGCTGTGCTCCACCTCAGTCCCACCCACTCGCTGTGCTCCACCTCAGTCCCGTCCACTCGCTGTGCTCCCCCTCAGTCCCACCCTCTCGCTGTGCTCCACCTCAGTCCCACCCACTCGCTGTGCTCCACCTCAGTCCCGCCCACTCGCTGTGCTCCACCTCAGTCCCACCCTCTCGCTGTGCTCCACCTCAGTCCCGCCCACTCGCTGTGCTCCACCTCAGTCCCACCCTCTCGCTGTGCTCCACCTCAGTCCCACCCTCTCGCTGTGCTCCACCTCAGTCCCGCCCACTCGCTGTGCTCCACCTCAGTCCCACCCTCTCGCTGTGCTCCGCCTCAGTCCCACCCACTCGCTGTGCTCCGCCTCAGTCCCGCCCACTCGCTGTGCTCCACCTCAGTCCCACCCTCTCGCTGTGCTCCGCCTCAGTCCCGCCCACTCGCTGTGCTCCACCTCAGTCCCTCCCACTCGCTGTGCTCCACCTCAGTCCCTCCCACTCGCTGTGCTCCACCTCAGTCCCACCCACTCGCTGTGCTCCACCTCAGTCCCACCCTCTCGCTGTGCTCCACCTCAGTCCCGCCCACTCGCTGTGCTCCACCTCAGTCCCGTCCACTCACTGTGCTCCACCTCAGTCCCACCCACTCGCTGTGCTCCACCTCAGTCCCACCCACTCGCTGTGCTCCGCCTCAGTCCCACCCACTCGCTGTGCTCCGCCTCAGTCCCGCCCACTTGCTGTGCTCCACCTCAGTCCCACCCTCTCGCTGTGCTCCGCCTCAGTCCCGCCCACTCGCTGTGCTCCACCTCAGTCCCTCCCACTCGCTGTGCTCCACCTCAGTCCCACCCTCTCGCTGTGCTCCACCTCAGTCCCACCCACTCGCTGTGCTCCACCTCAGTCCCACCCTCTCGCTGTGCTCCACCTCAGTCCCGCCCACTCGCTGTGCTCCACCTCAGTCCCTCCCACTCGCTGTGCTCCACCTCAGTCCCTCCCACTCGCTGTGCTCCACCTCAGTCCCACCCTCTCGCTGTGCTCCACCTCAGTCCCACCCACTCGCTGTGCTCCACCTCAGTCCCACCCTCTCGCTGTGCTCCACCTCAGTCCCGCCCACTCGCTGTGCTCCACCTCAGTCCCGTCCACTCACTGTGCTCCACCTCAGTCCCACCCACTCGCTGTGCTCCACCTCAGTCCCTCCCACTCGCTGTGCTCCACCTCAGTCCCACCCACTCGCTGTGCTCCACCTCAGTCCCACCCTCTCGCTGTGCTCCACCTCAGTCCCGCCCACTCGCTGTGCTCCACCTCAGTCCCGTCCACTCACTGTGCTCCACCTCAGTCCCACCCACTCGCTGTGCTCCACCTCAGTCCCTCCCACTCGCTGTGCTCCACCTCAGTCCCACCCTCTCGCTGTGCTCCACCTCAGTCCCGCCCACTCGCTGTGCTCCACCTCAGTCCCGTCCACTCACTGTGCTCCACCTCAGTCCCACCCACTCGCTGTGCTCCACCTCAGTCCCACCCACTCGCTGTGCTCCACCTCAGTCCCACCCACTCGCTGTGCTCCACCTCAGTCCCGTCCACTCGCTGTGCTCCACCTCAGTCCCACCCTCTCGCAGTGCTCCACCTCAGTCCCGCCCACTCGCTGTGCTCCACCTCCTTCACTTTTTTTCTGTGGAATCCTCGACTCGCACTCAGTATATGACCAGGACGTCAAACAGAGAGAACGCAGTAAAGAGGGAGACAGTTAATATTCAGCGAAAAAACATTCATTTAGCTGAAATATCTGCTGTTGGACACTACATTTTAGTTTCAACATGTACACTACCAGTCAAAAGTTTGGAAACTGTACTATTTTGATTGTTTTTAAAGAAGCCTCTTCTGCTCACAAAGGCTGCATTTATGTTATTTTAAAAAAAAAATCTGTAATATTGTGCAATATTATTGTTTTCTATTTGAATATATTTTTAAAATGTAATTTATTCCTGTGATCAAAGCTGAATTTATCATCATTACTCCAGTCTTTGGTGTCACATGATCATTCAGAAATCATTCTCATATGATGATTTGCTGCTCAAGAAACATTTATGATTATTATTAATGTTGAAAACAGTTGTGCAAAGAAATTCTTTGATGAAGAAAGTTCAAAAGAACAGTATTTATCTGAAATATAATGCTTTTGTAACATTGTACTACCGTTTAAAAGTTTTGGGTCGGTAAGAACTTTTTTTGGGGGGGAAAGCCTAAATTAATACATTTATTCAGCATGGATGCATTAAATTGATCAAGTGATAATATAGACATTTATAATGTTGCAAAAGCTTTATATTTCAGATCTTTTGAACTTTCTATTCATTAAATAATCCTGAGAAATGTTTCCACAACTGTGTATGTTTTTATAGCACTCATCTGACATGTTTGTTTGAAGGGAAGGATGTGAAATAGTGTCTTCTGTCAATAAAATAAAATAAAAAAGTGGCTTTTTATCCGATTTATCGAAGAAATAATCGGCCAACTAATTGATTATCAAAATAATTGTTAGTTGCAGCCCTAATAATATTTATTCTTTTAAAATATTTTGAATTAATATGTATAATTTTAGTTTGTATTTTCTTGCTGTAGAGCTATAATTGTAAATGACTGTAGTACAACAACAACAACAACATTTATTTATAAAGCACATTTAAACACAACATGGATTGATCCAAAGTGCTGTACAGAGTACAAAGCAGACATATACAAAAATAATTACAGGTTTTCAAACGCTAAAGAATAAAAATACGATTTAAGAGTAGATTTAAAAATGTCCAATGAAGGAGCAGACCTCACATGATAGGGTAGACCATTCCAAAGCTTGGGCACAGCCACAGAAAAGGCCCGATCACCCTTTGATTTATAGCGACACCGAGACACAGTTAAAAGCAAGTGAGTAGAAGATCGAAGTGCCCTAGATCAAACAAATTTCAAACATTTCTGAACAATCCTCAAGTTCAAGAGGTGCATTGTGAAATAAAAAGTGTTTCTTCTGCTAGATGATTAAACACATTGAAACAAAAGCTCAGGATTATATCATCAGTTAGCGTTCATGTTTCCTCCCTCATATATAAAGCTGTTTTGGTAATCAGTGAGCTCAATCTATAGAAGGACTAGAATAACAGCATTAATTTGGTGTGGAGATTGAATGATTGTCTTATTCTGTGTTGCAGGTTCAGACACGATGACAGGCATTGTTCCCAAGAGCAAAGCAAAAGGCACTGACATCTGTGCAATGGACAACTGGAATTTTTATATAATCCGCTCTGATCTCGGCTGCTTTATGCATTCCACAAATTTAAATAAAGGTCACGAGTTGTCTATTTGGAGTCTGCACCCTTCCTGCCAAAATGGAGACCATTACCTTGGAGATTGGAATGGCTACTTCTACATCATCAAGGGCGATAAATTCCGCAGAGTCTCCAACCTGGAGAAAGACACCGATGCTGAAAATCACAACCTTCATCCCAACTGCCGGGGTGGAGACCACTACCTCGCAATCACTAACTATTTTTACATCATCTTCAAGGAAAGGCGCACTTATCGAAAAACAAAAAACTTGGAACACGACACTGAAGCTGTAGAATACACACTGCAACCCAACTTCAGAAACGGTCTCTATTACTTTGGCGTGCAAAAATACTTGTTCTTCGTCAAGCCAGCCTCAGAGTGGGGAGTTGAGTTCTACACCGGTACCAGCTTCAGCAAAGATGAGACCGTTGGGGTCTATTCTTTTCATCCTGATGTTCTTAACTTCCTTCCTGGTGGGCTGTCAATAACTAAAGGCCCAGCCTTTGCCAGATGGGAGAATATTAAAACCATAACTAATGACAGCAATACACCAGGGACATTTAAAAGGAGAGTCAATAAAAAGGTTGGATACCATAAGGAGAAGATGACCCAGATCACACACAACTGGAAGATAGCTGCGTCAGTCTCAGTTGAAACTGGAGCCCTTACATCATTAATTGCGAAGGTCCAGTTGTCCTTTTCTGCAGAATATGGAGGTTCACATGTCAACACTGAAAGTGAATGCTGGAGCGAAATGACCGAAGAGGAAGAAGAACTCTCATTTGAGCTGAAGCCAAACGAGTCTGTATATCTGTGGCAGTACAAACTGGGTCTTGGCAATGACCCAGTGTTGTTCTGCCGTGATTTAAAGATGTCTAGTGATCCAAAACCTCCGACTGAAGTCCCGTTGCCATCCGCTCAACCATGAAAACATATCAGGATGGTTTAACTTAATTATAACTTCTCAAGCAATAATTTAGATATACGCATGCATTGCTTAAAATGAGTGTGGAATTGTTTAATATAGATGAGATTTTTCAGTTAAAGTTGATTTAACTACAAATTACAACATTATTCATTATGGTATTATTGAAACTTGGTGTGTATGATTAAAAGTAACTGGCAGAATTCTACTTTAAATCTCACAAAATGTCTTCTTAAAATCTCACACATGTAACATAACTGCAAATCTTTCAATATGGTGGCTAAATCAGGCTTTGGGAAAGTGTTACAAGAATAAAATGAGTGCTTAGTCTATATTATTGTAGATGTAGTCATAGATGTAGTCATAGTGAGTGAAGTGTTTGATTCACAAGTCATAAAAAGTGCTGCATTCTGTACTCATGCATTTACTGTATACATGTAATCAAAAGCTTTTAGTTTTTCAAAATCTTTTCACGTTTTACTTTATAGAATATCATTTAGATTTTGCTTTTAATAAAGCTGAATACTGCTTTTAAAGTCTTGTGTTTTTGTTTCCTTAAATTTTTTTTTTTTTTTTTTTACAAATCTCCACTCCCAGATACACACACCCCATACACACATCTGATTGATGTGTGATGGTTTTAGAAATATGCAGAAGATGCTGGAAAACCAGAGTTGCAGGACCTGCAGGGATTTTTTCTGAAGAACGATGGGCAGTTTAACTGCTCAGGACAAACTAGGGACAGTTTTGTAAATTCAGTTATTTTGTCTTGTGGACTACATGTAAACAGTAAAGCAGTGTTCATTTCATAACAGTGTTGATTAATAATTTTCGTCCTAATTTTCGTCAACAACCTTTTTTCACTGACGAAAACGAGACGATAAATAAATAAAAACTAGTGTTGGATGACACTGATGAAAATCAATTGTCATTTGTCAACAAATAAAAACGAGACGAAAATGTTAGTGAGGGTCGATTGGGGATGAGAAGGGGTCAGAACTGATGTCCTGTGTCACAGATGCACACATTTGATCTGAACTGATCTAACCGCTGGAAAACACACGGCCTACAGGCTCACACACCCCCAATCCAGCTCCAGAGCGGCTCAATCAATAACACACACACACACACACACACACACACACACCCAATCCAGCTCCAGAGCGGCTCAATCAATGAATAGCGCACATTTATGCCAGGCAATTGTTTATGAACTAATGCTGATGAATAATGACAGTTTACTTTACGATGTTTATATAGTAATATGTTTTAGACGGTTGTAACAATGCATATTTGATCTCCCTCATCTGAACTTGAATGAGCTCCTGCAACTGCAACAGAGGCACAGACATTTCAAAATAAGAGTCCCGGTGTATTTCGAGCTTGTTTATAATTAAAAGTCACGCATTATATATTCGTTTTTGGTTACACAATAAACTGTATTTAATTTAATTCCCATTTAATTCATAGTCAGGAGGAAAGACCAGTATTTGACACATATTCAATAAAGTATCAGGGTTATAATAGTTCACTAAAACCATTAAAACAAATCTTCATTACGTGAAATTAAATAAATGTTAACTGAAATAAAAAATAAAAACAATAAACAAACTTATTTGAAGCTTTAGCTTAACCTGATATGGCCTACTAACTAAAACAGAAATACAGTTATAAAAACTATAGAGATGTTTTTAAAAAACAAACAGAAAGTGAACTGAGCTCTTTCGTGTATTTTTAATGTCAAAAACAAAATGATGTCAAAATGTCAGTTCAAGTGACAGTCAGTTATGTAAGGCTTAAATGCTTAATGTATTACAATTTAACTCAACTCATTAGATTTTAGGAGACTAAATCTACTGTAGATTTAGTCGACTAAAATCTTATGATATTTAGTCGAGTAAAACTAGACTAAAACTAAAAACAATTCAGGTGACTAAAATATGACAAAAACTAAATGGCATTTTAGTCAAAAGACTATGACTAAAACTAAATCAAAATGTCAAAATTAACACTGCAGTGAAGCAGAGGTGGAAAGAGTAATACAATATTCTACTCAAGTAAAAGTACTATTACTTCAATTAAATTTTACTTAAGTTCAAATAAAATTACCGTCTAAAAATCTACTCAAGTAAAAGTAAAAAGTAGTTCATTTAAAATGTATTCAGAGTTAAAGTTACTGAGTTACTTTTTTTAACAGCGGGGTGGGGAACTCTCCTGTGTAGGGTTGTGATAGAATGAGATTGTCACAATATGATAACCATCTCAGAAAACATCAGTTTCACAGCATCACGGTATTAAACAATTATTTAAGTAGTGATTAAGCTATACCACCTGTCAACATTTTTGATTGATGGTGACCCTTGACCTTTGTCTTTGAAGTTTTTGACCTCTGACCCTGAGCATCATCGAGAGTCTTATCAACTACAGTAAAGATGCGCTGGAATCGCTGTTCTCGGCCGGACTGTTTTACAAGGACACCGCCGGGGAGATGGACATTGCCGACCCCACGGGTCGTAACACCGGACTGGGGAAGAGAGCTGCGTACACAAACGGCAGCAAAACAGTGGCAAAACATCTTCTTTCAAGAAAAATTTATGCTAAATGGGGTTGACATTAAAATACGAATGATCAGAGGTAAAGACAAATTCTGTCTGATGAGAACCGGTGATGTTGCTTACAAATTAAAAATCGAGTCAGCATCGCTGTTTGTCAAAAAAGTGAGCGTATCACGTGCTAACGTGCACCATTAATTTGATCGTTTACTCTGTTTTTGACAGTATCATCGAAGTGTCTAACCAACGACAGGTTCTGGTAGATTACTATTTTGAAATGAATACGTTACAACTTCCAGCCATCATCGATAAAATTAAGTGTAACGCGTATTTTATCGGAGTTCTGCCGTGGGATCAACTGCCCGAAAGCCTATAAAGACCTACCCATCAATGACGATAATTCCTTAAGCTGCATGAGGACGTGCACGGGTTGACGCGCTATTTTTAGCACGAGTGTAATGTTTGTTAATAGATTTAACGTAAAAAAACATCATTAATCTTGACAAACTATATATCATTCTAAAGGGCTAAACCTCAAGCATCGAGGACAGACCACTGTTTTTCAATGAAAAGCTTATAACGGCTGTATTTTTGCATCAATGTAAGCAATACACATCAAAGATTGTATAGAGAAAAAAAGAACACATACCAGTAGTTTCCTAATTACGAGCCACACATGCATCCACTGCTAAAAGTTCCAGAATGAATGGAAAGGTGAGGGTCCACTGAATAACATCCCATAGAGCATTTTTAATCCAACGAAACAATAATGGTGTAATATTGATGGTTAATCCTTTGTTTACATCACATTTCTGCGGAGCGAAGTATCATACTAGACTGTTATGCAATAAAATAATGCACCAAAAACAGTCTCCCGGTAGCATAAAGTGGTATGGGTTTATAGCTTAGAATGTTACGAACATAATAAATCCACTCGAACTCAAAAACATGCAAAGATAGCCGGGATCTAGTCCGAAATGTCCAACCATATCACTCGGTTTAGCTGATGTCATGATGTGCTTATCCATTGATATTGTCTGTTTATCTGGAGCCAATAAAAGCATTGAATCGTCATGACTGACAGAAAATGTAGCCAATGAGCACACGATTCCAACGAGACCTTGCATGTGTATATTGGTCACATGGGCGTGAATATTTATTCATTTGAATATGCCGCTCTGTCCCCACGAGATGCTGTGTCTTTGTGACGACACCTGTGTGACACCCACACCCCGTCGTTTGTCAGCTAAGAGCTAACGGGCTAGTAAACAGACGGTCTCTTTGTAGTAACTGTTTGCTAATCTTACTAACTGGACGGAATTTATTATCCAATGGATCGTCAAAAGAAGTTTTTTTCTGCTGAGGATGTTTTATTTTGAGCTCACTCGAAGCAGCAATGTGGAAAACATTGAGGTGAGGGTAGACAGCGATGACGGTGGAGCTGATCCAATAATATACCGGTGAGTCGATGTGTAGTTGTTTATGTATATTGAGAATGTGTGTGAGAATGTATTTATTTTATTGTTTCTATGTGCTATAAAAAAGGCAATATACCAGTATGCATTATACATATGCTGATATTTTGCATTTTTCCTAGCACACATGGGGAAAAATTATATATAATTTTTCCCCATGTGTGTGTAAATAAAACATATATATATATATATATATATATAACACATGTAATTGTTATATATATATATATATATATATATATATATATATATATATATATATATATATATATATATATATATTTATATATTGAGACTGTATTTATTTTATGTTTTTCTGTGTGCTAGAAAAATTGCAATATACCAGTATAGATTATACATATACTGATATTTAGCATTTTTTCTAGCACACACAGAAAAAAAAAAAATATATATATAATATATAAAATGCATTTTTTTCCCCTGTGCTACAAAAAACAAATTGACGAAAAAAGAAAAGTTCTGGACGGCCGACCATCTGTGTGATTGTTGAATTTATGTCTGGCCATCAATATGAATGCTCACTGTATCACCGGCCATTATATTGATTGTAGGACTGTGTGCGAATGTATGGGCCGCCGTCAATATGAATGCTCACTGTATAGCCGGCCGTTAGATTGATGCTTGGGCTGTGTGAGAATGTATAGGTGGCCATCAATATGAATGCTCACTGTATAGCCGGCCATTATATTGATTGTAGGACTGTGTGAGAATGTATGGGCCGCCGTCAATATGAATGCTCACTGTATAGCCGGCCGTTAGATTGATGCTTGGGCTGTGTGAGAATGTATAGGTGTCCATCAATATGAATGCTCACTGTATAGCCGGCCATTATATTGATTGTAGGACTGTGTGAGAATGTATGGGCCGCCGTCAATATGAATGCTCACTGTATAGCCGGCCGTTAGATTGATGCTTGGGCTGTGTGAGAATGTATAGGTGTCCATCAATATGAATGCTCACTGTATCACCGGCCATTATATTGATTGTAGGACTGTGTGCGAATGTATGGGCCGCCGTCAATATGAATGCTCACTGTATAGCCGGCCATTAGATTGATGCTTGGGCTGTGTGAGAATGTATAGGTGTCCATCAATATGAATGCTGTCTAACCGACTGCCCATCAGTTTCATTGTTCATGGGATGGCCTGTAATTAGAGTGAATGATGACAGTGTGATTGTTGATTGAATGGGCAAACTATACAGAAATATTACATGCAGTGCTAATTCTCATTCCTTTCCTTGCCATTCTACAGGCATCAGGTTGAGTCTTCAGATGAGCTATGGCATCCAAGCACCAGCCAACCAGCAGAAAAGAGAAGAACGCTTTCAGATTCTTCAAGATCTGCACTTGCTGTTGTAGACCTGAATCGGCCAGTAAAAGGACAGTAAATGTTTTTTTTTTACATTTGCAAATTGTGTGTGTTTTTATAGCTATATATAGAATTTAGCTATATAATATATATATTATATTGTTATTTATATTACTAGTTATATTTATAGTTATTATACTTATATTACTTTTTGAATTTTCAGTTGCAAAGAAGTTTAGCTCTTTTTTATTAATACTTCATTTTTATTATATTTTTATAAGTTCTGTTGTACAAATAAATCACTTATACAAAGTCTTATGGTTCTGCCTATTATTTTATAGTTGAAAAAGCATTCAAGCATCATATATGATGGCTAAAACAGCTTGCAGTACCCTTCATAACATTAGGTTATCAAGTCTCCTGTAGGTTTCTTGGCACCTGGACATATTCTTAGAAAAAAGCAATGCAGGAACCCCATTTTTCATGATATCTTCGTCAAATTTTAAATATAAACTGATGAGACTTGAGCCTTTCAATTCATTAACTAACTGGATTCCTCCAGGCTTATTTTCATATATTTTTACATCAAATAATAAAGTGTTCATTGTAGCACAAATCATCTTCAAGACACTTCAACTTCTATAACTGTTTGTCTTTCTAAGTTTTTTTCTACTTTAATGTTTGGGTAATAAACTCTAAAGTGTCTTCTTTTTAAAGATGTCTAAATTGTGCATGTAGTGCAAATTGTTCAGCAACTGCAATTGTTTTAGTTGGGAGATGTCATTTCTGGGGATGTGCCTCAAGCAGGCGGAGGGAGAAATGGAACAGACATAGTCTTGGAAAAAAGCTTGCAGGAACCACATTTTTCATTATATCTTCCTCAAACTTGAACTATAAACTGATAAGTCGTGTGGCTTTCAATCCATAACTGAACTGGATTCCTCCAGGTCTATTTTCATATATTTTTACATGAAATAATAAAACATTCTATGTAGTGCAAATAATTTTTGAGGGATTTCAACTATTATAATTTTTTATCTGTTTGAGAATTATCAACTCTGATTGCTTTTTAGTAGAGTCCCAAGTGTCTTCTTTCCAAAGATACCTTAATTGTGCCTGTAGCACACTGTTCTCAGGAGCTATAATTGTTTTAATTCAGGTAGCTCGTTTTCAGCTGTGAGCCCCAAAGTGGGGATGCAGCTTAACAGGAACCCGTTAACGTGCGACGTGCCGCCGACGTCACACTGGATTTTTTTTTTAAATTTAGTGAGTGACACTCAACAACTCAAATATAAAAGCTAAACATGCCACATACCTTTGGAAAGCTGAGGTTCTTGTGAATCGAATGATGTAAACCATTTCAAGATGCAGTGAACACAGCAGGCACAATCAGTGTCTTTGTCAGACCACCAAACTACGCTGACCGCCAACAAATTTTTACGAATTCAAATTAAAAGTGTCCCTGTTATCCAAACATCATCTGTCTCCATGAAAAAACGCTGTAATTCCACTCTTTAGGGTCCAGGCAATCCAAATTCAGTGAAATATTTAGTCCATAACACATTTATATAGCAATAAACAGCCACAGAATGTAGTAGTGCCATTTCCAAAAAGCGGAGAGTGCTGTCCAGTCTTCTGTCAGCACTATAGGTGTTTCTCAATGTCAAGGATCCTTCCTCTGCAGGACTAGTCCTTCCAAGTCATTTCCTTCAGAGGTTAGGCGAGGCTCCTCTTTAGGATTCGGAGAACACGTAAATGGAACAGGCTTGCAAGTGCGCGTCAGCCTCATTACGTCAGTGAAAAGGTCCGTTAGCCACCAATAACGTCATTTGTATAATATCAATACGGTTGTAATTTGTACTGGCATTTAAAAGTTAAACTTTACTTATATTTACTACGGTTATAACAAATGTTTGGTAACGTTACACTTGAAAGCATATTGCCCTGTTAACGCTCCAACTCCGCCAACGTCCGATATTTTGTATTTTTTGAACAAGATAGCAAAGCTGCGCGCATAGGATTGTGGGTGATTTGAGAACGCTAAGTGCGCAAAGTCTACTCGTAAGCATCCTTTCCTGTATATGGCATATTTTTCGAACGAAGGACTCAGACCTTGGTTGAAATTCCAAGGATCCTCGACATTGGAACAGCCCTTCGACGGACGTCGATGACGTAGCATCCTCGGAATTCTGGCTTCAGAGGATCCTTCCTTGACATTGAGAAATGCCTTATATGTGATGTGAAATGCTTCTCGAGTACAGGTAAACAATGAAGATCGGCGAAACTAAAATGGCCGCTTGACCTCTGCACTTTTGACTGACAACTCATTTCAACCAATTGGGGCAAGCTGTGAGGGCTTTGGAGACTCAGAGAGCCAGTAAGGCTGGAGTATCCAAGCTAAAGCCCGGCCACCTTCACTCTCTTTGATTAACAGTGTTTCAAACCAATTGCCTCAGAGACTGATTATGAGTGACTCTTCTTTTAGCCAATGAACTTCTGAAAAGATTAACACGGCGTTTTAGTGGGAGGGTCGACCTTTGTTCTTATTTTGGCTGCGCGTCATCACTGCGCGCGCGAGGCTGGGATGCGTGAGAGCGCATTCACAGAGGATACCCAGGGGTTTTCCGTGTTATAAGCTAAATATAACGCGGAAATGCACGGTTCTCACTCGAATAGACAATTGAGCAATGCTATCGGAGTAAGTTATCACTTGGAGGAGGAAATTTCTAAAGAAGAGTGAAGTTTTGAGCCATATTGACTCGTCAGAAGAGGATACATTGCCCGAGGTGGACTTCCATAACAACAAGGTAGTGTTTTATTATATTATAACTGCATGTTTTATTGTATTGTACTGCGTTTGGTGTGTTCTTTTCTGCTAACCTCTGGCGTGTGTGTATGGATACAGCAGGCTTTTGGAGCGCGCGTGTGTGTGCGTGTGTGTGTGTGTGTTGAGCGTGTGTTTGTGTTTGTTTGTGTGCTTTCGTGCGTACATGTCTGCGTGTTAGTGTTTTATTATATTATAACTGCATGTTTTATTGTATTGTACTGCGTTTGGTGTGTTGTTCTCGGCTAACCTCTGTCGTTTTTGTTTGGATACAGGCAGGCGTGTGTGTGTGTGTGTGTGTGTGTGTGTGTTTGTTTGTTTGTGTTCTTGCGTGCGTGCATGCATGTCTGCGTGTTAGTGTTTTTTAAATGTATTTATTTATTCTTTGTTTTTTTATGTCACAGATTATCATCTTTGAGACCGTGAGAGCATTTTGGACAGGAGGGGAGCACCTGCAGAGATGCCATACTCCCAGAGAGGCAGAGGAGGAGAGAGAGACATGTAAAGTGTGCTAATAGTTTGATATTAGATATTCTTATTATATGAGTGTGAGTTGTAATATTAAAGAGTTTTATAAATACTATAACACTTGTTTTGTCTTTATTTGCAAAAAGTTTAGTTTCATGAATTGCAAAAACACTATATACACTATAAAAAAAACACAATAATGTTCATGTCTCAGCAATTATTCACAAAATTATTTTAAATCTGGATAAGGAATAGAACAGCTCTAAGTGTAACCTTTCATTAGAGCCCAAACGTATGTCTGTACATAAAAGCATTCAAGAATAGCAGCATTGTATGTGTCAATGGTTACAAAGGGTCATTTGGAGTCTCCAAGTGGCTTTTTTTGGAAAGCGCCTAGACATGAACTTAGATAAGCATGTGCAAAACACTCATTTTCTAAAGGTATAGTTATCAAATAAGAAATTGGACTTGGTAAGGCTTCATGCTGTGATCCCATTGTGTTTTCCAGCTAATAGCTCCCAGCTACAGTCATATGCAGGCATCTTTTTACAACATTTTTTTTAGCGGAATTGCATATTTTCTTTTTTCAGTGTTTTAAAAGTTCTATTACTCAATACCAGTATGACTTGCAGTGATTCTGACTGTTTAGGAACAAACCTTAGATTGTCACCTTTTAAAAGAGACCAAAAATATGCATATACTCCAAATGGTTCAAGAACAGCATGCAATTTACTTTGGGTATGTTTTTTTAGGCGTTTTTGGGAAATTTTGCAGGCAGATTTAAAAAAAAATTCAGAACCTAGATAAAACTCCCCCTGCTGCTACTCTGATTTGCCTTTGTGTAGCTCACAGCATCTTCATTTACATGATAAAGCCTCCCCTAGAATTAAGGGGAGGGGGGGTCATGGGGGGACAACTGCCAAGCAAGGCCCACGTCAATTTCCGACAATTTACGGCAGTTTTCGGTGTTGCCTGCAAATTGCCGTGCACAGTCGTAAACCTGAAGTTTCACGGCAATCTACAGTGCCACATACTGACGAAAATCCCACTTTTCATGCAGTGCTTGTTTGCCCCGGCTACATTTCTGAGCGTTATTCCCTGTGTTTATTCCTATTTATTTCCTGTTTGTCTATTCTGGCCATGTATGGATTGACATTCTGACCATAACCTCTTGCTTCTTCCTCTTCCTCGTCCAAATCAGCCAAATCCTCCAGTACCTCCCCCTCCTCCGCCTCCTCTACTGCAGCCAACTCGTGATATGGTATGGGGTCTGTCTACCTCTTACTGATGGGTCTCTAGCATTATCATTTTCCTCACTTGTCCATGATGAACGGTCCCAGGCATCGACCTGAGAATTGGTCCAGCTCTCGAAGTCATCCGCCACGTGTACGCCGCTATCTGTAATTTATAATAAATACAATTACAATAGAGTGGCGACATGCATCTGTAGATCAAATAAATCAAATTAAATATTTAAATAAACCAGAATATATAATTAATTTCAGGGGTGCCTTACCAAAATTTAATTCTCTGTCGGGTTGGGTCAGGTTAGAAGCCGAATCGGATCCGCTGTTATAACGTCTCTTCTTTGGAGGTACAGCGATACATGCCCCGCCTGTTCCTCAACTTTATCCTCCAAATCGGACACTCCGGTGTTGGTGATTATCTGATCCTGATAACGTCTCGATGGACTAGTACTTCTTCTCCGCGACTTACGGGTAGAGGGTGGTGTCTCTTGCGTTAAATCGACGCAGATTATTTCTATATAAAAATAAAAATAATAGTTTAAAACATTTTAAATAATCTGTCAATGCGTAAAGAAAAAAAAAGAAAAACATATATTTTTTACCGTCAAGGACGATCGAGTTAGGCAGTGTCGATGAGACTCAGCTGTGACTTGTGGTGAGCAGGCTCTGCTTCTTGATCTTCGGTTAAATCAACGCAAATTATTTCTATATATAAAATTTAAAAATATTAGTTTAAAACGATTGAAATAATCTGTCAATGTGAAAGAGGGGAAAAGTGTATATTTACCATCAGACTCGTTCGAGCAGGGATCATTGTTCGCTTCCTCAGTTAAATCAATGCTCCTTTTTTCTATATAAAAATAAAAAGATTAGTTGAAAACATTTTAAGTCATCCGTCAGTGTGAAATAGGGAAAAAGTGGTTATTTACCATCAGAGTCATTCGAGTGACGATCGTGGCTCGCTTCTTGTGTTAATTCGAACCCTGGCTGCGTCACAAGTCCAGCTAATTCTAAAGACAATGTTTTAAAAAGATTATGACGACCAGTGTTTTAAAGAATAGTTTATAAAGATTTAGAATATTCAATCATGCGTAAACAAATTTAAAAAAAAATGCTGTAACTACATATTAGCAGATATGGATATTAAGAGCACAATAATAGTAAACTGATAATGACTGAATAAAATATTGTATTTACATTTTAAATTGGATAACTAAATTGAAAGATTTATAATTAAAGCAATAAATACAAAATATCGTATTTACAATATTAAATCATTATTAACTTTATTATATTGAACGATTTATAATTTAAACAATTCCACAATAAATAAGATTGCTTCACATTATTCAAATCAAAGAGGTTTTCCTGAAAAATAAATAGTTGCTAATACATTTCAACAGTATAATGTTAAAACATTGAATAGACCCATAACTCATGGGTAAATCAATACTTAGAAGAACCAACAGCAGTAATTTAATATCGAATCGCTATAGTCAACCGTGGGAACATAAACACGAAGTGAACTAGTGAGACTCTGTAACTTGTTGATATGACGTAGCCAATTCATCTCTCAACCTCCGCTTTCCAATTTTCACAATAAAAGCTACCGGGAACGTAAATATACGGTACATCAAAAAAACGATCGAATAGAAACAATCATCCTATTCATGAAGAATGAAAAACATAAACAAAAGAATGGATAGCAGCGTCAAAACCACAGAGCCGTGGATAAATGGAAAATACGAGAATTCCTATT
Organism: Gobio gobio; assembly: GCF_949357685.1. Classification (NCBI taxonomy): domain Eukaryota; kingdom Metazoa; phylum Chordata; class Actinopteri; order Cypriniformes; family Gobionidae; genus Gobio; species Gobio gobio. Next base: position 2,700,606 of record NC_137103.1, read on the forward strand.
CTAAGCGCAAGCCATGTAGTAAATATCAACTTAAAAGTCCTACACATCGGAGGATCAGAATAAAAGCCAAACTGTAACGCCGGGTACAACAAAAGCAGGATGAGGCGGATCCACATGCAGATTTGGTTTATTAACAAACGTGGGTAAAGACAGCGATAGAGAACATCAGGAAATCAGGAACAAGAGCATCTACAGTGAAACATCGACTGACACAGAACAGGGTAATCACAGTGGTATAAATACACACAGGGAAACAAGGATAACAAGAGGGAGTGGCTAAATGGGAAACACCTGGGAGAACTAATCAGCATGAAAAACTACAAAGGACTACAAAACATGACAAGACAGGAAACAGGCTGGAATCATGACAGAGCCCCCCACTTAAGGAGCGGATTCTAGACGCTCCACAATCAAAAAACAAAACAAAAGTCCAGGAGGGAGGTGGATCGGAGGCGTATCTGGGGGTGGGATGGAGGGTGGACCCCAGCAGTGGAGGGATTCAGGAAGCCATGGCGGTTTAGGCAGTTCAGGAAGCCATGGCGGCTTAGGCAGCTCAGGGGACCATGGTGGCGCGGCCAGCTCAGGGATCCTCGGAAGCTCGGGCAGTTCAGGGAGCCACGGAGGCTCGGGCAGTTCAGGGAGCCACGGAGACTCGGGCAGTTCAGGGAGCCACGGAGGCTCGGGCAGTTCAGGGAACCATAGCAGCACAGACCCTTCAGGGCCAGCCTCCATGGATGGGTAGCCCCCTCCCAAAATCTTCTCAGGAGGCACTACAGACTCTGGTGCGAGGATAGGAGGGACAGGACACGGAGTCCTCTCTGGACGCTGCTCAGTGGCTGGAGCCATCTCTGGACGCTGCTCAGTGGCTGGAGCCATCTCTGGACGCTGCTCAGTGGCTGGAGCCATCTCTGGACGCTGCTCAGTGGCTGGAGCCATCTCTGGACGCTGCTCAGTGGCTGGAGCCATCTCTGGACGCTGCTCAGTGGCTGGAACCATCTCTGGACGCTGCTCAGTGGCTGGAGCCATCTCTGGACGCTGCTCAGTGGCTGGAGCCATCTCTGGACGCTGCTCAGTGGCTGGAGCCATCTCTGGACGCTGCTCAGTGGCTGGAGCCATCTCTGGAAGCTGCTCAGTGGCTGGAGCCATCTCTGGACGCTGCTCAGTGGCTGGAGCCATCTCTGGACGCTGCTCAGTGGCTGGAGCCATCTCTGGACGCTGCTCAGTGGCTGGAGCCATCTCTGGACGCTGCTCAGTGGCTGGAGCCATCTCTGGACGCTGCTCAGTGGCTGGAGCCATCTCTGGAAGCTGCTCAGTGGCTGGAGCCATCTCTGGAAGCTGCTCAGTGGCTGGAGCCATCTCTGGAAGCTGCTCAGTGGCTGGAGCCATCTCTGGAAGCTGCTCAGTGGCTGGAGCCATCTCTGGAAGCTGCTCAGTGGCTGGAGCCATCTCTGGAAGCTGCTCAGTGGCTGGAGCCATCTCTGGAAGCTGCTCAGTGGCTGGAGCCATCTCTGGAAGCTGCTCAGTGGCTGGAGCCATCTCTGGAAGCTGCTCAGTGGCTGGAGCCATCTCTGGAAGCTGCTCAGTGGCTGGAGCCATCTCTGGAAGCTGCTCAGTGGCTGGAACCATCTCTGGACGCTGGTCAGTGGCTGGAGCAATCTCTGGACGCTGGTCAGTGGCTGGAGCAATCTCTGGACGCTGGTGAGTGGTTGGAGCCATCTCTGGACACTGGACGGAGACAGGGAATGACACTGGACTCTGGACGGAGACAGGCTCTGGTGTGGCGGCAGCCATCATGTCCAAAAACACATGCTCTGTGGCCATGATGTGGAGAGGTTCTGGAATGGCGGCCATCTTGTGACAAGACTCTGGAGTAGCGGCCATCTTGGCCGATGATTCTGGAATGTATTCTTGAACTGGGATCCATGGTGAATCATGCTCTGTGGCCACCAGAGCTCGAGGCACATGGCCCCCTCCAAAAAACTGTTTAGGATAAGGATCCTCCTCAACCCTCCCCACAGTGAAGGTGGAACCACTTAACAGTAGAGCGTAGTCCATGTATTGTTCTAAATGGAGTTCATTTTTTCCTCTAGGCATACATGACCTTAAAGGCTCGTTTAGGCCATGACAGTAAAAGTCCTTGAAAACACCATCTTTCCAATTTAAACAATTAGAAAGAGCACAGAACTGACCAGTGTAATCCTCAATGGTGTTCGTCCCCTGACGAAGAAACAAAATCTCCTCTGCTGGATCCATGTGTTGGTCAGTCGATCTGTAACGCCGGGTACAACAAAAGCAGGATGAGGCGGATCCACATGCAGATTTGGTTTATTAACAAACGTGGGTAAAGACAGCGATAGAGAACATCAGGAAATCAGGAACAAGAGCATCTACAGTGAAACATCGACTGACACAGAACAGGGTAATCACAGTGGTATAAATACACACAGGGAAACAAGGATAACAAGAGGGAGTGGCTAAATGGGAAACACCTGGGAGAACTAATCAGCATGAAAAACTACAAAGGACTACAAAACATGACAAGACAGGAAACAGGCTGGAATCATGACACAAACACATCAGATATTATCTCAGAATAATTAAAAAGCAAATAAATATATCACTGATAACATAACAGCATGAATACAATAAAACAATCAAATAATAGTTGCTTGGCAGACAGTGAAACAAGTTATAATCGAATTATGCACTATGAACAATAAATTCTCATATTTTAATGCCAGTAATGTTAAAACGTTCAGAATATCAACGTTCCATATGTATGAACAATGCATTTAAACAATATAGAATAACGTTTAAATACATCACAAGTCAAAAACAGGCGCTCACAGAGTACAAATCACAGCCAGATTACGGGTATGAACAATAAATTCTCATATTTTAATGGCACTAATGTTAAAACGTACAGAATATCATCATACCTTGTGTGAAAACATTTAAACAATATAGAATAACCAAATCAATGTTTAACTATCAAAAAAAAAAACACATGCTCACGAAGTGTTACAAATGATTACTGGGGTATGAAAAAGACATATTCATATTTTAATGCTAATAGCAATAAACCATCCTGAATAATGACCGAGCAGTCGGATGACCAGAACAATAATTCCATGTGTAATAAGATCCAGAAAAGATGATACTTTATAGCTGTCTACAATATCGGATGCACATTTTTACAAATAAACCAAATAACACCGCAGCAAATAACAGATTTTAAAAATAAGATGATTAGATTTACCATTAAATCCAACCATAATGATGCAGGTTTGGATGGATATCAGCTTCATGAGTTAAAAGAATACTTACGGAGCACTGCGGCCTCACTTATTTAAACCCGCGCGGGTATACCACACGCTGTGCATGGGCGTTCACCTATCTGGTTAAGAATTTGGCTTTTTCGATAGAAATATTGCGGATATTCAAATATTTCTAATATTTCGGATATTCAAATATCCTAAATATTGCAAATATTGCGGAAGATTATATACTTATAAGAAGCACTAACGATTCGCTCTCGTATGCTCATAATGATACAAATTACTTTCAAAACCGTTTTTCAACAGGATATTTTTAATTATTATTAGTTTATAAAGCGATATTCTACACCCATGAGTGTTTATAATGATATTTTACAGATATGGGGTGCTGATTTAAATTATATAAAACAGATCTATGATTTAAATATTATAAAACATGTCTATGATAAATATACCTGATTGAAATGTTAAATAATTTAATATGTAGTAGTATTAAATATGGATTGTGAAATCATAAATATTCATCCTGAAAATATAGCTTTGAATTAAAGTATGTAGATAGGCAAATATAAATATATAAATAATTGTAATAACTACGTGTAATTTATAAGTATTGTTTTAATATACTTATTTCCTTGTAAGCGGCTATACCACCAGTGTCCAGCTGGTGTCGTCAACGCTCTATTATTCACCACCGGCTGCAGGTTCTGTGGGGTCATTGTGAGCGAGCCTATGTGTGTGTGTGTGTGTGTGTCATCCTGGCCCGAGGAGTCCTGAGAGATGCCTCTGTGATGCTTTAAACAGTTTGAAATCTGTTTTTAAAACATAAAAAGTTTATTTTAAAACATACCAATTTATTTGTTTGAATTTGAATTTGTTTTGTGTGTATATAAATGAAATCTAGATCCGTTGAAGTAATGGAATATTTATAGTAATGGTTTAAGCTGAATTGTTTTATTCAACAAACTTATAGGGAGATAAATATAAGAATTTATTAAAACTTTAAATATTTGTTTACATCTAGCCTAATTTAACTATTGAACATTTTTAACATTATAATGTATTTGCTCTGGAAAAAAGTTAGAAAGTCAGACTGTGCTGACATTTTAAAGCATGTCATTTTGTAAACCATTCATACTCTCTCTATATATATTAGGGCTGTCAAAAGATTAATCGCGATTAATCGCATCCAAAATAAAAGTTTGTGTTTCACACATAATATATGTGTGTGTACTCTGTTAATTATTATTTATATATAAATACACACACAAACATGTATATATTTAAGAAAAAAATATTATTTTTATATATAAAACATTTATATTTATATATATTATAGATTATATAAAATGTATATACAGTATATACATGCAAATATGTTTTAAATATATACATGAATGTGTGTGTATTTATATATAAATAATAATTAACAGAGTACACACACATATATTATGTAAACACAAACTTTTATTTTGTATGCGATTAATCTTTTGACAGCCCTAATATATATATATATATATATATATATATATATATATATATATATATATATATATATATATATATATATATATATATATATATATATTAGTGGTGGGCATAGATTCATTTTTTTAATCTAGATTTTTAATTCCAAGACTAATCTAGATTAAAATGGCTCATTTGAATTCTGCCGAAGGCATTCAGAATATGTGTGCTCGTAAGTGATCGTTTGTCTTTTTGTAGTTCGAATAATAAATAACTTCTGTCCCTTTAAGACCTGACGCACGCATGGATCCCAAACACTGTTCCTGGTTACGACTGTGTTTATGTTAAAACTCACCAAGATGGGCATTGAGACATTTTTGAGTGTATTTGACCATTAATAAACTGGAAAAAGGAGCTCATTTTTGCACTTGTATGTCAGAGGCGGCTTTATTACGGTATGTGTGTGTGCGCTTCAGATGCGAGCACAGAATCTGCAGGAATTCGTAGAATTAACGTTATGTGCAACCAGTTATGCGCAATTCAGTGTTATGCGCAACGTTATGCACAATTCAGACCGGTCACACCAATACTAACAAAAGTCCAGCAGAACACGTGTTCGCCGTGTTCAGAGGATTAAACGGACTGAATGAGAGGAGGCGGGTGTGTGTCAACTCGCTGACGGTCGGAGAAGAGAGCGCAGCTGATATTGATACTGTAGAAAATGAGTATTGTATCGTTTCAGATATTTCAGTATCGATACTTAGCGAAATATGGATTTTTTTGACAACACTAGTAGACATACACAGAGGTTCGAAGACTCGTTCTCTCGCCCATACTGTGCAATTCGGCTAGGTATACATTCGCGCTAAAATATCAAGGTGAAAGTCATCATAGCTTGCGTAGTATAGACCCAGCTCCCAACCCAACTTTGAGAATAGATTAACGGCAATATTTTTTATCGCCCCGATAAGAGTTTCACGTTAACGCAGCATGTTAACGCCAATCTCTCATTAATGCAATTATCTAATCAACCAATCACATGGCAGTTGCTTCAATGCATTTAGGGGTGTGGTCCTGGTCAAGACAATCTCCTGAACTCCACACTGAATGTCAGAATGGGAAAGAAAGGGGATTTAAGCAATTTTGAGCGTGGCATGGTTGTTGGTGCCAGACGGGCCGGTCTGAGTATTTCACAATCTGCTCAGTTACTGGGATTTTCACGCACAACCATTTCTAGGGTTTACAAAGAATGGTGTGAAAAGGGAAAACTATCCAGTATGCGGCAGTCCTGTGGGAGAAAATGCCTTGTTGATGCTAGAGGTCAGAGGAGAATGGGCCGACTGATTCAAGCTGATAGAAGAGCAACTTTGACTGAAATAACCACTCGTTACAACCGAGGTATGCAGCAAAGCATTTGTGAAGCCACAACACGCACAACCTTGAGGCGGATGGGCTACAACAGCAGAAGACCCCACCGGGTACCACTCATCTCCACTACAAATAGGAAAAAGAGGCTACAATTTTTGCACCAGCTCACCAAAATTGGACAGTTGAAGACTGGAAAAATGTTGCCTGGTCTGATGAGTCTCGATTTAGACATTCAGATTGTAGAGTCAGAATTTGGCATAAACAGAATGAGAACATGGATCCATCATGCCTTGTTCCCACTGTGCAGGCTGGTGGTGGTGGTGTAATGGTGTGGGGGATGTTTTCTTGGCACACTTTAGGCCCCTTAGTGCCAATTGGGCATGGTTTAAATGCCACGGCCTACATGAGCATTGTTTCTGCCCATGTCCATCCCTTTATGAGCACCATGTCCCCATCCTCTGATGGCTACTTCCAGCAGGATAATGCACCGTCACAAAGCTCCAATCATTTCAAATTGGTTTCTTGAACATGACAATGAGTTCACTGGACTAAAATGGCCCCCACAGTCACCAGATCTCAACCCAATAGAGCATCTTTGGGATGTGGTGGAACGGGAGCTTCGTGCCCTGGATGTGCATCCCACAAATCTCCATCAACTGCAAGATGCTCTCCTATCAATATGGGCCAACATTTCTAAAGAATGCTTTCAGCACCTTGTTGAGTCAATGCCATATAGAATTAAGGCAGTTCTGAAGGCGAAAGAGGGTCAAACACAGTATTAGTATGGTGTTCCTAATAATCCTTTAGTAGTAATTTTATTTAAAATATATTTCACTCAATCGTTTGAAACACACACACACACACACACACACATCTGTGTGAGAGAGAGAGAGAGACCATATTGAGATTCATCCTTATGATATGATATGTTAAAACATGTTTATATCTTTTACTTACTTAGTTTCTTCATGCGACCAATCACTTACTTGTGGCACTGGTGTGCACTCTCTGTTTATATACAACTCTGATGGAATGCGGAAGCCGGCACACGTGGTCTGCACATCCGCTACCCCTCAACCGTTAAATTACCCTGACCCTAGCACAAAATTAACCATATCAAATTTGGACATACAAAGGTCAACATCGGCATTTCCCTGCCGGAGGGCTGATCACTTGCAGACAGTCAAAGGACAAGGGACTACACATCTCATAACAATAACACATTCATAACCATAACTCAAGGTCTAAGGTTGATGCCTAGGGGATGGGGCTCAGGGTCAGAGGTCAAAAACTTCAAAGACAAAGGTCAAGGGTCACCATCAATTAGGGATGAAACGATTACCGGTTTCACGATAAACCACGATAAAATTTTGTGACGGTTAGTAATTTCGTATAAAATTTAATTATCATTAAAACCATGTGTGATTATATCGATTGTGAAAACTTGCGGTAAATCTTGACCAGTCAGCGTCAGTCTGATGTGCAGCGCTGTTTTTTTGAATGAGAAGAAATGGCAGATGCAGTGACAGCACTCGGGGGATTTTTCAGCCTTCTAAAAGGACCAAATCTGAGGCGTGGTCATATTTTGGCTTTTACAAAAGTCCTGAGGGAAACTTGATCGAGTTTGGTCACCCTGTCTGCAGAACATGCCAGAAGAAAGTCGCTGTAATAGGGGGAACACTTCAAAACTACTAACGCAAGGAAAGTGGACTTTGACCTCAATTCCAAAACTATGTCTGGGAAATAATAACGTGAAGCGAACAAACAAATTCAGTCAAGACTAGGGTGACATTAAGGGATAATCAGGGCTTGACATTAACAACCGCCATTTGCGGGTGTAAGTTATTTCTGCTGTGGCGTGCAACACAGTCACTCACACTATAGCACTTTGGCGGTTGAACTTATTATAGTCTTCTCAAAAGCCATCTGTTATAATCGCGTTGCGCATTATAACCACTTACACGTGTTTCTACTGAGTTTATGAATGCAATGTCTCATAATCATAAAATCATAGTTCATAGCTCATAGTTCAGATTAGCCGGAGTTTTGTTCAGAGCGGCTCTCACTCGCTTAAATCTGCACTCAAAACAGAGATAAACGTGCGATGTATGCAGGAGATTAATTCATCATACCATGATTGACTGTTTTTGTTCTATTTCAGCAGCGAAATGGTTTCAAACAAACACAGCAGAACCACAGTGCATCTGATGTGACTGGCATAACGCTGGCAAATTTAGGGGCCGTCTCTAAAGTTACACACAACATTGGTAACGTTATACACGTTTCTGACTTCAATAGCATTTGAAGAGAATGACAGTCATAAAACTGTCATAAGACTGTAAAGTGTTAATCTAGGTGTCAGGTATGATGCACACATTTTGATATTTAATAAAATAAACTGTCAAATCATATGGAAATATGGATATGCATTATTTCATAGGATACTGTTTGGGCTCTTACACAAAATATGCTAGATTTAACTGTGACTGATAGAACGCTAATGAGAATATTGCTTGAGAATATATTTACAGAGATAATATTAGAGATTATATTTACGACAAATTATTGCGTTGCTATTGACGACGGCCATTATAAGGAAGGAAATCCCACAGAATAGAATCTAGTTTAAAAAAGTGCATATAGCTGCTTGATTTATTTGTTGTTTGTTGATTTTCAAATATAAAACTTGTTTAAATGTTTTAAGTGTGTGCATCTGTTCTTTTTGAACACTTTCATCTCATTTGAACAAAACCATGATAATATTGATAACCGTGATAATTTGGGTCACTATAATCGTGATGTTAAATTTCCATACCGTTTCATCCCTACCATCAATCAAAAATTTTGACAGGTGGTATATCTTAATCACTACTTATTTAATAAATAAACTGTATTATTGAATTATGGTTATTATAATCATCAGTTAAAAATGTTTTGGTTGAACAAATGCTTTATTATAACAAACTTGAAGCCATTTGTTTGTTTTGGTTATTAAACTTTCAATAAAACATGTCTAATCTACTAAATTCAATAACTTATGACAAAAATGTATTTTTATCATTAATTTATTAAAACATTTAAGAATAATAGCCCTATGAATTTTTTCTTATGATTTAATACAAATATATTATCAAAAACGGTGGTTATCAAATAAAGTCTAACAAGCTTATATATATTTTTACAAAACAGAGCTTTTCAAAATTAAACCATGGATTAAAAATAAACATTCTAAAATAATGTTTATATTATGTATTATTATTAGGGGCCAAACACCGAAAGTGCTGTAGCCCCTATCTGTTGTATCTGTTAGTTTCATTATTATTATTAGGGGCTGTAGCCCCTCTTATATCTGAAATTCTTTTTAATGAATGGGAGTCTATGGCAGCCTTTTCAAACGAAACATGAGAAAATTATGAAATTTGGCACAATTGTAGAGATTATAGTAATTAGTATTTGTACCAAATTTGGAGTCTCTAGGACCAACTTTATAGCGCCACCGCCAGTTAAAAAAATTCCCTTTTCTAAAGGTTATAACTTTCGTCCTACTACAAAAAAAATAAGTAATGATTTTGCGAACTTAACGAAATTGGTACGCTTCATCGGAACCATGATATGAGGGTCCGTACCAAATTTGGGAACAGCACCACCTACAGGTAATGAAATATAAAAAATGGCTATGTCTGCTCATAACTTCTGAACATTTTGTCAGAAAATCATAATCTTGGTGTCTATGGACTCGTGTCATGGCGAATGAGTGGATACTTGATATGTCAGGATTGGATGAACCACATGTCCGTCATTTTGAATTTTGTCATAAATTGAAATACCTTTTAAAATACTTTAAAATACAAAATTTGGCATGCATGATCAACACTATGTCCTGAACATACCTGAGAAGTTTCAAAACAGAGCCATCTTGTGATTGTCCGCCATATTGAAGCAAAAGAAAAGTTTTTTCGCTACTCCGCCTACAAATTTAGCCTAATTTTGTCCAAAATTCAGATGCTGAAATTAAGTCCTGTGGTCGTCCATACTCTGTCCAGCTGTGTGTGTGCGGCATTTAGTTTGAGTGGATTGACACACATGGATGAAGGATGATGGAATGTGCCCATCTTGGCTTCTGAAGTTGAGTATCTCTGTATTACAGCCATTATAAACCAGTATGTGGTAAGACACCAGGGGCATGGCGGTCTCACAAAGCTTTGTTTTCCAAGATCACAATCTTACGTACTTCAGGTGGGCTTTTAGTTTAATTCCCTCCCTAAACATATTGAATTGCAGCACACATTTAAGTTTGTTCTTTACTACAGTTTGCGCTCTAGAGAGGTTACATACCCCTTGAGTGTGCAGGTACTCCGCAGTCTTTGTGATGGTGTACAGCACAGAGCCATCAAACACTTTATTGCTCTATTGGGTTGAGATCTGGTGACTGTGGGGGCCATTTTAGTACAGTGAACTCATTGTCATGTTCAAGAAACCAATTTGACATGATTGGAGCTTTGTGACATGGTGCATTATCCTGCTGGAAGTAGCCATCAGAGGATGGGTACATGGTGGTCATAAAGGGATGGACATGGTCAGAAACAATGCTCAGGTAGGCCGTGGCATTTAAAGGATGCCCAATTGGCACTAAGGGGCCTAAAGTGTGCCAAGAAAACATCCCCCACACCATTACACCACCACCACCAGCCTGCACAGTGGTAACAAGACATGATGGATCCATGCTCTTATTCTGTTTACGCCAAAAGACTCTACCATCTGAATGTCTCAACAGAAATCGAGACTCATCAGACCAGGCAACATTTTTCCAGTCTTCAACTGTCCAATTTTGGTTAGCTCGTGCAAATTGTAGCCTCTTTTTCCTATTTGTAGTGGAGATGAGTGGTACCCGATGGGGTCTTCTGCTGTTGTAGCCCATCCGCCTCAAGGTTGTGCGTGTTGTGGCTTCACAAATGCTTTGCTGCATACCTCGGTTGTAACGAGTAGTTATTTCAGTCAAAGTTGCTCTTCTATCAGCTTGAATCAGTCGGCCCATTCTCCTCTGACATCCAGCATCAACAAGGCATTTTCACCCACAGGCCTGCCGCATACTGGATGCTTTTCCCTTTTCACACCATTCTTTGTAAACCCTAGAAATGGTTGTGCGTGAAAATCCCAGTAACTGAGCAGATTGTGAAATACTCAGACCGGCCCGGTCGGCACCAACAACCATGCCACGCTCAAAATTGCTTAAATCACCTTTCTTTCCCATTCTGACATTCAGTGTGGAGTTCAGGAGATTTTCTTGACCAGGACCACACCCCTAAATGCATTGAAGCCACTGCCATGTGATTGGTTGATTAGATAATTGTATTAATGAAAAATTGAACAGGTGTTCCTAATAATCATTTAGGTGAGTGTATATCAGTCTGTGTGTAATGAATGAATATAATATACAAGTTTCATTTTTTGAATGGAATTAGTGAAATAAATAAACTTTTTGATGATATTCTAATTATATGACCAGAACCTGTATATATAAATTTTAATAAATCATTCAGTTTAAAAAACAACAATAAAAAGCCATTCTTTAGTGTCATCCATGCACCATAGTTTTTTAGCTCTTTTTTTAAGCATCAGTCCAGCCACCGTTTAGGCACTGGTACCATTTTAAAAGTTTTGATTTTGCACCGGTAACGTAAAAAAAACCCAACCCTGTTAGAAGGGTGTACTAAAGAGTCCTGACTATGGCGGGATGTAATGCTCGAACACTGCAGAAATTCACCTCCCTGAACTTTCGGACATCAGCGTCCAGCAAACTAGCACACTGTACACGTATATCACATAAAACAACCTTCAATAAAGATCTCTTGAGTAAATCAGTTTACTCTTCATCGGTTTCTGAAGTATCTACTCTTCTTATTGTGACGACTTGGGGAAGAAGTGTGAGAAGCAAGCATTTCAGTGCCAACTAAATCTATGATTAAACCTTCATCATAATACAGATTCTGCAGCCTCAGTCATTCATTGTCTTGCTAAATATGCGAGTGAATCAGTCTTATGACATTGTGAAAGAAAAGTGTAAGGGATGGAGTGGATGGACGCATTCACATTGCACAGATGCTCTTCATTCTCTCATCCTGATTGGCTGATCAGGATGTTGCGAGAGAAATCAGATCCGTGATTGTTCAGAGCATTTTGTTGAATACCTGAAGCATTTAGAGCGTTTCAGAAATGAAAGCTTTAGCATAAGTTCTGCCGGGAAGGCTTAATTGTCACGTCACTTAAACTTTTTATCTGTCTAATCACATTCTAATACTTGGGTATAAAAGATCAGTAATTACTCATGTCTGAGTTTGCAGATGCTGACGCTCCAATCCAATTGCACACGTCACTTGCCGTGGACACGCAATTTGTTTGCGTTTAATAATTAAATAATTAAAGCTCTTGAAGAAGCCAGCATACCGGTCAGCCAAGGCCTTTCCAGAGAAGATTTACACCTTCTGGCCCAGAACAGTTTTGGTATTCCACCAGTTTCTATTTCTTCAAAAGCCTCAACTTCGGCAGCTCAACCTAAACCAACACCAAACGGTAAGAAAAGAACCGCTAAATCATCTTCACCTCACCCAGCAAAAAGATCATCAATACCTGCTCGGCTACTATCTTCTCCACAAAGAGTTGAACCCTCAGACACGAACGATCAGCTCATTGCTGCAGTTCAAAGCCTCGCTCAAACAGTCAAAGGATTGGAATCCAAAATGTCGGCTTTTGAACATCATTTCTCAAATCCTAACCTCAGCTCAGACCCGGCCACGATCTCATCAGCGATTCCTCAGTTCCGTTCCGTCCTTTCTCCTTCGGATCAAGCAACCCTTCGAACGAGCCTTCTACATCTTCTACCTTGCCTACTCCTCTACACTCGATTCAGACGTCTTTCCAAGACGTTCATGCACCACCGGCTTCTCCAAACTTTAACCTCTCCACAGCGGCTCCTGCTCAAAATTTCGGTAGGCGTTTTGTTTCACCAGCTGCTGTAACAGTGTCTCCTCACCTAAGAAACAACATCATCCAAGGTAAGGATGTTAATCTGGCCTCTTTACTACTTCCTTCAGCCGCTGCCGACAGAAAGATGGTGGATTGTGGGGACGTGGCAGTTCTTCTTAAAACCTCTGATCCTCGCCTTCAACGCAATCTATCGTTTGGTGAATTCGTTATTGCTTTTGGCATCTACAGAGACATTTTGTGCCAAAGTTATCCAGAGAGAAGGGAAGAGTTAGATCTCTATTTATCTATGATTGCGGATTTCAGCCAACGATACGGGGGCATGTTGTTTTATGAATATTACCACAAGTCACTTTCTGCTAAATCTGCTTCATTTATCGCACTCTTCAATTCAAGAATAGACTGGTCAGTTACAGACACGGAACTGCTCGTCCGTCATTTCGGCGGCCAAAAAATCTTGGCGTGCGCGATTTGCAGCGCTCACGGTCATTCGGCTGCATTCTGCCCCAAAGCATTCGCAAACAATGATCCGGCTGCTGTCCATAGTGCTGAAAAATTAAGACCCTCTTCAGACAGCAGAGGTCGCCATACCTCAAATTTCAATGGTTTTCCTGTATGTTCTCGTTTCAATGAATCTGTCTGCTCATATCCTAATTGTAAATTTCTCCACATCTGTAGTTCTTGCAAGGATCCGCACCCGGAATCTGTCTGTCCACGCCGGTACAAACCGGAAGCCAAAAGGAAAGCCCAAATATTCTGGCAAAAAACGTCTAATTTTCGATATGTCTTCTCCTCATTCCTCTAACATAGCAAGCGTTAATGAATGTATTCCTCTAACTCCTTTCTCTCTACACTATGCCTCGGTTGACAACGCCATTCAGTTAATCAAGTTAGCTGGCCAAGGTGCTTGGTTAGCTAAGGCTGACATTACAGATGCTTTCAAAACCATGCCAATCCACCCTTCCGACTGGCATCTTTTTGGAGTTAAATGGAATTCTAAATTCTATTTTGCTGTAAGGCTCACATTTGGGTGTAGAAGTAGCACCCACATATTAACAGTCTCTCCGAAGCTTTGTGTTGGATTCTGCTGAATGTCTGTAAGCTTCCTTTTGTTCTGCATTTACTTGACGATTTTCTGTTGATTGATTTTCCTAAATCTCAATCTTCCATCCTCGACATACTTAAACAGGTATTTAGTGAAGTTGGCATGCCTCTCTCTGCAGAAAAAACATTGGGGCCCTCTACTTCTCTTGAATTTCTCGGCATTTCTCTCGATACGGTCAAAATGCAAGCTTCTCTTCCTCACGAAAAGCTCTCAAGGATCAGATCCTTTCTGTAAAGTTTTTCCTAAGTTTTTCGAAACGTGATATACTTTCCCTGCTCGGTCACCTAAATTTTGCCATGCGTATAATTCCGCAAGGAAGGGCTTTTATTTCTCGTTTGCTAACATTGGCTCATTCTACGCAAGACTATAAGCGATTTGCTTTAGTTAGACGAAGGATGTCTGTCGGATATAAAATTTTGGACTCAGTTGCTAAATGATTGGAACGGCATTTCTTTTTTTTATAATGATGCTTTCGAATCATCAGCAGACCTACATCTATTTACCGACGCCGCCCCATCCATTGGGTTCGGGGGGTTTTTCCAAGGACAATGGTTCGCAGATAAATGGTCAAGGAAACGCATCATGATGTTCTGCGATAATGAAGCCGTCGTTGCCATCATTAATAAAGGCAGATCATCTTGCCCAACGATTATTCCTTTCGTGAGATGCCTAATCTGGCAATCAGTTGTCTTTAATTTTATCATTAAAGCTGCTCATATACCCGGACACTCCAATGTCATTGCTGATGCATTATGCAATCATAATTGCCCTAACCCTAACCCTAACCCTATGCAGACGGCTTTGCCCTTCAGCCAATATGGATCCCACACCTTGCCCTCCCCTATCAGCAGCGATGTTAAATTAGACGACTTGGTCAGATCAGCCAGACATTATATGTCTAAAGGAGTAGCTCCTTCTACCTATAAAGCTTACACTTCCACTTGGTCTTCTTTTTTAATGTTTTGTTTTTCCTTTCAGATTCCTTTATTTCCCATTTTGTTTACGACGGTCTGCTCCTTTCTTATCTTTAATTTCGAAAAACGCAATCTTAAACCTTCTTCCATTCGGAGATTACTCACAGGAATTCAATTCTACGCCAAATATTTTAATCCTGATTTTCCAAGTCTTTTCTCTGCTACTTCCATTCGGCTATTGCTAAAAGGCATTAGTAAATCCTCTAGTAATTCTCCAGATAAACAGTTGCCTTTTACGTTACCCTTATTGCAAATTTACTTCAGCAACCAATAATTTCGATCCTGCTCATGGTCTTTCCTTCTCTGATTTACACTTTTCACCGAAATTCTTTACACTTTTTCTCAAGCACACTAAAAATGATTCTGAAGGTTCTGGAGTCACACTAACAATTTCTAAAATTGGCAACAATTTCTATCCCTTCTCATCCATGCTCAAATTTCTTAAAATGCGTCAGAGATCCTCAGATCATTCCCCTCTATTTATCCTACTTAACGGAGCACCTCTCTCTAAAGCCTGGTTTAGGAATCACCTAGTCTCTGTCCTCAAAAGTTGCAGCCTATCTTCCTCCCAGTATACCGGCCATTCCTTCAGGATTGGGGCAGCCACTACAGCAGCTGAACGTGGCATTTCTACTGCAGCCATCAAGATCCTGGGCAGATGGTCTTCTTCGGCATTCGAGTCTCATATAAGACCTGATTCAAAAATCATCCTTGAAGCTCAGCAAGCTCTCCAGTAATGGTTCAGGTAATCCCTATGCAACTACTGGTGGTGGTATATAAATAAAAAATGAAAAATATATATATATATTGTATGTGGTCTAGCAGACCGTGTGGCCCTGCTGCCTTGTCTCTGTGGTCTAGCAGACCGTGTGGCCCTGCGGCCTTGTCTCTGTGGTCTAGCAGACCGTGTGGCCCTGCGGCCTTGTCTCTGTGGTCTGGCAGACCGTGTGGCCCTGCGGCCTTGTCTCTGTGGTCTAGCAGACCGTGTGGCCCTGCGGCCTGTCTCTGTGGTCTAGCAGACCGTGTGGCCCTGCGGCCTTGTCTCTGTGGTCTAGCAGACCGTGTGGCCCTGCGGCCTGTCTCTGTGGTCTAGCAGACCGTGTGGCCCTGCGGCCTTGTCTCTGTGGTCTAGCAGACCGTGTGGCCCTGCGGCCTGTCTCTGTGGTCTAGCAGACCGTGTGGCCCTGCGGCCTTGTCTCTGTGGTCTAGCAGACCGTGTGGCCCTGCGGCCTTGTCTCTGTGGTCTAGCAGACCGTGTGGCCCTGCGGCCTTGTCTCTGTGGTCTAGCAGACCGTGTGGCCCTGCGGCCTTGTCTCTGTGGTCTAGCAGACTGTGTGGCCCTGCGGCCTTGTCTCTGTGGTCTAGCAGACCGTGTGGCCCTGCGGCCTTGTCTCTGTGGTCTAGCAGACCGTGTGGCCCTGCGGCCTTGTCTCTGTGGTCTGGCAGACCGTGTGGCCCTGCGGCCTTGTCTCTGTGGTCTAGCAGACCGTGTGGCCCTGCGGCCTTGTCTCTGTGGTCTAGCAGACCGTGTGGCCCTGCGGCCTGTCTCTGTGGTCTAGCAGACCGTGTGGCCCTGCGGCCTTGTCTCTGTGGTCTAGCAGACCGTGTGGCCCTGCGGCCTGTCTCTGTGGTCTAGCAGACCGTGTGGCCCTGCGGCCTTGTCTCTGTGGTCTAGCAGACCGTGTGGCCCTGCGGCCTTGTCTCTGTGGTCTAGCAGACCGTGTGGCCCTGCGGCCTTGTCTCTGTGGTCTAGCAGACCGTGTGGCCCTGCGGCCTTGTCTCTGTGGTCTAGCAGACCGTGTGGCCCTGCGGCCTTGTCTCTGTGGTCTAGCAGACCGTGTGGCCCTGCGGCCTTGTCTCTGTGGTCTAGCAGACCGTGTGGCCCTGCGGCCTTGTCTCTGTGGTCTGGCAGACCGTGTGGCCCTGCGGCCTTGTCTCTGTGGTCTAGCAGACCGTGTGGCCCTGCGGCCTTGTCTCTGTGGTCT
This sequence comes from Gobio gobio, assembly GCF_949357685.1. Classification (NCBI taxonomy): domain Eukaryota; kingdom Metazoa; phylum Chordata; class Actinopteri; order Cypriniformes; family Gobionidae; genus Gobio; species Gobio gobio. The sequence goes on from NC_137103.1 coordinate 2,717,764, forward strand.
AGCAGACCGTGTGGCCCTGCGGCCTTGTCTCTGTGGTCTGGCAGACCGTGTGGCCCTGCGGCCTTGTCTCTGTGGTCTAGCAGACCGTGTGGCCCTGCGGCCTTGTCTCTGTGGTCTAGCAGACCGTGTGGCCCTGCGGCCTGTCTCTGTGGTCTAGCAGACCGTGTGGCCCTGCGGCCTTGTCTCTGTGGTCTAGCAGACCGTGTGGCCCTGCGGCCTGTCTCTGTGGTCTAGCAGACCGTGTGGCCCTGCGGCCTTGTCTCTGTGGTCTAGCAGACCGTGTGGCCCTGCGGCCTGTCTCTGTGGTCTAGCAGACCGTGTGGCCCTGCGGCCTTGTCTCTGTGGTCTAGCAGACCGTGTGGCCCTGCGGCCTTGTCTCTGTGGTCTAGCAGACCGTGTGGCCCTGCGGCCTTGTCTCTGTGGTCTAGCAGACCGTGTGGCCCTGCGGCCTTGTCTCTGTGGTCTAGCAGACCGTGTGGCCCTGCGGCCTTGTCTCTGTGGTCTAGCAGACCGTGTGGCCCTGCGGCCTTGTCTCTGTGGTCTAGCAGACCGTGTGGCCCTGCGGCCTTGTCTCTGTGGTCTAGCAGACCGTGTGGCCCTGCGGCCTTGTCTCTGTGGTCTAGCAGACCGTGTGGCCCTGCGGCCTTGTCTCTGTGGTCTAGCAGACCGTGTGGCCCTGCGGCCTTGTCTCTGTGGTCTAGCAGACCGTGTGGCCCTGCGGCCTTGTCTCTGTGGTCTAGCAGACCGTGTGGCCCTGCGGCCTGTCTCTGTGGTCTAGCAGACCTTGTGGCTCTGCGGCCTTGTCTCTGTGGTCTAGCAGACCGTGTGGCCCTGCGGCCTTGTCTCTGTGGTCTAGCAGACCGTGTGGCCCTGCGGCCTGTCTCTGTGGTCTAGCAGACCGTGTGGCCCTGCGGCCTTGTCTCTGTGGTCTAGCAGACCGTGTGGCCCTGCGGCCTGTCTCTGTGGTCTAGCAGACCGTGTGGCCCTGCGGCCTTGTCTCTGTGGTCCAGCAGACCGTGTGGCCCTGCGGCCTTGTCTCTGTGGTCTAGCAGACCGTGTGGCCCTGCGGCCTTGTCTCTGTGGTCTAGCAGACCGTGTGGCCCTGCGGCCTTGTCTCTGTGGTCTAGCAGACCGTGTGGCCCTGCGGCCTTGTCTCTGTGGTCTAGCAGACCGTGTGGCCCTGCGGCCTTGTCTCTGTGGTCCGGCAGACCGTGTGGCCCTGCGGCCTTGTCTCTGTGGTCCAGCAGACCGTGTGGCCCTGCGGCCTTGTCTCTGTGGTCTAGCAGACCGTGTGGCCCTGCGGCCTTGTCTCTGTGGTCTAGCAGACGGTGTGGCCCTGCGGCCTGTCTCTGTGGTCTAGCAGACCGTGTGGCCCTGCGGCCTTGTCTCTGTGGTCTAGCAGACCGTGTGGCCCTGCGGCCTTGTCTCTGTGGTCTAGCAGACTGTGTGGCCCTGCGGCCTTGTCTCCGTGGTCTAGCAGACCGTGTGGCCCTGCGGCCTTGTCTCTGTGGTCTAGCAGACCGTGTGGCCCTGCGGCCTTGTCTCTGTGGTCTAGCAGACCGTGTGGCCCTGCGGCCTTGTCTCTGTGGTCCAGCAGACAGTGTGGCCCTGCGGCCTTGTCTCTGTGGTCTAGCAGACCGTGTGGCCCTGCGGCCTTGTCTCTGTGGTCTAGCAGACCGTGTGGCCCTGCGGCCTGTCTCTGTGGTCTAGCAGACCGTGTGGCTCTGCGGCCTTGTCTCTGTGGTCTAGCAGACCGTGTGGCCCTGCGGCCTTGTCTCTGTGGTCCAGCAGACCGTGTGGCCCTGCGGCCTTGTCTCTGTGGTCTAGCAGACCGTGTGGCCCTGCGGCCTTGTCTCTGTGGTCTAGCAGACCGTGTGGCCCTGCAGCCTTGTCTCTGTGGTCCAGCAGACCGTGTGGCCCTGCGGCCTTGTCTCTGTGGTCTAGCAGACCGTGTGGCCCTGCGGCCTTGTCTCTGTGGTCTAGCAGACCGTGTGGCCCTGCGGCCTTGTCTCTGTGGTCTAGCAGACCGTGTGGCCCTGCGGCCTTGTCTCTGTGGTCCAGCAGACCGTGTGGCCCTGCGGCCTTGTCTCTGTGGTCCAGCAGACCGTGTGGCCCTGCGGCCTTGTCTCTGTGGTCCAGCAGACCGTGTGGCCCTGCGGCCTTGTCTCTGTGGTCTAGCAGACCGTGTGGCCCTGCGGCCTTGTCTCTGTGGTCTAGCAGACGGTGTGGCCCTGCGGCCTTGTCTCTGTGGTCTAGCAGACCGTGTGGCCCTGCGGCCTTGTCTCTGTGGTCCAGCAGACCGTGTGGCCCTGCGGCCTTGTCTCTGTGGTCTAGCAGACCGTGTGGCCCTGCGGCCTTGTCTCTGTGGTCTAGCAGACCGTGTGGCCCTGCGGCCTTGTCTCTGTGGTCCAGCAGACCGTGTGGCCCTGCGGCCTTGTCTCTGTGGTCTAGCAGACCGTGTGGCCCTGCGGCCTTGTCTCTGTGGTCTAGCAGACGGTGTGGCCCTGCGGCCTTGTCTCTGTGGTCTAGCAGACCGTGTGGCCCTGCGGCCTTGTCTCTGTGGTCTAGCAGACCGTGTGGCCCTGCGGCCTTGTCTCTGTGGTCTAGCAGACCGTGTGGCCCTGCGGCCTTGTCTCTGTGGTCTAGCAGACCGTGTGGCCCTGCGGCCTTGTCTCTGTGGTCTAGCAGACCGTGTGGCCCTGCGGCCTTGTCTCTGTGGTCTAGCAGACCGTGTGGCCCTGCGGCCTTGTCTCTGTGGTCTAGCAGACCGTGTGGCCCTGCGGCCTTGTCTCTGTGGTCTAGCAGACCGTGTGGCCCTGCGGCCTTGTCTCTGTGGTCTAGCAGACCGTGTGGCCCTGCGGCTTTGTCTCTGTGGTCTAGCAGACCGTGTGGCCCTGCGGCCTGTCTCTGTGGTCTAGCAGACCGTGTGGCCCTGCGGCCTTGTCTCTGTGGTCTAGCAGACCGTGTGGCCCTGCGGCCTTGTCTCTGTGGTCTAGCAGACCGTGTGGCCCTGCGGCCTTGTCTCTGTGGTCTAGCAGACCGTGTGGCCCTGCGGCCTTGTCTCTGTGGTCTAGCAGACCGTGTGGCCCTGCGGCCTTGTCTCTGTGGTCTAGCAGACCGTGTGGCCCTGCGGCCTTGTCTCTGTGGTCTAGCAGACCGTGTGGCCCTGCGGCCTTGTCTCTGTGGTCTAGCAGACCGTGTGGCCCTGCGGCCTTGTCTCTGTGGTCTAGCAGACCGTGTGGCCCTGCGGCCTTGTCTCTGTGGTCTAGCAGACCGTGTGGCCCTGCGGCCTTGTCTCTGTGGTCTAGCAGACCGTGTGGCCCTGCGGCCTTGTCTCTGTGGTCTAGCAGACCGTGTGGCCCTGCGGCCTTGTCTCTGTGGTCTAGCAGACCGTGTGGCCCTGCGGCCTTGTCTCTGTGGTCTAGCAGACCGTGTGGCCCTGCGGCCTTGTCTCTGTGGTCTAGCAGACCGTGTGGCCCTGCGGCCTGTCTCTGTGGTCTAGCAGACCTTGTGGCTCTGCGGCCTTGTCTCTGTGGTCTAGCAGACCGTGTGGCCCTGCGGCCTTGTCTCTGTGGTCCAGCAGACCGTGTGGCCCTGCGGCCTTGTCTCTGTGGTCTAGCAGACCGTGTGGCCCTGCGGCCTTGTCTCTGTGGTCTAGCAGACCGTGTGGCCCTGCAGCCTTGTCTCTGTGGTCCAGCAGACCGTGTGGCCCTGCGGCCTTGTCTCTGTGGTCCAGCAGACCGTGTGGCCCTGCGGCCTTGTCTCTGTGGTCTAGCAGACCGTGTGGCCCTGCGGCCTTGTCTCTGTGGTCTAGCAGACCGTGTGGCCCTGCGGCCTGTCTCTGTGGTCTAGCAGACCGTGTGGCCCTGCGGCCTGTCTCTGTGGTCTAGCAGACCGTGTGGCCCTGCGGCCTTGTCTCTGTGGTCTAGCAGACCGTGTGGCCCTGCGGCCTGTCTCTGTGGTCTAGCAGACCGTGTGGCCCTGCGGCCTTGTCTCTGTGGTCCAGCAGACCGTGTGGCCCTGCGGCCTTGTCTCTGTGGTCTAGCAGACCGTGTGGCCCTGCGGCCTTGTCTCTGTGGTCTAGCAGACCGTGTGGCCCTGCGGCCTTGTCTCTGTGGTCTAGCAGACCGTGTGGCCCTGCGGCCTTGTCTCTGTGGTCTAGCAGACCGTGTGGCCCTGCGGCCTTGTCTCTGTGGTCCAGCAGACCGTGTGGCCCTGCGGCCTTGTCTCTGTGGTCCAGCAGACCGTGTGGCCCTGCGGCCTTGTCTCTGTGGTCTAGCAGACCGTGTGGCCCTGCGGCCTTGTCTCTGTGGTCTAGCAGACGGTGTGGCCCTGCGGCCTGTCTCTGTGGTCTAGCAGACCGTGTGGCCCTGCGGCCTTGTCTCTGTGGTCTAGCAGACCGTGTGGCCCTGCGGCCTTGTCTCTGTGGTCTAGCAGACTGTGTGGCCCTGCGGCCTTGTCTCCGTGGTCTAGCAGACCGTGTGGCCCTGCGGCCTTGTCTCTGTGGTCTAGCAGACCGTGTGGCCCTGCGGCCTTGTCTCTGTGGTCTAGCAGACCGTGTGGCCCTGCGGCCTTGTCTCTGTGGTCCAGCAGACAGTGTGGCCCTGCGGCCTTGTCTCTGTGGTCTAGCAGACCGTGTGGCCCTGCGGCCTTGTCTCTGTGGTCTAGCAGACCGTGTGGCCCTGCGGCCTGTCTCTGTGGTCTAGCAGACCGTGTGGCTCTGCGGCCTTGTCTCTGTGGTCTAGCAGACCGTGTGGCCCTGCGGCCTTGTCTCTGTGGTCCAGCAGACCGTGTGGCCCTGCGGCCTTGTCTCTGTGGTCTAGCAGACCGTGTGGCCCTGCAGCCTTGTCTCTGTGGTCCAGCAGACCGTGTGGCCCTGCGGCCTTGTCTCTGTGGTCTAGCAGACCGTGTGGCCCTGCGGCCTTGTCTCTGTGGTCTAGCAGACCGTGTGGCCCTGCGGCCTTGTCTCTGTGGTCTAGCAGACCGTGTGGCCCTGCGGCCTTGTCTCTGTGGTCCAGCAGACCGTGTGGCCCTGCGGCCTTGTCTCTGTGGTCCAGCAGACCGTGTGGCCCTGCGGCCTTGTCTCTGTGGTCCAGCAGACCGTGTGGCCCTGCGGCCTTGTCTCTGTGGTCTAGCAGACCGTGTGGCCCTGCGGCCTTGTCTCTGTGGTCTAGCAGACGGTGTGGCCCTGCGGCCTTGTCTCTGTGGTCTAGCAGACCGTGTGGCCCTGCGGCCTTGTCTCTGTGGTCCAGCAGACCGTGTGGCCCTGCGGCCTTGTCTCTGTGGTCTAGCAGACCGTGTGGCCCTGCGGCCTTGTCTCTGTGGTCTAGCAGACCGTGTGGCCCTGCGGCCTTGTCTCTGTGGTCCAGCAGACCGTGTGGCCCTGCGGCCTTGTCTCTGTGGTCTAGCAGACCGTGTGGCCCTGCGGCCTTGTCTCTGTGGTCTAGCAGACGGTGTGGCCCTGCGGCCTTGTCTCTGTGGTCTAGCAGACCGTGTGGCCCTGCGGCCTTGTCTCTGTGGTCCAGCAGACCGTGTGGCCCTGCGGCCTTGTCTCTGTGGTCTAGCAGACCGTGTGGCCCTGCGGCTTTGTCTCTGTGGTCCAGCAGACCGTGTGGCCCTGCGGCCTTGTCTCTGTGGTCTAGCAGACCGTGTGGCCCTGCGGCCTTGTCTCTGTGGTCTAAGCAGACCGTGTGGCCCTGCGGCCTTGTCTCTGTGGTCTAGCAGACCGTGTGGCCCTGCGGCCTTGTCTCTGTGGTCTAAGCAGACCGTGTGGCCCTGCGGCCTTGTCTCTGTGGTCTAAGTAGACTGTGTGGCCCTACGGCCTCTGTGGTTTATACATGTGTTAATAAAAAAATAAATAAAAAAAAACAATTCAGCAGGCGGCGTTCTATGTCCACGCTTACCACGTTAACTCTTGTTCTTCTTCTTTTTAGGAACTCCAGGACACAAGACCGGGGGGTCTACTTTATTTAACGTTTTGGGGGATAGGCTCCGTCCGGGCGGAAGCGTTCTTCCACCTAATTTTTGGGGGTCGGCTGTGCCTCTGCCTTCGTCTTCAGGCAGGATATGCAGAGTCCGGACCCTCAGATTGCGAGCTACGGATGGGGCCTATGCCAAAGTACTTTATTGCTTGCAGGGTTGTTAATAAATGGATAATTGTCACAGTATTTATTCTCCCGAGTCTTTCTGGTAGAAATGATAGCTTTAGCATAAGTTCTGCCGGGAAGACTTAATTGTCACGTCACTTAAACTTTTTATCTGTCCAAACACGTTCTAATATTTGGGTATAAAAGATCGGTAATTACTCATGTCTGAGTTCGCAGATGCTGACGCTCCAATCCACCGCCATCCTCCCCACCACCTCCAAGTCAAATCCTTCCCAACATCCACCCCACCACCACCAGGATGGTCCCTTCCATACCTCAAGGGGGGGTCAGCTGCGCCTCTGCCTTCGTCTTCAGGCAGGATATGCAGAGTCCGCACCCTCAGATTGCGAGCTACGGACAGGGCCTATGCCAAAGTACTTTATTGCTTGTGTAACCGGTGGCTCGCGACACCAGTTATAAAATCACTTTTCTCTGCGTTGTGAAGACAGACACGGGACAACAGGCGGCGGTTTCACTGGGTTTTTTTTACTCTCTGAGATCTGATATAAAACAAATAAAAGCAGCCTCTGAGTACAATCACCCTTATTTCGCTCTCTCTTCCATACAATTACAATGTCAAGAGCAAAAAATACAGAGAAAACATACCTGATATAAAACAAATAAAAGCAGCCTCTGAGTACAATCACCCTTATTTCGCTCTCTATAAAACAAATGTGACGTAGATTTAATTACCATGTGCTTTTCATCTCCACATATAGAGCAAAGACACAAATATAACTTAAATTGGGCAAAATGACAAAAATAACCACACAGGTAAGTAAAATAACATAATACACATAATTTGCAATGAATATATAGAAATAAAAGCAACAATTAAAATAAAGATTAATAAGGATTAGCAGGAGCCAAAAATAACTCGCCTCTTCCATACAATTACAATGTCAAGAGGAAGAGGAGGGGACAAAACAGGAAATTAGGTGGGCTCATGGTGACATCACAGCAATTAAAGGGGAAACGCACTTAACTCACTTAGGCAATCACATCAGGTACATGTAAACGAACAATTTTGTGAGAATTATAACAATCAATACATATGTTTTAACAAAACACTTTCCGTACCTGTTACACTCACCCCCCAGAATTCACACAAAATTCTTAGAGTATAACAAATAAAACACTGGTCACTTGAATTACATGGTCCACACTTTAAAATCAGTGAAGACTCCACCTAGAAAGTTACCCAAACAAGAGATACAAATATGGAGAAAGTTGGCCAAACTTCTACACATTTTGCAGGCATACACAAAGTGCCCATTACACTTTGAAAAACTCATACCAAATACATAAACAGGATTAATATACACAAAATAGAGAAGATTACACTTTGGTTGAGATGTATTACCAGAGATCATGTAATATAATACACAAACCTATACATGAATAACAGGAGATACAGACTCCACACCAAGTAAGGTTTCAAGTTGAACCATTGACTCAATCAGCCTACGGACAGGCTTAAGTACTCTACCAAACCTGGTAGTGTAACGATCGTCAGAGTTATGGTCAACCAAAGGATCACGTGAACTGTCAGCAACAGGAACAGTAAAAAAAGCATTAGTTACAGTGTCAAGGCCAACAGAAAACTCATTTTGTACTTCAGAAAGAGTTTGAGAAGAATGGGATGAGACCCAAGAAGCAGTACGATCATCATCACAAACAGCAATGTGAGAAATGACAGACATGGACTCATCATGTGACAAATCATCAGTGACAGGTAAGGTTGACTCAACCACATCACATACAGATTGAGAAGGTGTGGAACAAGGACTACCTCTAGCACTTTCACCAACAGAAAACTCAGTTGAAGGCAAAGGAAGAAAGTTAACTGGCAACAATAGATTCCGATGTACCACTTTCTCATGACCAGATTTGTCACGGATCTTGTAAATGTGCAGTGAAGGTTTGGAGTCAACAACGGAATACATGGTGGGTTCCCATTTATCGGCAAGCTTCCGTTTACCTCTACAGCCTCTGTTGGCAATGAGAACATGATCACCAACTGACAGGGGCAATCCTTTGACTCTCTTATTGTACTGATCAGACTGATGTTTTTGTTCGGCAGTAGAGTTCTTTTGAGCCAGCGCCATAGCAGACTGTAGATCACTGACAAGAGACTGAACATAGTCATTGTAATCACAGATTGACTCATCACGAAGCACGCTTTGAAACATAAGGTCAACAGGCAATCTCGGCACCCTCCCGAACATCAGGTAAAAAGGGGCAAACCCAGTTGTTTCATGGGCAGTGCAGTTATACATGAATGTCATTGTTTGTACCAACTGTGGCCACTTGTGCTTGGATCTGGGTGGAAGCGATCTCAGCATGTTACCTAACGTTCTGTTGAATCTTTCAGTCCCTCCATTCCCCATTGGGTGGTACGGTGAAGTCCGTGACTTGTCAACGCTGGCAATATCAAGAAGCTCTGCTATCAGCTCACTCTCAAAATTTGCTCCCTGGTCCGAATGGATACGCTGGGGAAATCCATAGATACAAAAGAAGCCATCCCAGAGTTTCTTAGCAACACTTTTAGCACATTGGTTTCGGCAAGGAAAAGCGTGAGCTAACTTGGTGAAATGATCCGTAATTACCAAGACATCCACAGATTTATTGTGCCTGTCTTCAGCAGACCAGAAATCAATACAGACAAGCTCCAATGGGGCAGTGGTCTTAATGCTCTCCAAGGGCGCTCTTGCTGCTGGCTCTGGAGTTTTACTCAGGACACAACGGGCACAAGTCTTGACATAATCACGCACATCACGTTCCATCCCAGGCCAATAGAACCTCTGGCGGGCTAAAGACAGGGTACGTGGCTGACCTTGGTGACCGGCCAGATCATGAACACCAGAGAGTGCTTGCGGTTTCATAGAGGCAGGCAGGACGAATTGAAACTTTTTATGCTTAGAGAGTGGATCTTTGACAGCTCTATACAGGATGCCATGAAGCAAACAGAGTTTATCCCACTGCCTCAAAATCCTCAAAACTAGCAAATCCTCATTCGCACGCTCACGCCTGTTAGGTCTGCGCTTCCTGCTGACATAGAAAACCACCCTCGAAATAACTGCGTCTTTGTGTTGCTGACACTGCAGTTCAGACAATGGAAAGGCATGGATTACGTCTTGACAGTCGGGAATCAAAGAAGTCAAATGATCACCCATGGATGTTGCTCTGGATGCAGCTCCTGAATCCCAATCATCACAAACAGACAAGATAGATGAAACATCCTCAGAGGTCATGGAAAAGTTTATCTCAGAGCTTAGATTGAGGTCAGTTTCAAGTGTCTGTGGCTGGCACGTGAGACGGAATGTCCTCTGCACAGAATCATCTCCCACACTGTGTACATACTTCAGCAGTTCAGAGTAAGGCTCGGACAGAAGTCGCTGACTCACTGGGTTGACGAATGGGTCACGACTGAGTGCATCCGCCATGACATTCAATCGTCCAGGAACGTACTTGATTTTAAAGTTGTACGGGGAAAGTTTTGAAACCCAGCGCTGCTCACAAGCATCTAGTTTAGGTTTTGTCAAGATGTATGTGAGCGGATTATTGTCCGTCCACACGGTAAACTCATGACCTTTTAACCAGTGACTGAACTTGTCGCACACTGCCCACTTGAGGGCCAAGAACTCTAGTCTGTGTGCAGGGTAATTGGCTTGGCTGCGGCTCAAAGACTTGCTGGCGAAGGCTATGGGACGTGCTTTGTCCTCACCACTGGGAACTTGTGAAAGTACTGCACCTAGGCCGTCCAGCGACGCATCAGTGCAGAGAACAAAGGGGCGCTCAAAGTCAGGATGTGCCAGGACCACGCTCTCGACAAGGGCTCTCTTTAACTCTTCGAAGGCGACATCACAATCAGGAGTCCAGTCCTGGGGAGACAACTCCCGATAAGTGCCAGATCGATTACGGCCACTCGTGCCTTTCGCCAAACGTTTTTGACCGGCCGTCAAATTGAACAATGGCTTTGCGACACGTGTACAGCCAGGGATGAAGCTCTGGTAGTATAAAACCATGCCTAGAAATGATCTTAGTTTCTTTGGCGAAGGTGTGACATTATCTTCCTTCATCAGGTCATTCTTTTGAAATGCTGAAATGACTGCTACCTTGTCTTCATCCACGGAAACTCCAGATCCGCTGATCACATGGCCCAGAAATTTGATGGAGCGCCTGAGAAAGTGACACTTTTTCGGAGCCAACTTCAAATTACTAGCTCTCAACCGTGAAAAAACTTCTTCCAAGCGTTTCAAAGCCTCCTCTTCAGAGCGGGCGAAAACCAGCAAATCATCTAGATAGCAAAGGAGGCTGGAAAAGTTTAGATCTCCAAACACACTGAGCATCATGCGCATAAAGGATGCTGGGCTGTTACACAGGCCTTGGGGAAGACGGTTATATTCGTACAAGCCCATTGGTGTTGTAAATGCTGTGTAATGACGATCAGAAACATGGAGCGGGACGGTGTAAAATCCTGACGTCAAATCAACAGAGCTGAAGAGAAGATTGCCGCCTAGAGCAGCCAGGCAGTCTGCCTGATGAGGCAAAGGGTGAGCATCCTTAATGGTCTTGGCATTAAGCCAGCGAAAGTCCGTACAGACTCTGAGAGATCCATCCTTCTTCCATACCATTACCAAAGGAGATGCATACTCGCTGACGGATTTGCTAATGATGCCTTTCTCTTCCATTTCAGAAAGTACCTCTCTCAACTTCTGGTAGTGGGCAGGAGGGGTTCGGCGATATGGCAGGCGAAACGGACGCTCATCGCTCAGATGAATTCGGTGGACAAAGTCTTTCACCTCTCCACAATCGAGTCTGTCTCTGGAGAAAACATCTTGATAGGACACGATAAGACTCGTCAACTGCTCCTTCCATGACTTTGAGACCTCACACTTTTCGATATCAATGTCCCCCAAACCATACTCGTGCAGTGACCGCACAGGGTCAACAGGTGGAATGGACTTGGAGAAAGCTGCACCAGAAACTTGAGGTTTGCACACATCTTGTGTGACTGTAACATCCTCCACTGCTAAACAAGGAGACACATCAGCCAGCTTAGCGTTACGTCGAAGAGTGATTGGAGACTGGGTGGGATTTAAGATCTTCATCGGCACCCATCGATCACCCCACATAGGAGTCACCACACGTCCAACAAGAACATGACGTGGCGCTGAACGTGACGTAGTGGGCTCGACGATGACGGAGCTTCCTGGGGCGACATTAGTGTTAGCTGGTAGTTTTCCCCAGACAAGGTGCTCACACCTGGGAAGCAAGGTAACGGCCTGACAAAGCCTAACTGTACCGAGCTTAGCGGGCTGTTGGGGACCAGCCCAACGAGAAACACCGCTCAATAGCTCAAGAAATTCTTCACACTCAGGGTTGCTGTTTTGGCAGGAAATTAGTTCCCAGTATCTCTTTTCGGCTTTCATCTTCTGAAGCACACATTTGATTACATTACTACCGATAATGAACTCATCCTTCTGTCCAGGCACTACTAAGGTTGGCACGACAAACTTGAACCTGTAGACTTCGATTTCCAGGTCATATGTGCACTTAGGCTGAGTAGTCAGACCACCGCAGCCCACCAGGACCACATTACCAGGATGATGAGATGGCGCCGCCGTGCTCGGTCGCCGTTCAGGTCGCTCCGCTAAGACTTTGCTTTTATTTATTATTCTACTCTCTTTTACTCTCTATTTTTTCCAACGGATCATCTGCTTTGATCTGTTACGACAGCAAAACACTTCTGGAAATTGGTTACCGCTACACTGACCTGTTTCAGGACACTTTCTCCAATCTTCCATCTGAGATTCGCCGGGACGCCGAGTTGAACAATGACCACTCGAGTCGACGGCGAAGATTCAAAAAACACCGCGGGAAACGCGCTGGGATCCGCAACAGACTGAGAAAAAGAGCATTCAGTCCTCCTCTCCCGAGCATTTTGCTCGCAAATGTCCAATCCTTGGAGAATAAGATGGACGATCTTAGAGCCAGGATAAGTTTTCAACGGGACATGAGAGACTGCAACATCTATTGTCTGTCCGAAACATGGCTCACGCCAGCGGTCCCGGATACAGCCGTGACGCCGTCCGAGAACTTCTCTGTTTTTCGGATGGACAGAACAGCCGAGGCCGGGAAATCTAAAGGCGGTGGAGTGTGTTTCATGATAAACAAGAAATGGTGCGATCCTAGGAACATCTCCATTCTTTCGCGATCCTGCTCGCCTCACTTGGAACATTTATCTCTCATGTGCCGGCCTTTCTACCTACCGAGGGAGTTTTCCTCGGTCATCTGCACTGCCGTTTATATTCCACCACAAGCAGACACGGGGCTGGCTTTATCTGCCCTCCATGATGTGACCAGCGGCTTCATAAACAAACACCCCGACGCTGCTTTCATCGTCGCGGGTGATTTTAACAAAGCAAACCTAAAGAAAGTATTGCCAAACTTTCACCAGCATGTCTCCTGTCCCACACGAGGAGCAAACACACTGGATCATTGCTACTCTCCGTTTAAGAACGCCTACAAAGCTCGTTCACAGCCAGCTTTTGGCAAATCGGACCATGCCGCCATTTTCCTCACACCGGAATACAAACAAAGGCTCGTTCAAGAGCCCCCGGTGAGGAGGGAAGTCAAACGCTGGTCATCCCATTCAGAGATCACGCTACAGGCAGCTCTTGATGACGTCGACTGGGACATGTTCCGCGCGAGTTCTGAAGACGTCAGCGAGTTCACAGAAGTGGCGCTCTGCTTTATTAACACACTGACAGAGCAAGCCACACAAACAATAACTATAACGTCCTTCCCTAATCAGAAACCGTGGGTGGACAGTTCAATTCGCACTGCAGTAAACTCGCGCACCACCGCTTACAATGCCGGTCTCCTAACGGGGGATATGAGGGAGTACAAAGCTTCATGTTACGCTCTCCGGCGCGCCGTTAAAGCCGCAAAACTCCGCTATAAAGACAGAGTGGAATCTCATTTCCAACTCAACGACTCCCGGCGGATGTGGCAGGGACTGAGGACCATCTGTGCTTTTGGAACTAAATCCTCTGCAGAGGTGAGAGCTGATCCGTTGCTGGTGAACGAGTTAAACTCTTTCTACGCTCGCTTTGATGGTAATCGCGGCAGCGCGACTCCGGCGAGTGACGCGTCAGAGAGAGTCCCTCAGAGCAGCAACGGTCACGTGATCTCTGTCTCGGAGGACGAGGTTCGGAGGGCACTCAAACGTGTGGATGTCAGGAAAGCTGCTGGGCCGGATGGTATTTCAGGTCGTGTTCTGCGGTCCTGTGCTGATCAGCTCGCAGGGCTCTTTACATCCATATTTAACGAGTCCCTTGCTACATCTGTTGTCCCCACCTCCTTCAAACGATCCTCCATCATCCCTGTACCTAAGATCAGTAAACCCTCTTGCCTAAATGACTATCGTCCAGTGGCTCTCACATCTTTAGTCATGAAGGTCTTTGAGAGACTCATTAAAAACAACATTTGCTCCTCCATTCCTGACACTTTGGACCCTCTTCAGTTTGCCTATCGTCCCAATAGATCGACTGAAGATGCCATTTCTCACGTCCTTCACTCCTGCCTCACTCACATCGACAGCAAAAGTGGGAACTATGTCAGGTTGCTATTTATTGACTATAGCTCAGCCTTTAACACCATAGTTCCCATTAAGCTAACACACAAACTCCTGGATCTAGGCCTGAATTCTTCTCTCTGCCTCTGGATTGAAGATTTCCTCACTGGCAGACCCCAGGCGGTGAGAGTAGGCCAGTTCACCTCCACCTCCATCACCCTGAGTGTTGGAGCTCCACAGGGCTGTGTGCTGAGTCCCCTGCTCTACTCTCTCTACACCCATGACTGTTTGTCCACACACAGCTCCACCTCTATCATCAAGTTTGCTGATGATACTGTTGTCCTGGGTCTCATCTCCAACAACAATGAGACGGCATACTTGGACGAAGTGGAGCAACTGACATCATGGTGCCAGGACAACTGTCTCTCTCTGAATGTTAACAAGACCAAAGAACTGATTGTGGACTTCAGGAAGAGACAGCATCGGTCATACTCCCCTCTCATGATCAGCGGGACACCGGTAGAGAGAGTGAGCAGCTTCAAATACCTGGGTGTGAACATCTCCGAGGATCTGACCTGGACTACACACATCCAGACACAGGTGAAAAAAGCCAGGCAAAGACTGTACCACCTGCGCCAGCTGAGGAAATTCAGGGTTTCACCAGCCATCCTGAAAACTTTCTATCGAGGGGCGATAGAAAGTGTCCTGACTCAGTGCATCACAGCGTGGTACGGGAACAGCACCAGTCACAATTCCAAAGCCCTGCAAAGAGTGGTGCGCTTATCCGAGCGCATCTCAGGCTCAGCTCTCCCGTCTCTGCAGGACATCTACACCAAACGCTGCAGAGGTAGAGCTACTAAAATCATCAGAGACATTAATCACCCTGCAAACTCTCACTTCACCCTGCTGCCATCTGGTAAGCGCTTCCGTAGCCTGATGGCAAAGACTGAAAGACTCAGGAGGAGTTTCTTCCCCCAGGCCATCAGACTCCTGAACTCAGTCACGTGACTTCACTTCACCCCGCACACGCATAAACATCCAGTTTAAACATTAACATCCACATACTGCCATTGCACTGCACTTTACGTTCCTATTGTTACTGTGTAACAACCTGTAATAAACCTTGCACATTATACTTCTTTATATATACATATATATATATATTTTATGTTAACCACTTATTTTTAAGTCTACAGTTTATCTCACTTATCATATCCACATATTTTTTATATTTTTATTTTATCTTATTTCCAATTTTTATCTTTACTTGATTTATTTATAATCCTACTTATGTTAATACTTTTTATTCTAATTTTATTCTATTTCTATTTTAATTTCTTGTAACTGTTATTTGCACTGTCCATGGAGCGGACCTGTTTACATTTCACTGCCAGTTGTATATTGTGTATATAACTGTGTATGTGACAAATAAAACTCTTGAATCTTGAATCTTGAATCACTGAGGGTTGAGGGAGAACTCCATCAGCACGCAACTTTGATTCACTTTCTATACTCAGCGTGCAAGCCATACTGCCAGAATCTAGCATACCGTTCAGCACGGACTGGCCACCGACAGTCACAGGAGCATAAAAGAGTTCACTAGCACCATCAATTTTCTGAGATCCCACATACAGCACTGTTTTGTCGGGTGGCAACAATTTGCAACTATTTACAAAAATCTCATATGGGTCTGACTCATCTTTTAGGGGAAATACGCCACTGCCCATGTTATCCCCCTCCGCACATGGGCTATTTAGTTTAACTGAATGGCTGAAGGCGGCAGCTCAAGGCCTGTCGTCCTAGGACAATTGCTCTTAAAGTGTCCAGGTTTGAAGCAGTTACGACAAAGCCTCTGGCGCATACAATGAGTATGTGTAGTGTGCTCTTTAGATTGACATACTCTACATGCTGAGCTCAGACTGGGCTTGGGGTCTGAAGTTCTGACAGGACAGTTTGGGGTGGAGGAGGACAGTGAGGCAGTGCAGAGAGATAAAACTTTGTCCATCATGCCAACCAACTGCTGCATACTAGCATCAGGAGTAAAAGGAGCAGCGTTGGGGTTCAACTGACCAGCTAAACTTGCTATCTGACTTGAGAGTTCAGGCTGTTTGGGAGAACTTGACGCAGAATCGTCACAGACAGTTACAGTGTTCTGATGGCAAGCAGACATAGGCAATGAGCGTGAAGTTCTAGCAAAAGCTCTCTTCAGAGTCCTGCGATGACTATCCAGTCGCTCTTGAACTTCAGCAGCACTCCACTGTTCAGCAGGCTTGAACTGAAAAGACAAAGCAAGGCCAGGATCTGGACAGTGTGAGATAAACATCATAACAGCTTCAGTAGCAGGGTCCTCAACACACTTGTTCCGTCTACGCAAACACTCATCAGCCACATCAATCGCCTTATTGAGCCGTATCCAGTAGTCCATTGGGCTCTCGTCCGCCCTAGGCAGGGTGTTATAAAAGTCAGACATAGGCATATTTGAATACATCAACTCACTGAAATTGCGCTTCAGTATATCGAACACAGTGGTGGGGAGCACTGCAGCCGTCGGCCCAGGGAAGCTGCGCAAGGACACTTTGACCACATCTCTCGCTTTTCCAGCTAACCTGCTCAAAATGAGATCAGAAGCGGTTTCATCAGTGCATTTCTTTCTGTTCAAATAACTGTACATCAAATCTTCCCATTCATGTACAGTAAACGAATCACTTTGATCACCTCTAAAGAACGGTGGAGGCGCAACATCATGTTGGACAATGACTTTCAAATTAGAACCATCAAAACATTCACCTGAATGCTGTACATTTGACTTAGATTGCACTGGACTGGGCTGTTGCGTTAAGTTGAGACTGGCTGAAATGCTTTCACCAATTTTCAGTGCCAAATCAGAAATAATACTCCCCAAAGACTCAGGGGTAACTGCACGATCAGTGTTAAGGCGTGCAAAAGGGGTAGAGCAAGCAGCTGGGCTCCCTGAGGTACCAATAGCTGAGTCAGATGCATGTACATGGTCAATATCTGCAGTAAAGAATGTCCTCCCTCTCCCAAAACAATGAGGTGAAACTCCATACATATTGTCAGGACGATTAAGAACAGCCCCACTACCCCTGCCTACTGGTAGCATGGCACTAGGTCTTTGTACAGGGCTAAAATTATCCTGACTAACAGTGTCCTCAAACATGACTCAGTTCGAATAGAGAGAAAAAAAAATTATTATTAAAAAAAAAGTAATAACAGTTTCAGAAAATAAGAAAAAAAAAACAAAAAAAAACCAAACAAACACTGAAATCACTTAACTAATATGCAGATAAGTGTAGTTTGCAGAAATACTCATTTAGATTCTCTCAATGTTAGTTTCAGGGAGAAAAAAAAAATTGTGTGACGACGATCACAAAAACACTGTCCTTCAGCTTGCAGCAACGTAAAGAACAGTTCAGTACAGCGTTGCACGAGGAGAAATAAAATAAAATGTGATCACAAAAATATCCCGTCAGTAATGAGCGTGCAGCAGTGCAAAAAGAAAAGAAAAAAAAAAGGTCAGCACAAAGCCCACAGCGAATAGTATTAATAAAAGTCAAAACAGTTTTTCATCATACTTCATAAAAAGGGCAACCGTTCAACCTTTACCGTCTGTGATATGAGCAACAGAAGATAGAACACTGATGACGAGATCGGCCGAGATGAAATGAGCAGCGGCCTCCGCGATCAGCGAAACACCCTCACATCCAGCGATCTTTCACGGCACACCGTCGTCTGTTGAAGTAGCAACTCCGGCGATCGGTAATCAGCTGATCATGCGAAATCCGAAGGGTTATGGCACCACGTGTAACCGGTGGCTCGCGACACCAGTTATAAAATCACTTTTCTCTGCGTTGTGAAGACAGACACGGGACAACAGGCGGCGGTTTCACTGGGTTTTTTTTACTCTCTGAGATCTGATATAAAACAAATAAAAGCAGCCTCTGAGTACAATCACCCTTATTTCGCTCTCTCTTCCATACAATTACAATGTCAAGAGCAAAAAATACAGAGAAAACATACCTGATATAAAACAAATAAAAGCAACCTCTGAGTACAATCACCCTTATTTCGCTCTCTATAAAACAAATGTGACGTAGATTTAATTACCATGTGCTTTTCATCTCCACATATAGAGCAAAGACACAAATATAACTTAAATTGGGCAAAATGACAAAAATAACCACACAGGTAAGTAAAATAACATAATACACATAATTTGCAATGAATATATAGAAATAAAAGCAACAATTAAAATAAAGATTAATAAGGATTAGCAGGAGCCAAAAATAACTCACCTCTTCCATACAATTACAATGTCAAGAGGAAGAGGAGGGGACAAAACAGGAAATTAGGTGGGCTCATGGTGACATCACAGCAATTAAAGGGGAAACGCACTTAACTCACTTAGGCAATCACATCAGGTACATGTAAACGAACAATTTTGTGAGAATTATAACAATCAATACATATGTTTTAACAAAACACTTTCCGTACCTGTTACACTTGCTGGGTTGTTATTAAATGGATAATTGTCACAGTATTTATTCTTCCGAGTCTTTCTGGTAGAACTGCAGAAACTGTCAATCTCTATGATATGTTCTCTTTACAGCATTTTTCATCCCAATCATTTTGATGTGAAAACAAATACAATGCAAATCAAATATTTATTTCCACAACCGGAGGTAGTCGGTACTTGAATATAATTTTATCAAAATCTACACGATGACGCACACAAACTGTTATATGTGAATCTTCACAATATTGAACCGTCTGTCTTTAAGGCTCGGCAAGACTAAAGGGAAGTTATTTCTAGTTCTCTCCTGAATTATAATGCAAGCAATATAGATGTGTGTATACAAATATCTACTGTACGTGAGGGTTCATTTACAACCTATGAGCTGTTTTCTTACTAAACAGACAAACATGCAACAGTGAGATACGTGAGACAGGATACATGATGTGACTGCATGAGCGATAGAGGAATATTCCACACAATATAAGACACTACAGAGCTGAGAAGTCTAGGAATTAAAGTTCTGGAGAGATGGCGAAGGCTGAAAGGCTGCATGCAGACAACTGGGATATCTGTGGGACAAAAGAGAGCACAATGATGAAAGCATACATTTCTTAGATGTTCTTAACATTTCTTTTCTATATATATATTAGGGCTGTAATCAACCAAAGAAAATCTTGGTCGACTGAAGTCCTGAAATTTTAGACTAAAAATCGACTAAAATGACGTTAGGAAAAAAAACATTAAATGAATAAGCTGCACACTGTGCGCAGTACTTGGTAGCCTTGTTGTCTGCCTAAATTAATTATAAATAAACATTAAAAATAGTAGGCTATTTGCAGAATATTAAATAGTTTTTGACCGGATTATTTTGCACTGAAATGAGTCTGACACACGAGTCTGTCGGCTCTGACAGCGGTGCATCACGTGCACCTGCGCAATATCATAGCCTATGACTTCCGAAAATATAGTACTATGTTTTGTCAACTAGATATCATCACAAGAACTTTTGAGGAATATGCAACATAATTTAGACAATTGTTTTTGTCATATGTATTATAATAACTGACAGACAGTATAATTTCAGCCGCTCTGTGCAGCTCGAACAGGAGCTCAGCTTCGCGGCTGAGACACGAATAGACTATTAACTTAAAGCTTTTACTCTTACGCCCGTTTCACACATACTCCGTCCGCAGTGCGTATGCGGTGCGTGTTGCGGTGCGTGTTGCGGTGCGTATGCGGTGCAGGAGCAGCACGCGCTGTTGTGGTTTCATATATGCTGCGTTGGCAGCGCGCAACTGATCCGCGGTTGTATACCACAAACACAGCATTTATTCATTATTATTTTTTATTTCAAATCCAAAAGTTGTTACTGAACATGGCTTGTCAGAATTGCAATTCTCTTTGTTTACACTTTCATAGATGTCACGTTTTAACGTAGTACATTTAAACAACGTTTTATTCAATTCATTACTTTATATTTATATAGCCTATATAACTTTATATAGCCTATACTTTAGCTCACACAAGTGGCAAAACATTGAAATATAACTTATAGCCTATAAACATTTTTAATTAGAAACTTACAATAGAAACAGCCGACTCTCGTCTTTTCTTTAGTTTTTAAACCCTTTTAAAAGCAGGTCATAAAGACCTTTTTTTTCCACCTCCAGGAACGTAGGCCTACGTGCTCTCCATTATTTAAATTTTTTTAACCTAAGTGCCAGGTAAGGTTTCGTTTCCTTGCTTTACCCGAGAAAAAAAAAGCCATGTGTTGACTTTGAAACAGAGTATATTTTAAATAATATGCATCTGTGGTAAAATTACTAGATTTTCGTGTCAGTACATGTTTATTTTAAAGCGAACAATGTGCTGTCACTTTAATTCTGCAGTGCAGCACAGCAAAAAATAGAATCGGTACGGAAACGATCGGCGGACTGCTGCAGACGCACCGCACCTGGAACGGACTGACGGACAGCATCCGCGTGCAGTGTGAAAGCTGTAATCCGTTAACATGGGTACGGAAAAAAATACGCACCGCATACGCTCTGCAAACGGAGTATGTGTGAAACGGGCGTTAAACACAAAAGGCACGTCAATGTGCAAGAAACATCTCATGGATGCTCTGGGACGCATCCTCAGTGATGTATCCTGGGATCATTGGGTGTTTCGGGTCTCGCAACATCATACACCCTCGCCCAGGCGACCCAGCCGGGGTTGATCAAGCCCCGACTTGCGTCCCAGTAGCAGTCCACGGATCAGCCCTCTTAATCCAAAGCCACCTTGTGGCCTTCTCTGTGGCTTCGCTCGCGGATTGAATGGCCCTCTTCTTGGCCGCCCTTGTAATGCCCAAACGACAGAGGACTTTGCATAGAGAACGTCCTGCAAAGCCTCTACAGCCGACTTCTATAGGCTCATAGAAGGTTTTCCAGCCTCTCTCCCTGCACCCCTCCACCAGTTCCTGGTACTTAGCACGTTTCCTCTCATTTGCTTCCTCAATACGCTCTTCCCAGGGCACTGTAAGTTCCAGCATGATAAGATGTTTTGCAACCTCAGAGGTAACTATCATGTCTGGGCGGAGATTTGTTGTTACAATGTGCTGAGGGAACCTTAGTTGTTTTCCCAGGTCGACCTGCAACTGCCAGTCCGAGGCTTTGTGGAGAAGACCTGTTGTTAATTGTGGTCGTCCTTGAGGTTTCTCTCCAGCTATGATGAAGGGGACTGCCTTCTTTGGTGCATGATGGTGTTTGCTGGTGCTGATGGCTGAGGCTAAGCTCTCAGCAATTGCCTTAAGCACCTGGTCATGGCGCCAACGATAGCGACCATCAGCCAGAGCCTTTGGGCAACTGCTGAGGAGATGTTCTAGAGAGCCTCTTCCAGAGCAAAGAAGGCAGGAAGGTGTCTCGCTCTTCCCCCAGACATGGAGGTTCGCTGGGCTCGGCAGGGCATCGTAAACAGCTTGTACCAGGAAACGGACCCGATGGAAGTCTGCTTGTAAGATATTCGCCCAGGTTATCCTATGCTGCAGTGCACTCTCCCACCTAGTCCATGCTCCCTGCTGCCGAAGTCCCACCGCCCTGCTCACTCGCTCTTCCTCGACGCCTGCTCTGACCTCCTCCTGGAGTAGATGGTGCCTTTCCTTGCCACGGGCCTGACTGACCAGAGACTTTGGGAAGTAGCCTAAGCCTGCTCTGCCTGTCGCCACAGTTCCCACCAGTGCCTTTTGTCTTAGGCGTGCCTCTGCCTCCTCCACTGCTTTCCCAGCCTTCCATTTCCTTCCTGTCCTCACTTCAATGCCGGCTGATGACACCTTGCAGTCCCTGGAATCCCTATACTTTAGGGCTTCTCTGGTGCGTACCACCATGAATTCTTCAGTGAGGCCACTGAAGGGCAACTGCAGGATGTTACTCGTCCCATACAGTGCAGCGCTGGTAAGACTGCGTGGAAGGCCCAGCCACTTCCGAAGAAAGCCACTGATCTTCCTTTCTAGGGACTTAACTGTTGTCATTGGGACTGCATAGACCAGCAAGGGCCACAGGACTCGGGGGCAGGATGCTATGCTGGTAGATCCAAGCTTTAAATCTACCAGGCAGACCAGACTTGTCAACCTTGGTGAGCCAAGCTCCAAGTTCTTTGCTGGACTTCTGGATGGCGGCAGAGTCTTTCAGGCTGGAGTCAAAGAGCTTCCCCAAGCTCTTGACAGGTTGCTCCGTGATGGTTGGGATGACAGTTTCCGAGATGGAAAAACGGAACTTGTCAACCACTTTCCCCCTCTTCAGCACCATGGACCTTGACTTGAAGGGCTTGAACCTCATCCTTGCCCAGGTGATGAGTCTCTCAAGTCCTTGTAGGATCCACCTGCTCCCTGGGACCGATGTCGTTGTGATGGTAAGGTCATCCATATAGGCTCTTATAGGGGGCTGTCGTACACCTGACTTGGTTAGGGGCCCTCTGCATTCCACCTCGGCTGACTTAACCACCATGTTCATGGCGAGAGCGAAAAGAATAACAGAGATGGTGCAGCCTGTTATTATTCCTTTCCCAATGCGATGCCAGTCTGATGTCCCTGACCCAGAAGTGACCCGCATCCTGAAATTATTGTAGTAATCCAGGATCAGGTCCTTAATCTTACTGGGAACATGATGGAGGTGTAGAGCGAGCTCGACCAGCTTGTGTGGTATGGACCCATAGGCGTTGGCCAGGTCCAACCACAAAACAGCTAGGTCACCTTTGTTCTCATGGGCCTCTCTAATAAGTTGTGTAACTACACCAGTGTGTTCCAAGCAGCCAGGAGCTCCAGGAATCCCCCCCTTCTGCACTGAAGGATCAATGTAGTTGTTCTTGAGGAGAAACTCTGTCAATCTTCGTGAGACGATGCTGAAAAACACCTTCCCTTTAACACTCAGTAGTGAGATGGTTCGAAACTGGTTGATGTTTTTCGAGTTTTCCTCTTTGGGGATCCACACTCCCTCAGCACAGCTCCACTGGTCAGCGACTCTTCCTCTTCGCCAAATCACCTTCAAGATCTTCCACAGGTGCCGGAGAAGCTCTGGGCAGCGCTTGTATACCAAATAGGGTACGCCACTGGGGCCTGGGGTAGATGCTGAGCGAGCTGCCTTGATGATCTCCTCCACCTCCTTCAGACTTGGCTCCCTCTGATTGAACTCTGTTGTAGGGGAGGCTGGGCTGATGAGAGATTTGTTGGGCTCCAGCTCTTGCTCTCTCAGGGAATCGCTCACTGTATCCTGGAGGAAGCGATTTACTTCCTCTGTTGAACACTCAAGGCGACCACTGCGCTTGTCCCCGAGCAGTTGTTTTGTGAAGCCAAAGGGATTGGCGATAAAGGCTGCTCGCTTCCTTGCTCTCTCTCTCCCCCGTCTCCGGTGCCACTCTGCTCTGCGTATGGTCATCAGCTTCTTTCGCAGGATGTTTTGCAACTCTGCTAATGGTTGTTTCTCCTCATCAGTAGCTTTCTTGTGCTGTTTCTTGAGGGTACGCAGCTCCTGCGTAGTCATTATTTGGAGTCGGCTGTCAGCATCTCCTTTGGCTGTGGCTTGGATGATGTTGGACACATCCTCGTCAAACTGCAGCCACTCACTCCGTTTGCTGGCTGGGGGCCACTTAATCCGCTGCTGTGGAACTACTCTGCTGGGATTGGGAGGTTCTGGTACGTGGAGGGACTGGGCTCTGTGGGTTGCCTCCTGGCCGGGCTCCTCCTGCGTCTCACCAGGTTCAAGACCTGTGCGTTGCACCTCACTTTCCCGCTCCAAACATTTCATTCTGGCCTGATGGATTTTTAGGCCACGATGATTCTTGCACAGTTTTCCTCACATGCATGTCACATTCGTCGTCTGTCCGTTTGCATGGGTTGTTAACCTTTGGTCCGTCCGATTGGAGATCTCATCCTCCCCCCCTCTCGGGATCTCCTGGGGGTATCTCTCTGTAGGGCTTTCCGTAGCTTATTTGGGTTCTCTCTTGCAAAAGACACATGCTGGGGTGCTAACACATACTGTCCCGGGTGCCGTCTTTCCGAGCTGTCAACTGTCTCTCCAGTAGTCGACCAAACTGTTCTTGGTTGTCACCTAGTCTATTCCTAGGAGTCACTGGCTGCACCAGAAACATTAAATATGCAAGAAACATCTCATGGATGCTCTGGGACGCATCCTCAGTGATGTATCCTGGGATCATTGGATCAACTTTAATAAAAAGGGAATATTTAGCCAGATCAAGAGCAGAAAAAACGCTCACAATTAAATAAATAATATACAAGAAAACTAGCCTTCTTCAATCTGTCTCTCTTCTCCGGTGGGTTGGGCTAATCCAAAAGAAATGAAAATAAGGGGGTGTTCTGAAGACAGACTGTTACCTGTGAAACAGGGGTGCTCTCAAAACACCCCCATTAGCAATTAGTGCTTTCCATCTGAGGAAAATAAATGTGGTGCGGCAAAACTGATGAAATGAACGCAGCAAAACTAATGAAATGAACGTGGCTCGGCAAAACAGATGAAATGAACTGATGAAATGAATATATATATATATATATATATATATATATATATATATATATATATATATACACACACACTATATTGCCAAAAGTTATGGGGTGCCTGCCTTTAGATGCACATGAACTTTAATCCCATTGTTAATCGGTAGGGTTTAAAATGGAGTCGCCCACCCTTTGCAGCTCTAACAGCTTCAGCTCTTCTGGGAAGGCTTTCCTCAAGGTTTAGGAGTGTGTTTATGGGGATTCTTCTAGAAGCGCATTTGTGATGTTGGACGAGAAGGCCTGGCTCTCATTCTCCGCTCTAATTCCTCCCAAAGGTGTTCTATCGGGTTGAGGTCATGACTCTGTGCAAGCCCGTCCAGTTCCTCCACACCAAACTCGCTCATCCATGTCTTTATGGGGCGACGCTTTGTGCACTGTTCAGTCATGCTGGGACAGGAAGGGGCCATCCCCAAACTGCTCCCACAAAGTTGGGAGCATGAAATTGTCCAAAAGCATTAAGAGTTCCTTTCACTGGAACTAAGGGGCCAAGCCCAACCACTGAAAAACATTGTGGCTGAGTTGCTGTTGTTCCCAATGCCTTCCACTTTGTTAAAATCCCACTAACAGTTGAGCAAGGAATATTTAGTAGTGAGGAAATGTCCCGAATGGCCTTATTGCACAGGTGGCCACCGATCACATTTACCACGCTTGAGTTCACTGAGTTCCTGAGAGCGGCCCATTCTCTTTTTTTTACAGATAACAAGATCTCTGGGTAAACTGACATAAAACATCTTTATTTCGATGGTCCACTTTAAGACATTTTACTAACTATGAGTAACTTTGCAAGTACTTGTCAACGAGCAGTCATTAGAGTATTAGTAGACTGTCTGCTTATTATCTGTGTAACAAGGTTTGTTGAAACAGGAAGGACGGGGACCCGGCGAACGTTAAACATAACTTTAATAATAAAATAAACAGAGGACAAAATCAAAGTAAAAGTAAAATCGCACCTCACGGATGCCAGTGAAGCAGCCGCGCAAGAGAACTGACCTAATCTATGAACAGGCAAATCCTTTTACACTGAATGCCACTAAAAATAGATCAGATATCTGATATACATACGATGTATTTTCATTCAAATTCACTGAATCAGCGCAGCAGCGCAGGACCAATAAGTTCAGACCTAAAAGCCTATTATAAACAGATTTCCTCAAATAAGTTAGACTATATACGGCAGCACGTTACAGTATTGTTGTTCGTAACCGCGTCCGCGGCAACCACTTGCGTGTCAGGGTTTGAAAGCGCGTCTCATGTATGAAAATGATGTACACATGACGGGCGGCAATAATATCGCAAGAAAAGCCTGACGTGTACTGACAACTGCATTATTTAACCGGATTTTCCTTATTACAGTGTTACAGTAAGTGTCAAGTCAGTTTCGTTCATAATGTTTCTACTTCATGTAACATGATAGTTACTGGAGTGAAGCCGTTCTCATCATGTGATTGGGGGAAACATTTCTGAGGGCGTGGTGAGCTCGTGTCAGGGGCGCGGATAGTGAGCCGTTGGAAGTACCATCCTACGTCACGATGACCCACAAAGTCCAATAGGAAAATTCAACTGCAGTAGCCACCGTTCAACCTTAAGAGGGCAGCACTTTGGCGGTTTTACACCATATTTTATAGAATTAAAACACTTTATACTCAAATGTCAAAACATTTACTCGAATCAATGAACAGCATTAATAAAGCCCCAGTATTACAGATCATTAACTAAAAAAGTTGGTTTAGGGTTTAGTTACCCTTTAATGAGCAATATTAACTCTTATAGTATAACTTTAATATTAACTTTAGTTTCCTCTAAACCTTTGTAAAATACTCCACACAACCACACTTATACATGACACTGGCCTTTATTGTCGATGAGTAATGTTACAGCAATACAGCATATATTACAGTTTTGACATGTATACAATATTGGCAACATTTAAACTCGTGTAACCAACATTTTAGAAGTAAAAATGGTTACACTTTATTTCGATAGTCCACTTTAAACATTCTACTAACTATAAGTAACTTTGCAACTACATGTCAACTAACTGTCATTAGAGTATTAGTTGTCTGTCAGTAGACTGGTAGGTTATGGTTAGGTGTTATGGTTCGGGTTAGTAGAATAAGTGATTAAAAAACCTGCTCTAGATCCGTCAGTTCTTGCTAATTTTAGGCCTATTTCCAAATTGCCTTTCCTTTCAAAAATCCTGGAGAAGATTGTGTACAGTCAATTATTGGCCTTTTTGGAAGAACACAATATACTAGAGGTTTTCCAGTCTGGCTTTAAAACCTTCCACAGTACCGAAACTGCTCTTTTAAGAGTTTTTAATTATATCTTTTTAGCTACTGACTCTGGTGACTATGTTATCCTTGTGCTTTTAGATCTAACTGCTGCGTTTGACACAGTGGATCATAAAATATTGATTTCACGTTTAAGGCAGTGGGTGGGCATCAGTGGCATAGCTCTGGAGTGGTTTAGGTCATACTTAACGGATCGAACTTTTTGTGTTAGCTTAGGTGACTCCGTATCCTCCTCTGCTCCTCTCTTGTGTGGGGTCCCACAGGGCTCAGTCCTTGGCCCTCTACTTTTCTCTCTGTATTTACTTCCACTTGATTCCATACTTAGAAAGTACGGCATTTCATTCCACTGTTATGCAGATGACAGTCAGATGTATGTACCTCTTAAAAAGAAAAATGATATTTCTTTTGGACAACTACTCGATTGTCTCGACGACATAAAGGCCTGGATGGCTCTGAACTTTTTAAATTTTAATGATAAAAAAACAGAAGTGATGGTTTTTGGAGGCACCACTGGGACCCCGCCAGTAGATCTGGGCTCTTTGGCACCCTATATTAAACCTAGTATCACGAACCTAGGAGTTAAAGTGGACCCTGAGCTTAAATTTGACAGTCAGATCAAAGCTGTTGTCAAATCAAGCTTCTTTCATTTGAGGCAGCTGGCCAAAATAAAGCCAATTCTGTCAAGACAACATTTTGAAACTGTAATCCACGCCTTTGTAACTACACGGCTGGACTACTGTAATTCATTATATGTGGGGGTTAGTGGGTCCTCCATCACCCGTCTCCAGATGATACAAAATGCAGCAGCACGTCTTTTAACGGGCACACGTAAACATGAGCACATTTCACCTATTTTAGCTTCTTTACACTGGCTGCCTATTCAATTTAGGATCCATTTTAAAATTCTGTTATTTGCTTTTAAATCACTAAATGGTCTTGCCCCGCCATACCTCTCTGAGCTTCTACACTCTTATAAACCCATCCGCTCTCTCAGATCAGATGATCAGCTGCTCCTGACTGTGCCTAAAACTGCTCGGGTTATGTATATAACCCTTGTTCCCTGAGAAGGGGAACGAGCACTGCATCGGGACGACGCTTTGGGGATACTCCCTTAGCATTAGCGAATCTGAAACCAGAATGCCAACTAGGCCAATCCGATTGGCGTGCGTGATGACGTCATCGTGACGGCATACCCGGAAGTATAAAAGGGGGGCTGGAACGTAATGGCGGTAGTCATTGCTCTGAAGCATGCGCTCCAGGCGCGCCAAGGTGTGGCGTCGGGATGCAGTGCTCGTTCCCCTTCTCAGGGAACAAGGGTTATATACATAACCCGAGCAGTTCCCTTTCGAGGGAACTCGCACTGCATCGGGACGACGCTTTGGGGAACGAGTACCCACTAGGCCACACCGAAGGGTAGCGCCTGCCCTAGTGTGAAGCCGGAAACCGGGCACAGCTAGGACTGGAGCACCCTAGCACCAGGCGTCGTAGGGAGATCCAGGCTATAAAACCTGATAAAAGTGTGTGGGGTAGCCCACCCGGCCGCCTCGCAGATATCCTGCAAGGGGACCCCAGAAAGAAGGGCCACCGAAGAGGCCATGCCTCTGGTGGAATGAGCCCTCACAGCCACAGGTGAAGGCAAACTGCGCACCTGATAGGCCATGGTAATCGCCTGGACAATCCAATTACTGATTGTCTGAGTAGACGCAGGCAATCCCTTCTTAGGTGAGCCAAAACACACCAACAGTTGTTGTGATCTCCTCCACTGTGCAGACTTCGCCAAATAAACTCTGAGCGCCCTAACCGGGCAGAGTAGGTGAAGTCTCCCCTCTTCCGCCGTCACATGAGGCGGAGGATGAAATGCCTGCAGGACCAATGACCTGACCACCCTTGATGGCACCTTAGGCACGTAGCCCGGCCTAGGGTGTAAGATGGCCTTTACTCCTCCCGGGGCAAACTCCAGGCAGGTCGGCGTTACCGCCAAGGCCTGGAGATCTCCCACTCTCCTGAGAGAGGTAATGGCAAGGAGAAAAGCCACCTTAAGGGTCAGATCCTTTGGTCCAGCCGACTCCAATGGTTCGAAGGGGGCCTCAGCCAATCCTTCGAGAACCACTGCCAGGTCCCAGGTTGGAACTCTGGTCCGAGCCGCAGGCCTCATCCTCCGAGCCCCAGGGAGGAATTGTACAACCAGCTGGTGCCTACCCAGAGGCCCATCACCCAGAGGAGTGTGGAAAGCCGCAATGGCAGCCACGTACACCTTGAGTGTGGACGGGGTAAGCCCTGCAGAAAAACGATCTTGGAGGAACTCCAGCACTGAAGCCACTGGGCAGTTAACTGGGTCCACCTCACGTTCTCTGCACCAAGTGGAAAATACATTCCACTTGAGGCTGAACAGTCTCCTCGTAGACGGAGCCCTGGAGCTGAGTAAGGTCTCTATCACCTCCGCCGATAGGCCAGCCTCTATGTATCTGGTCCCCTCAGGGGCCAGACCCATAGGTTCCAAATCTCCGGGCGGGGGTAAAATATCGTACCCGCCGCCTGAGATAGGAGATCCCTCCTCAGAGGAATCTCCCACGGCTGACCTGCTAGCAGAGCTATGATATCCGAGAACCAAACTCGAGTCGGCCAACGGGGTGCTACCAGAAGTAGACTGACCCCCTGTCGACGGACCCTTTCCAGGACTCCCGGGAGCAGAGCAATCGGGGGAAATGCGTACAGACGCAGCCTCGGCCACGTCTGCACCATGGCATCCAGCCCCAGCGGAGCTGGATGCGTGAGGGAAAACCACAGTGGACAGTGGGACGTCTCTCGAGACGCAAACAGATCCACTTCCACTGGGCCGAACCTCTTGCATATGGCCTCCACCACCTCTGGGTGGAGTCGCCACTCCCCGGGCCTCAGCCCCTGCCTCGACAGGATGTCTGCTCCCTGATTTTGGACCCCTGGGACATACATTGCCCTGATGGACAACAGTTTCCCTTGGGTCCACAGGAGGACTCGGCGTGCTATCCTGTACAGAAAGCGCGACCTCAGTCCCCCCTGGCGGTTGATGTACGCTACGACAGACGTATTGTCTGTCCGTACCAGGACATGCTGGCCGCGGAGGTGCGGGAGAAAGCTCCTGAGAGCTCTGTAGACCGCCATCATCTCCAGGCAATTTATGTGCCAGGAGGAATGACGGCCCTCCCATGGGCCCCTCGCAAAGCGGCCGTCCATGACCGCGCCCCAGCCAGTGAGGGAGGCGTCTGTTGAAACGGATTTCCGGCAACAAGACGCTCCCAACACTGGCCCTTGGGACAGAAACCAAGGTTTCTTCCATATGGTTAGGGAACGAGAGCAATTGCGCGTTACCCTGATCATACGGAAAGGATTCCCTCTGGGGGAAAACCCCTTGGTTTTCAACCACCACTGGATGGGTCTCATGTACAGCAGGCCAAAAGGTATTACGTTGGACGCTGCTGCCATGTGACCCAGCACTCTCTGAAAGTGCCTCACAGTGATGTTGTGGCCTAGCCTTATTCCTGAGACCATCGCCTGTATGGTCTCGACTCGCGCGGGAGACAATCGTGCCCGCATCGTTGTCGAGTCCCACACGACCCCGAGGAACGTAGTCCTCCGGGACGGCGTCAACACGCTCTTTTTCGTGTTGAGTCTCAGCCCCAAGCATTTCATGTGGTTCAGAACGACATCTCGATGCCGAACCGCCACCTCGTACGACTGGGCCAGTATGAGCCAGTCGTCGATATAATTCAGCACACGGATGCCCTGAAGTCTCATTGGAGCCAGAGCTGCATCCATGCACTTCGTGAACGTGCGTGGGGAGAGGGCTAGGCCAAAGGGAAGCACTCGATATTGGTACGCTTCGCCCCCGAAAGCGAACCTCAGGTACTTCCTGTGACATGGGAGGATGGAGACATGGAAATATGCGTCCTTTAGATCTATCGTGACGAACCAGTCCTTGGACTGGATCTGACTCACGATCATGGGAATAGTGAGCATTTTGAACCTGAAGCTCCTCAGAGACAGATTCAAAACCCTCAGATCTATAATCGGACGTAACCCTCCATCCTTTTTGGGAACTATAAAGTACCGGCTGTAGAACCCGGACTCCCTTTCCAACGGAGGAACACGCTCTATGGCTTCCTTCGCTAGAAGAGTTTTTACTTCTAGTTCCATTACCCGAACCTGCTCGGGTCTCACTACTGTCCAGTATAACCCCCTGAATTGTGGAGGAGGAAAACCGAACTGCAGTTTGTACCCCTTTTCTACAGTACGCAGGACCCACGTAGAAATATTCGGAAGGCATTTCCATGCGCCGAAATAATCTACTAAGGGAACCAGCCTCTTGAGGCTGGCGTCGGGTGTTACACGGTTCCCGTTCCCAACCTCCTGAAGCGACTGACCGGCAGGAAGTAGTTGGGAACGGTTCTCCGTGTGCGGACGCGCGAGCTGACCAGCTGCAGGTCTTTCCAGAGGCGGCTGGTGCAGCATGCGTTCGCGGGAAATCGATGTGGCCCGAGGCGTCATAGACGGCGGGATTACCACATCGATTTCCCCAGAGCGCCGCGGAGGAAACAACCTCGGTTGTTTCTCCGCGGGGGGGACCGCTCTTAGAAGCCCTGCCGTGGCTAGGACTTCTTCCCAGCAGCCTTCCGCGCCTGAAGGACGTTCCGATAGGGCCAGCCTTCCCAGGTTTAGAGCGGCGAGGGAGATACTGGTGGAAGGCTGCTGACTGTTTCTTCGCCTCCTGGTGTCTGGAAACGACGGTGTTAACCGCGTCTCCAAACAGTCCAGAAGGCGAGATCGGGGAGTCCAGGAGAAAAGCTCTATCCTTCTCCTTTATCCCCGACAGATTCAGCCAGAGATGTCTCTCCACGGTCACCATGGAAGCCATGGAGCGGCCGATAGCGCGGGCCGTCTCCTTGGTGACGCGGAGAGACAAATCTGCAGCCTTCCTCAGTTCCAGAATGTCCTCCGGAGAGGGACCATCTCCCTCGTCCAACTCTTTAAGGAGGTCGGCCTGGTATGCCTGCAGAATTGATAGAGTGTGCAGGGAACCACCAGCCCGACCAGCCGCCATATATGCTTTGCCCACCAAAGATGAGGTATCCCGACAGGGTTTGGTGGGCAAAACCGGAGCCTTGAGGGACGATGCAGAATCGGGTGAAAGATAGCTCGCGAGAGCCTCCTCCACCCGAGGCATCGCCCCATAGCCCGCCTCGCGTGCCCCCAGAACATTGGAATAATCCAACACTGGAGGATTGGACACACGCGAGGAATAGGGCCGTTTCCATGATCTACACACCTCGGTGTGTAGATCCGGGAAAAAAGGCAGGCCCCGGCGAGGTGTTTGAACCCGGTGTGAGAGGAACCGGTCATCCAGCCTGCTGGGTGGCTGGATTTCCGGAGCCTCTTGTGGCCAACTTATATTTAATTTGGCCACTGCCCGAGTCAACACCTCCACCAGCTCCTCTTGGGCGGGTGGATGAAGTGATGAAACAATTCCTGCTTCATCCCCCGCCTCGGTGCCTATCTCTTCCGGCTCCTCGGAACCAGAGAGAACAAGCACCGGACCTCCCACCCCGGGGGAAGAAGCCGCAGAGCGGGCTTCCACACGGGGAGGAAGATCCTCGGAACTGTCAGAGGAGGATCGGGAAAGTGCCGCAGCAGTCCCGAAACCCTCTGACAAATCCCGCTGTGAGCCCCATGATCTGCGACGCCGAGCCGCCTCAGCGACTGCGGGTCCAGAACCACGGGGCTCACGAGGCTGGCCGGCCTCATCAAACGCAGCCAGCCGAGAGCGAAGCACCCTGAGCGTCAATTTCTCGCAGTGCTCACAAGCGGCTCCCTCGAGAGCCATGCTGGACGCCCAGGCAGTGCACACAAAGCAGGTGTGTATACGAGCCCGACATGAACCTGGGACACGGATGCACACACTGTTTGAATTCATTCAGTCTCACACTTTCCATACTTTTTCTCACACACTTTCACTGACAAACAACAGTAAATAGACAGACAGTAACAGATAGCGCTTGCTGAAGAGCAATGACTACCGCCATTACGTTCCAGCCCCCCTTTTATACTTCCGGGTATGCCGTCACGATGACGTCATCACGCACGCCAATCGGATTGGCCTAGTTGGCATTCTGGTTTCAGATTCGCTAATGCTAAGGGAGTATCCCCAAAGCGTCGTCCCGATGCAGTGCGAGTTCCCTCGAAAGGGAACTAAGCGTAAGCTCAGAGGGGACCGTGCCTTTGCTGTGTCTGCCCCAAAACTATGGAATGACTTGCCTTTGCATGTTAAGCAGGCCTCTTCTCTAACTGTTTTTAAAACCCTTCTTAAAACCCATCTTTTCTTATTGGCTTTTGACACCTAGTAAGATGTCGACTTTATTTACTTGATTTAATTTGTTACTTTGAATGCTTTTATTGTGTGGTTATTAATTGTACATATGTTTTTTCTGCACAGCACTTTGGTCAACTATGGTTGTTGTAAAGTGCTTAACAAATAAAGTTGGTATGGTATGGTATGGTACTGTTATTGTAAAGTGTTACCAAAGATTCTTTAGACCTACATTTATCAAATTTAACTCGCACACCCCCCAACCAACACGAACATCATTGCTATATTAGTCGCCCCGTGCCACAACAGCCTGTCTACACACTGGCTACACCGAACACGACAAAGTGTTGCAAATCCATTTGTTCTTCATAGTAGTCACATTGGGTTTTGTTTCATGTCTTGTAGTTTGGTTCCTGTTTCCTAGTCATGTGATTCCCTTGCCATTAGTGATGGTCGATTTCTGCTTCATGAAGCTTCGAAACCTTTATAAATCTTTTGTTTTGAATCAGTGGTTCGGAGCAAGTTTCAAACTGACAAAGTCCTGGTTTTCAGTAAACGAGGCTTTGTTATGTCATAACCGATGATCTCTGTGAACCATGAATCCTGATTGATTCAGTTAGAACCATTGAACAAGTCTGGATTTACCCTGATCTCTGATCAGTTTTATACATGTGTACACATTTTAATTAGGAATTAGTATAATTAAAAGGAATAATAGTAGTTAATAGTCTCTTATTGGCCTGTCTATCTGAGCCATCCATAGACCAAACAAAACAAGTCCCGAACACTGAAAAAGGACAAATATTACACAGACACTTGATATTTAATCTTATTAGATGATTAGTTAATTGCATATGATCGATTTTACTTTCAATTAAATATTTGCAATGTGTTTGTAAAAGGTGTTTTTATGCACGATTAAATTATCCTTGCCTCTTGAACAGTGGCGGTTCTACATTGAATTGCACCCTGGGCAAGACCTCCTTCGAGCACCCCAGCGTTTTATTAATCATTTTCTTAGACACGTTAATTTACTACCAAGAAAGCTAGGTAACTAAGTTTATTAAATGAATTCACATATGCACACATTCATTACTAATCTTATGCCCAGTACAGGCTAAAAAAAACTGAGCTTTTTTATTTACTGAATGCTACAAATTAAATTATATTAATTTACAATATGCACACATTCATTACTAATCTTAAGTCCAATACAGGCAGAAAAAAACGGAGCTTTTTTATTTACTGAATGCTACAAATGGAATTTTATTCATTTACAATGTAGGCTACATATTCATTATTAATCTAGCCTAATCTGGCTTTGTTAGTTTGTTAATATTTCATTGTTTGTTAATTACATTATGAAGCACATTCCATAGGCCTATTTTCAATTAAAAATGGCGAAATTAGACAAAAGTTTATTCATTTGCCTGAATATTTTTGTCATTTGTTCAACATTTCCGACTTGAATAAGGTGATCAAATATGAAATGTGTTGAGACGCGTTGCTAAAATTCGTGCCTCATCAGCTTCTGTGTGAACATAAAGCCCGCCTACTCTGATTTGATAGGTTTTCTCAAATATGTTGACATTGACGAGCGGTGACAGACCAATGAGGCTCAGATGAACACACACACCTCTTCTTCTGGGAGAGACCCAGAGGTGAACTGTTCCCCGCGCCCCCTTCTCACACACACAACCAAAGTGCACGCACCTTCTCAGCAAGCAGGGGCGCCTGCAGACTGTGCAGAGGGCGTCAATTTACCAATTCCCCTCTCAGTGAAATGATAGAAAACGTCTCGGTTACGTATGTAACCCTCGTTCCCTGAAGGGGACACACAGCGGTGTGTGAGTTCTGAATGCAGGACTCAAGAGAATCATACAGCACTGAGGGTCACAGCTGATAAGGAACAGAAAAACATTCTGACCAGAGACCTTGTGAGAGGCACACTCCTTTAACATTAGAACAGAGTTCTTCTAGAGTCTTCAATCTTTATCAGAATATATAAGACTGCTGTGAAATTGACACCATTTTACCAACCGGGCTGATACATTTAAAATTATACCAAACATGAAAGAGTAAAAGCATAGATAAACACAATACATCATATGTGGTATATTGCCATTCTTTGTTAATTTTCTACCAGGGCGAAAGGAAAATGAGAGGGTATGTGTGTTCAGCCTTATCAGGAATTTCGGTCTTACATTTCCTTGTCACTGTTGCCTAGGCCTTGGTTGGTTAGTTGGAGACAGTTAATATTCAACAATATTATTGATTTGACTTCACTTTTACTACTGTGTGAGAACTGGACTGGGCTGATGATGACGACATCTCTGTTTGAACTGTTTTATAGATGAAATCAACTAAATTAATAATTGATGATCTTTATTACTGAACTGAATCGGACCGATTTCCCTCTGGCACAAACAAACGATTCGGTGGGCAATCGGGCGGAGGCGTTACCCCTTCTAAGGCTGATATAACCTTCGATTCGATCTCTCACCTAAGAGATCCATCGTTGGTCAGATCGTTCTGTAACAATGACAGGCTCAGGATGCAAGTGCAAAACGCTCTTTATTAAATGACAAGGTTCGCGGTCAAAACCGGCAGTCCACACACACACAGGGGGTCAGACAGACACAAGCTGGATGGTATGGTGACGCAGGGACTTCGGTGGACAGACGGTGATCGTGCTCAATCCAGGTGTGGTGAATCCTCGTGAAGGTGCCCGTAATCCCAGTGCTGAGTGGAGAATCCAGAACGAACACGACGAAGAACATGGAACCAGGCACCAGACGACAGCGAGGGACAACCAGGGCAGGAACACACACCGGGGAAACCACAACGATCTGACAACATGAGACACCAGTCACTGCACATATAAAGACACAAACAATTGGAACCAGCTGGCGCTGCTGATCAGCAGTGATCAGTGACCACGCCCACAGACACAACACAAGACGAGAGAGAGACAGCAGATTCATGAACCGTGACACTCAGTACCTTGCTTTCCTATGATCGCCAAACCCTCCTTGATATACAATCCACTGTCACGGATATGTGTGCTCGGTATCCGAGTGGAGGGAATTTCTTCTACACCCGGTTTTCCACAGCGATTCTGAAGGCGGTTTGCCACGTCGGCTGTGCATTTCATCGGAAAAGACGCCATCAAAAGCGTGGGAAACGGGCGTGCAATTTTGGTCAGGATTAAAAGATCCTTGCACACATCCACGTCTGGCTCTTGCGATCTGCATGGAGTTGATGGATGGGATAAAAACCTCTCTCTTCAGCACACTACAGTCCCCCAATACACCTGTCTACTGCCCATCCTACCAGATGTTGCTGCATCTGTTTGCGCTGCAGCGCGGTGGTGGATCATCAAAAGAGGTGCCAACCTACGAAATCTCCGGTCACTGGATTATGCGAAGCCTTCGATCATATCTTCTGAAGAAATTACTCGCGTTACTAAGCTGGCTATGGTAAACGCGAGATCTCTTCATAACAAAACTTTCATCTTAAATGACTTTTTTAAGTCACAAGACTTGGATTGGTTATTTATAACGGAGACCTGGCTTCGCAGCGGTGAGTTGGATCCTTTAATTGAACTTTCCCCAAATTAGTTTTTCAGCTCAGCTAGGACCGTGGGACGAGGTGGAGGTTTGGCGTCCATAGTACCATTATTTGAATATACTAGCTGGTTTCTACTGATACAAAGCTTAATGCTAAATTGCTGAAGTAACCCTTTAATGTTGTACTTACATGACTCCTTACCTGTTGTGATCCTCACTATCATCTAGTGATGCAAAGTCTGATTAATTTCCGTCAACCGGTTCTTCTCGGACAGTTTGGCTCAAGGAACCAGTTCAAAAAGCTGATTCATAGGTTCCTGACGTCATCATGCAATGATGTCACTATGCATTTCTCAATGTCATGTTCCCATCACATATCAAGGAAACATTAGATTAAAGTTATTTGCTTGAGTGCATTTGCCGATTATTGCCTTTCGTTCACTGAAGTTAATGGTGTTGGCCCCACTTTATATTAGGTGGCCTTAAGTACTATGTACTTCAAAAAATAAGTACAATATGATTATGAGTAAGTTTAAGGGTAGGGTTAGGGACAGGTGTGGTGGTATGGGTAAGTTTAAGGGTAAGGTTAGGGACAGGTGTGGTGGTATGGGTAAGTTTAAGGATAGGGTTAGGGACAGGTGTGGTGGTATGGGTAAGTTTAAGGGTAGGATTAGGGACAGGTGTGGTGGTATGGGTAAGTTTAAGGGTAGGGTTAGGGACAGGTGTGGTGGTATGAGTAAGTTTAAGGGTAGAGTTAGGGACAGGTGTGGCGGTATCGATAGGTTTAAGGGTAGGGTTAGGGACAGATGTGGAGGTATGGGTAAGTTTAAGGGTAGGGTTAGGGACAGGTGTGGTGGTATGGGTAGGTTTAAGGGTAGGGTTAGGGACAGATGTGGAGGTATGGGTAAGTTTAAGGGCAGAGTTAGGGACAGGTGTGGTGGTATGGGTAAGTTTAAGGGTAGGGTTAGGGACAGGTATGGTGCTGTGGGTCAGTTTAAGGGTAGGGTTAGGGACAGGTGTGGTGGTATGGGTAAGTTTAAGGGTAGGGTTAGGGACAGGTGTGGGGGTGTGGGTAAGTTTAAGGGTAAAGTTAGGGACAGGTGTGGTGGTATGGATAAGTTTAAGGGTAAAGTTAGGGACAGGTGTGGTGGTGTGGGTAAGTTTAAGGGTAGGGTTAGGGACAGGTGTGGTGGTATGAGTAAGTTTAAGGGTAAAGTTAGGGACAGGTGTGGTGGTATGGATAAGTTTAAGGGTAAAGTTAGGTGTAAGGGAAGTGTCAACTGTGTAATTACAAATGTAACTACAGAAATTAATTACAGACGTATTTACATGCAGGTATTTTTAAAAATGTAAGTACAATGTAAAAACATGTATGTACACAATAAGTGCATTATATCAAAGGATTAATTAAAATGTTAGTACATAGTAGTTAAGGATAACTAATATAAAGTGGGTCCATGGTGTTTGTGTTCACAGTTAATTCATTTATCCTCCACGTCGGATTCAACAGAAAATTGCGCAACAGTACACTTTACAGGCACTAAACAACAAACGCGCAGCCTATATATATATATATACAGGCCCGTCGCAAGGGGGGTGCGAGGCCCTGTGCGAACGTGATGTGCGAGGCCCGGTTGTATATTAACTGGGGTCTACTTTTGCTATAGTGACGAACGATTTGTTGTTTGTGTGGATATTTTACAAAAAATCGTATATTCAGTTTAACAGCAGGTTCAAGAAGTTAAACTGTGTAACTGAACTGGGCACATTTTGACGCTAAAATTATGTTCAAAATTATGAATGGGTCAAACGCGTTTGCAAAACAGCCTGAATCCACTTGAATTCGTTTGGACTGCTCTCTCACTGAATCATCAGAATCGATTTCTCAGTCGGTAAAATAAACAGACAGTATTCAGAGGACCAGCGCTGTTTTTCAGTATTTCCTGTCTGAACACGCGCTAAATGGATGTCTGACAGTGATGCGTGGGTCAATGTATAAACAACTCGCACCCGACCAACGTTTTCAACTAACCCGCCCGCAACTCGGACCGCAAAAAAGAAGAAGAAAATATTGTACCCGACCCGCATTTTTAAAAAGTAGTAAATGCTCATCGTAGCGTCATTGGGCCATTGAGAAAATATTTCAGGCCCTGACGTGGTGCAGCGGCGAGAGCAGGCAGTTCTTGAGGCGGCCCATAATTTTCAATTTCAGCTGTCTAGATGCATATTATTGATGAATGCGATGTTTATGTTTCGACCCTGCTTGAAGAATTCATCAGCAGGTCAACTGAGAGAAGGCAAACTGTTCTTTTTCTGTTGTATAGTGTTATGTAATACAGGCTTGATTTATTCATTTATTTCGTTTCATTTTCTTAACAATTAAGATGCTGCATGTGTTTATCCAGTCTAATCGAAGTGTGCGTCTTTCCCTCGACTTTACCAACAAAAATCCCGCCCCCTCTCAGAAAATACATAAAACTGACTTTACTGAGCTATATGCGTTTAAAATGGTACAATGGCATTGCTCAGTTCAACGTGTTGGGAAATCAGCATTTATTCAAAAGTTAATAATGCTCAACATTCAAAAGGTAAATAAGGATTTATTGACGACCCGACCGACAGCGACCCGAATATCATTAAAAATATTTTTGGATGACTCATAACCGCAGGCACCCGCTCATTTTGGATCAACCCGCGCATCACTGATGTCTGATAATTTCGTTGCTTTTTGCAGTTTTCAGATTTAAAAATGTTTTAAACGTCTAGAGATTGCTCCGACATGTGAGTAGCTAATAGTTAGGTTATGCTTATTTAACTTTAATAGTGTTAAATAAAAAACATTTTGTGCATACCGTCAGATGAAATGCAAGCGTCCGCGCTTTCTCCGTTCATGCAATAAATATGCATCCTTGAATGAGCGCGTATTTCTAGCGTATTTACTTGAACTTCTTTGGTAATATCTATGGTTTGACCCATTTCAGACATGGCCAAAATATGAAATTTGAATGGACTGGGAATAAAGCTCTATGAACTTGACGTGGGCTGCCGCGCTGACTGACATGTTTGCGCATTAAATCACCGTCACACATACAGTCTCACGCACAGAGAAATAGGCTATTGCAAGTTACTGCATAATACATTTTTAACAAGCAGAATAATAAGGCATCACGATACACAGTTTTAGCTATGTTTTATAGTATTTTGAAGGACAAAAACATGAACTTTAACTATTGGCTTTACATTATCAAGTCAGCTGTCGTCTTTGCGCGAGGCCCAGTGAGG
The DNA here is from genome assembly GCF_949357685.1 of Gobio gobio. Classification (NCBI taxonomy): domain Eukaryota; kingdom Metazoa; phylum Chordata; class Actinopteri; order Cypriniformes; family Gobionidae; genus Gobio; species Gobio gobio. The sequence continues at coordinate 2,757,554 of NC_137103.1, forward strand.
CGCGAGGCCCTGTGCGGTCGCACACTTGGCACAGCCCTTGCGACGGGCCTGTATATATATGTTAGGCAAAATGTACAAGTACAAAATGTACAATGTACAATATGTTAGGCAAAATGTACAAGTTTATTCTTTCTATATATATATATATATATATATATATATATATATATATATATATATATATATATATATATATATATATATATATATATATATATATATATATATATATATATAGAAAGAATAAACTTGTACATTTTGCCTAACAACTAAAAATATAATCTGCATGCACAGTAAACTACAGTAAAATGTATTTAAATCTCTGGACAGAAATGTTTTTGCAGGTTTTAATAAAATGTTATTTAATAACAGTACTCATAATAAGCATATTTCTAGTAGCCTACGTGCCTCACTTGCATCGGCAACTCAATCATCTCAATCATCAAATAGCTTTTTGTTTTCTTTTTGCTCAGTTTGAGTCTCTGAATAAAGTGGAGCTGTTTTTTCCTCCTCAACTCTGAGCTCCATATTCTCCTTATTCATGAGCAATAAAATCCTGATGTCAAATATGATACTTGCTGTTGTGTGTTTTATATTGTTTTATATTGAGAAACTGAGGCAAGAGGGGAGAAATCTCACCTGTCCATTTGATTTTTTCATAAAGATGCAAAAAGTAATTAAAAAAATCTGAAAGAAGTCAATGTTTTATTTTGTGTGCATAAAATGTGCATATATCTTAAAATCAAAATACAACAACCGGTCTTTTTTTTCTTTCTTGCCATGATTAAAAAAAGGAAAACGGAATGGATGCAAAAGTACAAATCAGACCAGCGTTGCTGCTGACCTTCAATAATTTAAACACACAAATCTCAGCAAATTGACTTTAGTTAAATGTCACGTCTTTGTCCATTTCATTTTATTTAAATTTAGAGCATGGACGTGAATTTACTCATTCATATTCAGAACTAGATGGGTCATTATATGAAAACGTGCCATTTCCCACTTTTAATGTTTGATTTTCAAAGTACTGTTTTGAAAAATTTTAAGCCCCTTTTTGAATGAAGTAGATCCTTACCTCTCAGGAAAATGTGCCGTGCCGTCTCAGGCTATCTTATTTTCTTACATTTTTTCATATAACCAACGTAAATGTGTGTGATTGGTCAACCCTGTTACCGACATATTATTTACTTTTTTAGGTTTTAAATACATATATAGAACAAATCTGATAAACTGTGAAAGAGAATGTGTTTGTGAATTGAGAATATTGAAAGTTTAATTTTTTTTAGTGGATGAATACGTTCATTTCCAAATGATACTCTCCCAGCATCTTCTGTTTTAAGAAAGATGTATGGAAACAAAAATAAAACACCTCAATTCAACTTTGAGTGGATTATTAGCCTCTCTTACTAAACATTTACAATTAGTTGATTACATTTTTATTTAAATTTTTTTAATGATATTAGAATATTATTAGTGGTGGGCCGTTATCGGCGTTAATGTGCTGCGTTAACGTGAGACTCTTATCGGGCGATAAAACAAATATTGCCGTTAATCTATTCCCAAAGTTGGGTTGGGAGCTGGGTCTATACTACGCAAGCTATGATGACTTTCACCTTGATATTTTAGCGCGGATGTATACCTAGCCCAATAGCACTGTAGGGGGCGAGAGAACGAGTCTTCGAACCTGTGTGTATGCCTACTAGTGTTGTCAAAAATATCCATATTTCGCTATGTATCGATACTGAAATATCTGAAACGATACAATACTCATTTTCTACAGTATCGATATATCAGCTGCGCTCTCCTCTCGGGCCGACAGCGAATTGACACACACCTGCCTCCTCTCATTCAGTCCGTTTAATCCTCTGAACATGGCAAACACGTGTTCTGCTGGACTTTTGTTAGTATTGTTAGTACCCGGTCTGAATTTTGCACGGGGGTTGCACTCTACTAATTCCCCGCAGATTTCGCGCTCGCATCTGAAGCGCACACACACATACCGTAATAAAGCCGCCTCTGACATACATGGGCAAAAATGAACACCTTTTTCCAGTTTATAAATGGTCAAATACACTCAAAAATGTCTCAATGCCCATCTTGGTGAGTTTTAACATATACACAGTCGTAACCAGCTCACAGGAACAGTGGGATCCATGTGTGCGTCAGTTCTTAAAGGGACAGAAGTTATTTATTATTCAAACTACAAAAAGACAAACAATCACTTACGAGCACACATATTCTGAATGCCTTCGGCAGAATTCAAATGAGCCATTTTAATCTAGATTAATCTAGATTAATTTTGGAATTAATCTAGATTAATCTAGATTAAAAAAAATTAATCTATGCCCACCACTAAATATTATACAAGTAACAGGGTTGACACATCAGTAACAGGGTTGACAACAGTTACCGTATTGGTTATACTGCTTGTTTGAGTTACAGTTATGGGTGTAATGGAGTCTTAATTGGACATTTATAAACCTTTAATTAAACATGACTAATCAGCATATTTTGGAGACAGCTCTATTGAGATATTTTGGCATAAAAATTATGAAAAATTACGATGATTCTGCGGATGTAAATGTAAACCAATTGTTTTATTAAAACATTAACATTACATTGCAATTAAATGACCAATTGAACATGTTTGGCCTTAACAGAATAAGCAAAAACCACTAACGATCACTTACTAAAGGCCACTATAAAAAAGTATAAGAAACAAAATGCAGATCATATAATGATTATGTAGGCATTTGGTGAGTGTGTTGTAACATGGAGGAAGTAAACTGGTGAAAAATCTTATGTCTAGAGAAATTGGGTTTAAAGATTAGACACATATCGACATTTTAGAGTGGCCATTTCCTGCTTCTATCCTGAAGGGGAATGGTGATGCAGCGATTTCTTTTGTCAACCATTCCCGCCCAGCAGACAGTTGTTAGTCCTCAACTACGTCCACAACAACCTTTTAAGTACTGGCACTCAGGACCGGAGCAAAAGGACTCGGCAAAGGAAAAGCTAACTGTTGAAGTGGTCATAGTGAAGTGGATATAATAAACACGTTCAAGGCCCAGAAAGGAAGTAAAGACATTGTTAAAATAGTCCATGTGACTCCAGTGGTTCAACCTTGAAATGTTATGAAGCGACGAGAATACGTTTCGTGCGCGAAAAACAAACAAAAATAACGACTTTATTCAACAATTTCTTCTCGTCTGTGCCAGTCTCATATGCTGTTGCTGTTGACGTTGTAAATACAGTGCAGCGTCAGAAAGCCAGCTCACTATTGGCCAATGCTGTTCACGTGAGCACCACGTCGCATGCGTATCATGCTGACGCAGGAGCGAAGAAGTAGAAATCGTTGCACTGCGGTAACAACGTAAACATTCATTCAGAAAGCTCTCGGATTTCATCAAAAATATCTTAATTTGTGTTCCGGTCTTACGGGTTTGGAATGACATGAGGGTGAGGAATTAATGACAGGATTTTTATTATAAAACGGTTAATTCCCGTCTTTGATTCCGATTGGTCAACACAGCTCTGACTGCTTCACCCAACGGTTCTGTATATCACTGCACAACACCCTTAGCGACCACTGTTAGTATAGATCAGTAACCTCAACACATTTTAGCCTACCTATCAGTAGAATAAATAAAAAACATGATTTTTAGGGATGAAAACTGTAAAAACATATATATTATGTGAATACTATTAGTAAGAAAAGTACGTCTGTGAAAATTCTCAGTCATCCAGGTCATAGTTATCCAAGAAGGGTTGGCTCAGGGGTGACAACCCCACAGAGGTTAAATACCTGGCACTCCCCCATCAGTCATTTAGAACTGATGATACCCCTTGGATGAGAGGCAAAACATCTTCAAATATGGAAGTACCAAGTCCAGTTGTCCTCGATTTAACCCTTCTTGGGTATACAACATGGGTAAGACACACAAAAGCATACTTTCGTCAACCCTGTTAACCTGGAATGGTAACAGGGTTGACGGTAACAGGGCTGACGAAAAATGTTACTGGCGGCCACTACTAGCCATGAGGTATAGGTAATGACACCACATTATGTGCCTTAATGAGAGGCTTAAATGTTGTTATATATGTACATTTTTTAATCTGTCCAAATAACTTTTTAACATATGCTTTTCTGGTAACAGGGCTGACACAATGAGCGTGCCCCTGTCTTCAGACATTACATAAACTCAAAGAAACTTCATTAAAAGAAGAGAACACTTACTTGTCTTCTACAATCAACTTCATGAAAGGCAGATGATGTCACTTACTGGAACTGATGCAACTTTTGGAACAGTCCATTATCTTTAAAGAATTGTTTTCTCAATCTCCTCGTCCCCAAGATCTTCCAGTCTGCGCCACGTCCATCGAGAGTCTGGTAGAGAGACGTTCGGTGGAAGTCCCTTCCTGCTACGCCCCCTTCGGCGATGTCTTCTGTCCCCAACGGGCTTCCAAGATGCCTCCCCATCGGCCATGGGACTGTGCCATCGATCTGCTGCCAGGTGAGCCAGTGCCCAGAGGTAAGATCTACCCCCTCTCACTCCCGGAGGAGAAGGCCATGGAGGACTACATCAAGGAGGCGCTGGAGCAAGGTTACATCTGTCCATCCACTTCCCCTGCTGCTTCAAGTTTTTTCTTCGTGGCAAAGAAGGACGGAGGCTTGCGGCCCTGTATCGATTACCGAGCACTCAACAACATAACCATCAAGTTCCGTTATCCCCTTCCTCTCGTCCCAGCTGCCCTGGAACATCTCCGTGGTGCCACTGTGTTCATGAAGTTGGACTTCCACAGCGCATACAACCTCATCCGAATACGTGAAGGGGACAAGTGGAAGACCGCCTTCGTCACGCCCTCCAGCCACTACGAGTACCGTGAGATGCCTTATGGACTCGCCAACGCCCCCTCCGTATTCCAGGATTTCATCCATGAGGTGCTCCGGGAGTGTCTCCACAAGTTCGTACTGGTCTATATCGACAATATCCTGATATACTCCCGGAGCCTGGCTGAACATCGCCACTACGTTGCGGAGGTCCTCCAACGCCTGAGGAGCTTCCAGCTATTCCTCAAAGCCAAAAAGTGCTCGTTCCATCAGCCCTCAGTGCAGTTCCTCGGTTACAACATCGACCGCAGTGGCATCTGGATGGACGAGGGGAAGGTGGAAGCCATCCGGTCCTGGCCAACCCCCTCCAAAGTCAAAGAACTCCAACGATTCCTCGGCCCCGCCAATTTCTATCGTCGCTTCATCCAACACTACAGTTCCATCTCCAGTCCACTCACCAGTCTCCTTCGAAACAAGCCCAAGTCTCTGTCCTGGACCCCATCCGCCACTGAAGTATTCCAGACCCTCAAGACCGCCTTCAACACCACTCCCCTCCTCGTTCACCCCGATCCAGAGCTGCCATTCGTCGTGGAGGTGGATGCCTCGACCACCCGAGTGGGGGCGGTCCTATCTCAGCAGCAGGGGAACCCCAGTCGCCTCCACCCATGTACCTTCTTCTCCCGCAAGCTCAACCCGGCGGAGATAAACTACGACATCGGCAACCGTGAACTCCTCGCCATCAAACTAGCGCTGAAGGAGTGGAGGCACTGGCTAGAGGGCGCTAAACACCCCTTCCTTGTACTAACTGACCATAAGAACCTGGGTTACCTCCGAGAGGCCAAATGCCTGAACCCCCACCAAGCTAGATGGGCATTATTCTTCACACGATTCCATTTCAACATCTCCTATCGACCTGGCGCCAAGAACATCAAGGCGGACGCCCTTTCCCGCATCCACAGCCCCGAAGAGAGACTCGAGGAGACTGAGCCCATTATCCCTACCCAACTGTTCGTTGGTCCAATCACTTAATCGGAAGAAACCCTGCCCTCTGCCAATGCCTCCACCAGCGTTCCGCTGGGTTGCAGTTTATCACACGTTCACGACGCACTCCTCTCATCCACTCCTCCCACACGTCACTGGGCACTGGTCACCCCGTGGTCAATGAAACCCTCTCACTGCTACGTCAACGCTTCTGGTGGCCACAGATGACATCAGATGTCAGAAGGTACATGCAGGTATGTAGAGAATGTGCCATGTCCAAGAGTCCACGTCATCTGCCTGCAGGAAAGCTCCATCCTCTGCCCGTTCCCTGGCTGTCAACCCAGGACATCAGACTTCGTCTGCAGTGCAGGAAGTTGAGCCGCTTCTCCTAGACGATGGAGCAGCATACTATGTCCAGGACATCGTGGACTCCCGGCGTCGTGGTGGTCAGCTCCAGTACCTCGTGGACTGGGAGGGGTACGGCCCAGAGGAGCAATCATGGGTACCCAGACACGACATCCTAGACCTGAACCTGCTTGAAACCTTCCACTCTCTGATCCAGACAGACCGGCGCCTCGGGGTAGAGGTCGACCACCACGGCATCGGGGTCCTCGGCCCTCAGGAGCGTGCCATGGAGGGGGGGGTAATGTCACAAGCACGCCAGGCTCCACCCCTCCCAGAGACAACGTTCACATTCACCAGAATACTGATTAAACGCGCCTGCCTGTCATCATCACAGCAATCACCAACCGCACTTAAGCCCCATGCATTCACTCAGTCACTGTCCGGTCTCGTTTGCACATGCTCACGCTACTGCTTGCTTCCACGGACTCACCTGTATTACCTACCTGTTTTCCCAGTCTCCTGAGTGTCTCCTCGTCTCCTGGCTTCCATCGCTCCATCGTCCTGTTCATCCAGTCACCTGAAATCAGACGTACAGTATTACCCATTGACTTTAAATTTCCGCTGGACTTCCTCTTCTGTTACTCACCTCATCTGCTCACATCCTGGTTCTGTTAATAAACTCTGTTTACCCCCGCCATCAGTTCTCCGTGTCACCTCTGTTGTAACAATAATGGGTTTTGCTGTTGGAACAAATGGAAAGAAACTTATACTTGCCATGGTCTGATATTCGTATTGCACTTTGCAACGTGTGACCAATAATGAATAATGATTTTTATTTAGTACATTTATATTTATACATTATTTTCGTGAAAAGCACTGGTGGCCAATGCTCGGAAGTGAAGAATGAACTCTGCATACACACACATACTCTGCATACATAGAGAAAACAAATAGAGAAAACTAGAACAGGGTCAAATACCTCTTCCCATCAGTGTTGGATTGAATGGACCATTGGTAACTCCTGTTACTGACTGGTCTGTGTGTGTGTGTGTGTGTGTGTGTGTGTGTGTGTGTGTGTGTGTGTGTGTGTGTGTGTGTGTGTGTGTGTGTGTGTGTGTGTGTGTCCAGCCCTCTTATGAGCTTTATATAGGACAGAAACCTCTCAGACAAACATCTCTCAGACTAAATTGAGAACAAGCTCCTCTTCTGACTCTGGCTACAGTCGCACAGGTAAGTGTGTTTCTAAAACAGAAATAGTTGTCAAGATTATTATGTTTTACAGACTTATTTAATATGCTAACTAGTAATTAATCAAATAGATTAGAAATTGAAGATTAGTAATTAAATATTTCACAAGAATATATTGAATATAAAATACAGGGCTAAGGAGTAACCTCGACTAATTGCAGTGTTAATTATTGGATAACAAACCTTACTTGTATTTGGTTGTGAAACATGTCAGAAAGTTTCTATAAAGTTCCTTAGAAGACTATAAGATAATATGGTAGCATCTGTGTGGCAATATTCAATTTGCAATGAATTATTTAAAATGGCAATGCATTTCAGTATTTAAATTTTAGTGCTAGGAATCGATAAAAACAACAACTAATTAATCATTGTTTTCTGTAATTAATTGCGATTAATCACAAGTTTATAATATTTTTGGAGTTTTTAATATTTTGATATTGTAGTAATTTCAGTTACTCTCCAAATTAATGTAGAAACAATTTAAAGACAGCATATTTTAATCACAGCCCAATGGAGCAGTTTCAGACTCATATTCTGACTAGAATCCAGTATGATGACATCAGGCTACATTTATATGCAATTTTTCTTAATTGTATTTACACTCACAGTTAAGAGACTTGAGATTGCATTTTCATTAAATGTCCCGCAATGAATGTAGCAAAATTCAATGTGACATTGAAAATGCAATCCGAGCCGATCAGGTCTCCGAGCGGATCAGGGGCCAGGTGTTGGAAACATGGCAGCAGCAGAGCTATTAGAGCGGGGCGTTTACTGGCAGATGAAGTGGAGCGAGAACACAGATATGATCCTGCACGTCTGTCAGTGACTGTTCTGTTAGACCAGTACGTTATTAGAACCATGGATATTTATGGTTAGAACGTCTCTCACAGAACGCGCCTGGCTCGTGCATCTTAACACGAGCGCGGTCGCTGCTGAAGTGCTGAAGTGAGTGGTGGTTTACAACAGGTTATTTTACTCTCAAACAATCTTAGACAAGCTGTCCATGATTACTGTTTGCTGTATCAGTATGGCTGTATTTTTCTCTCTTTTTCCATTCTGATTGTTGTTTCATCCATCAAATATATTCATATAACGATGGGTAGTCCATCTGGAATATGAAGGGTGTTATTTATAACAATAATAGGCCTAATTATTATTTTGCTCCAAATGTTGCACACATGGTATGTAAAATTTAAATTTAAATACTGAAATGCATTGCAAATTGAATATTGCTACACAGATGCTTCCATAAAGATATGATGGCGTTTGTGGTTTGCTTTACATCCAGTCATTAATCTTCAGTTAATGATTCAGACTGATTATATTGCTCATAAGTGTATATGTGTAAAACACATCAGAAAGCTTATATATAAAGCTATTTAAGTTATGATTTCCTTTATTTATCATTAGAATATGAAAAGCTATCTGTTACTTATATTGATGGTCACATCTATTGATCAGGCGTGAGGTCGTTCTATAGTGCTATAGCCTGTTGGTCTGCTAGATAGAAAGGCATGTACAGTGACCGTAAGGACATTTAAACTGCTGACCGCTCTCCAAACTCAGGAGAAGAGATCAGTCAGTGACAGGGACCAGTACAGTTTTATCTTATAAACCATTGTGTGATGAGGTAGGTTACAGTACAAATATACAGTACGTCTAAAAATAGGCTTTCCTTATCACTGAACGTTAACATTTACATATTCATACATTAATTATTTAAAATCTGAAGGCTGATTGTAATGGCAGCTGAAGTGAAAATATCCTGCACATCCTCTTGAGTCACACTCCTTTGCCCCGCCCACTCGCTGTGCTCCACCTCAGTCCCGCCCACTCGCTGTGCTCCACCTCAGCCCCTCCCACTCGCTGTGCTCCACCTCAGTCCCGCCCACTCACTGTGCTCCGCCTCAGTCCCACCCACTCACTGTGCTCCGCCTCAGTCCCGCCCACTCGCTGTGCTCCGCCTCTGCCCACTCGCTGTGCTCCACCTCAGCCCCTCCCACTCGCTGTGCTTAGCCTCAGTCCTGCCCACTCGCTGTGCTCCACCTCAGCCCCTCCCACTCGCTGTGCTCCGCCTCAGTCCCGCCCACTCACTGTGCTCCACCTCAGCCCCTCCCACTCGCTGTGCTCCACCTCAGTCCCTCCCACTCGCTGTGCTCCACCTCAGTCCCTCCCACTCGCTGTGCTCCACCTCAGTCCCGCCCACTCGCTGTGCTCCACCTCAGTCCCTCCCACTCGCTGTGCTCCACCTCAGTCCCGCCCACTCGCTGTGCTCCACCTCAGTCCCGCCCACTCGCTGTGCTCCACCTCAGTCCCTCCCACTCGCTGTGCTCCACCTCAGTCCCGCCCACTCGCTGTGCTCCACCTCAGTCCCTCCCACTCGCTGTGCTCCACCTCAGCCCCTCCCACTCGCTGTGCTCCACCTCAGTCCCTCCCACTCGCTGTGCTCCGTCTCAGTCCCGTCCACTCACTGTGCTCCACCTCAGTCCCGCCCACTCGCTGTGCTCCGCCTCAGTCCCGCCCAATCGCTGTGCTCCACCTCAGTCCCGCCCACTCGCTGTGCTCCACCTCAGTCCCGTCCACTCGCTGTGCTCCGCCTCAGTCCCGCCCACTCGCTGTGCTCCACCTCAGTCCCGTCCACTCGCTGTGCTCCGCCTCAGTCCCGTCCACTCGCTGTGCTCCACCTCAGTCCCGCCCACTCGCTGTGCTCCACCTCAGTCCTGCCCACTCGCTGTGCTCCACCTCCTTCACTTTTCACTGTGGAATCCTCGACTCGTGCTCAGTATATGACCATGCTAACTCTTATCACTGTGATTATGAGAAGCGTGTGAATGTGTATCATTTAGTTGAATGAGGACATCCTGTATAAAGGTTGATAATAAATTGAGTCACAGCTACAAAGTTAATTTCTTTATATCTTATAAACAATTTGACAAATTACAATTATTTTGCTAACTTTTTGTCTTGTGTGTCTCTAGATGATATATGCTAAATTTCATGCGAGTCAACTCAAAATGGCTGACAGACTCAGCACACACAGAATGTTCTTCTATTGTTAGTGTATGGTTGTCATTTGGTTATTATTTCATTTTCTGCCTTAAATGCCAAAGCGGTAAGTCCAAGAAACTCCAAATTTGTCAGAGCTGTCCTAAATTCCTCACACTGCTCATGTGCGCTCAATCATGTTCCCATTTGAACCTAGGTGACGTTATATAATACATTCTTGTGTATTTTCCTCATATCTACACAACTGTACAGGCTAGAATCAAATTCAGAACAACATTCAGAACATATCTTCTTTTATTGAGTAGTATAATTTAATGAAAACCAACTCAAAATAACACTTCCCAGAGTAACAGAATACTAAAAACATGGCGAAAAGAACAAACACTTTATAATGACGAGATCAGACGATGAGCAGAGAAAACACAGGGCTATATATACAAAGACAGACTAATGAATGGAAACGAGAAACAGGTGCATGTCATTATCAAACAACGAGTAACCAAGGAAACAAATGCCAACACAAAATGCGGAAAAACGCTGAAAAACCAACTCAAAGTCCAGATCAATCAAAGGTGATTAAGACATGACAGCTTTCTGAACAATCCTCAAGTTCAAGAGGTACATTGTGACATAAAAAGTGTTTCTTCGGCTAGATGATTAAACACATTGAAATTAAAGCTCAGGATTATATCATCAGTTTGCGTTCATGTTTCCTCCCTCATATATAAAGTTGTTTTGGTAATCTGTGAGCTCAATCTATAGAAGGACTAGAATAACAGCATTCATTTGGTGTGGAGATTGAATGATTGTCTTATTCTGTGTTGCAGGTTCAGACACGATGAAAGGCATTGTTCCCAAGAGCAAAGCAAAAGGCACTGACATCTGTGCAATGGGCAACTGGTATTATTACATAATTCGCTCTGATCTCGGCTGCTTTATGCAGTCCAAAAATTTAAATAAAGGTTTTGACATGTCTATTTGGAGTCTGCACCCTTCCTGCCAAAATGGAGACCATTACCTTGGAGATTGGAATGGCTACTTTTACATCATCAAGGGCAATTCATTCCGCAGAGTCTCCAACCTGGAGAAAGACACTGATGCTACGGTTTTCAACCTTCATCCCAACTGCCGGGGTGGAGACCACTACCTCGCAACCACTAACTATTTTTACATCATCTTCCAAGAAAAGGGCACTTATCGAAGAACAAAAAACTTGCAACACGACACGAATGGCCATGAATACACGCTGCATCCCAACTGCAGAAACGGTCTCTATTACTTTGGCGTGAAAGACTACTTGTCCTTCGTCAAGCCAGCCTCAGAGTGGGGAGTTGAGTTCTACACCGGTACCAGCTTCAGCAAAGATGAGCCCGCTGGTGTCTATTCTTTTCATCCTGATGTTCTTAACTTCCTTCCTGGTGGGCTGTCAATAACTAAAGGCCCAGCCTTTGCCAGATGGGAGAATATTAAAACTATAACTAATGACAGCAATACACCAGTGACATGGCAAAAGAGAATCAATAAAAAGGTTGGATACAATAAGGAGAAGATGACCGAGATCACACACAACTGGAATATAGCCTTGTCATCCTCTGTTGAAACTGGAGAGCTTGCCAAGTTAATTGCGAAGGTCCAGTTCACCTTTTCTGCAGAATATGGAGGTTTACATGTCAACACTGATAAAGAAAGCTGGAACGAAGTGACTGAAGTGGAAGAACAACTCAGATTTGAGCTCAAGCCAAACGAGTCTATATATCTGTGGCAGTACAAGATGGGTCTTGGCAAGGAACCAGTGTTGTTCTGCCGTGATATAAAGATTGACGATGTGCCAAACCCTCCGACTGAAGTCCCGCTGCCACCTGCACAATCATGAAAACATATCAGGATGATTTAACTCCAGCTTCAGTTAAATTCCTGAGTTGTAACTTCTCAAGCAATTATTTAGAGATCTGCAGGCATTGCTTAAAATGAGTCTGGAATAGTTTAATATAGATAAGAGATGTTTCAGTTACAGTTGATTTAACTACAAATTACAACATTATTCATTATGGTATTATTGAAACTTTGTGTGTATGATTAAAATAAATTGACAGAATTCTACTTTAAATCTCACATAATTTCTTCTTAAAATCTCGCACATGTATCCTAACTGCAAATCTTTCAATATGGTGGCTAAATCAGTCTTTGGGAAAGTCTAACAAGAATAAAATTAGTGCTCAGTCTATATTATTGTAGATGTAGTCATAGTCCAATCGAATTCTGCTGAAGTGTTTGATTCATAAGTCATAATAATCACTGAATTATGTACTCATGCATTTTTGTATACTTGTAATTAAAATCTTTTTGTTTTACTTTATGGCATATCATTTGGATTTTACTTTTAATAAAGCTGGATACTGCTTTTAAAGTCTTGGTGTTTTCATTGTCTGTTTCTTTACCAAAAAAAAAAAAACTTTGTTGTGGTATATGTTTGACAACTCTCCACTCCCAGATACACACACGTCTTTTTGATGTGTGATGGTTTTTAGAAATATGCAGAAGATGCTGGAAAACCAGAGTTGTAGGACCTGCAGGATTTTTCTGAAGAACGATGGGCAGTTTAACTGGGAGGTATTCCAGAAAGCAAGGTTAACTTATCGTCGCATATACCCTGAACCCTCGGTTGATTAACCCAAACCTTGTTTACTCGAGGTATGCTGGTTCCAAAAACAAGTCCGGGAGTATGTTCAGACAACTCAGAGTATGAATATTATCTACATACCCTGAAAGTTACCTCAGTTTTTGGAACTGAAAGTTGAGGTTATCCGCTTACTCCTAAACATACCCGGGTATGGCACATAACCTGCTTTCTGGAATACCCCCCTGCTCAGTACATACTGAAGGGTCAAGGGTCAAGCCAAACATCACTTGTCTCTTCATCAGACACATATCCTTCAAGAATGATATTAAATATTGAATCAATATTAAAATAAGAATGAATGATAATCAAGTTATAACCATTTCCTACATTTGATAAATCAGTTCTCTATATTCAAGGAGTGATTTTGGATATTGTAGTGTTTTAGTTGCTCTGTGCTTTTGAATCCAGCACTGATGTCTGTGTCAAGACGTGCTGACAGGCAAATGTCCTTGGTGTTTGAAGTGAGAAGAGCTCAGCATGTGTTAACAGTATGTCTTCCTAAAGTGACCCCCGGGGTCATCTATGTTACAGCTATGTGACTCTTTTGGGGACTCAAAATGTAACAGAAATGTACCTCTCTGATATACTTTTCTTTCTTTATAGAATAGAATAAAGTCACTTCTGTACTAAATGTAGTATGAGCATGTTTTGGAGAAGTGCTTTGTTGATAGTTAGTTAAGATGTTCCGACCTTGATGGAAACTGGTATTCTCTGGAGTATTGTGTGTGTGCGTTGTATGATTTGTGCAGATCCAGTATTGGATATGGGCCTTCCTGCAGGCGATGCCAGACCTATAGACGCTTTTCTGTGACCTCCGAGGTCACTGGAGACTAATCTGGGCCTGGGCGACATCAAGTCTACGCATTTTTAGAGATATATGCTCCTATCTGTCTACGTATGGAAAGTTGCTTACGTTGCATGTTGTTAGAACCAATCAGAATCATTCCACATGGCAGTAATGACGTGTCTAGACCTTGAAAACAGTATAACTGTTCAGAAAATTGTATGTACGTTAGACGGAGGCGGGGAGACTGTTAGAGGGAGCGCGGCCTACAAACTCCTCTTGAGCTGGCTTCTGCTGATGAAACTGCAAACTATTCTCCAGTAAAATTTTCTTTAATTAATCTGACTCCTGACTCCTGGTCTTCATTTTTCACTACTGGTCCTGGGTCCTAAGCTGTTACCCCAACAGATTATGGTGGAGATTTGGCGAGCAATCATTCCTTGGTACACCTCTGGCAAACAAGTAGATAAGGTAGTATATTTTTATTATTAGACTTGTCTGACTGGAAGAGGCTGGGTTAGGGGAACGGGAGAGCTTTATTTCAATGGGAAATAGGGAATAATTATACTAAGGATTGTGTTTCGGCTGTCTCGGAGTAAGTCGAGAGCTTTTTGAGAAACGCAAAGGGGTATAAGAAGTCGCTCCAGTAGGCCAATAATTTGGAAACGGGGTGCAACGTAGGCATGCTTAAAGGGGAGAGAGCTGATTAAGGGCTAAGGTAAGGATACCACTCCTAAAGGGGCATGCGGCACTGGACAAAGGGGGCCAGTGCATCACCGCAAACCTTCTCCGTCTCTTCCAACTCAGATAGGGGATCCCCGAATTTAGGACAATAGACAGTTAGGGATTAAGTTATTAGTTAAACAAAATAAAAATAGATTCAGGGTTGTTTGCCAGGGATGCATCAGGAACGATCCCGAGTAAAATGTAAGGTATGACCCAAATTGGAATGGACCAGTAAGTAACTTTTTCGTATAAGTGTACTTTGCAGTTTCATCACGCAGAAGCCACAGCTGTGTTGGTTAAAGATCTTCGCCTCCATCTCTGCTGGTATAATTTCAGGTGAGTATGAACTTTGACTAAAATGATGGCTAAAAATTTGAGTTACATAATCAGTCCAGATAAAGATTTTGAGACGAAAGACAGCAAACGCTGTAAGCAGCGCTGCTCTGAAGCCCTGACGTCAAAGAAATTTGAAATAATTATTAAGTAAATGGGCAGCAAAAGGTTTTAATTCTAATTGGAAAAGTTAATCAGAAACTTGACTGGCTAAAAGCCAAAAGACTGGAAACATTTTAATTCCTAACTGTTTGTGAGATAAATAGGCAGAAATCACTGAAACTTATGTAGGATTTAGTCTGTGTAGTCTGAGTAAAAGGACTTGAAGTTGTTTTTTTAAAAGAAAAAGGAAAAAGCAGATATAGTCACGGACACTGAGGGATTTTAAACAGAGGTGCACAGATTGAAAAAAGGAAATAAGTAATAAGTTCAATAAATTGAAGTCTTAAGAAATTCCTTTTAAAAGGAAAGATCTATGATCATTTTAAGATAAATTATGGTTAAAAGAATAACGACGTAACTATATAATTAGAGACATAGAGGGTTTAAATGATAAAAATGTTAAAATTATTCGTGAAAAATTCTGATAAAGTTTATTTGACTAGATGTTGGTAAAAACACCGTAGGAGAATGGGTGTTAAAAGCTAAAAACCCTAGAAGCTGATGTTTTGGTTTCAAGAGATAAGCTCATGCTGAGCTGTAATAAAACAATTCGCTTATCTGAATCTGGCCCATCATGTCATTTCTGGTGCTGTGGCTAAAATTGGAAGAGTAACTCAGACTCAATTTAGATGTTTGAAGTTTAAATTTATTGTATGGGCAAAAGACAAATATAAAATTATGGTTATTTGGAACCGTCAATTCTGGCAAAAGATAGAGTTAAAAGGAAAATGTCTGTCGCTTATTTGAAAACAATTTTAATTTCTAGCCAGGTCTTACGCTGAGCTAGTGTGAAGTCTGATGTTTATTGGAAGATAAATGTGATCTCTAGCCAAGTCTTATGCTGTGCTAGATTGACAAGTTAAAAGTTTATGAAAATGCAGTACCAGTACTGAATGCATAGAAGTCTCTCTCTTTCGAAACCAGCTCAAGGCTGATATCTGAGCCTGTGCCACAGATGATAGAAGAAATTGATGAGTAAAAGCACATGGCATCACTTGAAAATAATAAGACATGTTTTAGGGAAAACAGTGTTTAAAAAGGTATGAGATGAATTTAACATTAAAGTTAAAGTCTTAGAAGACTGTTAAAAAGGTTAGAGAGAGAGAGAGAGAGAAAGAGAGAGAGAGAGAGAGAGAGAGAGAGAGAGAGAGAGAGAGAGAGAGAGAGAGAGAGAGAGACTGCTTGTGGAAGCAGGGATGGTGCAATTTGTTATCGCCCTGCTAAAGCTGAAACAAAACAAAGAAAATGATATCAGAACCAAAACAATCCAGCTGACTTTTGTAGAGACAAATTAATAATGAGCAGATGCAAAAGCTGAGTTTAAATAATAATTTGAGTAAACACTAAAAGTAAAATTTGCGAATGAGCAATTAATGTTTAATGTGTGTGTGGGTGTGACTGCACTTTATGTTGTATGTGTTCCTAGAACTGTTCTGTCCTGATTGGGTGTCATTAACCTCTGGAATGAGTATTTGACCATTACAGATGGGTTAAGGTAAACGACAACCTTTAGAGAAACTGATAATTTTGAAGGAATCTGGTGAAAAGATGATCCAGAACACGGGACGAGCTTTAAATGGATTGTTATCTAGCTCTGTCTATTATGACGACTTTTGTCATTTACGATGTTGATTTGAATTACTCTCTGGATTAGTTAAAGTGGAATTGTAAAGTTAAAGATTGCCGTCCATCATGGGTTAAAACCCTTGTCTAAATTCAACTGAAGGCTTAAATTTAATAATGTCAATTGATTAAAAATAGTAGGCGTAAATGTTATAGACTTGACGGCAGAGACAAAGTGACCAATTGGCTGAAGTCACTATCTAAATTATCCAGAGACCCCCTCAAAATTCTGAAAGGCCGGAGGGCGACCAAAGAGATAACTTCTAAAAATGAAAAGTTTTATTTTTACTTTATTTTAATCTTTTATGATATTTTGATTTATATAGAGAACCACAATTAATGTTAAAGAAGCAAGTGACTTTAAGTCTTTCTGTGTGACTGGGATAAGAAGAATATAATATTTTGGTTTCTGCAGAGCAAGAGAGATAAGAAACAATAATGATCATATTGTGTGGCATCTGCAGACCATATTTTTGATAGAAGAATAATGAGAAATAGCCCAAAGATTAATGTTGTGAAATAGAATTTAGGAACACCCGTAAAGAGTTGATATAAATAGAAATGAGTGATATGGATGAACAAATCATTTTAAAACAGCTTCAAAGAAATTGATGATGACTTATAGTCCAAATTTAAAGTAATATGGGAGATTATGAAATCTGTAAGTTCTTTGTAAAGTTATGACACGTTTGGGTGTAAGTGGCAAGATAAGGCTAGTGAGGATTCGATGAAGTATCACTACCAAGTGACATGAATTAAGAGGTTTAAGATTTTGGTCATTTGGAGCTTACACCTGAAGAGTTTTAATGAACAAGACATTGAGAATAAAAGAAAATTAAAAAAAAGGGGTACTTTAAAGAAAACCCTGATGAATGATTTTGAATGTTTTACTAATAACATGGTGATTAATAATTTGGTATTTAGTATGATTAAGCATAATGTCAACAAGATAAAGATGAGTGAACAAGCTTATTGAATGGAATACGAATTGATAATTAAGTCATTTTGATGAAAAGGTTTTAACATTAACTATTTTCTTTTTATGGATAAGTTCATCAACAGTTATGTGGGCTATGAGGGGAGAAAATGAGTCTGTTGGAAAAAGTAAATTTAGCAAAAGGGGTCTTGAGTAAAAATTAGGAACAAGTTTATGTTTTAAGTGGAAATAATGAGATGGATGAGATGAATGTTTTCTTTTATTTTCTATTCTTTTGATGTGGCGCATGCTATATAAGACTGAATGCAATTGGATGGACTATTCTGTTGTTTATTTTTATTTATTTACTTTTTATTTTTATTTTTATTTTTTTATTTCAGGCCACTAGTGAGTTTTATACCTGAAAAGGTCTGTTTTGAAATTAGGAACCAGCCTAAATTGGTAGACCATTAATACCCCCACATTGGCCTCAGTAGAAACTTAAAGGGTGGGTTCTAGAATCCACTGCCTCTCCAATATAATTGTATATATATATCTTAATTAAATTTATAATCAAAGACTTAGTCAATATTTATCTTTCTATATTATTATCATGAATTGAATGATCCTCCCTAGGTATGATTTTGTTTCTTTCTTTATATTGTTCTAAGTTTGTATTTGGTCTCTGAGTTGTGACTGAGGGTCTATCCTAGATGTGTGTGATGTCTGACGAGAACACTCGTATCAGGAAAACTGTGATCAGGAAGTATTATTAACCTGTCTCCATGTTTTTACTCATTTGAAAGCAGACCCGGGGCTCAGCTGACTCTTGAATGCACTTTCCAAAAGGCTCCAGAGAATATCGGAACCTGTTGAGGGTCAAAGATCTTAAGCGATGACCAATGAGCATGAGGTGATTCCCCGATGACGGGTAAGCTCTTCTGTTGGCCAGCGGAGGACAACCTAAGCCAATGGGGGTCACCGCCATTGGGGCACCTCCCAGAAGGGGGGGGTGTTTTTATGTGAGGTGTGTATGAGAGGTGAGGCAGATGTCTGTGAGGCCAGCAGCATCACTGTGGGGAGGGGAAGCTGTGTTTCGTAGGGGCCAAGGTCAAGACTGGACACAGCAGCCCCTGCCCTAATATTGGCCCCTCTATACCGCTCACCAAATACCGCAAAATTGAGAGCAAGGAAACACCTTAAAGATTGGCATTCAAGGGTCAGCTGAGATCATTCTGGTCACTTTAACCTTGCAAATTTCAGTCATGTGTTCAGATTTTAGAGGCATCACACACCTCTAACTTGATGGGAATGCAGCAACAGAGATTGCTCATTTAGCCCGGCTTCCAGAGATTAAATATGGATTTGTCTTTCATTTTATTTTATTTTATTTTATATTTCCTTTTACTGAAACCCTAAAGAATTGTATGAATACTATTGTACTATATTGTCTGTTCCCCTCTCAATGAGAGAAAGCATGTTATCAGTAGGTTGATCAGGAGTTTTGAGAAAAGAAGAACATTGGGGCCTTGTTTGTGAGTGGAAGGGGTAAAGAGCCTCAAAACGGGGACTGGTCTTTTTAGTGGCCAGCATGTCCGTGATGAGGTGAAGAGACAATTGTGACCCTAACGGGAAACATGCGTCACCACTTGACCTTCCGTAGTGACCTCACTTGTAGACCAGACGTGGCGGTATGGGACCCCCACATATGGTCTAAAAGGGGGGAATGAAGGGTCAAGGGTCAAGCCAAACATCACTTGTCTCTTCATCAGACACATATCCTTCAAGAATGATTTTATGTTCAATATTAAAATAAGAATGAATGATAATCAAGTTATAACCATTTCCTACATTTGATAAATCAGTTCTCTATATTCAAGGAGTGATTTTGGATATTGTAGTGTTTTAGTTGCTCTGTGCTTTTGAATCCAGCTCTGATGTCTGTGTCAAGACGTGCTGACAGGCAAATGTCCTTGGTGTTTGAAGTGAGAAGAGCTCAGCATGTGTTAACTGTATGTCTTCCTAAAGCGACCCCCGGGGTCATCTATGTTACAGCTATGTGACTCTTTTGGGGACTCAAAATGTAACAGAAATGTACCTCTCTGATATACTTTTCTTTCTTACTAAATAGAATAAATTCACGTCTGAACTAGAGTTAGTATCAGCATGTTTTGGAGAAGTGCTTTGTTGATAGTTAGTTAAGATGCTCCCGACCTTGATGGAAACTGTTATTCTGTGAAGCTTTGTGTGTGCGTCTCATGATTCTGTGCAGATCCAGTGTTGGAGATGGTCCTTTCGGCAGACGATTCTAGACTTGGAGGCGTCTTTTCTATGACCTCCGAGGTCGCTAGGGATTAATCTGGGCCTGGGCGACATCAAGTCTACGCATTTTTAGTGATATATGCTCCTATATCTGTCTACGTGTGGAAAGTTGCTTACATTGCATGTTGTTAGAACCAATCAGAATCATTCCACATGGCAGTAATGACGTGTCTAGACCTTGAAAACAGTATAACTGTTCAGAAAATTGTATGTATGTTAGACGGAGGCGGGGAGACTGTTAGAGGGAGTGCGGCCTACGAACTCCTCTGAAGCTGGCTTCTGCTGATGAAACTGCAAACTATTCTTCAGTAAAATTTTCTTTAATTAATCTGACTCCTGACTCCTGGTCTTCATTTTTCATCTGGTCCTGGGTCCTAGGCTGTTACCCCAACAATATATATATATATATACATACATACATACATACATACATATACACATACATAAATATACACATACATAAATATATATACACACATACATAAATTTCAATTTCATAAGAAATAAAGAAAAGCCAATTAGATAATCCTAACCATGAGTATAAAGAGCCAGTAGTCTGTCATCTTCTGGCCCTTCAAATATTTTTGACATCTGGATTTCCCTCATCAGCAAGCGTAGGAATTCTCTGATCGGTCCCCCTTCATCTACAGCTCCTTCTCCAACTCCATCAGAATCCACAAAAATCACATCCAGCCTTGCTTCTGGATTAAAGCGCCTTCGTTTGAAAGCTTGCAGGCTACCTTGTAATTATGTTGTCTTATAAATCACACTAAGTGATGTTTTTTTTTTAAAGTAAAAATGCAGCATGTCTCCTGTGATGGGTAGGTTTAGGGGCAGGGGCAGTGTGTGTGTGTGTGTGTGTGTGTGTGTGTGTGTGTGTGTGTGTGTGATGGGTAGGTTTAGGGGCAGGGGCAGTGTGTGTGTGTGTGTGTGTGTGTGTGTGTGTGTGTGTGTGTGTGTGTGTGTGTGTGTGTGTGTGTGTGTGTGTGTGTGTGTGTGTGTGTGTGTGTGTGTGTGTGTGTGTGTGTGTGTGTGTGATGGGTAGGTTTAGGGGTAGGGGCAGTGTAGGGGGACAGAAAATATGGTTTGTACAGTATAAAATGCATTACGCCTATGGAATGTCCCCATAAAACATGAAAACCCAACATGTGTGTGTGTGTGTGTGTGTGTGTGTGTGTGTGTGTGTGTGTGTGTGTGTGTGTGTGTGTGTGTGTGTGTGTGTGTGTGTGTGTGTGTGTGTGTGTGTGTGTGAGAGAGAGAGAGAGAGAGAGAGTGTGTGTATATGTGTGTGTGTGTGTGTGTGTGTGTGTGTGTGTGTGTGTGTGTGTGTGTGTGTGTGTGTGTGTGTGTGTGTGTGTGTGTGTGTGTGTGTGTGTGTGTGTGTGTGTGTGTGTGTGAGAGAGAGAGAGAGAGAGAGAGAGAGAGAGAGAGAGAGAGAGAGAGAGAGAGAGAGAGAGAGATTTGATTTTCAAAAAACTTTATTACAAATATTAACACACTGTTTAGACAATCAAGTCAAAAACATACTTCTTAACAAAAAAAAATTAAATGAAAATTAATTAATAATAAAATTAATTAAAAAAAGTAACGGTTAAAATTAAAAAAGTAAAAATAAGATGGGCGCTTATTCCAAGATGGGCGCAAAGACCAAGTTATTTTCAATAACCTCACACAAAGCCCCACCGTAACACCAAATCAAGTCAAAAGAAAGAAGATCATCCATAGCTTTAAAAAAACGAAAATCAATAAAGATTCTGGATTTGACCGAATTGAAAAAAAATGCCAATAAATTGTAACTCATGTTCCGTTCAATTTTGTTTTTCCTAGTACCATAGACAGCCATTTTAGCTTGACCTAATAAAAAGTTCAAAAGTTGACATTTAAACCGTTTTCTCTGTGCATATTTAAACCCACAAATAAAAGTCTTAATAGAAAAGGTCTCACCAAAACACAAAAATAAATTTTGTAAAACAGTGAACAGGGTCTCAAGTCTAGAACAGTGCATAAATGTATGAAAAACAGTTTCTCTTTGCAGACAGAAAGGGCAATCATGACCAACATCAGGATTTAAAACTGAGATAAAAGCATTGACAGCAACTGCCCCATGCAAAATTCTCCACTGAAGATCCCCAAGTTTTTTAGCTAATGGTGACTTGTACAACGTACTCCATTCAGGAAACTCACCCTCTCCCAGCTGTAAAATATTACGCCAGGGAGTATCCACTCTATTATTTAAAAACATTTTGTTCAAAGATTTCACACACATTTTATACATTTCTTTTCCAGAAGCTGGATCTAGGCCGATTAGGGTCACATCTTTACAATGCAAAAAAACACCTTTACAATCTTCTAAATTTAGAGATAATGACAAAACAGGAAAAGGATCATCACAGTTTGGAACAGTTAGCCCCTCATGATAGTCCTCCAGCATCTTGAGTTCTTCTGCTGTAAGAGCAGCTCTCCATTGCTCAAGAAGTTTAGCAACTGTACGTTTTGAGTGAAGGCCCAAATGTCCAGCAACTAAATCAACATTTTTGAAGTCCTTTCCAGCTGATTGTAATAGGCACCCAAGAGTTGTTACTTTAGACGAGAGAAGAATCCCATTGAGTGCATGGAAGGGGCCCTTAAGAGATAAGTCCAAACGTGAACCACAGACTAAAGGTTCTTGTAACAACCAGTATAAGGAACTTATGCCGTAAGGTCTTTGCACAGTGAACAAAGTCCAAACCTTAAAAATATTACGATAAAATATCGGAAGCTTGGATAAATCCATCTTTTTAGGATTCAACCAAAACAGAGATTTGTCCATGTCTAAGCCTCCAAAAGACTGCAAAACCATAAAAGCTATTGATCTCCAGTTTGAGTCCACTGGCCCAGTCAAAAGTCTCTGTACAAATTGAAGCCGAAAAGCTGCTGTTCTGCTCTGCAAATGCAAAAGACCATGACCACCCTCTTCCTTGGGCAAATACAAAACAGCTTTTGGGACCCAATGTAATTTGTCCCAAAAAAAATCAATCAAACTTGACTGAACTTTGAATAAGAAATTTGGTGGAGGATCAACACACATTAACCGATGCCAGAGCGAAGATGCTAGCAAGTTATTGATAATTAATATACGCCCCCTATAAGACATCTTTGAAAGCAAGAATTTCCATTTATCAAGACGACCCTTTATTTTTTCAACAGCTCCTTCAAAGTTTTTTTGTACAACACCTTCATTACCTAAAAACACTCCCAGATACTTGAACCCCTCCCTAGTCCAAGATAAACCATCTGGAAGGTTTACCTCTCCATTTAACCATCTCCCCACCAAAAAAGCTTCACTTTTAGACCAATTTACTTTAGTAGAAGAGAAAACTCTGAAATCTTTTAACAATTTTAACAACAAGTCAACATCATTCTGACAACTAATTAAAATAACAACATCGTCAGCATATGCTGATAATTTAAAAACATTTGGACAATTTGGAATCTGTAATCCACACAAATCCATTCTTAACTTATTTAAAAAAGGCTCAATTGCTAAAGCATAAAGCATGCCTGAAAGAGCACACCCTTGCCTTACACCTCTAAAAACCTTAAAAGGAGCACATAAGTCACCATTAACTTTCAAAATACTCTCAACGTTACTGTACAGAACCCTAATCATTGAAATAAAAGTAGAACTAAAGCCAAACGCCCCTAAAACATCCCATAAATAATTATGCTCAACACGATCAAAAGCCTTTTCTAAGTCAAGTGACAAAAAACCAATATCCAAATTAAGGGTTTTACCAAGATCCAAACCATCCCTAATAAAAGATATATTATCAAATATTTGTCTACCAGGTACACAATAGGTCTGGTCAGGATGGATCACCTGCTCCAAAACTTCTCTTAATCTATTGGCCAGAGCTTTAGAAAGCAATTTATAGTCATTGCACAACAAACTGACTGGTCTCCAGTTTTTAATGTCATTCAGGTCTCCCTTTTTTGGCAACAAGGTGAGAATCGCTCTACGGCAACTTGTGGGTAGCCGGCCATTGGCCAGGCTTTCCTTCAGCACCTCTAACAGATCCGGGCCCACCTCTGGCCAGAAAGACTTATAGAAGTCAACTGACAACCCGTCAACTCCAGGTGCTTTTCCACATTCCATGCCTTGAAGAGCATTTTCCAACTCCTCCAGAGTTAAAGCTTTGCTGAGCTCAGCATTAGCCTCCTCAGATAACTGAGGCAAGTTCTCAAGGAAGACATTACCAGCAGTTTGTTCATGCAAAAGTTCACTCTTGTACAACTCCTCATAAAAACTAACTGCTCTTTTCCGAATGTCAGAGGGGTCTGACAACAAAGATCCACCATCAGATCTTAAGGCATGTATAAATCTTTTTTGCCCATTTTTTTTTTCCAAATTAAAGAAAAATTTGGAAGGTGCATCCATCAATTCTATACTCTGAAAGCGTGATCTGACCAGAGCTCCTTGTGTAACTGTGTCTAATAATTTTGCTAAAACCTTTTTCTTCTTATTAACAGAATCCAAATGAGCCAAATTACCTGTACTTTCAGCAAGCGCTTGAAACTCTACTAATTCTTTCTCAATTGTTTTCATTGAACGGGTTATGTCCCTCGGAACATTGAGAGTATATTGTTGACATAACTGTTTGATTTGCACTTTTGCAATATCCCACCACTGCTGCAAACATTGAAAAGAAGTCTTCGTAGCTCTAAAATTATTCCAAAACTCCTTAAAAATATCTTTAAAATGTTTGTCACATAACAAATTACTATTAAAGTGCCAATAAGCACTTTTTGGCTTGATGGAACTACAAGATACAACACACTGTAACAGACTATGGTCAGACAAACCCACTGGACAAATTGAAGAGCTTCTAAAAAGATTAAGCTGGTGTTTAAAACAGTAAAATCTATCCAACCTTGCCAGTGAGAACAAATTATCATAAGCATGAGCCCAAGTATATTGCTTTTGAATACCGTGGAAATTTCTCCAAACATCAACAATCTCATGAGTTTTTAATAATTGAATAAGTCGTTTTTGTGAGGGCATGTGTGGTTCAACATGATTTCTATCAAGAATGCTCTCAGTGCAATTGAAATCCCCCCCTAGAATTAAAAAATTCTCAGAATTACAATTACATAATACTTTACCCAGAGTATCTAGAAAAATCATTCTTTCCAAAGCATTGACTGGGACATACACACAAATACAAATAAAAGAAGAATTTTCAAACTGGGCAACAACCTTCAAAAGCCTGCCTTTTTTAACCTCCTCTACCTGATAAGAAAGAGGAATAAAATTCTTAGAGAATAGAATGGCCACCCCACCACTGGCTGAAGTCAAATGGCTTAAAACAGATAGCCCATCAAATTCTTTAGCCCAGTCAGCACTATTTAAAATATCACTATGTGTTTCTTGAGTAAATAAGACATCAATTTTCTTTTGTTTAATTATCTCATATAATTTAAATCTCTTCCCAATGTCTCTAGCTCCATTCACATTCAGAGAAGCCACAAAAATGTCCCCCATAAATAAGAAAAGAAAAAAACAAAATGAGCACAACCAAAAAAAACAAAAAAGGAGAAAATATTTATGTGCTCTCATTGCTAGCATTAAGCCTTGGTTGGGCATTAAGTTTGGCCAGAATTTTCTTTAGCCGATACACTTCCTGGTTAGTAAAACCTCCATCACTCCTAAAAACCTTTGCCTTTTCAATAAATTGCAGAACATCAGGAAAATATTCTTCAACTCGTACTTTTCTGGCATTTTTGGTCACCTTGAGAAAGGATTTTATATCCTCTACAGTGTACGCTCGGCTAGAGAATCCACTTTGAGGTAAACTGCATGAAATGCTACATTCAGAAAGCTCACTTTCGCTTTCTGTATCTGATTGACTCACGTCACTAATATCCCTACTTGATTTTTTAGTGTGTTTACCGGCGTTCTGTTGCTTTAAATGTCTCTTCTGAGGCGTCTTAAAAGCAATATCATCGTCTAAATCCATGTTAGAAATCTGATCTTGCTCTATATTGAGAGAGGTTTGCTCCTCAGCTGTAACAGGTTCATCGCTATCTCGCGACTCATTCACCAAAGCCTGTGCTGCCTGCTCATCTACCGGGGAAGACGCATCTTTTCCCGCAGCAGTCTCCCTCTCTTCATCAACCGTATCAATCGGCATTACGTCTGTAATTATGTCAACTACTGTCTTAGACACCGATTTCTGAGGCAGACTTGTGCTGGGCGCATCAACAGTTGCAGCCGCAACAATAACATTCTGCGTCTTATCACCACGCGCAACATTTCTTTCTCCATCAGCCGGTAAACGGTTTTCGTCAGGCTGATTTAATCTTCCCGGACAAGTACGGATCAAATGACCCGTTTCCCCACAAGCAAAACATTTCATGCTGTTTGTTGTGACAAAAATAACATAGTTAAATTCATCCTGACGAAAATTTAAAGCCAAATCCAAATCGTCCACATTACCCTGCAAAATCATATAGACATAACGTCTAAAAGAAACGACATGCTTCAATAAAGGGGACTTGCACCCGATTGGAATCATCTTTATCGGAGAAACAAGTTTGCCATAGCGAGAGAGCATTCCAGTCAAAACCTCATTTGAGATAAAAGGTGGCACATTGGACAAAGTCACTCTCTTTGAGGGAGTAGAAAGGGGAAGCACTTGGGTGAAAATACCATTGACCACTATTCCACTTTCAACTATCTGGTTTGCTAAATCAACTGTCTTTACAAACACTACAATAGCGTTGTTCATGCGGGATGCAGACACGATGTTTTCAGCACCAATTATTTCACCTATTGCCAGACTGCATTCTTCCACACTCACAGCAGAGTCTATTTTAACACCATGGCGCCGTGTCAAGAAATCAAAACTCCCGCTACCTGGGGCAGCCATGCTCCCGATACAAAACCGGGAGCAGATGCTCAGGCAGGCTACGTTAAAACTGCCCTACCCTCACAAACTGAATTGAACAATATTCCAACAAAAAGTTCAAGAAAAGAAAGAAAAGATAGAAAAGTGTAGAACACTCGTACCTGACACACACACCAAACGCTCACACTCCACGCTCCGCCCACTCACTCAGCACATGCGCACAGAGAGAGAGAGAGAGAGAGAGAGAGAGGGAGAGAGGGAGTGTGTGTGTATTAGGTTTCACCCCTTTATATATTTTTTTTCTGCATTTGTGGCTGATTTTATTTGCCAAATGATATACAAATGCTCTCTGTGGCAGTCATACATGCGTGTGTTTGTGTGTGTGTGTGTTTGTGTGTGTGTGTGTGTGTGTGTGTCAGCATGTGTTTTCTACATTGCATTTGTGCTGAAGGACCAGGCCTTCATTTCTGTGTGAACATTTTCAGATTTATGCTGGAATTATAGATTTTCTTTTTTGGTCAAATGGAAAAAATAAATAAAAAAAATTGCATTTCCCATTCATTTTCAATTGGGGTCATATTGACCCCGAAGACCAGATTAATATTTTTTTTTTTTACATAACTTCAGAACAACCGAATCAAGCCCAGTTTTTTTTTGTGTATGTATAGATAATGTAGGAAAAGTCGCAAAATTTTATTTCTCTGAGATGAAGGGAACCATTTTTTTAACTAATGAAAAGTCGATTGGGGTCATATTGACCCCAAGGACCAATTGAGGGTTAAATATGTTTACAATAATTCATAAATAACCTGTTTTTCCACCTCGAAGAAAGAACAAGTGCTATAATTAGATACTTATGCTAAATGCCAGGTGTCATTTTCCTTACTTTACCCGAGGAAAAAAGCCATGCTGTTACACGTGTTGACTTTGAAACAGAGTAGACTTTAAATTATGTAATAAGATTTTTGCGTCAATACATGTTTATTTTAATGCGAACAATTTCAAACATATGCGTCTGCAGTCTGTATACGGTGTGTGTTGTGATGCGATGCGATGCAGGTGCAGCGCAAGCTGTTGTGCTTTCACATATGCCGCGTCTGCAGTGCACAACTGATCCGCGGTTGTACACCACAAACACATCTATTCGTTATTTTTTAATTTCAAATCCCTTTTTTTGTTACTGAACATGGCTTGTCAGCTTTGCAATGAGGAATTATAGCTTTACCTGAGGAAAAAAGCCATGTGTTGACTTTGAAACAGAGTAGACTTTAAGTTATGCATCTGTGGTTAAATTACTAGATTTTCCTGTCAATGCATGTTTATTTTAATGCGAACAATGCTGTCACTGCATGGTCTCCTCAAGTGTCAAGTCTGTTATTGACAGTATTCTGTTTTAAATACACTTTACTTTAATGCACTTCACATGCACAATTGTGATACCGCAGCAGTCACTTCACAGCCGAGCTGGGTAGAGTGTAAATAGTTTAGCTCAGCACAGGCTATCCCATAAGATAAAGTGTCTGTGTACATAATACATCAAAATTTACAGTAAAAAAAGAAAAAAAAAGAAAAGGAGTTAATAACATTGCATTACACTGTGCTCTATTTCACTCGCACCTGTAGAATTTGTTATTATCCATATGTAAATGTCGTTGAACGATATAAAAATCGTTCAGTAAAACGTTCAAACTTTTACTCATTACACATTATCTTTTTGGTTGTTTGGTTTTGGTTGTATTTTTATTTAATGCATTATAAAGTGTAATTAAAACTAAAATAAACATGAAAAAGCGACATGATGTTATGTTCAGGACAATGATAAAATAAAAGATAAATTAATGCCTTGTTAATTTTTTCCGTTAATTCTCAAGGACCCAGTGGCCGATAAAAATAAACAGGATTAAACTACTTTTTTTAACAGGAAAGGAAAAATCAAGCCGTCATATATGTTTTATGTTTCATTAACTAAACAAATAAATAAAGGAGGAGCCGTTTCTCTGCATGGATGTTCTTCCTCCATCTTTGGCCTAAAGAGGATTATGGGAAAACCAGATCTCATTAATATTCATGAACTAATTACCATAGCTATTCTTACATGTAAAAATGGCATTTCTAGATATCTGAAATTGTATTTTTACTAGTTAAAATATTATTTAAGATAGCAATTCTATTTCCACTAGTTGCAAGGGCAATTTCAGATATCAACTGCCTTTGCTGATATCAATAATTATATTGTTACTAGTAAAAACGCGGATTTCTGATATCAAGAATTCAATTGTCACTAGTTGAAATGCCTATTCTTGATATCAACAATTGAATTGTTACTAGTAAAAATGTTCATTTTTGATATCTGAAAATGTATTTGTGATATCAATATAATTCCAGATATCTAAAATGGCTTTCTTACTAGTAACAATCACATTCATGATATCAGAAATGAACATTGTTACTAGTGACAATCAAATTATTGATGTCAAAAATGAACATTATTACTAGTAACAATTCAATTGTTGATATCAAGAATAGATGTTTGCACTAGTAACAAAGTAATTATTGATATCAGAAATTAGCATTTTTACTAGTAAGAATTGTATTTCTGATATCTGAAATTGGAATTTCTACTAGTAAGAAATCAATTGTTGATATCAAGAATTGATTTTGAATGGCCGTCTATGGGGACATTTCACTAGTGAAAATACAATTACTGATATCAAGAATTAGAGTTTTCACTAGTGGAAATTTAATTCTTGATATCAAAATGAGCATTTTAACTAGTGAAAATTGAATTGTTGATATCAAGAATCAATGTTGTTACTAGTGGAAATGTAATTTCTGATATCAAAAATGGTCATTGTTACTAGTGGAAATCTAATTCCTGATATCAAGAATTAACATTTTAACTAGTGAAAATTGAATTGTTGATATCACAAATACATATCCTGTGATTGATTAAAAGTTAAAACGGCTTGCCTATTGCCATTCCCATTGTATAAATTGTTGATATCAAGAATAATATTTTTTACTAGTTGAAATTTAATTCTTGATATCAACAATTCGATTTCTGCGAGTGATGATGTCATTGTTGATATCAAGAATTAACATTTTTACTAGTGAAAATATAATTTCTGATATCAAAAATTGCCATTGTTACTAGTCGAAATCTAATTTCTGATATCATTAATTAACTTTGTTGATATCACAAATACATATCCTGCGAATTAATAAAAGTTAAAACGGCTTGCCATACCGCATATCACTTTCAACTTCGGAGCCGAGCATTACTATTTGTACGTTCCTACGAAGAGTGTTTTTGTTAACGAGTCAGAGAAGTTTCTTACCTGCTTTCCGGTGTCCAGTGTCGGTGTTACAGTGCCTTGCAACAGTGGTCGCTTGGAAGAAGAAAAACAAACAGCTGTTATCACAGCTTGCTGTGTGTTTTCCTTTGAGTGCTCATAGCGGGCTTGCACCTTTGAACTGCTGTGAGCCGCAGCCATTTCCCCTGTGTGCCTCGGCACTGATCGGAGCGGTTTTCCTCTACTAAAAGGGCCCTCCGGGGTCCAGTGGTACCCACATTCTCAATAAAAGAGCAGTTTCCTCCCTCCGTGAGCCCCGAGAGGGACAGGTTGGCGGTGTGCGACGCCCCCGGGCCTTGCCACTCCTTTCCTCCCTTCTCACCCCTTGCCAGGGGGCAGTAGTGTGGGCACCGAGGACGCCCCCGGGCCTTCTCACCCACACTCTGCCCCACCTGGAATACTCAGGCAACACTCCGGGCCGCCTCCGGGCCTCCCGAGTCGGGTCTGAGTACTCCACTTTGCTGCCTCACCCCGGGTACGTCTGTGGTGCCGTTGGTCCCGCTTGTTTGGTCTCTGGGGGCCTGGCTAGGTCTCCCCAGGCCGTCATGCTGGCTCATCCGTACCATCAGACTCGGCTATGCGATTCAATTCGCACGCCGGCCTCCCAAGTACAAGGGCATCCTCTTCACCTCCGTGCGGAGCAGCGATGCCCATGTCTTGCGGTCCGAAATCGATGTCCTGCTGGCGAAGGGCGCGATCGAGCCGGTTCCTCCTGCTGATACGAGGTCGGGGTTCTACAGCCCCTACTTCATTGTACCCAAGAAAGGTGGTGGGTTAAGGCCAATCTTGGACCTGCGCATTCTGAATCGGCCCTGCACAAGCTCCCGTTCAAAATGTTAACGCAGAAACGCATTTTCCAATGCATCCGTCCCCGAGATTGGTTCGCAGCGATCGACCTGAAGGACGCGTACTTTCATGTCTCTATCCTTCCTCGACACAGACCGTTCCTGCGCTTTGCGTTCGAGGGGAGGGCATATCAGTACAAAGTTTTGCCCTTCAGGCTGTCCCTGTCGCCTCGCGTCTTCACGAAAGTCGTCGAGGCAGCCATCGTTCCGCTCAGAGAACGCGCCGTTCACATCCTCAACTATCTCGACGACTGGCTCATACTCGCCCAGTCTCGGGAGCAGTTGTGCGAACACAGGGACATGGTGCTCAGTCACCTCAGCCTGTTGGGAATTCGGGTCAACCGAGAGAAGAGCAAACTCTGCCCCGCGCAGAGGATCTCATATCTCGGAATGGAGCTGGATTCGGTCAGCCAGACTACGCGCCTCACGGAAGAGCGCGTCTGGTCAGTGTTGAACTGCTTGAATACGTTCAAAGGCAGGACAGCGGTCCCACTGAAATTCTTTCAGAGGCTCCTGGGGCATATGGCATCTGCAGCCGCGGTTACACCGCTCGGATTGCTTCATATGAGACCGCTTCAACGCTGGTTGCACGACTGAGTCCCGAGATGGGCGTGGCAGAGCGGTCAGTACCGGGTCTCAGTTACTCCTTACTGTCGCCAAACCTTCAAGCCGTGGTTAGACCCCTCGTTTCTCCGGGCTGGAGTGTCCTTATAACAGGTGTCCAGACATGCTGTGGTCTTCACGGATGCCTCATCCACGGGCTTGGGGGCCACGTACAACTGGCACGCAGTTTCGGGTCTGTGGACGGGGCCCCAACTGCGTTGGCATATCAATTGCCTAGAGTTACTGGCGGTACGTCTTGCCCTGGCCCAGTTCAAGAAACCGCTCCGAGACAAGCACGTACTGGTCTGTTCGGTCAGCACTGCGGCCGTTGCGTACATCAACCGTCAGGGTGGTCTATGCTCCCGTTGCATGCTCCGGCTGGCCCGCCATCTCTCCTGTGGAGTCAGAAGTTTGTGAGGTCACTTTGTGCCATTCACATCACAGGTGCGCTGAACCAGACAGACGATGAGCTCTCTCGTCAGTCGACACCTCCAGGCGAATGGCGACTCCACCCCCGGAGCGTCCAGCTGATATGGGACCACTTTGGAGTTGCACAGGTGGACCTGTTCGCTTCTCCGGAGTCGACCCATTGCCAGTGGTACTATTCCCTGACCGGGGGTACCTTAGGCACAGATGCACTGGCGCACAGCTGGCCCCGGGACCTACGCAAATATGCGTTTCCCCCAGTGAGCCTTCTAGCACAGACTCTGTGCAAGGTCAGGGAGGACGAGGAGCAGGTCTTGTTAGTTGTGCCCAACTGGCCCAACCGGACCTGGTTCCCCGAACTCACAATCCTCTCGACAGCCCCTCCCTGGTCGATCCCCCTGAGGAAGGACCTGCTTTCTCAGGGGCAGGGCACTCTATGGCACCCGCGTCCCGACCTCTGGAATCTCCATGTCTGGCGCCTCTACTCTCTGAAGTGGAACCTGTTAGTCGAGTGGTGTTCTTCTTAACGTTGTGCTTTCCTTCCTGCAGGATGGGTTGGAGCGAAGGCTGTCTCCCTCCACCCTCAAAGTGTACGTCGCGGCAATAGCGGCGTATCATGATGCAGTAGACGGTAAATCCTTAGGTAAGCACGACTTAATCGTCAAGTTCCTCAGAGGTGCGAGGAGACTGAATCCTCCTCGTTCAACCTCGTTACCCTCTTGGGATTTAGCCCTGGTGCTTAGAACACTCCAGGGTCCTCCATTTGAGCCTTTGCAGTCTGTTGAGCTAAAAATCCTATCCATGAAGACAGTTCTCCTGACGGCATTGGCCTCAATCAAGAGGGTAGGGGACCTGCATGCACTTTCTGTCGACAAATCGTGCCTAGAATTCAGGCCGGCCAACTCTCAAGATGTCCTGAGACCCCGGCCTGGATATGTGCCCAAGGTTCCTACCACTCCCTTTCGGGACCAGATGGTGAACCTGCAAGCGCTGCCTTCGGAGGAGGCAGACCCAGCCCTAGCTTTGTTATGTCCCGTCCGCGCTCTTCGCGCTTACGTTGACCGGACTCAGAGCTTCATAACCTCAGAGCAGCTTTTCGTCTGTTACGGAGGCCAGCAGAATGGAAAGGCTGTCTCCAAGCAGAGGTTAGCCCACTGGATAGTGGATGCCATTGTCTTGGCTTACCAGTTCCAAGATGTGCCCTGCCCGTTCGGGGTGCGAGCGCACTCCACAAGGAGTGTTGCTTCCTCCTTGGCGCTGGCTCAAGGCGCCTCGCTGACAGATATATGTAGAGCTGCGGGCTGGGCGACACCTAACACGTTCGCTAGATTCTATAGCCTCCGTGTAGAGCCGGTATCTTCCCGCATTCTCGCCCCCAGTGGCCAGTAGCACTAAGTACCCTTTCTAGTGTCGGCTTGCAACGCCACTCCCGCCCTCTGGGCCGGATACGTGCGTCTATTTTTCTCCAGTTTAGTTCCCCGTAAATGGCTAACCCTGTCAAGCTCCTCCGTCACCCTTCGGTGTCAGACGTGGCGGCTGTCTGACGCCAGGCCTGCACACGTATGCTTGTGGAACGTGTGTGTAGCCTGGGTTCCATATGTTGCAGTTCCCTCACGGCAACCCCATATGTGTATTCTTCCATGGTAGCAGTTACCCTACTCGGCTAGCCCCGTGTCTTTCCCTTGACAGAGCCCGCTCTGTCATCTCTGGGTGTGTTCTTTCCCCCCTGGAACCAGGTTGGATCCACCCCAGAGACTGCCATATGTTGTACTTGTCATGTGTCAGGTTCTTTCTCTTTGCTTCTCACTATCCTTTTCTTCACTCACTCTCCTTCCTGATTGTTTCAGACACACACACACTTACACTCACTCACTCGCTCGTTACGCTCATCTTCTCTCTGTCTACCTGTACCTGTTAGTCATCGCAATCAGCGCCTCGCTGCTTTGTTTGAGTGCTTACCCTTTATCTAGTGTTTGTTCTTACTGCCTCTTGTTGGATCATTGTTTCATGTCATGCGTTATGACTGCTGCTTTCTTCATGTCTGATTAGCTTTGGAAGTGCTCACCTGGTCTTGTTTGTCTGATACAGCCTTGCACCTAAGTTTTGTCTGAGTTCTGCATTTGCTGCAAGAGTACCTTCGCTGTCCTCTGTACCAGACTGTGATTAATTCTCAAGAACTGCCTCCACCTCTACGGGTGTCCCGATCTCTCACCTCTTCAAGACAGGTTCATCTCAGCTGCCTTCTGAGTTTGCTTCACCAGTTCTGTGTGCCTTAACGACAGACTGCCTTGTTTATATTCTCATTAAAGACTGTTGTTATCCTGTCAACCTCTGCTCTTGGATCCATTCTTTATTGACCCTGACAGAATGATCCAACCAACCATGGATCCAGCAGAGGAGGAGCCCGTCCGATCGGCTGTCGAGTTCCAAGGGGCGATGCTTGGCAGACACGAAGAGGAGTTGGCTGCCGCCCATCAAGCATTTAGGAGTCTTTCTGCTCAAGTTTCAGATCTGTCAGCCCGTTTTCTCCACTATCACCAAGAACTTGCGGTGACGCTCAACCGACAGCTGCTCTCAGAACCGTGAGTCAACAACCCGTCCTGTTATGCCGGTGAGCCCACTGAGTGCAGAGCCTTTCTCATACAATGTGAGGTTGTCTTTTCTCTGCAGCCTCAGACGTATGCGGAGGATCAGGCTTGCATTGCATTTGTTCTCTCACTTCTCACGGGACGTGCACGCGAGTGGGGAACGTCTGTTTGGGAGGCTAAATCGGCGTGCTGCAGTCGGTATGGGCTCTTTAAGGATGAGATGATAAAGGTTTTTGATAGATCTGTCTTCGGCTGTGAGGCTTCATGTCTTCTTGCTGTTCTACGTCAGGGCAGAAGGTCTGTGGCCGATTTCGCTATAGAGTTCAGGACACTGGCGACTACTAGTGAGTGGAACGAGCCAGCACTAATCGCTCGCTTTCTGGAGGGGTTGAACATGGACCTTAAGGATGAGATTTATGCGCGGGGGTCGCCGACTCAGCTGGATCAGCTCATCGATCTTGGATAGATAGATGTTGGATAGATGTTTCGAGCAGAGGCGACGGGTTCGTTCTTATTCAAAGCCATGCGATGTTTCTTTTACTGCTGCTGTTCCCGTTCGTAACCAGTCTGAGGCTGAGCCCATGCAGGTCGGGGGCATGCACATCTCCTCAGAGGAACGACAACGGCGAATACTCAATCGTCTCTGTTTTTACTGTGGAACGGCTGGTCACGCCGTGGCATCATGCACGTTAAAAGCCAGAGCTCACCAGTAGACCGAGGAGTACTGGTGAGCGCTTCTGCCATTTCCTCCTCACCCAGATCTCGCACTACGATCTCTGCTGTTCTCCGTTGGGCGGGTTCTTCAGCTACTGGTCCTGCCCTCATCGACTCGGGGGCCGAGGGCAACTTTATCGACGAGGGATGGGCTTGTGAGCACAAGATTCCCTTGGTCAACTTAACTGACTCCACTATTGTATTTGCCCTGGACGGCAGAGAGCTCTCTTCGGTTCGCCGTGTCACCGTTCCAGTGAGTCTCATCTTCTCCGGCAACCACCAAGAGACTATTTATTTTTATGTTTTTCAGTCTCCTTATACCCCCATTGTTTTAGGGCATCCGTTGCTTATCCAGCATAATCCTCAGATTGAATGGGTTAAGGGGTCTATTCATAGTTGGAATTTGTCCTGTCATGTGAATTGTCTGGTCTCTGCTGTTTCTGCCGTGTCTTCTGTTTCTGTCTTTCAGGTGGAGCCTGATGATTTGTCTGGAGTCCCGGAGGAGTACCATGATCTGCGGGCAGTTTTCAGTCGTTCCCGGGCGGTTTCCTTGCCGCCTCACCGCCCTTATGACTGTGGGATTGAGCTTCTCCCCGGATTGAGCTTCTCTCCTCCTCGTGGTAGATTGTTCTCCCTTTCGGCGCCTGAGCGAGAGGCTCTGGAGAAGTATCTCTCAGAGTCCCTCGATGCTGGGATTATTGTTCCTTCTTCGTCGCCCGCCGGTGCAGGGTTTTTCTTTGTAAAGAAGAAGGATGGTTCTTTGCGTCCCTGTATCGACTATCGAGGGCTTTTTTTTTGATTGATTGATTTATTTTGGATTTAAACAAACAACATAATCCAAAGGATAGCATGTTAAAGTGTAAACACTTATTTCCAACATGGTCCTTGGTGTTAAAACATACAACACATAACAAAGACCTATTTCTGGTCAAAAACAATAACATATAATACAAATCATCCAAGGTTTGAAAACATTCTAAAATCAAAGAATCATAAATCACATAAAATAATCAATCTACACTAACTAAAAAAATATATATTGGCTACTCTATTCCATAAAAATACCTTTACTTTATATCTAAAAGCCCCCCTGGTATTTACAATTTTGAGGGTAAGTGGCAGATTATTCCACAGTGTTATACCTGTATAAAAAAACGAACTTCTCGCTGCATTGTTGACTCTAGGCACTTTACAAGAACGGACACTGGCCCGAGTATTGTGATTATGCTGTGTATGAACCATTTTTATATGGGAATGTAAATATTTGGGAGCAGAGCCATTTATAACATTAAACATATGATTCAACTTTAACTGCTCCACTCTAACATGAACTGGCAGCAACCCTACCCTTTTAAAAGCATCTCTACCAATATGAGTCCTGGGCGGTGCATTTAACAGGTAGCGAATAACATTATTTTGCATCACTTGCAGTCTATTTTTAAGTTTAACTGATAATCCACAGTACCAAGCAGAACATGCATAATCGAAATGACATTGAATCAATGATATGACCAGTAATTTCTTAATAGAATAATCTAGATGCCTTGTCCTGCGATACAGGAATTTCAGTTTACCGGCACATTTGGATAATATTTTATCAGCAATAGATTTACAGGTTAACGACTGTTCTAATGTTAACCCCAGGTATGTAACACTGTTCTTAGACACTATTTCAGTGCCATTACATGTAACCTTAAAGCTATGGTCTACGATTTCAAAGATTGTTCATTATTAATAACCTTGTTTAGATGCTGGTTATGGTTCTACAGTACAATCCTAACAATATGAAGAGAAAAAAGAATGAAAAAAATCTATTCACTCTATTGGGTGTACACCCGCAGAGAAATTGACCAATGTAAGCTGTCCGGCCGGACGGCTTACATTGGTTAACTGCTCTCATCCAATCCCCTGCTCCACTCGCGTCTCCACCCACCGCACCCCACCCCGCCCCCTCCTGCGACATGAAATTTCGTGGGCAAGTAGGCAGCATCAACTCAGCAATGGAGAAAAACCAAACAGACAGCAGCAAGCGGCCTCTGCTCGCCCCAACAGTCAAGGTTGGAAGAAAGCGTAAATCAATTGAGGAAAGAGCAGAGATTAAAAAAAAATGTGAAGAACGCCGGACTCAAAGCCGAATCAATATAGGGTCCGCCATTGCCCGTTGGAGGAAGCTTCAGAGAAACCTTGGACTTAAAACCGACGCTGACATGGCTGACTTTTTGTTGAGCAGGTAAGCATTTATTTATACTTTTATGGTGTGGTGTATTACATAAATAGCTTTTTATCAGTCTGACAACATGATCATGCTGCCGGTCGGCATTGGAATGTTAGCCGTTTAGCATCGCCTATCACGGGTCAAAGTAATTCTATTTCTTGAAGTGCTTGACTATTTCAATAGACCTAACTTTAGCGGTTTTCTGTTCGAGCCGATAGAACATTGCATGTGTTGCTAATCTTGCGTGGGCGTGAACTCAAACGATGTTCCGATGTTTACTCCTGCTTGACTGAGTGACGTTGTTCAGGTCGTTTCCCGGTGGGAGGGATCAGGTAGCACAGAGGGGAGGGGTGGGCGTGTGGAGGGGCGGGATGAGTTTTTTAAAAATTCAGGCTTTCTCGACTGATTTTCAACATCGTAGACTACAGCTTTAAGTGCATTAGTTCTAGACAACTTTCTTTTTGTTCCAAATAAAATGGACTCAGTTTTTCCCAAATGTATTGAAAGCCTGTTGTCTGTAAGCCACTTACTAACACTATTTAATTCATTACCTAGAGTCTTCTGAATCTCGCTGATATCATCCCCAGAAACCAGTAATGCAGAGTCATCAGCATATAAAAGCAGCTTACATTTCACCGCAGCTGGCATGTCATTAATATAAACTAAGAATAAAAGAGGGCCAAGGATTGAACCTTGGGGCACCCCACAAGTAATATCCTGAGGATCTGATATGGTCCCCTCAACATCACAAACTTGAGTCCGTCCAGTAAGGTAAGAGGTGAACCATTTCACAGCAGTATTTCTAAAGCCTATACATTGTAGCTTTGATAGGAGTATTGCATGGTTTACAGTATCAAAAGCTTTTTGCAAGTCAAGAAGAATCATGCCCACATACTTTCCTTCATCAAAGTTTTGTCGAATATAATCAAATAAATGAATAAGACAGGTTTCAGTAGAGTATGCTGCTCTAAAACCAGACTGAAATTCATACAATAGATTTTGTCTGACAAGGTACTCTTCCACCTGCTCATACACAAGACGCTCAAACACCTTCGATACGGCTGTCAGAATTGATACAGGCCTATAATTACCAACATCTGATCTGTTATTTTTCTTAAAAAGGGGAACTACCCTGGCCCTTTTCATATCGCTTGGAAAGATACCCTGACTTAACGATACATTTATTATATGGGTAAGTACCCTAGAGATTACATTAGCACTATCACTTAAAAATCTTGACGGAATCAAGTCCTGTCCAGTGGCTTTGTTAATTGACAATGTGGATAGACACATTCTCACCCTCTCCTCTGAGACAGGGCCAATCTCAAAAGCATCAGGAATAACATGTTTGTTCTTATAAAAGGAGTTTAGAAACGATGGGCCATATCTACCTGACACACTTGGCAACTTCCCAACCAGACTGGCAGCAACTGTTGTAAAAAAGGTATTAAAAACGCAAGCAACCTGCTTTTTTTCAGAAATCATCTTATCCTCAATGACTAATCCAATATTACCAGACTTAGATTTTGATTTTCCCTTAGCGCCCATATCAGTGAGAACCTTCCATAACTTTTTGGGCTGATGTGAGTTGACAGTAATAGCATCAGCATAAAATTCAGATTTTGTTTTCTGTACCTTGTAACTAGCCTGATTACGAAAATATATAAATTTATCATAATCACAAGACAAAGTTGACCTCTTAAACTTTCTGAACCATTTATCACGTTGTCTAATGAGATCCAGAATGTCAGAAGTCATCCAAATTGCACTTCTCTGTTTGATTCTGGTTTCCTTCATTGGTGCAACCTTATCAAGATCAGCTACAAAGTGCTGTTTAAATAAATTCCAAGCCCCATCAGTATCATTGCTTCCTAAAACATCTGACCAATCCCTCCTGGAAAGCCTTTCTTTAAATTCCTCAGCTGTGTAATGTTTAGTGCATCTGTACCTAATTGAACTATGCTTAGGATTCCCAGTCCTCAATAGTGATTTAGAAACTTTGCGTGTGCAAAAAGTGACGTTACGATCAAAGCAATATCGAGGACGCCTGATTGAGAAATATTTTCACGTTCTGACACTAATATTAGGTCCAATAGGGATTGACTATTAACAGACACTCTAGTAGGTTCAGTAATTAACTGTTGTAGGCTACACCCTTTACAAAAAGTTGAAAGAGATTCTTTCAAACTACTATTACGAGCCTGTAGTACATTTGTGTTAAAATCACCCATAATAATACATTCGTTTTCCATACATATAGTACTCTTACAACAAACCATTTCAAAGAGCTCATAAAAATCGGTTTGCTTAGGGGGTCTATAACATACACAAATGAAAATGGGCTTAGTTTTAGGAAGTAGCAGTTCAATCCATGCAGTCTCCAAACCCTCCACCTGGAGATCGGCACGCGGGTTATATGTCAAATCATTCCTTATAAATAGGCATACTCCTCCTCCGTTTCTGCTCCGATCGTGACGGTAGATGGAGTAACCCGTGATCTCAACTTCAACATCCTGTATTGATCCATCAAGCCAGGTTTCCGACACCGCAATCACAGCAGCCTTAGAGGTCCTTGCAAGTTGACTGAGCTCCTCAAGCTTAGGCAGCAAACTCCTTGCATTAATATGAATAAAATGAAGCCCTTTCCGACTGAAAACAGCCTCACAGTCATTCCTTATATCAACCAAACTGTCACCAGAACAATGCATTGACTCAAACTCCTCCAGGCAATCAGTGACGTTTGCGTTACACATTTCATTCATACAACATCTGTTGCAAACTAGCGGAATGATAGAATTAGACCTTACGGCCAGTTCGTAGAATTTAGATGCAATATTTCCACACTTTATGTGAACAAAGGCATCACAAAAGTCACAAGCGACTGCTTTAGTGTTTATCCTCACCACTTTCCCGCAGTTAGGACAGTCACTGCTACGACTCGCCTTTGGCCGGTGTTTCATTTGCAAGTTGTTTGGACCCGGACACTGATGAATATCTCCGGCGAGCAGCAAACAGATGAATAATATTGTACCAAAAGCATCAGCCTGTTGCCTTCCACGAGCTCTTTTGTTCCTGACGGCGAACTGGGTCTGCGTGGTGATTAAAGCAGTACTGCCATATCCAAAAAGTTTATCATCTGCATTCACAGAAGATCCGCAATCTTTATCAAAGATCTCACGTACATATGCATTATTTCCATTATACTCGGAACACTGTTCGAAT
This sequence comes from Gobio gobio, assembly GCF_949357685.1. Classification (NCBI taxonomy): domain Eukaryota; kingdom Metazoa; phylum Chordata; class Actinopteri; order Cypriniformes; family Gobionidae; genus Gobio; species Gobio gobio. Next base: position 2,798,364 of record NC_137103.1, read on the forward strand.
CTAAAACCTAAAACATTCAAAAACAACACATAAACTAAAATTGCTGCCAGAGCTCCACAAGCACCTGACGCCATCTTGGACGTTGAACGACATAACAGTCAAGAACCGATATCCCTTGCCTTTTATGTCGTCAGTCTTTGAGATCCTACAGGGCGCAAAGATATTCACCAAATTAGACTTGCGTATCGCCTACCATTTGGTGCGTATCAAGGAGGGGGACGAGTGGAAAACCGCGTTTAACACTCCTGTTGGGCACTTTGAATATCGCGTCCTTCCTTTCGGGCTGGTCAACCCCCACGTGGTTTTTCAGGCCTTGGTTAATGATCTCTTGCGAGACATGCTAAACATTTTTGTATTCGTTTACTTGGATGAAATTCTGATTTTCTCGCCGTCCCTCCAGGTTCACGTTCAACATGTTCATCGTGTCCTGCAGCGTTTATTAGAGAACCGCCTATTCGTTAAGGCAGAGAAATGCGTCAATCGGTTACGTTTCTCGGTTCGGTGATCTCTACGGAGGGGATCAGCATGGACCCTAACAAGGTCCGTGCGGTGCTTGATTGGCCTGTTCCAGATTCTCATGTCGCCCTTCAACGGTTTATGGGATTTGCCCATTTTTATAGGCACTTTATTCGAGGCCTCCAAGGCCAGGTTCGCTTGGTCGGAGGCTGCAGAGAGTGCGTTTAACCGACTTAAGAACC